>NC_016135.3:6177500-6777500 GCF_000005505.3 Brachypodium distachyon
GAGTAGCACAATTGGCTTATCATTATGAACAAGAGAGTATTGGTTTGTGCTACCATGGTGTACAGAATTTGTGTCAAATTGGCATAGTCTACCAAGTAAAAGAGCACATGCTTGCATAGGTACAACATCACACTCAACATAATCAGCATATGCAGCAATAGTAAAATGCACACGAGCAGTACGTGTTACCTTAACTTTGCCGCTGTTGTTAAACCATTGAATGTGGTACGGACGAGGGTGGGGTCGTGTCGTGAGAGAAAGCTTCTCCACCATCTCCATACTCGCCAAATTGTTACAGCTCCCACCATCAATAATAATGCGAACACATCGATCTTTTACCACACCCTTGGTATGGAACAAATTATGGCGCTGATTTGGTTCGGCCTTCGTCACTTGTGCACTCAAAACTCGCTGTGCAATTAAGCTAGGGTATTTCTCAGCATCTTCGGCAGCCATAAAGTGGGAATCGTGCTCCTTGTTTGCTGCAGCGCATTGCTCCTCATGTGCAAGAAGAGCTAAAGTGTCCTCATCATAATCACTTGCAGAATCATAACCACCGTCCTCAAGAGCGATCATCACACGAGCGGAGGGGCAGTCACGCGCAAAGTGGGCAAGCCCGCTGCATTTGCGGCATTGAATCTGGCTGGTTTTACCCGTAGATGCCATGGATGAAGAAGAACTTGGTGCGGGTCCAGCGGGAGCGCGCTTGGCGGCAACAGGAGGCGATGTAGTAGTTGTACCTCGCGTGGGTGTGGTCGTGGAAGTGGATGGTGCAGCAACCCGTGACGACGAAGGCGATGTTCTCCAAGAAGTAGAACGCCCTGCAGAAAAGTTAGTTTGGGTCGCCTCTCTCTGATCCTGCACTTCACATTCAGCATTGCAAGCAAGGTGGAACAAATGGGTTATAGTATGGTATGACTTATATCAAAGAATGGTCTGAATCTCCTTATTTAACCTGCCGAAAAATCATGCAAGTAAAGCTTTATTATTTTCCACTATGTCACAACGCATCATACCAGTTTGTAATTCTTGATAGTACTCTTCTACAGAATTTTTGCCCTGATCTAAACGTGTTAATTTGTTGAGCAAAGTACGCTGATATGACGGTGGCACAAAACAAGTTCGCATGGCCCGTTTCAAAGCATCCCAAATAGTGACTGGATTAGCATAATTAACACGACAATATTCAGTCCACCAGATGGAAGCAAAACTAGTGAACTCACAATTAGCAGCACTAACACGTCTATCCTCTGGATAATTTAAGCATGTAAAACGTTGCTGTACTTCTAATTCCCATGAAAGGTATGACTCAGGATTATATCTACCATCAAACATGGGTATATTCAATTTTAATTTCGCAACATGGTCATCATCACGTACCGGCGGCACATGCGGGCGTGCGTGGCGAATGTAGGGGCGTGGACGACCACGCGGCTATTGTAGAACTTCCCCCTTGTCCTCTCGCTCGCCCTCGGACTCGTCGTCCCCGTAAGACTCCTCATGTTGCTCCTCACAAGCAGCAATAGCCGAGGTTTGACCTTGGTGAACGGGAACACGCTGTGCCCGCCCAGCGAATGCGTGGAGAGGGGGGGATTCTGAGTCGCGGTTGGTTGTGGCAAGCGTGACATCAACTCCCGGAATTTGGCATCGAGCTTGTTGGTGAAAGATGTTTCGAGGCCCTCGAGGTGTTCCATCGTATTATTAAAGCGTTTGTCGACGTCATGCATGTGATCGTCCAAAAGCTTGGTGAAGTTCGCCTGTACTTCGGCGCTTGTCGGTTCTGAAGTCTCCTCCCCACCTGTCATGATTAGTATTAATAAAGCACAGCAATATGGGTGTATATGCTTCGGCAAGTGGTGGACAATGCGTAATCTGTCAAGCAAACCAAGATTCTTACCCGTTCTTACCCTGCAGCAGGTGGTGACTAGCAACTATTGTGATTAAACCTCAGGAATAAAGCGATTGCCAGGCGGTGTCAACGCACAGTGTAGGAGTATGTGGAGCTCTGGGTGGCTGTATCCTAATATCTGAAGCAACAATTCAAAACAGTAATGCCACAAGTTGAATAATAGCTCAACGACGGTACCGTGCTGGCCCTAGGCTATACCGTGCTAGAGACGCGAGCCTAGAACACCTGGGAGTCATGCCGCGACACCAAAAGCAACAGGTACAGTGCTGGGAAACGGACAGATATATACGAAAACTCACTATGATGGAATGTGTCTCAAAACGAGAAGCTAGGTCTAAAACCTAGATAGCCTCGAAAAAATTTGTGGCCAAAAACTGAAACTACAAAAAGCTGCTTTGGAACGCGTGCAGACGTCTCAAAATTTCCGCTATGATGGCGGATAGCTAAAAACGATCCCAGAAGTATAAAAATAGTGTATGCTAATTTTTTTTCGGAGAGGGTTCCAGACTTTTTTTTTTTACTCCCCTCCTCTTTCCTTGTGTCCGAAACTTTCCGGACTTATATCAACTTACAGATCAGATCAGGATCTCTTCCTATGGGAAGCAAACTCTAAAAAGGAAAACAAAATAAACCTGATTTGATACGGTATGTGAAATCGACAACGATACGGATATGGATATGGTGGCGGAATTGGTGGTGGCAGAAGATGGTAAGTGGAACCTAAATTGATACGGTTATGGATATGTGGTGGCGGAATTGGTGGTGGCGGAAGATGGTAAGTGGAACCGAAATTGATACGGTTAGGGATATGTGGTGGCGTGGAAGATTGGCGACTGAGGCGAGGCGGCGTGACGGGTATGAACAGAACTCGAAACTCTAAAGGTCTAGACTCTAAAACCAGCACTCGACACGACGATGCAGACTAAAATTCAATAATGCACGTACTGAAAGAAAAGATGCAAAGGCTCGAAATTGTTTGTAGGACAAGATCTAACCCTAACTTTTTTTTGGCTTTTTCGTGGACTGTAGGAATAAATCAGATGCAACTAATCTAGGAAAACAGTAAGATCTCACCGAGAAACCTGAAATCTGATACCACTTGATAGGGGTAAAGGTGCCCGATCTTTCGATGAGAAGATAGCTATCGATTTTTGGGTGGATGTCGACGTTGACGAACCGGCTACAAACGTGTGAGATGTTGCGCCTTAGTGATCGCTACACCAACTTCCGAAGTTATTGACCACGCCGGAGCTAGATCAACCTGATCACGAAGGATCAATCCCTGCATGCAACCGAAGAACAAGCAAAAATTATAGATGCAATAAAGATATTGCGATTAAAGGTGAAGCTTTATTGATGGGATTCTGCAAGCGCGTAGTACAGAAGGTTGATTTGACACTTGTGCCTATGGCGAAGAGTAGCAAATAGCTAAATCTTAAACTAAACAAAATCCAAGTCTAAACGAAGACCTAACGGGGGTATATATGGAGGACTAGAGGGGTACGCGGCCAGCCTTGGGAAAGAAGGCCGAAACCCACTCTAGGTTGGTTTCCTTCACCTATAACGGACTCTAAAAGTTCAGCCCATGTATGTGGATGAAAATTACATGGGCCTAGTCCAAACTTAAAAGGTGACGCATCACCATATAATTATGTGGACGAAAATATGAAGGGAAAAGCTCTATATTTCACCCACGTCTTCATCTCTCATTATGGTGGCTTCAACGTTCTGAAATCTCCCGTTGCGGCGCCATCTTCAATCCTCACACGCTTGCTACCTTCATCTCCATGCGTGATCATGCTCCAATGCTTGTCCCTCTCATCCATGCTAGGTCCATCATTCCTAAGTGTGACAAACACATCTGATTTAGGCAGCATCATATTCTCATGTATGTGAAGAATCGTTCCAAGAAACGAAAATACCTGATAATTAAGTTGGCGTGCACGAGCTCTTGTGATAGGTCCTTATAATGTGATTGTAGGTGTTGCGGGTGTATCAACATGTGGGATGTCCTCATCAGTGTGGTTTCCCCGTCTGTTTGCTATTGCTGCTGACCCAGATATTGCGGTTGATGAAGGCTTGCACAATCCTGCCCTGCTGTTCTGCAGGTCCCTAGGGCCGCTGGATACCCCGGAGTGCGTTGCTCTCGAGCAGGAGCTTGCGGGCGTCTCCTTGACTGACCAGCCGGATAGCTTCCGTTGGACGCTCGAGACCTCGGGAGAGTTCTCCATGTCGTCCTTATACGATAAGCTGATGTCCGGCCCCTCGGTTTGCTTTCTCAAAGAGATTTGGAAGATTAGCGTGCCGCTCAAGATTAAGGTTTTCCTCTGGCAGCTCTGCCGCGGTCGGCTCCCGTCTAACGCTAACATCCACCGGAGGCATAGGCCGTCGGATGGTCCGTGTCTGCGGGGTCCCTGAAACTGCGGACCATATTTTCTTTGAGTGCTCTCTTGCCAGCTGATGTGGGCTTGTGTTCGGGAGATTCTGTCTTGTGATTGGGATCCCACTAATTTTGCTGGTTTTCTTGCTAGAATTCAAGGCTTTTCGGGTATTTCTCGGAAAACGGTGTGGATGTCTTTTGTTGCAGAGTGTTGGGCTATTTGGACGATACATAACAAATACACTATTGAAAAGAAGTTCCCGTCTCATCCTACTAACTGTATTTTCAAAACGACCTTCTTTCTGCAGCTTTGGTCCCCAAGGCGCCCCACAAGATCTCCCAAGCGCTCCTCTCTGCTGCGGTGGAGTTTAGGCGTCTCTACGCCAACTTGAAGCCCCCCAGTGCTCATTAGTTCTACCTTTTGCCGGGTTGTGGCTGTTTTTGTTGTGCTTTCATTTGCTGCTCCTCCATTGTAAACTGGTATCCACAGTAAGACTCCTATTTGGCCGGTTGGCTTTATCTATAAAGCCGGGCACTGGTGTGCCTTCGTTCTAAAAAAAACCCAGAGGTATAGAATATTTCTATAAGCTTTCGATAAGGACGCTCCCGTGACTCCCACAACAATTCTGGTATGCTACTCAATTCCACAAACAAGTTTTAGTTCATCTACGAGCCTTCGCACATTAAGCATGTGCCCCTGCAAGTTAGGTAATATGTGACCATGAGACCCAGAACACCTTACATTCAATAATTAATAGCGGGGTCAGACCACCCATATTAATTCCCACGTACACATGAAGACTTACCGAGCGAACCTTTGTCATCACATATATATTTATCCGTTTGCTTCACGATACTTTACAAAACCCACGGCAAGACTAATCAAGTTATTCTCGTTACCAGTTTTGTACTGTTTACTTGTATCCGCATTTCGGTATCTCCGTGATCATATCACAATTGTCTGGCCAGACAATATTGGATACCTTGATATCGAGTGGGCTCAGAGTGTATCTCTCCATGGAAAAGGAGCAAATCACAGTCTTGAACTATCGAGCCTTTTTACACATTTCTGAAATACCAAAGACAGACAAGGGCGGACCGAGAGCAAAAATGATAGGGTGTCCATGTTTGAATCATGTATATTTTTCTGTAAATTTAGGGGTTTCACACAAGGTATCTAAAATATAACAAAGGAAACAATACGTACCCTGGTTCCTTTGCACCTGGGGTAGCATAACGTGGGTACGCCCCTGCCGAAAGCTACCTTTATTGTCCCTAGTTACGTTGAGACTTTTGGCAATCCCAAATACCCATTTGGTATGGAGATTCTCTACATACATCCTCATGGTCTTAAGGATTTATATTAGCATTGACATATTACACAACATAGAAACACCATTGTTCCATCAACAATGTGTTCTCATCATTACTAGGATACAGATTCTCGGGACAAGGAAAGCAGGATTATCAGTAATTTCTGAGTTAGTCATTGAGGAAAATGGGGTTCTGAGTAGTCATGGAGAAGTGACTAAGGACATATTTAGGTGTTTATGTTTCCACACATGCATATATGTTTTCTTCTGAATATCACATTCAGGAACCATAGCAATTATAGCACACAGACACAAACATTAATTATGAACTCGGAAATAAATAATACATTTATTATTGCCTCTAGGGTATAATTCCAACAACGAAAACAAATATCGCTGGTATCAAACAATGACACTTCTCATCAGAGAATTGTTGTTTATCTTGTTGTCTACATCTACCATTCCTTGCAACTTTGATATATGATAATCCACCATGATAGCTTCCTCACGGTACAACATCTACTCAGGGTCGTCTTAAAAATCGCCATTGACGGAGGAGGTATATGAAGCGGAGCCCCTAAGCCACAGCATGACTAATTCACCTCCTTCGCTGCACTACAGCTTACATTGGAAGGTTGGAAATTTTGACAATATATCATGAGGTAGCTAGGGAAACTGCCGTACATGTTTTTATACAGGTTGTTACACCACCTGACACATCTACGTTCAAGATGCATCAAGATGCATGAGGGGTGTGAATAGAACGTGAGTGGATTGGGGCCATGGAAACCCTATATCGGGCCCAAGCTTCCTCTGACGCTCCCTTGTATGTGTAGCGCACGTTAGAGGTGTTGTATCCAGTCATGGTGAATCTTTCAGGCCCATGCTACCAAAGTACCAATGACGCTTATTGTATAGGACACATCAAAAATGACATGGGAATCTATATTGGTTCACGGGTGCAGGTAAAAAAACGAATTGTGTTCTAATTTAGATCAAGCCGAGGAGACACTTCAAGCCATGGCGACACCTCGAGAAGATGCTAGTAAGCCTCTTTAATTTATCTGGTCCATTGTCTCCCCTTCCAGTTCATTCACATACCTCGCCACGTCAATAAAAGTTGCCGGATCGGATGAGGTGCAAGCCAGGGAACTCCACCATGGTTCGCATGTCATCACCACGTATGCCTGCCTCAACGGGTGGGAGATTCAACCGCCACCACCGACAGCTCCAGATCTGACCACTTCTTCTCTGCCTTTGGCTCCGGCCACTGCTGCTCCCCGTGGCCTCCATTTTCTCCACCACCGCCATCTCAAGAAGACGAAGTCATCATAATCTCCTCAAACTCCAAAAGTTCCATTCGGACCTCTGAGCTCCACCACCTCTCTTGTCTTCTTTAGAAGAAACGGTGGGGAGTCGGCTCCGTCTATCAAGTTTCCTAGTGCGCACCCGTGATGAGGATCCTTACATGGAAAGGATGACAAAACAATGCTGCGAGGTGTTCGAAAGGTATGTCTGAAGTCTCTGGCGGGACGTCCCTTGATTGCCTCAAGCGCCTTCTTCTTCCCCAATCACCACCTTCTTCTCCTTCTTTGCACTCTATTTCTGTATCGCCATGGAAAACCTTCTACCCCTCCGCGATGTTGCGGATATTACTTGTTTTCAATTTATGTTTGATCTTGTATGCAATGCAGTGAAATTTGTACGCAATGCAATGAAATGTGTTCCATGTTGTTGGAATGAAATGAAATTTATATCGGTGCAATGTTTCTTCGTGATTTACATTGCTGCTATTTAACATTGTCATTACTCTTGTAGGAACAAAACATATGTCAGCAGCGAGAATTGTTTTAGCCCTCTGCACTTCACCATGCATTGACGCTTCTTGGGGAAGAAAGCGTCTAGAGACTAACCTACAACAGACATCCGGCCATCCTAGAAAATGACACCACTAATGCTTCCTATGGATGACCCGTCAGAGAGTGGAGTCACCTCTGACGGGTAGAGACGCGTTAGTGGTCGATCATAATATAACTATTGAAAGATTGTTGCTGACGATTCCATTCTAGGTCAAAGAAGAGGGTTTAAGAGGTTTCGATGTACAACTGTTTTGTAGTGGTGGTTCCTCCCAGCATGCCAAACAAATCATGTACGAGTATTCTACCGTATCAAGGTAGCAATATTTCATCCCTCGACAACGATGACCACACAACTTAGGTAATCCGACTCGACTCAAGTTTCCATGTAAACCCATATTTTGGGATATATCACCAAGCTTGATCATAACTATATGGTGAGGGCTATTTTATTATATTTAACCCTACAAGAGTGTACAATTCTACCATCACGACATAGCTGACCCGTGATCCCCATATGGCAAACAGATTACACACTCCATCAGTGTGTGGACCAACCATTTATGAGAAGACGCTTTGCTAAGGCCATACCGGCCCCTAAGAGAGTCATACATCATCCAGACCCTTTCGTACTTGGCTAGTACTTGAATCAAAAGGTCGTTGCATCAAAAAAGAACCACACTGGCAGCTAATCACAATTCACCCACGGTTCTCATGTCGAGAATCGTGCACAGTCTCAATGTCCAAAGCAAATCCAAAACCAATTAATACGGAAACACCACTAAAAGCACACCATGGCTTCGATGCAAAGACAAGTCAAGGTACTCAGTCAAGCTATATATGCTTTAACGCATTAGAGGTTGTACGCTCCTGGCTTGGACCAATGTCGTGTGAATTTAATTACTCTTTCAATCTAAGAGGATAAAGATCCAAATATGGATACCTGCTCAAGTCCAATTCATTTTAGTTGGCAAGTTTAGTCACCCATTTGACACGACTATCACCCTGATGAGCCATTCCCGCATGACTAAACAAACAAGGTACTAGCTCAATGCCCAACGATGGATACTAATTACTACTCCCTCCGATCCATAATAAGGGTCGCTGATTTAGTACAACTTTATAGTAAATCAACGACACTTATTATGGATGAGAGAAAGTACTTAAGTAGCTAATGCCAAACCCAACTTATAGTTGATTGCAAGTGAAGTCATCAACATACTGCACCAAAGCTAATGTAGTACTCCGAACAAGCAGAGTAATTATCACTAGAATCGTGCCTCGTCGATGGTAACCACATGTTCTCCATGACATACCTTCGGTGGTGACAGAGTCACTGCTGACCGGCCTGCTTGCTAGTGCAGCACTGGTGGTGCCTCGGTCGCCACTGGGTCCTCCGAGAGTGGCGTACGTGCCGGGTCACCGCAAATGGATCTCAGACATGGCTCGTCAGTGGTGCTCGAGCCTATATATCAGCACTGACGGGTCCTATGAGTGACCCGTCAGAGTTTAAGCTGCATCAGGTCTGTGACACCGGTAGGTGGAACATACAGTCATCTCCGGCGGATCACTTATAGAGACCCGTTAGTGATGACTTGTATGGCTAAGCGGCTTGTGAACATTCTGTAATGACTTTTTTCGGTGACGGGCCGAGTGTGCTAGACCCACCACTGATGTGGTTTCAAGGATAACGTGTTTTGTAGAGTGCGTGAATGTTTACAAAAGGATCGATAGCAATACACACATTACTACAAAACACATCATAAGTGACGAGTCATCAGTGACGGGCCTTTCCCGACCTCCATTGATGACCCTCATCAGTAACAGGCCTTTTCCGCCCACCGCTGATGACCCCTCATCAGTGCCGGCGCACAAAACCCATCACTGATGAACCCTCATCAGTGGCGGGCAGGAAAGGCTAATGGTCCAATGCGAAAACTTGCAAAATTCACCAAAACACATATCAGTGGCAGGCATTACATCTGTGCCCGCCACTGATGTCCTCTGAAGATCTTTGAAGATTGAAAAAATCATAACTAATTCATAAAAAATCAGAAAAATGTGATTTTTTTTGCTAAATTCTTTTTTTTTCTTGCTTAACATAGTGGAACAATACTATCACATGGTAACATTCGATAAATGACCTATGTAGTACAATCTTGTCATTTTCCCATAGTTGAACTTTAGTTTTTAGGGTTTTTTACTTCTGTGCCCTCGGTTTCTTAGTTCTACTTAGTTTTTCCCAGGCCTTAGAACACTGCTCACTTCTACCCTCCTCCTTTGCACAAATGCTCGCTTTTGCCATCACGGAGCACCTCCTCACGGTCAACTCGGTCAAGCCGTTAGCTACTGACGGGTGGGACCGAGTATAAGCCTGACGGGTGGGACCAATTCGTGTTGCAGACTGTGCGCTGGGCCGGGCTTCGGCGAGCTTGACTCTGGCCACCGCGACGACGGCCGCTACGGCGTGGGGATCGGTGCGAGCACGAGGACAAGGACCAGGACGGGGACATGGACGCAAGGATGCACCGCTAGGATGCTCTCGGTTGGCGCGACGGACGCTACGATGCGCCGCTGTCGCACGCTCACGCCACGGACACAGCACAACACAGCCATCGAAGAAAGAACCTAGTTCATATATTCCAACAAGGGCTTACATTAACGACATTAATTTTGAAAAAAAAACGCTAATCGATCGCTCACTCCTCGGCTTCGTCTTCAGATTCCTCCACAGGTGGCGCAGGCCCCTCGACAGCCACCTCCACAGGCGCCTCCGCCTCCTCCATGTACGGGAGGCCGTGCATCTCGCCGGCGTGGGGGAACGTGGTCCTAGTGTTGGTGTACACGTTGTACAGCGTGAATGCGATGAACTCGCATCAACACCAGTACACGCGGCCAAGGAGGTAATCGGCATCATGGCTGTTGGTGAGGTGCACCAGTAGAGCGGTTTTGACGCCGTGCTCGCGGAGCCTCTCCAGGCGGTACATTGGAGGGTCACCGGCCTCCAGGTGACTAAAGTCGGTGTTGAGGAAGTTCCTGGCCAGCGCCATCGAGCTCCGGGTGCGCAACATCGCCCACACCTGTGAGCGTCCGCTCCACACGCATGCCAGGTGGGAACAACGCCTCGTCAGTGAGGGGTGGCGGGTTGAAGGTGAGGCCTTCGAACGCCATTGCTTGTCGTCAGTGGCGGCGTTGGGTGGCGGGTTGAAGAAGTGGCGTGGAGAGCTGTGTAGAAGAAGGAGAAGAATGGAGAGCTGTGTAGAAGAAGCAGAGCCATGGGGCCGGGTTAAATAGCAATGGTGACAGGGGAAGGGGAGAGGTTTTCCGGCGATCGGTGGGCTTTGAATGCGGTCGCCGGCGCAGTTTGAAATGCATGGGAAACTGGCGTACGTGGGAAGTTGGAGGGAATTGGCGTCAATAGCAGGCGTGCGCGGCGGCGCGGCCCAGTGAGAGCGATCCCAGCACATTTCCCACTCACTCTCAATAACTGTGAGATCATCTCGTCGGTTTCCTCTCCCCACTAGTCTCTCGGTCCCGTCGACTTCCTCTCCCCACTACTACTTATGTGCGTGCCCAGTAAACCAATTCTCTCGTCTCCTTTGATCTCATCTACATTCTTCCTCTCGCTCTCTCTCGAGCTCTACCGCTTCTCTCCACCCTGGGCAAGGACAAGGAGCTAGTAGACAGTACCGAGAGCTCGGCCGGCAGCGGCCATGGACGTGACATGGCTGGGCCACCACTCCGCCGTCTGCCACCTGCTGACGTGCGCCGGCGGCATTGTCCCACGCATTTAGCATGGACGCTGTCGGAGCACGGAACTCCGGCACCGGGGATGCAGGGCACCCCCTTTTTGGTTCGGTGGAGGGCGAGGCGATTGCTCCGGCGATCGCCGACGTGACAAAAGACACAAAGTGTCGACGCATGAGTTTACCTAGGTTCGGGCCACACGAAGGTGTAACACCCTACGTCTTGCTTGGAGTTGTATTCATGAGAATGTGTTTGTTCTTACAGATTGCCCCGGGGAGTTCTCGGGGGAGTTACTTGTTCTCCTAAGAGATTTTGCTATGAACAGGAGCAATGCTCCCTGCTACTACTAACTGGGGTCGAAACCGAGCTGGAGCCCTTTGACCGGTGGCATTGGTCCTCTTTTTATAAACAAGGGGATACCACAGGTGCCGATGCATGCAGTGCGACACGTTTCCTATACGCGTGTCATCGTCACAGGAATTACTCTACTGTTGGTCCACGCGGGGCGCCATGCAGCGCCCAGGCCACTATACATGGTAGATAAAAATAGATTGTAGGGTAGACGCTCTAGTCTTGCTGAGCAAGGCTAGCCCTGCCGATGTGACTCCTGTCGGTGCATTAAATGCACTGCGTCCGCTGTTTCGTCCCGTCTTCACTGTTCTGCGGGCCCCACATGAAGGGGCGCGTAGAGATAAACAAAAAACTTTTCCTACGCGAACTCCCAAGATCTAGCCGAGGTAGAAGGCCACGAGGATTACCACTAGACGCGCAGTTGCGGATTATTGATGCGGCGCCTTGATGCAGTGCAGTCCCTCGATCCGATCCAGCCGATCCAATCCCGCGATCGTCGAAGTGCTGAACGTACAGCACCTCTGCCGGTATCCACACGTGCGAGGAGGAGCTCCGGCGGCGGACTGCTAGATCCGGTGCGACGGTTGAACTGAATCGGGCTAGGGTTCTCAACGCATGAGAGTGGAAAAAACCGTGCCCTTTAGGCATCCCACGCCCCTGCTTATATATCGAGTGGAAGTGGGCTCCAAGCCTTGTGGCCCATCCACCCTGCGAGTCCAACTCGCATTGTCAGCCCAATTCCAGTTCGGGTCCAACCCGACCAAATACTTGCTCCCGCTCTTAAGTGTGTGACCCCACAGGCTCATGGCGACTTGGACACGATTGGAGTCCGACTCACAATCGATCAATCGGTAGCGGCTCCTAGCAGAACGTGCCGACTCCCAAGTACCATCGAGTCATGACGACGTACCTTCCAATGTGACATACGTCTTAGTCCCTTTTTGCCTCACGATATACCTTGTCGAACTATAGGCGATTAATCGTCATCCCTTTAATAGTTCAACTCTCTTCTCGATCTGTGATATACGATTCATCCGACTAACTCTTAGTCGATCAACCCGGTTAACAATTAACCAAGTCGCGCATGGCCATGCTTCCCGAATCATATCACTCGAGAGGGCCCAGAGAATATCTCTCCAGTCGGAGGGGCAAAATCCCATCTTGGTTATCCACATCACACAGCTTGATTCTCAGTCAACCCGAACTCTGCCTTTATAACTGCCCTGTTACGGAACAACGTTTGACAGAACCTAAGTTGGTGATCCACAACTCGGATTGTGCGATAACCTCAGGTCTAAGGATTACATTGATTGAGACATGCAAATGACGACCTACTCGTTGCATCTCAATATGGGTCAGTCCGACTCGCTAAACTCTTTAGCCGAGTCCGTGTAAGCTGGAATGACATCACCATGCCCATGACAAGTGGAACCGAGTCATCAGCCAACTTTCACATTAGTCTAGGTTATGTGTCCAGCACAACCTCAATGACTAAGGACAATTTAGTATGAACAACATGAATACATAGTTCCACAATCAAATCACATATTCAATGATACATATCAGATGTTCAAACAAGGACAACTCAATAATATTTATGAATACATTGGGAATTACATCATACATGATTGCCTCTAGGGCATATTCCCAACAGTCTCCCACTTGCACTAGAGTCAATCATCTTGACATCATATGTCTAGACATCTAATGCCCATACCTCTCATGTGCGCCTCATGCTTAGGCTGTGGTAGCGCCTTTGTCAACGGATCTGCAATGTTTGCATCCGTGTGTACCTTGCATAACTTGATATCACCTTGTTCGACGAACTGGCGAATGAGGTGGTAACGCATGAGTATATGTTTGTTCTTCTGGTGTTGTCTAGGTTCCTTGGCTTGTGCGATAGCACCATTGTTGTCACAATATACGTCCAATGAATTGGACGCGCCCTGAACCACACCAAGATCAATCAGGAGATTCCTGATCCAAACGGCTTCCTTTGCTGCCTCCGAGGCAGCAATATACTCAGCCTCTGTTGTAGACGCAGACACAGTATCTTGCTTGGAACTCTTCCAGCTCACAGCCCCTCCGTTCATCACGAACACATATCCAGATTGCGAACGAGAATCATCTGAGTCGGTGAGATAACTCGCATCCGTGTAACCCTTTACACTGAGTTCATCCTCACCTCCATAAACTAGGAACATGTCCTTAGTCCTTCTCAAGTACTTAAGGATGTTTTTAACTGCTACCCAGTGGCTTTCGCCAGGGTCAGCCTGGTATCTGCTTGTTGCACTTAGAGCATAGGAAACATCAGGCCTAGTACAAATCATGGCATACATGATGGATCCGACTGCCGAAGCATACGGGATCGCACTCATCCGATTTCGCTCATCAGTTGTCGAAGGATACTGAGTCTTGCTAAGCTTTACACCATGGGACATCGGTAAGAATCCCTTCTTAGACGATTCCATGTTGAATTTCTTCAACACTTTGTCCAAATATGTACTTTGACTCAATCCAATGAGCCGCCTAGATCTATCTCTATAGATCCTGATTCCCAGTATGTAAGTTGCCTCACCCAAATCTTTCATTGCGAAACTCCTTTCCAATGATTCTTTGGTTTCTTGCAACATCAAGACATCATTTCCCATCAATAATATGTCGTCCACATATAAGATTAGAAAATTTACTTTGCTCCCACTAAACTTCTTGTACAAACAAGAATCATGATCGCTCTTGATGAAGCCAAAAGATTTGACTACCTCATCAAAGCGAATGTTCCAACTCCGAGATGCTTGCTTCAGTCCATAAATGGATTTCTGAAGTTTGCATACCTTGTCAGCGTTAGCCGGATCGACAAAACCTTCGGGCTGTATCATATACACGTCCTCAGTTAAATTTCCATTGAGGAAAGCCGTCTTGACATCCATCTGCCATATCTCATAGTCGAAATAGGCTGCTATAGCTAACATGATCCGAACCGACTTAAGCATCGCTACGGGCGAGAAGGTCTCGTCGTAGTCAACTCCTTGAACCTGTCGGAACCCCTTCGCGACAAGCCGTGCTTTATAGACAGAAACATTTCCATCCATGTCAGTTTTCTTCTTAAAGACCCATTTGCTCTCGACGGGTCTTGCACCGTCTGGCAGATCAACCAAGGTCCAAACTTGATTTTCATCCATGGACTTTAACTCAGATCTCATGGCTCCAAGCCATGACTCAGAATCAGATCCCACCATCGCTTCCGAATAAGTTGTCGGCTCATCACTGTCTAACAGTAATACTTCACGAGCACTTTGCAATCTAGCAGATCTCCGTGGTTCTGGTGCTTTTACCGGCATAGATACCACGACCGGCTCAGCCTCTAAGACTGTAGCTGACTCGCCTCTAGCAGGTTCCTCCCGAATTTCTTCGAGTTGCACTGTGCTCCCACTGACTCCCCGACTGAGAAACTCTTTCTCAAGGAAGACACCGTTCCGAGCGACAAACACTTTGCCCTCTTCTCGGTTGTAGAAGTAGTACCCTAAGGTTTCCCTTGGATACCCCACGAAAATACACTTATCCGACTTGGCCGTGAGCTTGTCCGACTGAAGTCGCTTGACGAATGCTTCACAGCCCCAAATCTTAAGAAAAGACAAACTCGGCCTTTTGCCAGTCCACATCTCATGCGGTGTCTTCTCTACCGATTTCGATGGTACTCTGTTTAGTGTGAACGCTGCAGTTTCTAGACAATATCCCCAAAATGACAAAGGTAGATCTGTTCGACTCATCATTGATCGTACCATGTCCAACAAGGTCCGATTCCGCCGTTCTGATACACCGTTCCTCTGCGGCGTACCCGGTGGAGTAAGCTGAGGAACTATTCCACAACTCTTTAGATGGTCATCAAACTCATGGCTCATGTACTCGCCTCCACGGTCCGACCGTAGAAACTTTATTTTCTTGCCGAGTTGATTTTGTACCTCACTCTGGAATTCCTTGAATTTCTCAAAGGCTTCCGACTTGTGTTTCATTAAATAGACATATCCATATCTACTCAAATCATCAGTGAAGGTAATGAAGTACTCATAACCACCTCTGGCTGTCGTGCTCATTGGGCCACATACATCACTATGTATTAGATCCAACAAGTCAGACGCCCTTTCACAACTCCTTGCAAAAGGCGTCTTGGTCATTTTGCCGAGTAGGCATGACTCGCATGTCTCGAACGACTCCAAGTCGAACGAAGTTAAAAGTCCATCATCATGGAGCTTCTTCATGCGCTTCCAACTTATATGACCAAGCCGACAGTGCCAAAAGTAAGTCATATTCAGATCATTTGGTTTTAACCTTTTCACATTTATGTTATAGACTGATTCACTATCAAGATTCAAAATAAATAACCCGTCCAGGACGGGTGCAAAGCCGTGAAACATATCTTTCAAATATAAAGAACAACCATTATTCTTAATATTCGACTCATAACCTTGTCTCATTAAACATGAGGCAGAAATAATGTTTCGACTAAGCACTGGAACATAATAACAATTATTCAGCTCCATTAAGAATCCTGAAGGTAAATGAAGTTGCATCGTGCCGACTTCCAACGCAGCGACTCTCGCTTTGTTGCCGACTCGAATATCAACCTCGCCTCTTGCCACGCTCCTAGTTCTTACCAGCCCCTGCAACGAGTTGCAGATGTGAATTACTGATCCGGTATCATATACCCATGAACTGTTAGGTGCATCAGCAAGATAAATGTCTATAACATTACAAACAAGCGTACCTGAGTTAGAAGTCCCACTTCCACTCTTGGCTTTGTCAGCCAAAAACTTGCTGCAGTTCCTCTTCCAGTGCCCATCCGTCTTGCAATAGAAGCAAGTGGATCCAGCTGTAGGAGATGGCTTAGTCCCTGAGGCAGCGCTCGGGACAGAGTCCTGAGTTTTGCCTCCTGACTTAGCCTTCTTCTTCTTAGTCCAAGAACCCTTCTTGAACTTAGCCTTATTCTGCACCATCAACACTTGACTGGTGCCTTTCTTGAGGTCAGCCTCTGCTGTCTTGAGCATCCCATGTAGTTCAGTGAGCTTCTTATCCATACCATGCATGTGATAGTTCGAGATGAACGGAGCATATGCACTAGGAAGAGAGTTCAGAACTATATCTGTAGCGAACTCATCGCTTATGGGAAAACCCAGCCTATCCAAAGACTGCACGTAACCAGTCATCTTGATCACGTGCGGACTCAGTGGATCGCCGTCTTTGAGCTTACAGCCAAGCAAAGCTTGAGAGACTTGATACCTCTCGGTCTTTGCCTGAGCCTGGAACATACTTTTGAGGCTTTCGATCATATCGTAGGCCTCAACATTCTCGAACTGCTGCTGCAAGTCCGGTTCCATGTGTGCAAGCATAAGACAGCTAATTTCCGTAGACTCATCTCTAGCCTTACGGTGGGCATTCATGACAGCGACTGTCGCATCTTCATCAGGCTCATCTGGGAGTGGAGTGTCTAGAACATGGTCCTTCTTTTCTTGCTTGAGGACTATCCTCAGATTACGATACCAGTTGGTGAAATTAGTTCCATTAAGTTTATCTTTCTCTAGGATCGACCTCAACGCAAAAGTGGACAAATGAGGAAGGTTGCTAGGTGCCATTGATCTACAACAGAAAATATGCAAAACACTTAAGACATGTATTCATAAAAGAGCAGGAATATTAAACGCTTTAATACTTATGCTCCCACTAGAACCAACATCTCTCCGATGGTTACTAAGTGATTCAGGATCCTAAATAAGCAAAACGACTAGTGAGCTTTAGCATCACCGCTAGCCGCCAAGTGATCTGGGTAGGCAACACCTTGCCAATCGCATCTCATACGACTCCTGTTAGTCGGGTGGCATCACATGCCTCGGCTCCCGACCTACCTCGCCCCGAGCCCCACAACCGTTGTGATGGACTCGTCTAGCTTACCAAGTGCTTCCGCTGTAAGAGTCCGACTCAAACCCACCTAGTTGGAAAGAATTGGTAGCACCTCAATTTCATGAGCCCACTACCAAGAATGTCCAACTTGTGATGGTGCAGCACTTGGCGGGGCGACCGACTAGACCTTCTTTGAGAGATTTAAACTACCAACTATCTAATAGAGGTAAAACTGAGACATAACAATAACACAAATAAAGCAATTATAATGTGAAATGGTATGGCTCTCTTCATGGTGATCTCCATCTCCACAAAGCTTGTAAGTAGACTCGTGCCAATTCTTGTCACGTGCCGCCTTACTCCATGTCGCCGACTTGTACATCGGATTGCATGTCCTCCAGGTTCTCCAAGTAGCTACACTAGCTAGTGAACGGAAATTACATGGAAAATTCGACACGCAGGTCGTTATACAATAAATGACAGCACCTAGGCTCCAGCCGGCTGACAAAAAAAACGTGACACGCAGATCACGTATGGATTACACACATCACATGCACATAAGCCATACCATTCACAACATCCTGCAAAACAAGTTATGCATAGAAACGATATCTATCGGCATTGTGAATCTCGCAACGACATCTAAGGCGCTACGACAGGGCGAAGCCGGCGGTCCCGTTAGTGATGACTTGTATGGCTAAGCGGTAGGTGGAACATACAGTCATCTCCGGCGGATCACTTATAGAGACCCGTTAGTGATGACTTGTATGGCTAAGCGGCTTGTGAACATTCTGTAATGACTTTTTTCGGTGACGGGCCGAGTGTGCTAGACCCACCACTGATGTGGTTTCAAGGATAACGTGTTTTGTAGAGTGCGTGAATGTTTACAAAAGGATCGATAGCAATACACACATTACTACAAAACACATCATAAGTGACGAGTCATCAGTGACGGGCCTTTCCCGACCTCCATTGATGACCCTCATCAGTAACAGGCCTTTTCCGCCCACCGCTGATGACCCCTCATCAGTGCCGGCGCACAAAACCCATCACTGATGAACCCTCATCAGTGGCGGGCAGGAAAGGCTAATGGTCCAATGCGAAAACTTGCAAAATTCACCAAAACACATATCAGTGGCAGGCATTACATCTGTGCCCGCCACTGATGTCCTCTGAAGATCTTTGAAGATTGAAAAAATCATAACTAATTCATAAAAAATCAGAAAAATGTGATTTTTTTTGCTAAATTCTTTTTTTTTCTTGCTTAACATAGTGGAACAATACTATCACATGGTAACATTCGATAAATGACCTATGTAGTACAATCTTGTCATTTTCCCATAGTTGAACTTTAGTTTTTAGGGTTTTTTACTTCTGTGCCCTCGGTTTCTTAGTTCTACTTAGTTTTTCCCAGGCCTTAGAACACTGCTCACTTCTACCCTCCTCCTTTGCACAAATGCTCGCTTTTGCCATCACGGAGCACCTCCTCACGGTCAACTCGGTCAAGCCGTTAGCTACTGACGGGTGGGACCGAGTATAAGCCTGACGGGTGGGACCAATTCGTGTTGCAGACTGTGCGCTGGGCCGGGCTTCGGCGAGCTTGACTCTGGCCACCGCGACGACGGCCGCTACGGCGTGGGGATCGGTGCGAGCACGAGGACAAGGACCAGGACGGGGACATGGACGCAAGGATGCACCGCTAGGATGCTCTCGGTTGGCGCGACGGACGCTACGATGCGCCGCTGTCGCACGCTCACGCCACGGACACAGCACAACACAGCCATCGAAGAAAGAACCTAGTTCATATATTCCAACAAGGGCTTACATTAACGACATTAATTTTGAAAAAAAAAACGCTAATCGATCGCTCACTCCTCGGCTTCGTCTTCAGATTCCTCCACAGGTGGCGCAGGCCCCTCGACAGCCACCTCCACAGGCGCCTCCGCCTCCTCCATGTACGGGAGGCCGTGCATCTCGCCGGCGTGGGGGAACGTGGTCCTAGTGTTGGTGTACACGTTGTACAGCGTGAATGCGATGAACTCGCATCAACACCAGTACACGCGGCCAAGGAGGTAATCGGCATCATGGCTGTTGGTGAGGTGCACCAGTAGAGCGGTTTTGACGCCGTGCTCGCGGAGCCTCTCCAGGCGGTACATTGGAGGGTCACCGGCCTCCAGGTGACTAAAGTCGGTGTTGAGGAAGTTCCTGGCCAGCGCCATCGAGCTCCGGGTGCGCAACATCGCCCACACCTGTGAGCGTCCGCTCCACACGCATGCCAGGTGGGAACAACGCCTCGTCAGTGAGGGGTGGCGGGTTGAAGGTGAGGCCTTCGAACGCCATTGCTTGTCGTCAGTGGCGGCGTTGGGTGGCGGGTTGAAGAAGTGGCGTGGAGAGCTGTGTAGAAGAAGGAGAAGAATGGAGAGCTGTGTAGAAGAAGCAGAGCCATGGGGCCGGGTTAAATAGCAATGGTGACAGGGGAAGGGGAGAGGTTTTCCGGCGATCGGTGGGCTTTGAATGCGGTCGCCGGCGCAGTTTGAAATGCATGGGAAACTGGCGTACGTGGGAAGTTGGAGGGAATTGGCGTCAATAGCAGGCGTGCGCGGCGGCGCGGCCCAGTGAGAGCGATCCCAGCACATTTCCCACTCACTCTCAATAACTGTGAGATCATCTCGTCGGTTTCCTCTCCCCACTAGTCTCTCGGTCCCGTCGACTTCCTCTCCCCACTACTACTTATGTGCGTGCCCAGTAAACCAATTCTCTCGTCTCCTTTGATCTCATCTACATTCTTCCTCTCGCTCTCTCTCGAGCTCTACCGCTTCTCTCCACCCTGGGCAAGGACAAGGAGCTAGTAGACAGTACCGAGAGCTCGGCCGGCAGCGGCCATGGACGTGACATGGCTGGGCCACCACTCCGCCGTCTGCCACCTGCTGACGTGCGCCGGCGGCATTGTCCCACGCATTTAGCATGGACGCTGTCGGAGCACGGAACTCCGGCACCGGGGATGCAGGGCACCCCCTTTTTGGTTCGGTGGAGGGCGAGGCGATTGCTCCGGCGATCGCCGACGTGACAAAAGACACAAAGTGTCGACGCATGAGTTTACCTAGGTTCGGGCCACACGAAGGTGTAACACCCTACGTCTTGCTTGGAGTTGTATTCATGAGAATGTGTTTGTTCTTACAGATTGCCCCGGGGAGTTCTCGGGGGAGTTACTTGTTCTCCTAAGAGATTTTGCTATGAACAGGAGCAATGCTCCCTGCTACTACTAACTGGGGTCGAAACCGAGCTGGAGCCCTTTGACCGGTGGCATTGGTCCTCTTTTTATAAACAAGGGGATACCACAGGTGCCGATGCATGCAGTGCGACACGTTTCCTATACGCGTGTCATCGTCACAGGAATTACTCTACTGTTGGTCCACGCGGGGCGCCATGCAGCGCCCAGGCCACTATACATGGTAGATAAAAATAGATTGTAGGGTAGACGCTCTAGTCTTGCTGAGCAAGGCTAGCCCTGCCGATGTGACTCCTGTCGGTGCATTAAATGCACTGCGTCCGCTGTTTCGTCCCGTCTTCACTGTTCTGCGGGCCCCACATGAAGGGGCGCGTAGAGATAAACAAAAAACTTTTCCTACGCGAACTCCCAAGATCTAGCCGAGGTAGAAGGCCACGAGGATTACCACTAGACGCGCAGTTGCGGATTATTGATGCGGCGCATTGATGCAGTGCAGTCCCTCGATCCGATCCAGCCGATCCAATCCCGCGATCGTCGAAGTGCTGAACGTACAGCACCTCTGCCGGTATCCACACGTGCGAGGAGGAGCTCCGGCGGCGGACTGCCAGATCCGGTGCGACGGTTGAACTGAATCGGGCTAGGGTTCTCAACGCATGAGAGTGGAAAAAACCGTGCCCTTTAGGCATCCCACGCCCCTGCTTATATATCGAGTGGAAGTGGGCTCCAAGCCTTGTGGCCCATCCACCCTGCGAGTCCAACTCGCATTGTCAGCCCAATTCCAGTTCGGGTCCAACCCGACCAAATACTTGCTCCCGCTCTTAAGTGTGTGACCCCACAGGCTCATGGCGACTTGGACACGATTGGAGTCCGACTCACAATCGATCAATCGGTAGCGGCTCCTAGCAGAACGTGCCGACTCCCAAGTACCATCGAGTCATGACGACGTACCTTCCAATGTGACATACGTCTTAGTCCCTTTTTGCCTCACGATATACCTTGTCGAACTATAGGCGATTAATCGTCATCCCTTTAATAGTTCAACTCTCTTATCGATCTGTGATATACGATTCATCCGACTAACTCTTAGTCGATCAACCCGGTTAACAATTAACCAAGTCGCGCATGGCCATGCTTCCCGAATCATATCACTCGAGAGGGCCCAGAGAATATCTCTCCAGTCGGAGGGGCAAAATCCCATCTTGGTTATCCACATCACACAGCTTGATTCTCAGTCAACCCGAACTCTGCCTTTATAACTGCCCTGTTACGGAACAACGTTTGACAGAACCTAAGTTGGTGATCCACAACTCGGATTGTGCGATAACCTCAGGTCTAAGGATTACATTGATTGAGACATGCAAATGACGACCTACTCGTTGCATCTCAATATGGGTCAGTCCGACTCGCTAAACTCTTTAGCCGAGTCCGTGTAAGCTGGAATGACATCACCATGCCCATGACAAGTGGAACCGAGTCATCAGCCAACTTTCACATTAGTCTAGGTTATGTGTCCAGCACAACCTCAATGACTAAGGACAATTTAGTATGAACAACATGAATACATAGTTCCACAATCAAATCACATATTCAATGATACATATCAGATGTTCAAACAAGGACAACTCAATAATATTTATGAATACATTGGGAATTACATCATACATGATTGCCTCTAGGGCATATTCCCAACACCACATGCATGCCCGAGCGCTAGGAGCCTCTTCCTGGCTAGTGCACCCGGCCAGTTGCCGGGGTAGAGTTCCTTCCACTTCCCGGGACCAGAGTTCCTGGGTACCCACCGAAGCGGGTGCTTCTCATGTTCCGGCCCTTGGCTTTGCCTTTGCCAATGACCGTCTCTTCAGGGCGGGCTTCCCGGGTCTACCCTTCCTGGGAGGCCAACCTGGCGGGGCTTCGTTACTTGCGACCCACACGTCCCGTGCCAGTGGGACCCCATGGGCCACTGGTACGACAGGAGCCCCCGGGCGTGGGATGGCAGCCTTGAGGCCCCGGTTAGTGCTATCCTTGGTTGGTTGCCGGGCTACGGCCTATTCGACGCGTGGGTCCCGGGGGAGTATCTCGGTACCTGGCCTCGTGGGCCGCATTTATAGTTCCCCTCTCCCGAGCGAAATGGTCGGGCGCACGATCTCTTACCTTATCCCCCATAATCACCAGAGAGTTAAGGCCACGTAGCGCACCCCCATCTTAATTCTCAATTCTTTAGGGCACTTTATTGCTGATCGTGGGGGTGTCCGTTGCAGCCCGCCAGCCCCGATAAATACCCGAGGCTGGCAACGGGCACCCCCCACTGTTTCCTGCTTCCGCCATTGCCTCCCAAGCTCTCCGCGCCCCAACTCCAGCCAAAGTCACTCCCCTACTCCCGCCGATGTCTTCAAAGGGCTAGAACCGACCCAAGGGGAGCACCAGCAAGGGAGAAAAACGCGAGAAGGCCAGCAAGAAGGAGCTGTCGGAGCGAGCATGGAAGTATGAAGAGATGCGGGCCAAGTTCGCCTTCTTCTCCCCCGGGTACAATGGCGAGGGGGTGGAGAAGCTGGTCTTGGCGCTCGCCACCAAGCACAATGAGCATGGGCCAACGCGAGTTCTCCCCGTCGGCGCAGAGCGCGACCTGCAGTACTTCCGGATTTTCGGGAGGTTCATCCTAGCCGGGTTCGTGCCGCCGCATTCTTTCTTCCTTTCTGCCATCATGGAGACCTACGGGCTCATCATGGCTCAAACTCACCCCACGTCATTCTTCACATTGGCTGTCTTCCAACACCTCTGTGAAGCATTTGTGGGGGCGATGTCGTCGGTGGCTCTGTTTCGCCAGTACTACTACCCGAGGGTGGAGGCGAAGGCTCCCTTGTCCTCGGGAGTAGTGTTCCGGTTCCGCGACAAGCTCAAGTCGGAGTTCATCCAGCTGCGGAACAGGAAGATTGAGAGCGAGTGGTGCCGCAACTGGTGCTGGGTGCGCACCGTCGAGCTCCAAGATTTCCACGAGGGGCCCCTTGGACCCCCAAAGGGCTCTGATGACTGGACACTCCGTGACCAGAAAGACGAGGAGCTGGCCCCGATCTGCGCCAAGATATAGGCACTCCGCGAGGCTTGGCTCACAGACATGGACGTGGCGCGCCACTTCATCGAGAGGCGCGTGGTTCCCCTGCAGCGCCGCTCACATCCGGCTGCAGCGCACAGAACTCTTGCCGGACGAGGTACAGTTCTGGGTGAAGGGCATCACCGACGAGGACGAAGCCTTCCGGCTGCCGCAGCTTGGAGCGCACCCGCTCCACACCGGGATCCCGAACCCGGGAGCCCGGGATCTCCAACTCTACGATGAGTGGGGGATCGTGGAAGACCCTCGTCGCAGCCCTCCCCCCCCCCCCTAACCCCGGCCCCGCAAATGCAAGGAGCCGGCTGCCGAGTCCGGGAAGGGTGGCCAGGACCGGGGATCCGCCAGGCCGGAGGACTTGGACTCCGACGATTCTTCGCTGGGCGTCGGAGGAGACTCCGACGACGACGACGACGATGGCGACGCTCCCCTAGAAGCTGGCGACGTCAACCCACCGGGGTAAGTTTGACGTTGCTCTAAACATTTTTCTTTTCATGGATTTTTCATATCTTGCTAGCTTACTTCTGCACTTCCCAGGTCTTTGAGGAAGAGGGGGCAGGCCAGTACTTCGCCGGCGGCCCCGACAAAGAAACCCCGCCCTGTGTCGGGCGACGGTGACAAGGACGCCGCTGATGCAGCTGTTACCGCGGCGGCAGCTGCCGCTGGGGACACAAGGGTCCCCAATCCGAGCTTGCAGGGCACCGGCCCGGCAGCGGGTACGTACGAGCTTAAGCACTCCTTTCACTCATCTACGCCATCTTCTAGACTAACGCAGGTGTTCTTCGTGCAGTAGCCGGGGATGTCCTAGTTGCGCTCGCGCCCACTGAGGTGTGGGTAATCGACCTCACCGGCGAGGCTGACGATGATGCTCCGGAGGAGGTTGCCTCCACCGGAGCCCTTCAACAACCTGCCCCGGAGCTTGTCGGGGACGCGACTGCTGCCACAAGGGACGCCACGCAGATGGCGCTGCTTGCGATGGGTGACATGGGGCAGCCTTTGCCAGCCGGGGCAAGCAACGGCGCCCTGGCAAAGCCCCCGAGCCCCCAGCCCGCCCCTTTGGACGGGCAAGGAGCGGTGGGACTCGGCCAAGCCGGAGGCGCGTCACCAAACCCTGACGCGGCCTCAGGGTCACAGACGGTTGCGGTGGGGTCCTCCTCCTCCGTCGGAGCCGCCTTCAGCCTGGGAGCAGGGGAGCTCGTCAGGCGGTCATGGGGTCGGATCACTTTCGACCCTAGCGTGTTCCAACAGGGACACCAGGTAATCGACAACATCCAACAGCAACAGCGGATGTTCATTGATTTCTTCAATGATGCGTAGCAGCACCATGCTCGCGTGGTGGCGGAACTGGGCGCCACGCGACGGGAGGCAGAGGAGTAGCGCACTGAGCTGCAGCGGCTTTGAAGGGAGCTCCAGCAGGCGCAGTAAACTAGGGCGGCGCCCGCCGTGCAAGGGGTGCCAGAAGTCGAAGTCCTCCGGCAACTGTGGGACCTGCAGCAGTTGCACCAGCGGGAGCTCGAGCCGGTGAAGGCCGCGCACACCAAGAATACACCAGGCGGCCCTGAACTCGTTCCAAGGGCGTCTCCGGGAGAAGACGGACTTGCTGTCCAACTACTCCCTGTAGATCCAGCGCCTCCGTCGCGAGGTCGGAGAGCTGGAGACCGCGGCGGCGACGGCAACCGAAGCCTCAGCGCGCCGAGAGAAGGAGCTGCAAGACCAGGCTCGATCCTGGGAGTGCGAGCTGGCGGGGCAGCTCAAGGCCGCTCAGGATGCCGGCTCGTCCTTTCAGGGCGAGCGTGACATGGCGCGGCAGGAGCTCCGGCTCGTCGACAAGGACAACACCAAGAAGGTGTCCGAGATCGGCAAGCTGAAGTCCGAATGCCGCGAGCACAAGCTGTAGGCCCAGAAAGCTCGTGGTGCATGCACGGAGCTGCAGGCCCGCAGGACGGGGGAGGTAGCCAGGCTGAAGAAGCTGGCAGACTCGGCGGTGGAGGCGCTGCAGGGGTTCGACATCCTAGTGACCTCCTTCAACGGGGCGAACATGGGCAGCTTCACCTCCTTTTTTGCAGATTTCGTTGGCCGGCTGCATGGCCTGCAGAACTGTGTCACGGCTTTCAGGGACCGGCAGGTCGGCCTTGCGGCCGAGCAAGTCATCAGGCAAATTCTTACCCGGGTCCACTCCGCCCACCCCGACTTCCCGTTCGAGTCGGTCTTCGATGCCTGGTCAGACGAGGAAGAGGCCAAGACCCACCGGGAAGCGGTGCAAGGCGTGGTGGACGAGATGGTGGTGTGAATGCAGAGCAAGGCTGATGAAGCTGAAGCTACCGACGAGGAAGCCGCCGAAGAAGCCCCCGGCATCGAGGAGGCACCTGACGCCGACGGAGCTGCCCTGGGAGCACCTCCTGCATAGTTATCTGCTCGTGCTTCTTTTGTATTTACTTTCCTCCAAGTGGCGCAAGGCGTCTTAGAACTTACTTTGTGTTAGCCTTTTTTGTCATTCTGAATGGTATCCGTGAACTCGTTCGTTCAAGTTTTATTTTATCCAATGCCATTTTACTTGATTTTCCGCTTATGACCAGCTTGCTGGGGAGAGGCTATGTTTCTCCTGTGCTTTAACCTTGTGTATCCGGGGGCTCACCAACTACGTGCTTAGCCAGATTAGGGACCCGAGACGGACCCGCGGTGCCAACCTAAGGCCAAATAGTAGCGGCTAGCCACTCCGCCTGCGGGCTAACTACCCCAGCGCGCACGCCTCCGGGACGGACCTGCGAGCCACGTGTGGGGGGCATCCTCCCCCCGCAAGCGTCGTTCCTACACTCCGGCTACACGGGGACTGAGCTTACCTCGGCAAAGCAGTGTCACTAAAGGAAGAACCAAGGACTCAAAACAAAGTACTTAGCTTTCCATTCTCTTTGCTCTTGGAGCACCTCGTGGAGAGTCGTGGCAAGGACGCGGTGGCACACGCGCACGGAGGCATGCACCCCCACCGCGTCTTCGCGACGCCTCTCACATTGCCATTTCTGGTGTCCTTCCATAAGAGATGTGGCAGGGCCGCGATGGAGGAAAAACCCTCAGCGACAAGCGCAGAGGGATGCACCACCATCGCCTCTCTACGACATCTCTTGCCTTCTTGCCCGTTGCTGGTGTTGCGCTTGCTCCGGTCTTTAAATAGACAGAGCGTTGCCCTTGCCGCCACACGCACGGGACCGCCGGTTGACGCTTGGAGGCACTGGCCCTGTCTCAGAGTCCTTCATCAAGCCTCGAAGTAATTGCCATATACGTACACCTTACCCGCAAGACGACGACACCCGTGATTGCTCCACGAGCGTCACAGTGCGCCACCATCCCCGCTTTTATTCTGCACATTAGATCATTGCAGTACCCAGAATTTTTTTCGAAATGCACGAAAAAGACAACACTGATTGGATAACCTCCTACCTCCCAGCCCTCGGGCACAGAAGAGTCGACCTCAGCCTTGGGTGTGAGCATCTTTTCTATTCCATGGTGCCATGCTGGCACGCAGAATGTTGTGAACGGGTTCACCAGCTGCTGGACCTCATTCCGGGGCGGCCTGGGAACGAGCTTGCTTTTTGGGGTTCCGGCTGCCCCCTATTCACAGGCAAGGATGAGGAGGCAATTCTGTGCACCTAGAGCAGGAGACAGAAGCACACATTAATAGTAAAGCACAATACTTACTGAAGCAAGACTTATCTTTATTCAACACTGTGCTAGTGGATTACAATCGGGCCTTGCCCGGCTACACTAGTTTAAAGAGGCACGCCGCAGCAGCGTCACCCATGGGTAAGGCACCATCGTTTCACGGGTAGAACTTGCACAAGTGTGCAATGTTCCAACTATTGGGCACCGGCAAGCCTTCTTCGGTTTCTAGCCGGATAGTCCCCGGTCTGGTTACCTGCACTACCCAAAAAGGGCCTTCCCAGATTGGAGTCAACTTGTTCCCGGCCTTCGTTCCTTGTATCCGGCGCAGGACGAGATCTCCAACCTCAAGCCCACGGGGACGGACTCTCTTGTCATGATAACGACGGAGCCCCTGCTGGTAGCCTGCAGCTCGCACCGCAGCCCCGCATCGGATCTCCTCGATGAAGGTAAGGTCATCAATCCTCTATGCGTGTTGGCTCTTGTCGCCATAAGCGCGTACCCGAGGTGACCCATGCTTGAGCTCGAGGAGCAGCATAGCTTTTGCCCCGTAGATGAGGGCAAACGGAGTTTGACCCATCGCCTGACTAGGTGTGGTCCGTATTGACCACAGCATGGGCTGGAGTTCCTCAACCCAGTGTTTCCCGTGGCCCTTGAGCTTGTCAAAGGTTCTCGTTTTGAGCGCCAGCAGCACTACTGCGTTGGCTCGCTCCACTTGCCCGTTGCTCCTCGGACGAGCGACGGAGACAAAGTGAATCTTAGTGCCCATGTCCTCGCAGTAAGCTTGGAACACCGCACTAGTGAATTGTGTGCCATTATCAGTGATGATGCCGTTAGGCACACCAAACCGGCACACAATGCCCTTGAAAAACTTGATGGTCGCCTGTGCCGTGACAGCTCGGACAGGCTCCACCTCGATCCACATCGAGAACTTGTCGATGGCCACGAGTAAGTACTCGTAGCCGCCAACTGCTCTCGGCAATTTCCCAACGATATCCAGCCCACGAACGGCCACGAGGACGGGATGATTTGCAGGGCTTGTGATGGCTGGTTTCTCTTCTTGGCGTGAAACTGGCACGTTTCACAGGTCTTGACTAGTTGCTCGGCATCGGCTAATGTTGTTGGCCAGTAGAAGCCGTGCCAGAATTCTTTCCCAGCTAGCGCCCTGGAGGCCACATGGTGTGAGCATGTGCCTCGATGGATATCCTCCAGCAGCGTGCGCCCTTCTTCCTGGGGCACGCAGAGGAGCATAACTCCGTTAGGACGCCTCTGGTAGAGTTCCCCGTCCACCAGAGCGTACATTTTTGCCTTCTAGGCCACTCGCTCCGCGGCAACGTCTTTCTCCGGGAGAGTCCCGTCCCTGAGGTAGCGAATAATATCCGCCCCCCATGGTGGCGGTTCCCGACTCGTGCATGCCACAAGCTTGGTGGCACGGTGCCCCGCAGCTGCGGGGTTTCCTTGGGTTGCCGGAGGGGCTTCCTCGGCAACCGTCTTGGGATCGACAGAGGGCTTTAACTGCGTCTGTACGAACACCCCAGGAGGTACCTTACTGCATTCCGTTGCCCACTTGGACAGTTCATCCGCAACAAAGTTGTCCTTGCGCTTCACGTGCTCAAACCGAAGTCCCTTGAACTTGGACTCCCGTTTTCGCACTTCTTCCACGTACGCTGCCATTTGGGGGCAGTCGTAGTCCTTGTTCACCTGGTTTATCACGAGTTGTGAGTCCTCGCGAACAACCAGGCACCTGATGTTGAGGGCGATTGCCGCGTGTAGCCCGGCCACCAGCCCCTCGTACTCTGTTGTGTTGCTGGTGGAGTTGGCGAAGTCGAGTTTTATCACGAATTTGACTTGATCTCCAGTGGGCGACTCGATCACCACTCTTGCCCCGGTGCCCTGCAGGCAGAAGGCGCCGTCGAAGTACATGATCCAGTACCCTTCGTCCAACTTGCCGGGAAAGCTTGCTTCCGGCTCGTCTTCCTCTATGCCCGTTGACGTCCACTCCGTGACAAAGTCGGCGAGAGTGACGCTCTTGATGCTTTTGGTATTCGCGAAACGCAGCCCGAACTCCGCTAGCTCCATTCTCCAGTCGGCCACCCTTCCGGTGGCTTCACGGTTGACGAGGGCTCGCTCCAGGCAGAACCCCGACACCACCGTGATGTTGTGCGCCTGAAAATAATCGCGCGGCTTCCGTGAAGCGAGCAGGATCCCAAGCAGAAGCTTCTGGACCTACGGGTACCGTACCCGGGCATCGCGCAACACCGTGCTGACGAAGTACACGGGATGTTGCACTACCGCTTGCGGGGGGCGGCCTGCGTGGGCAGCCCCTCGGCTCCCGGGGCAGAGGTGGTAGCCGAGGGTTCCTCCGGCTCACCGGAAGCCCCAGCCCCCCTGTCTCAGCCCCCGGGACACCAAGAAGCCCAGCAAGTGCCTCGAGTCCACGCCGAACGTGCACTTCTCGGGGTTAAACTTGAGCTTGATCCTGCGGAGATTGTCGAATGTTCCTGCAGGTCGCCGACGAGCGAGTCCCTGCGCCGCGACTTGACGACGATATCGTCCATGTAGGCCTCGATATTTCGGCCTAGTTGGGGTCCCAGACACTCGCGCAAAGCACGCTGAAATATCGAGCCCGCGTTCTTCAGCCCGAAAGGCATGCATGTATAGCAGTAGCAGCCAACCGGGATGGTAAACGTTGTTTGCTCCTCATCTTCGACCGCCATCTTAATCTGATGGTAGCCAGAGAAGGCATCCAGAAAGCATAAAGACACACAACCTGCCGTGGAATCTACTATTTGATCGATCCGGGGTACAGGGAAGGGGTCCTTAGGACATGCACGATTGAGATCAGTGAAATCTACACACATGCGCAATTTATTTCCAGCCTTAGGGACTACAATAGGATTTGCTAACCAAGTAGGGTACAACACTTCCATGATTGCCCCAGCGCTCTTGAGCTTCTCCACTTCTTGCTGGATGAAGTACTTGCGTTCCTATGCTTGCCGGTGGATCTTCTGCTTGACAGGCCGCGTGTTTGGCCGCTCTGCCAGCCGATGCACGATCACCTCCCTAGGGACTCCAAGAAGATCTCACGGCTCCCAAGCGAACACATCAGAATTCTACCGGAGGAAGGCAACGAGGGCGCTTTCCTATTTGTCGCCGAGGCTCGCACTGATGGAGACAGTATGTGCCTCGCTGCCGGCATGCAGGGGCACCTTCTTGACCTTGGTGCCCTCCTCCTTCAGCTTCATGCCCTTGCCAACGCGCAGGCTGGAGCTGGAGCTGCCCCCGGAGTCCTGTCCGGGAGCGGCTCGCGCCTTCTTCTGTGCGGGCTGCTCACCCGCAAGTGGATCCTCATTCCCGGCAATGTCATAGTCACCGAGATCCGCCACTGCGAAGGCCTTTACGACCTCACCCATGCACCAAGCGGCGTCCTTCAGGTCGCACTTCATGGAGGGTACACCGTACGTTGACTGCATCTTCATCATGCCGTAGGCGCCATGGGTTGCCGCCATGAACTTGATCAGCGCAGGCCGACCAATAATCCCGTTATACGGTAACGGGGTGTGAGCTACGTCGAAAACGACGTGCTCAGTCCGAAACGCCTCCCGAGACCCGAAGGTCACCAGGAGCGTGATTCGCCCCATGGGCCGCACCACTTCGTGGTTGATCCCCCGGAACGGGTCGGTGGGTTTCATCTGCTCCAAAGGCAGCGGAAGCTTCTCCACCAACTTGGCGGACAGGAGGTTAAGGCTCGCCCCGTTGTCCACCAGGACCTTGGTCACTGTCACATTGTTTATGATCGGTGACACCACGAGGGGCAGTACCCCTGATCCCAAGGGACGAATCGGGTGATCATCCGTGTTGAAGGTGATCGGCACATGCGACCACCTCAATGGCTGCTGTGTCTCCACGCTGGGGAGGAGGCGCAAACCTCACGCGTAAGCCGCTTCACGGCGGCGTGAGACGTGTGAGCGTATGCTCCCCCGTGGATGCAGACGACGTCGCGGGGCTCCTGGAAGCCGGGCTCATCGGCGTCGTCGCTGCAGTCATCCTCGCGCTGTTCGGCGCGAAGCTTGTCGCGTCCCCGGGGAGGCCGGTCTTTGCCACCGCGGGCTTGACCGCGACCTCCCGTGGGTTCTTCTTTGTCGCCACTGGCTCTGCCCCGGCCCGCTCCGTTGCAGGGGTTGTTCGGGCAATCTCGGGAGAGGTCCCGATATCCCCGCAGTTCAAGCAAGCCCCGGCAGCACAGCGCTCCTTGTGGCGCTGCTCGCGCTTCTCCCTGATGGTCTGGAGAGTGCGGCAGTCCTGCGCGTCGTGGGGGCGTTGGTGTGGATGGGGCAGCGCGCGGCCGCTGCCGGCTTGCTACCCAATGCTCCCGCCGACGCCGCCTTCTTGGTGGGCCTCTGGGGAGCCCCTGGTTTCGCGGCAAGCACTTGCTTCCCGCCGCGCTTCCGAGAGCCCTTCTTCCCGAAGCCCTCGGGTAGGTTTGTCGCCGCCTTGGTGGCACGCTAAGGCGCCAAGCGTGCTTCCTTAGCCATTGCGCACTTGTGCGCGAGAGCGTAAAGATCCCTTGTGGTCCGGATCCGGTGCGTGTTCAACTTCTCATGCATCTTCGGGTCACGGACGTTGATGGCGTAAGTGTTGATGTGGAAGCCACTTCCGCCTCTGGGATGGAGTAGGACAGGTTAGAGAACCTGTTGGTGAAGTCCCGCAACGTCTCCCCCGGATTCTGCATCACCGTGTGCAGCTCCGTCATGGTTCCTGGGCACTTGTAGCCACCCTGGAACGCGTTCACAAACTGCTCGCGCAGGTCAGCCCAGGTGGCGATGGACCCGACGGGCAGGTTGACCAACCAGGTTCTCGCTGATCCTTTTAGGACCATCGAGAACCAGTTGGCCCTGACCTTGTCGTCGGCACCGATAGCGTGCATGCCCAACGTGTTGGTCAGGAGGAAGTCCTTGGGATTCACGGTCCCGTCGTATGTCCCGAGCGCTGGCGCTCGGAACTTGCGGGGCCCTGACACCCAGCGCAGCTCGCGAGAGAACGCGGCGTAGCCGTCATCGGTGCCCATGGGAGCGTCTTCCTGCTCCCCTCGGCACTGGCGCTCCACCACGCGCCGGCGCCGACACTGCAAGCGCTGGCGGACATCCTCTTGCTGGCGAGCGTTCAGGACGCCCCGCGCGTCACCCGGCCTGACGGTTGGCGACGAGTCCGAGTAGCCCTCAGGATCCTCGTCACGTTGTCCTCCCGATGGCGGGGCGCATCTCCGCGTCTCGGGTTCTGTCCCCGGTGTTGGCTGGAGTTTTCATCCGGACGGGAAGTTTCCTTGTCACTGGAGAGCGTGTGGTCTCCGGTCTGGTCCAGAGATTCGGCTCTCTGGGCTTCATCGACAACAACGCGGGCTGCTTCAACGACGTGCCGCTACCCTGCGCCGGCCGCTTCATCAACTTCGGCATGCATGAGGTTTATGTCGCCACTGACAATCCTTGCAGGTACCCCGAGCAGGTGGTGGTGGCCGAAGATCCCATCGCCGTCTGCACGGTTTGCGGCCGGCATGTCGACTGCCCCGCTGACCGTGTGGAGGTCATGGTGACGGCTCACGGCGGTGATGCTGGCAAGGGCGTTGCAGAGAGGTGCGCTCCCAAGTAAATCCGGCAGAACGGCGAAATTCCCCATGGAGAAGCCGGAGAACATCGCTGCTCAAGCCGGCACGTCCGTTGTGCCGGCCAAACCGACTCAGCTCCAGGCCGCCATCGAACAGCTGACCGCGCCAGAGGCGTCAAACACTAACCCGGCTTAGCTGCAGGCTGAGTTGGAGTTGGAGCGCCAGAAATTGCTGCAAGAAGCTGTCGACATGGGTCGTGCTCGGCAAGAGCTTGATATTTCGCTCCGTGAGTATAACAAAGCTCATGGTCTCAATTCTACAGCATTGACTAACCCTAGCCGAGTTGGGAAGTGCGTAATCGTGGCAGGAACTTGAACGCTGAGATAGCAAGAGATGGCAGGGCGATACCCACAGTGTCGGCAAGTTTTGCCTCGGCACTAAAGCCTAAATACAACACCCCTGTTAAGAACCTCAGGGCCACCGAGGCTGCAGCAGAAGAGTTGTTGAATCTCACGGGAGAGGCGCTCTGACTGCAGCAATTGCGCGTGAAAGAGTTGCTCCGCATAGCTAACGAGCAGAATGAGGCATACATGAGGTTGCACGGCAAGCCCGGTGCATCTCAAGTCATTCATTCGGCCGCGGGCGTTGATGGCCGGGTTGACAAGCAAGCCTCTTCGCCTGGTGGCAAACGAGACAAGAGTGTCAACTCAGGCCGAGATAAGCGGCTAGAGCGTTATGATCCGGCCCTAGCCGAGAAGCAAATGGTCAGGAGGGTTGATGACAGCAAAAGTGGTCTGCGTCACGGCAACAATTGCCAAGACCAGCAAGAGCGTCACTCGGCTGGTCACGAACACCAACCTCGGGGTCCGGCACCAATTACTGCTACAGGCCAGCAGGGTGTCGGGCGCAACCCCCTGTATCGAGGTGAAGATCGCCAGCAAGACCGTTACGATGACGGATACTCGGCCATGGGTGATGAAGGCTATCTCAGGCGAGAACGTGATAATCATGGCCCGCTCGGAGCCTGAGTAGGGAATAGGCAAGTGTCGCCGCTGGATGCCTGACATCGGCTCGACAGAATCTATCTATCGGAGCTTTTGGAAGAACAAGGCCCTCCGGGACCGCACTGTTTCAAGCACCGGATCATGAGGGAGACACAGCCCAGGGTTTCTAGCTGCCCAGGGGTACGAGAACATATGACGGCAGCACTAAGCCGGAAGATTTGCTGGAAGACTATGTCACTGCAGTGCATGTGGCGGGTGGCAATTGCAGATAGGCTATACGTTATGTACCCCAAATGCTGGTAGGACCAGCCAGGAGCTGGCTAAACAACCTGTCGGAAGGTAGCATCAATTGCTGGATACACTTTGAAGAAGCTTTTGTCAACAATTTCACCAGCACCTACAAGAGGCCTAATCGCCCTCAGTAGCTATCCATGTGCAAGCAAAGGAACAACGAGACTGACCGGGATTACCTGACAAGATGGAACGACCTCCACAATTCCTGTGAAGGGATAGTGGAGTCGCAGGCCATAGCGTGGTTTGCCCAACGATGCCGGCATGGCAGCATGTTGTGGCAAAAGCTGCAAAGACAAATACCGGCCATTCTGTCCGATATGATCAAGATCGCCGACATGTATTGTTATCGCACGATGCCGTTTGGTTTGAGAAATGCAGGAGCTACTTATCAAAGATGCATGCAGAAATGCTTGCATGACCAACTCGGTAAGAATATGCAGGTCTATGTCGATGATGTCGTCATAAAAAACAGAGAAAGCGCCACGCTGCTGGATGATATCCGGGAAACATTTGCAAATCTGAGGTGATTCCGAATGAAGTTAAACCCGGCCAAATGCACATTCGGTGTGCCGGCAGGGAAGCTACTCGGGTTACTGGTATCGAGCCGAGGTATAGAAACGAACCATGTGAAAATCGCCGCCATAGAGAGAATGAAACTGCCGAAATGTCTTAAAGATGTGCAGAAATTCATCGGATGCTTAGCATCACTAAGTCGTTTCGTTAGTCAGCGGGGGGAAAAGGGAATGCCCTTATACCAGCTGCTGAAGAAAACCGACAAGTTTGTGTGGACACAACAGGCAGAAGTGGCCTTCCAAGAGCTGAAGAAGATGATTGCTACGGCGCCGATATTAGCCTCGCCAATGGCGCAAGAGCCGATGTTGTTATATATAGCGACAACAAACCGAGTCGTCGGCGCTGTCATAGTGGTGGAAAGAGATGAGGACGACAAGTCGGTGCAGATGGCATACGGCGTGTATATGGCGGCAAAGAAGCTGAAGCATTATTTTGACGCACATCAGATCCCAGTTATTTGTGAAGCGCCCATCTCAGAAATCATGAGCAATAAAGATGCAAGCGGCCAGATAGCAAAATGGGCTATTGAGTTAGCACCCTACACGCTGTAGTACGACAGACAGGATGCCATAAAGTCTCAGGCTCTGGCGGATTTCCTGGTGGATTGGGCCGAGATGGAATATGAACCACCGCCACCTGAAACTAGCTACTGGAAGATGCATTTTGACGGCTCCAAAATGAAAAGTGGGTTTGGTGCCAACATATTTCTAACTTCGCCTAAGCGCGACCAACTTAAATATGTGTTGCAAATTGATTTTGCAGCGTCCAACAATTTCGCCGAGTATGAGGCACTTTTTCACGGACTGAAGATGGCAAAAGAGATTGGAGTTCGTCGGATTCAATGCTTTGGCGATTCTGACTTAGTAGTCCATCAAGCCTCTGGCAATTGGGATGCATTGGATGCCAATATGAAGCTATACCGCTTTCATGTTCAGAAGATTAGTGGTCACTTCGAAGGATGCGAGTTTCATCGTATACCGCGGGCGGAGAACGAGGCAGCCGACACTCTGTCGAAGCTCGGATCAACGCGACAGGCCATCCCGGCTGGTGTGGCATTGGAACATTTACGCAAGCCATCCATCAAGCCGTCACCAGAATCGGAGTCGATCTTTATCCCGGCAAGCTCAGAAGCTGACGTCACTCCAATGGACATTGACAGCGGTAGTGGTTCTGGTAACCCAGGGACTGAGCGCCCTAACTCGGCTGAAGCAATGGCGCATGAGCCAATGGAGATAGACGAACCAGTTTTTGTCACTCGTCCCGTGCTGGCTTGGGCACAACCGATAATGTCCTACCTCAAGGATGGGAGTCTCCCGGAGGAGGAAGTATCGGCAAGGCAAATTTAGAGAAGGGCAAAGGCATACACTATTATCAATGGCGAGTTATATAAGAGAAGTGTCACTAACGTCTTGCAACGCTGCGTTGACCCGAAGAAGGACAGGAAATACTCCAGGACATTCACCAGGGAGAGTGTGGTCACCATGCATCTTCAAGAACATTGGTAGGCAAGGCATTCCGGCACGGTTTCTATTGGCCGAGTGCGCTACAGGAAGCAGAAGACATGGTCAGGAAATGCAACGGTTGCCAGAGATATGCCAACAAGATTCATATGCCGGCATCTGAGCTCAAGACTATCACAATTACTTGGCCGTTCGCTATTTGGTGTTTGGATATGGTGGGACCTTTCAAGCGAGCGCGAGGAGGCATGACACATATCTTGGTCATGGTAGACAAGTTCACCAAATGGATCAAAGTGCTATGGAGTCTCAGAACGACTCCAAATCGCTCCAAAGGCTATACGCCATTTTTCCTCGTATACGGGGCGGAAGCTGTCTTACCAGCCGACATTGAACATGACTCTCCGCGAGTGACCATGTATACAGAAGCCGAGGCAAAAGAGGCCCGAGAAAATGATGTCGACCTGCTCGAAGAAGCACGGGAATTGGCTTTATCTCGGTCGGCCATCTATCAACATAACCTAAGGCATTATCACAGCCGGAATGTAAACCCGCGGGTATTCCGGGAAGGAGATCTCGTGCTCCGACTTGTGCAGCGCACAGCCGGCATGCACAAACTGTCGCCCCCATGGGAAGGACTCTTCATTGTGAGCAAAGCGCTACACAATGATTCCTACTATCTTATAGATGCGCAGGATCCCAACGCGAACAGGATGGACCGGTCGGGCAAGGAAACCAAAAGGCCATGGAATGTAGCTTTGCTTCGTCCATTCTATACTTAAGAGATGAGTATTTGTATCGTTTTTTCCTTATGTTAAATGTTTTGAGACAATGAAATTATCCGCCGGGTTCTCAAAAGGAACTTGGGGACTTATGTGCTATTTAAGTGTTGTATTATATTTATCTATTTGTATGTCGGTGTGGCTTGATTGTGTAATTTTATGTCGGTTTAGTAGTGTGTCGGTACTGAAAACTCCCTCTGCGACTTAGCTGTTGTCTGCAACCCAGCTTCATGGCAAGCGAGAGTATGGGTACAAAATTACTAAACACATGAAAAACGATTGCAGAGACAAGCAAATGAGCGAGCCGAGATGCGCACTATTTTACCTAACCCGGCATTTCCTACCTGTCTCGGGCATTTCCAAGCGAGTTTTTTGAGTTTAAGCTGTTTTGAAAAATAAACTCGAGGACTTGGTTGGGACCTCGATAATTAAAAAGGCTCAAGCAAATTAAAAGTACTGTGCCTCACAACCAAAAGTATTTCGAACCGGTTACATCTGCACCCGGCATCCCGGGGATCTGATAACTTTATATGTTTGTTCTGACATAGTTAAGCTGACGCAGAAGGGTTGTTGGTGCCGGCACTCGGAGCATCCGTCGCGGTGGAAGTCGACTCGACCACGATCTCTTCGTCGACTTCCTATTCGTCTTCCTGGGCCGCCTCCTCGGCCGCGTCTGATGTCGGAGCCTCCACGAATTTATGCACGTCGGCATATTGAATGAAGGAGTAGGCCCGCTTTTGACGCTTCGCGATCAGCTCCGGGTCCGAGAGGAAGGGGGAGCCAACGCGCATGGACTGCAGCACGTCGAGGTTAATGCCGTCGTACCAGGAAAGTACGAACGACAGAGCCTCGTCAGTGCCGACACGAGCGGCCGACTCCCACCACTCGTTTAGCCGGTCCTCCACCCCCAGGAGACGATTCGCTAGTTCCGGGATGCCAGTTGGGGCTTCCTCTCCCGGCCACAGAGCTCGGAAGGCACGAATGCCGGCATTGAGCATATTGACCTCGAAATACTTTAGAGGCTTGACGAGGTAGTCCTCCAGATCATATTCTGAGGGTAATGCCCTGGCTGGATCACTTCTTCCACGAGCTCTAATCACGGCGACCTGAGCAGTCTCGGTAGAATGTGGAAAAAATTCTGGCAGAGACAAAAAGGAAGTAATGAATCTCGGCACCCTATTGTTGCTTTCGGCCAAATGATCAAAGGAAAAGATTTGGACAAGGGCAACTTACTGGTTAGCATCCCGTCTATCTTGACGAGATCCCGCTTGCACACGCTGAGCAGGCGGGCGCTCTCGGCCTTCTCCTCCTCGGCAGAAGTGGCGCGGGTCTCGGCCTTGGTGACAAGATCTTTGCATTTCTGCACTTCGCCTTCCAGGTGGACCTTCTTGTTGGCTTGGGTGGAGAGAGCCGAGGTAAGTTGAACTACCTTGGCCTTGTGCGCCTCCGCCCGCGCTTCGAGCTGCGCCTTTAGCCAGGCCACCTCATCCCAGTGATGTTCCTCTAGCCGAGTTTTCTCATCTGTTTGGAATACGTGAATTACAAGAGCTCAAGTCTAAAATGGATGAAACCCGAGATAAGGGTAAGATTATACCCTGCACTTCCGCGACGCGCTTCAAGAGCTCTAATAGCCTCGAGGGTGTCCCGATCTTTCGATGAGATACCTAATTATCGATTTGGTAGGAGGTGACATTGACGATCCGACTACAACCTAGGAGGCAGCGCCTTAGCGATCGATACACCAACTCCAGAAGGTTATTGATCCCGGCGGGGCACGATCAACCTGACCACGAAGGTCGATGTTCCTGCAAACAATCGAAGAACAAGCAAGAACAAGATGAAAAGCAATCTGAAATTGCGAATAGGAGATATGAAGGTTCACGAATCTGAATACTCAATATAGTTGGAGTCTTGATGATGGTAAAACAGGTGGTCTAACCGACACACGCGATTACACGAAAGTAGCAAAGGCTAAACTTTATCTAATCAAAACCCAAGGCTCCATGGGGGGGCTCATGGGGTATAAATAGGAGGCGAACTAGGTGGTTTTCGGACAGGCCCTTGAGGGACTCCGAAACGGCCTAAGAATCCTCCTAAAACACAACGAAAACATCTAAAAATTGGCTGGACCCTATTACATGGCCTTAGGCCCAATAAAGCAAGGTTATAACCCTCATCTTTGGCCCATAGATACCCATTGGAGGGGGAATCCTCTACTTGGCCAAAATCCCATTGATGAAGAGGATGCGGCCTTCTTCTCATCTCTCGTTATGGCGGTTTCAATGTTCTGAAATCATCACTTGAGCTAGCTCCCGCCACCTTGCGGCTACCTCCATGGTTTGCTGTCCAACGCTGATCCTTGAGGTGCAAGCTAGGTCCTTCATTCCTAAAACACATAAAAGAACCCATCTTAGGCAGCAGCATATTCTCATTAATATTAAATGAAGTACCGAGGAACGAAAGTACCTGATAATTTAGTTGTCGTGCACGAGCTCTAGTAATTGGTCCATGTATCTCCGGTACTTGAGGTGTAGGTGCTATAGGGCCTGTGGTTGTATCATTAGTTGGCATGTCCTTATCATCCTCCCCTTCTTGAATCGAAGTCGTCCTCGACGGTAGTTCATCTTCTTCTCCCAAATAAGGCTTCAAATCTGCAATATTAAACGTGAGACTAACCCCAAAATCTGCAGGTAGCTCAAGTTTATATGCATTATCATTAATTTTTGCTAACACCTTAAAGGGACCATCAGCTCGTGGCATTAACTTAGACTTGCGCAAATCAGGGAAACGATCTTTGCGCAAATGCAACCAAACAAGATGGTGGGCAGCGGGGTCTTCTTGCTCTTCCTCGGCAATGAGAGCATAGGTAGCTTCGTCAAAATCACTGGCTGAATCATATACTCCATCTTCACGTATGATCATAACGCGTTTGGTTGGACAGTCCTGCTGAAAATGCCCGTATCCTTTGCACCTACGACATTTGCCCCGGTGCCGAAAAAACGGGTGCAGAAACTTCGGAGCACGAAAAGTCCACCTTAGAGGCCGAATTTGAGGGTCAAGGAGCCGTTATATTTAGAGGATGCGCCTCGTCGAGAGCTTTCCGAAAAGTCCTGGAACGTCCAAATCTGACTTCGTATGCAAAAGATACGGCTGTTTTAGTGAACACGGGTCAAACCCACCTGAAACTCTAATTCTACTTGGACTCGTGTAACATCCCAATTTTCAAAACCCTTCATATGCATTGCATATCATAAGCATCATGTCACCCTTGCATTTGAACACCTTGAAAACCCAAGATTTTGCCCAGAAAACCCTTCTGCAGAAACGCCTTTATTTGATTTTGGTCATTGATGTTGCTTTTGAGTATTTGCATTTTAACCCATGAGGGTATTGTGATAAAAAGGGATTTAATGCAAATATAAAGCTATCCCATAATTGGCTTTTGAAAGTATTTTGAAAAATAATTTGATTCGATAGCCTAAGGGCCCTAAAAGCCATTTTATAGGCAAATGTATTTTTAAATATTTTATTTTGAGGAAATTCTTGTTCCAAAAGTTAGATCATATGAAAATATGATTTTACAAATTTTGTTGTATTTTATTTCGAGTGATTTGGAGCTTCGAATCAATTTTGAGGTTCAAAAAAAGAAAATAGTTAAAAGAAAAGGAAAAACCGGAGGAAACCGGTCAAACCGGACCGGCCCAGCCCGAACCGGCCAGCCCGCTCTCACTGACCGGTGGGACCCGCGCTCATCTTCTTCTCCAACCGTCTACCCGAGAAGCCCGCCCGAGAACTGCCCACGATTCCGTTCCGATTTCTTCGCGCACGAACCACCAAATCTGAAACCCCGCACGTCATATCGAAGTCCCCGAACTCTTCTACCAATTCCCCCAAACCGCTCGCCTAATTTCGCTTCGGTTTGAGATTAATTTCTCGCCGGAGTTACTCTCTGCCGTCGCCGTTCTTCGCGTTTTGCCGTCGTTCCGGTGAGCTTCCGCCCGCGCCGGCCATCTTCCTCAGCGCCGGCCGCCGCCCGCTCGTCGCGCCGCCTCCGGTCGCCGCCCGCGCGCTGCTCTGCGCCCCGTGCTCGCGCCGCCGCCCCGCGCTCCGCCCCGCGCTGCTCATGGAGTAGATTATGTACGAGAAGGATCTCCTGCAACTTCAGTATGATCAGCTCCAAGCCCAGGTCAACAACGCCAACCCTGCACCTGCACCAGCACAAGCTCCACCACCCCCTCAGGACGAGGAGATGGAGCCACTGGAGGAGGAACCTCAGGAGGCGCAGGAGATGGACACACCTGCCACCCGCACCCGTTCTAGGGCGAAGAACTCCGGGAACACCAACTTCCTCTCACTTCCTTAGTTTCAGCTTAGAGCCGCCGGACTATTTATTATACTATATTCGTTATCGTGTTAGTCATTGACCATGCCGTCGTTGTGGTATGGCAATGTAGATTCGTGTGCTTATTTGCAACTCTATACTTGTGTTTAGGCTGGTACGCCTGGTGAACTATTCGTTTTGGATGTTAAAATCCTAGTAAATGATTTTGCTTGTTTTATAGGTGACTTGTTTCATGATTGAATTGTCATGCTTGTGTTATGCTTGTTGTTTGAACTGTTGTATTGCCTGTGTTGTGGGGCTTAGTTTCCTCTTAGATCCTGTCTATCTATTTTTCTCATCTATGCTGTCCCAAAACTGATGCCACCGAGACGCCATACTCGCCGCCCTGCTGACAACAACAATGAGGAGGGTCAGGACAACAACAATGCCACCATGCAACAACTGCTGGCTGCACAGACTCAGATTTTGCAAGCTTTGACCCAGCAGATGAACAACAACAACAACAACCACAACAACCACAACAACCAGAACCCCAACCCACCACCTCAAGTGGACATGTTAACTAGGTTTCTGAGGCTGCGTCCACCAACATTCACCAGCTCCCCAGAACCGATTGTAGCTGATGATTGGCTCCGTTCTGTGAGCAAATGACTAGTGACAGTTGGCTGCACTGAAGCTGACAAGGTGAGGTTTGCCGCTCACCTGCTTGAAGGACCTGCCGCAGCTTGGTGGGAGACTTATCAGATTACCACACCCATGGAGGAGGTAACCTGGGAAATGTTCCAAGATGCCTTCCGCACCGCCCATCTCTGCGGGCGTGCTGAGCTTGAAGAAGAGGGAATTCCACAAACTGAGGCAAGGGAACAGGACTGTGTCAAAATATATCGAGACCTTCAACAAGTTGTCTCATTATGCCCCGGACGACGTCAACACTGATGCAAAACGCCGGGAAAGATTTTTGGATGGCTTGAACGACGAACTCGCCATTCAACTGGCAGTTATTTACATCCCTACATATCAGTCCCTCATGGACAAAGCCATCATTCTGGAGAACAAGCAGAATCAGATGGAGAATAGAAGGAAGAGGCCTCACCATGGCAACAACCACGCTGGTTCACACCAGAAGCCGCGCACCTCGTACGAGGGTAGTGGCAGCTCCTTGATGGTTAAGCATGGTGGAAATCATCAAAATCACCATGGAGGGAGTGGACATCATCACCGCCATGGAAATCAAGGACACCACCACCACCAGGGAGGAAATGGCAGCTGGAACCACCAGCACCAGCACCCAAGGATCAACAGCAACAAAGGCAGTGGCCATAACAATGGAGGAAACCCAGGACAGAACCGCACCACTGGCAGGGATATGAGCCAAGTGCAATGCTTTAAGTGTCACAAGATGGGGCACTACTCCAATGATTGTCCGCAGAAGTTTAATGAGGCTGGAGCAAAGCCTAACCCATTTCAGAAGGGCAATGTGAACCACGTCAACGTGGAAGAAATCACGGAGGAGCAAGGTATCATAATCGGCACCTTCTGTCTAAATTCTTTTGAAACACTCGTACTGTTTGATACCGGTGCATCGCATTCTTTTATCTCAAGGAGTTTTGTTCATGAGAATGGATTAAACACTAGTACCTTAGTGAACCCTATGAAGGTGAAGTCACCTGGGGGAGAGATGATAACGGCTTGTGAATGCCGAATGCTAACACTAGTAATTGGAAAACACAATTTCCCCAGAGACCTGATAGTGTTAGGATCAAAAGGCTTGGATATGATCCTAGGAATGGATTGGTTAGCCAAGTATGAAGGACTTATAGATTGTGTCAAGAGGACAATTACACTCACAACTCCAGAGAAGAAGCGAATCCGCTTCAAGTCAACCTATGAGCTTAAATTACCCAAGGTAAATTCTCTTAAGGGGGTTAGCCTAGAGGATGTACCGATAGTGAAAGAATATCCGGATGTATTTCCAGGAGAATTACCAGGCATGCCACCAGACCGAGATGTGGAATTTCTTATTGAATTATTGCTAGGAAGTGGACCTATAGCCAAGAGACCGTATAAGATGGCTGTAGATGAATTTAAGGAACTGAAGAAGCAACCTGCAGAACAGTTGGCCAAAGGATTTATTCGCCCTAGCTCATCACCATGGGGAGCACCTGTTCTATTTGTGGAAAAGAAAGACAAGAGCCAAAGGATGTGCATAGACTATCGCTCACTAAATGAGGTAACGATAAAAAAACAAGTACCCACTACCCATAATCAATGATCTATTCGATCAATTGAAAGGAGCCTGTGTTTTCTCAAAGATCGATCTTCGATCAGGTTATTTTCAGTTAAAGATCCGAGAAGCGGATATACCCAAGACAACGTTTACCACTAGGTATGGCCTGTATGAGTACACAGTGATGCCTTTTGGATTAACCAATGCCCCGGCATACTTCATGAATATGATGAACAAGGTATTCATGGAATATTTGGATAAGTTTGTCGTAGTATTCATCGACGACATTTTGATCTACTCGAAGAGCAAACAAGAACATGAAGAACATTTGCGTCTGATCATGGAAAAGCTTAGAGAGCACAAGCTTTATGCAAAATTCAGCAAGTGTGAATTTTGGTTGTCTGAAGTTGGTTTCTTGGGACACATTGTGTCAGGAAAGGGAATTGCCATTGACCCCGTTAAAGTAGCAGCGGTCACTGAATGGGAAGTCCCTAAGAATGTCGGAGATGTTCGCAGCTTTTTAGGACTTGCTGGATATTACAGGAGATTCATAGAGAATTTCTCCAAGATTGCCAAGCCTATGACTGAACTTTTGAAGAAAGAGAAGAAGTTTGAATGGACTAAAAGGTGTGAAGAAAGTTTTCAGGTTTTGAAGAAGAGGCTAGTATCAGCACCCATCCTTGTTTTACCCGACTTACTAGAAGATTTTCAAGTGTACTGTGATGCTTCGCGTCTAGGATTGGGATGTGTTTTGATGCAAAGAGGAAGAGTCATAGCATATGCCTCAAGACAACTTAAGAATCATGAAAGAAATTACCCCACTCATGATTTGGAACTAGCATCGGTAGTGCACGCACCCAAGACTTGGAGACACTATCTCATGGGAAAGCAATGTGAGTTATTCACCGATCACAAGAGCTTGAAGTATATATTCACGCAGAAAGAATTGAACTTGAGACAAAGAAGATGGTTAGAGTTAATCAAGGATTATAATCTGAATTTTCAATACCATCCAGGCAAGGCTAACGTAGTAGCTGACGCTTGGAGCCGCAAGGGCTATGTTAATGGACTTACCGCTGAAGAGTTACCTGCTGAATTGTGTGAACAATTCAAGGATCTCAGATTGGAGTTAGTTCCGGAAGGTTACTTAGCCAACATGGAGGTGCAACCTACTCTACTGGACAGAATTAGAGAAGCCCAGAAAGAAGACTCAGAAATAATAACGATAAAAGATAATATGGCTATTGAGAAGGCAAAAGGATTCGTTGAGGACGATCAAGGTACCGTATGGTTTGAGAAGCGTATTTGTGTACCACAAGACCCCGAGATCAGAAGGCTAATACTACAAGAAGCTCATGATTCACCGTACTCAATCCACCCTGGTAATACAAAGATGTACATGGACTTGAAAGAAAAAAAATTGGTGGACAGGATTGAAGCGAGACATCGCTGAGTATATCGCTCTGTGTGATGTTTGTAGCAGAGTCAAGGCTGAACATCAGAAACCAGTTGGATTACTACGACCATTGCCAGTGCCAGACTGGAAATGGGATAAGGTAGGCATGGACTTCATCACTGGTTTGCCAAGGACGAGATCTGGTTATGATTCAATATGGGTAGTAGTTGACCGTTTGACCAAAGTTGCCCATTTCATACCAGTGAACACCACCTATACAAGTGCACAGTTGGCCAAACGATACATGTCTAGGATTGTATGCCTACATGGAGTTCCTAAAGAGATCGTTTCAGACAGAGGTACCCAATTTACCTCAAGATTTTGGGGACAATTGCACGAGTCTCTAGGCACGAGACTAGAGTTTAGCACAGCGTTTCACCCTCAGACAGATGGACAAACAGAAAGAGTGAACCAAATTCTTGAAGATATGTTAAGAGCTTGCGCTCTGGACTATGGATCTAGCTGGGATGAGAATCTACCATATGCAGAGTTCTCATACAACAACAGTTTTCAAGCGAGTATTGGAATGGCACCGTTCGAAGCTTTGTATGGCAAGAAGTGTAGGACACCATTGCTGTGGGATGGTGTAGGAGACCGCAGTTTATTCGGACCCGACATGATAAAGGATGCTGAAGAGAAGGTCAGACTGATTCGAGACAGACTCAAGATAGCTCAATCCAGACAAAAGAGTTATGCAGATTCCAAACGAAGGGAGGTCACCAACGAGATCACTGACAGAGCGTATCTCAGAGTTTCTCTGATACGCGGAGTTAAGAGATTTGGGATTAAAGGAAAATTAGCGCCACGCTATATTGGACCCTACAAGGTTCTAGCACGCCAAGGAGAGGTTGCTTACAAGTTGGAGTTACCCGAAAAGTTGACAAGTGTCCACGACGTTTTCCACGTGTCACAGTTAAAGAAGTGTCACCCGGAAATGGCCGATACGCCACTAAGGGATACGGTTTCACTTGACGAAGTGGAGATTCAAAGCGATCTCACGTACGAAGAGAAACCAACCAGGATCTTGGAAACAGCGGAAAAACATACCCGTTCCAAGACAATCAGGTTCTGCAAAGTTCAATGGAATCACCACACCGAAGAAGAAGCTACGTGGGAACGTGAGGATGATCTTCGAGAAGACCACCCGTACCTTTTTGCTAACCAACAGGAATCTCGAGGACGAGATTCATCTTAAGGGGGTTAGTTCTGTAACATCCCAATTTTCAAAACCCTTCATATGCATTGCATATCATAAGCATCATGTCACCCTTGCATTTGAACACCTTGAAAACCCAAGATTTTGCCCAGAAAACCCTTCTGCAGAAACGCCTTTATTTGATTTTGGTCGTTGATCTTGCTTTTGAGTATTTGCATTTTAACCCATGAGGGTATTGTGATAAAAAGGGATTTAATGCCAATATAAATCTATCCCATAATTGGCTTTTGAAAATATTTTGAAAAATAATTTGATTCGATAGCCTAAGGGCACTAAAAGCCATTTTATAGGCAAGTGTATTTTTAAATATTTTATTTTGAGCAAATTCTTGTTCCAAAAGTTAGATCATATGAAAATATGATTTTACAAATTTTGTTGTATTTTATTTCGAGTGATTTGGAGCTTCGAATCAATTTTGAGGTTCAAAAAAAGAAAATAGTTAAAAGAAAAGGAAAAACCGGAGGAAACCGGTCAAACCGGACCGGCCCAGCCCGAACCGGCCGGCCCGCTCTCACTGACCGGTGGGACCCGCGCTCATCTTCTTCTCCAACCGTCTGGCCGAGAAGCCCGCTCGCGAACTGCCCACGATTCCGTTCCGATTTCTTCGCGCACGAACCACCAAATCTGAAACCCCGCGCGTCATATCGAAGCCCCCGAACTCCTCTACCAATTCCCCCAAACCGCTCGCCCAATTTCGCTTCGGTTTGAGATTAATTTCTCGCCGGAGTTACTCTCTGTCGTCGCCGTTCTTCGCGTTTTGCCGTCGTTCCGGTGAGCTTCCGCCAGCGCCGGCCATCTTCCTCAGCGTCGGCCGCCGCCCGCTCGTCGCGCCGCCTCCGGTCGCCTCCCGCGCCCGCGCCCTGCTCCGCACCCCGCGCTCTGCCCCGCGCTGCTCCCGCGCCGCCCCGTGCCGTCCGCGCGCCCCCGCGCCCCGCGCCGCCCGCGCGCTCCCGCGCCTCGCGCCGCCCGCGTACCCGCCGCCCCTGCTGCTCGCCCGCGGCGCCTGCCCGCGGCGCCGCCGGCGAGCTCGTCCGCCGGCCGGCACCCTAGAACCGGGCCAGTCAGGTTTCTCCACGTGGCAGGTTTTTTTTTTTTTTATTTTATTTTTAATTCGGCCGATTTGGATAAGGCACTTTTGCAGAAAAGTCCTTGTAACTTCAAAGCATCATATCTTTCAAACCGTCTGTCCAAAAATTGTGTTCCGCACCTTTCTGGAATCGTCACAACGTGTAGAATATTTTGGCACTGTTTACTTTCAGTTTTGAACAACTTAGACAGTAGCTATTTTCAGAATGGTGGAATATGGTTTAAATTTCAAATGAATTGTTTCAAAATAGTTTTGAGCATGTTAGCTTGCTATAAAATTATTTAAACTTGTTCTCTGTCCATTAGGACCAGAGAAGGAATTATTTTGTGTATAATCATGGCATACAAGTTAAATATTGCTCTATGTTACAAAAGCCGCACAATCTTTTGTTTTAAAACCTATCCATGTTTCTTGCATATTAATTACCACTTTGATGTTGTATAATCTGTCCAAACCATTTGAAAAACTTTTCAAAACAGAAACGAAGCTTCTTACCTTAGAAGTAACCTTTGTGTGCATCAGCATAGCATATGCATCATGGCATGGTTTTTGTATTGAATGTTGTGTTTATTGTGTGTGTACCTTTTATTTTAGATTGTGTGGAGTGTAATCATTGTTGTTGCAAAGAGTGCGAGAACTACCACAACCTTGGACAAGGCAAGTTCACTTTGATCATTTTCCTAAATATTTTTCCTATGCACTAGATGTTTTATTAGATGCATCAGGAATATTACTCGTACTTCTATGCTAGCTATAAATCACAGGCAGTATAGTTTACCCTCGCCATTACCTTGCTACCAGAATTGCCATCGATTGTAGTTGAATGCTAGGCTATGGTAGTATCGTGGGGAAAATAACTACATTATGATATTGTTATGCCTCTGGCGATATGAAATGTTTTGTTAGATGTAAGGCAAAACAATTAATTAAATGAACCGTCCTGGGTGGGCAGCTTTAAAGATTTTGAGGATTAGCGGCGTCAGGTCCATTTCTATGGGTCCCTCTGAGTCGAGTTCCTGTGGATTCAGGAATGGATCGTCCATGAACGTCTCTTCCGTGGATTCGGGGAGCGCCTACGTTGCAAATGTGGAATGCCACCTGGGGTAACCGAGACTGGACTAGTTTCCTATTTAGAAGCTTCTAGTACAACTACAATGCTATATGGGCTCTGGCGAGACAAGAGTAAGTTGTATGAACCTAGACCCGAGGAATTGTACTGAGGTAGCCGTGTAGGGGGAGCGTGATTCTCTCGTGGTTTAGGGAATTACCTCTGAAAATCTCGTAATCGATGCCGTTGCTACTCTACCATGAGGACAGCAAGGGATTAACACATTGGTTTCTTGTGGGGAATGTGTACAAACTCTCGAGAGCGTCAAAACTAAGTACTTAGCCGTGGCCCCGGCAACGGACAATTTGAGCAACTAGATGTGGAGCTGTAAGAAAAGTCTCACTCATTCTAACTTCTTAAATAAAATGGATGGTTGAACAGGGTAGGGCACTTGATGAATCCACATCAATGTGCTCTAGGATAATAGGAGCATGGGTGTGTCTACCCCCTGTCCAATAGTGATAAAATTCTATTTGATTAAAAGATAGGATTCAATAACTAAGCTTTTATGCAAATACCTTGAACCCCACTTTGCCACATTATGCATATATTTGGTAGGCTCTCGTATAACTCCTAGTGAATCTTGCCAATACATTCAATGTATTGACCCTAGTGGCTGCATCGTTTAATGATGCAGGAAGCTCCGACGACGAGTAAGATGTATGTTCTACATGTTTGGGTTACGGGCTTACATTCCAACACGCTCTCACCGTGGTGTTGATGTGCCCTTGTATCTTCCGTTTTCCGCTGCTAAACAGTTGTTTTATTTCCAGCTAACCCGTGAGGTTATGCGAGTTGTAAGTACCCTTTTATATTCTGGATGATACGTTGTAATATTGAGACCTTTGTTCTATGATATTACATCTTGAAATTGTGTGTGCTAGTGAGTCGATCCAGGGACTAGCACTAAAGCACAGAGATCAAACCCGTATACGGGGGCGGTCGCTTCAACTCGGGTCCGAAACTGACTCGAACTCTTCCTCTCTTTTTTCGTTTTTTTTTTCTTTCTTTCCTTTTTTTTTCTTTCCTTTCTTTTTTTTCACAACTTTCCGAACAACTTGATCTCTAAACAAAATTCGATCTATTATGAAACACTTTCCAAAAGAACTCTTGATTGGACTCGGACTCGAATTCGCGGCTGAAAACTATAACTTGCCGACTCGATGTAGGACTCGACGAGGGACTCGGTGTAGGACTCGAAGAGGCACTCGGTGTAGGACTCGAAGAAGGACTCGGTGTAGGACTCGAAGAGGGACTCGGTGGAAGATATGGTGGCGGCGGAAGATTATGGCGGTGGTGTAGCAGGAAGTTTGGCGGCGGAAGTTTGATGGAAAGCCTACGTCACACGAAATCAAAAGACAAAAACAAGTTCGATCTAGTAGAAAAAATCTGAAAAACGATCCAATCTAATCCAGCAACTCGACACGATTAATGCAGCAAAGATTCAACAATGCAAATACTAATGTGAAAATTGCAAGGCTCAGATTGGTTCTAGGACAAGGTAACTAATTCTAATTTTTGTTTGGCTTTTTTCTGGACGATAGGTAAAAACAGATCTAAACTACGGATAAACTGGAAAAATCTCACCGAGCAACCTTAATCTCTGATACCACGTGATAGCCTCGAGGGTGTCCCGATCTTTCGATGAGATACCTAATTATCGATTTGGTAGGAGGTGACGTTGACGATCCGACTACAACCTAGGAGGCAGCGCCTTAGCGATCGATACACCAACTCCAGAAGGTTATTGATCCCGGCGGGGCACGATCAACCTGACCACGAAGGTCGATGTTCCTGCAAGCAATGGAAGAACAAGCAAGAACAAGATGAAAAGCAATCTGAAATTGCGAATAGGAGATATGAAGGTTCACGAATCTGAATACTCAATATAGTTGGAGTCTTGATGACGGTAAAACAGGTGGTCTAACCGACACACGCGATTACACGAAAGTAGCAAAGGCTAAAATTTATCTAATCAAAACCCAAGGCTCCATGGGGGGGCTCATGGGGTATAAATAGGAGGCGAACTAGGTGGTTTTCGGACAGGCCCTTGAGGGACTCCGAAACGGCCTAGGAATCCTCCTAAAACACAACGAAAACATCTAAAAATTGGCTGGACCCTATTACATGGCCTTAGGCCCAATAAAGCAAGGTTATAACCCTCATCTTTGGCCCATAGATACCCATTGGAGGGGGAATCCTCCACTTGGCCAAAATCCCATTGATGAAGAGGATGCGGCCTTCTTCTCATCTCTCGTTATGGCGGTTTCAATGTTCTGAAATCATCACTTGAGCTAGCTCCCGCCACCTTGCTGCTACCTCCATGGTTTGCTGTCCAACGCTGATCCTTGAGGTGCAAGCTAGGTCCTTCATTCCTAAAACACATAAAAGAACCCATCTTAGGCAGCAGCATATTCTCATTAATATTAAATGAAGTACCGAGGAACGAAAGTACCTGATAATTTAGTTGTCGTGCACGAGCTCTAGTAATTGGTCCATGTATCTCCGGTCCTTGAGGTGTACGTGCTGTACGGCCTGTGGTTGTATCATTAGTTGGGATGTCCTCATCAAGCTCCGACACTTGGGCGTCGTCCCTGGCTGTGAACGAGAGCACATATCAGCTTTCACAGTACATAAATAGTTGGGCATAGCTGCTATGTCGGTGGGAAATGTACTTACTCTTGTTCTGCTGTTCGGCAACCAACGCTTTGTGTTGCGCCGCCAATTTCTTGTGCGCTGCAAGTAGGACCTTGAAGGTGGAGGTGCGCTTATTCATGCAGCTCTGCAAGATGGTGACATACAGTTAATTCTATTGCAGTGCAGAGTCAACAGCTATCAGCTTCGGGCCGACTAGTATAGACCCGGCCTGAATCTCGGGGAATAGTGTTTGAAGTTCTTAAGCTTCAGGCCGAAATTCTAAACCCAGCCTGAATCTCGAGGAATAGTGTTTGAAGTTCTTAAGCTTCAGGCCGACTATTCCAAACCCGGCCCGAGTCTCGGGGAATAGTGTTTGAAGTTCTTAAGCTTCAGGCCGACTATTCCAAACCCGGCCTAACTCTCGGGGAATAGTGTTTGAAGTTTTAAGTGTTGCAGAGTGTTGGAAGTTTTCTAAGATGAGCTTCAGGCCGACTAATTCTTACTCACCCTAAACCTCGGAGACCAAGAGTATGGATACTAGAGATAGAGTAAAAAACTTCAAAGGAATTTTTCGTACCTCGCCAGCTCGGCTGAACTCAAACAGGGCGACCCTTGCCTGGAACATCCGGGCCGACACAGACTCTGAAATCGCTGCCACAGGTGCTGGCCCCACCAGAGTGCTCTGCCGCGCCGTCTAGATGGTGCCAGAGTGCTGTCGGTGCAGTTCCAGTCCATTACGTACTGGCCAAGCGACCCCCAGCTATGCCCGCTTGCCATCCTAAGGGGAACTCCCTAAGCACCGCGGACAGATGGTGAGCTGGAAGAACTCGGAGGCTCTTCTCCCGCCGGGATAGCGGAGCTCCTAGTCTTTTTCGCTCGTGTAGCCGCTAATTCGGTAGCTTGCGGCTGCGGTGGCGGCGATGGTGGCGTTACTGTCGTTTGCGGTCCTTGGGTCCTTTGGGGCTGTGTGGCCGGCTGTTGAGGGCATCCGTGGCCGGCAGCTATGTTTGCGTCTCACGCGTTGTCGATGAAGGAGCAGCCCCGCCGCCGAAGTCCCGGCTGCAGATGTCCCGGCTTGTGCAACACTTGAAGTGTCGATTCCAGGGCCGACATCCTGGACGGGAGATGTCGGATCTACGGCGGTCTCGGTCTCTCCCGTGGCCTGAGTTGAAGGCTCGGCACGCAGAGATGAGGCTGCCGGTATCTCGGACGTGATGCACGTCTGAGATTGAGTAGCCGTCAGAGCCTCCCTGCAGGAATGAAAGTTTGTTACCTTCATGACGGTTAAGAAGAATACCGACATCAGGGATCGAAATGCTGTAAATCTTACCCAACGACCATGGGCTTCGGCTTTAGTTGCCGTCCAGCGGTTTTCTTTCGCTTCATGGTCCTCGGAAGATCGCTCTCAGCGATGCGCTTCTCGCAGGCCGGCACCGCAGCGGCAACCGGACCCGACGCCACAGCAGCTACGGGATCATCCGAGTCAGTTGTTCCCGGTTTAATGCAGGCATGAGCATTTTAATGATAAGTGTTCCAGTATCCATGAGAAGATGTCTCGAGTCATTACCTTCGGCACGACGGGGGCCGGCATGAGCGCTTGGCATATGATCCTCCGAGTCCAGATCTTCCTCGTCGATTATCAAGCGCTCGCTCCCGAAGCGCTTATCCGGTGAATTCTCGTCCTCATTGTGCTGAAGAGTAAATCTCTGCACAAAGGAATAAAGTTGCGCCGAGATAAGTCATTGTCAGATGGAAGCCGGCATAACCATCATGTCGGATGAAAACAGAAGACATAAACAAATGAAGACTTACCGGGGGCGGACGGTGCTTCCGGCTGAACGCGATCATACCCCAGACCCAGTGCTCAGACAAGTTCGTCTTGGCGATTGCCTTGACTCGGCGCCGGACTTCAAGCTTGTCTAACCGGACGGTTGAAACCTGGTTCGGGTCGAACTGGCCACTATAAAAACACATCTTGTGTGTCCGGCGTTGGAGCGGGCATAACCGCCGGTACACAAATGTCGCCAGCAAGTCGTCGGCCGTCATCCCGTTTTCCTTAAGGTCGATGATGCCGGCATGAACCTCGTTGATCTCGGGAAGAGAATATTTGGGGTCGTTCTTCCAGTTCTTCTTCTCCTCCGAAGGGCCGACTACGAATCCCGGCAGATTGATCTTGTCGGAGTCGGAGGAGTTCTTGACATAGAAGAAGGTCTTGAGCCATTTCTTGCAGGACTCAAGACCTTGGATCCGAGGGAAGGCTGAACCTCGGCGGGGTATGACGGTGGCGGCGCCGCACTGAGTCGTGGGATTAGCGGCGCCGGGATTGTCCTTATCGGGAAGGACCTGGGGACGGAACATGAAATACTTGGCCCACAAGTCAATAGAAGGCCAGAGGCCGAGATAAGTCTCGCAGCAAGTGACAAACATCGAAAGAGTAAGAATGGCGTTAGCCGGATGGTGCGGCTGGAGGCCAAAGAAATCTAGAAATTGCCTAGTGAAGTCGCTAGCCGGGAGAGCGAATCCGCGTTCGAAATGACTGAGGAAGATGACACACTCACCAGGTTCAGGTGTCGGCACAACCTCGTCACTGGGGATATACCACTCCACCTCCTCCGGGATCCGCCGGGAGAGGCGGAGCCAATCAATATTAGTCAGTGATACATCGGAGCCTTCCCAGCCGGCTCGCTCCGAGCCCGTCTCCTCCTCGACGTGCTGAGCAGCGGGGTCGACGGCGGCGACATCACGGGACGAAGAAGCCATTGCTCGAAAACAGATCTATATTTAGGGGTCCGGCAAGGAGATGGTGGCGCAAGGTGCAAGCAGGCAAGAAAGCGGTGGCGGAGAACAAAGCAAGTGCGTGCGAGGGTCCGACAGCGAGCTTGGCAACTGGGAGCTAGGAGGCGTGGTAGCTGAAAAACTTGGAGCTCACAGCAATGGCGGGGAGCGCGTGAGCAGAGAAGAGCAAGGGTTTCGGGGGAGGTGAAGGGGTTTCACTCCGCCCCCTCCCCTTATTTATACCATCGGCGCACTAATGGGGCGCGGATCTTCCGCGCCCACGATCTCCGTGGCCAACGGTAAGGCCACGCACGATCATGGGGGCAATCAACCCCATTAACAGCGCACACGCGCGGTTACTGCACGGCGTGGCGCAGTGAATCCCGCCGAATCCGGGGAGATAAGGATCCGCGTGGGATCCGATTTTCCTCTCTTAATGACCTGCCGGTTTTCCTGTCCGATGGGACGACACGCTCGCCTCGAAAGGTGCACCGGCAGTACTTCGGTCTTATCTTCCCGTTATTTAAGCAGAGCGCAGATTGTAAGCAACAGGTGGCACTAATGTCAGCGGAAACGAGTTTTCTACTACCGGCCACGAGGAAGAAAGGAGTCTCGGCTCAGGGCTAAATAAGCACGCCGACTAGATATGTCGGAGTGGCCTGATCTCGGCTAAGAAAACTCAGGATTGTCTCGGCATCTTCCTTGGCTCAGCCCTACTAGGCTTTGGTGGCTTGAGTTGTGGGAAACTGTGATGGCCCGGCATCTTTTCCTGCCGGACCGCAACAGCTTCGGAGACTAGTGTCAGGGGGATGACCCTGCGAAGGGTCAAGATGACACACATTAGCCGAGATGACGAGGGCAAACCTGGCACAGGCATGTACGCCGGCATCTTTAAGCCGAACTAATACCAGGCCGACATACTAAGGATATGTCGGCATGTCTATCTTGTCTTATGCGATTGCAGGATAGGCACGAGCAATCTGATCCCGGCCAGCGCCGAGACACGTCGACGGTCTTATCCTTGTCACATGGTGCAAAGTAAAGCAACGTCATCTTTATCACGGCAGAGCAGTCGTTGCTTACATCGCGGTGCCAAGCGACTGCGCAAAGAAGCACCGAAAGAGAACCGATGACGGAAGCCGGCACGTGGCTACAATACGTGTTGCCAGATGCCAAGAAAAGTAAAGCTGTCTTGTCCCTTGCCATGCCACCCGGAGGGAACCGAGGAGCGTGCCCAGCGGGACCCATAGAAGATAAGGTTAGCCTTTGGTCCGCATGTCAGTGTGACATTGGTGGCCCATAAATAGGAGCACTACCCCTCCCAGGAGAAGGGTCCTTCACTTAGTCATCTAGGGTTTCCCCTTCTTCTTCTTCTTCTTCTTCTTCTTCTTCCTCAAGAAACAACTCAAGGAGCTTCGTTGTAATCGCTGGTATCTCGGGAAATACCACAAAGCAGGAGTAGGAGTTTTACCTCAACAAGAGGGCTCCGAACCTGGGTAAATCTGTGTGTTCTTGTGTTTGCGCGTGGTTCTCATCACGTCCTCCCTCCTCCGGTTCCTCCTTCGTCCATCGGCCCCAACATAAGCCATTCTATGGCATCTGCCGTGACACCACCACGACAAAGACGGTGGCGAAGCCGAGGGTGAAGACGATGGCGAAGCCGATCACCAAAGTTCTCTGCACGCCCCCCCTACTTGGCGCGCCAGATGTCGGAGCACGGAACTCCGGCACCGGGGATGCAGGGAACCCCCTTTTTGGTTCGGTGGAGGGCGAGGCGATTGCTCCGGTGATCACCGACGTGACGAAAGACACGAAGTGTCGAGGCGTGAGTTTACCCAGGTTCGGGCCACACGAAGGTGTAACACCCTACGTCCTGCTTGGAGTCATATTCACGAGAATGTGTGTGTTCTTACAGATTGTCCCGGGGAGTTCCCGAGGGAGCTACTTGTTCTCCTAAGAGATTTTGCTATGACCAGGAGCAATGCTCCTTGCTACTACTTACTGGGGTCGAACCTGAACTGGAGCCCTTTGACCGGTGGCATTGGTCCTCCTTTTATAAACAAGGGGATACCACAGGTGCCGATGCATGCAGCGCGACACGTTTCCTATACGCGTGTCATCACCACAAGAATTACTCTACTGCTGATCCATGTGGGGCACCATCCAGCGCCCAGGCCACTATACATGGTAGACAAAAATAGATTATAGGGTAGACGCTCTAGCCTTGCTGAGCAAAGCTAGCCTTGACGATGTGACTCCTGTCACTGTTCTGGGGGCAACCTGCATGCCCGAGCGCGGGTTGCTGGGAGCCCCTTCCCGGCAAGTGCACCTGGCCAGTTGCTGGGGCAACGTTCCTTCCACTTCCCGGGACCAGAGTTCCCGGGTACCCACCGAAGCGGGTGCTTCTCATGTTGCGGCCCTTGGCTTTGCCTTTGCAAATGACCGTCTCTTAAGGGCGGACTTCGTTACTTGCGACCCACGCGTCCCGTGCCCGTGGGACCCCGTGGGCCACCGGTATGACTGACACCACCGCTCGTCGCTGCCGCTCGCCGCCGCCAAGCGGGTCCGCATCGATGTGGATGTCCCGTGCTCGTCCTGCGGCCGACTCCCCCTCAACGACGATGACGACAATGATGATGATGACGAGGAGGAGGCCGAGTGCGAGATCAATCGGCACAACGCCGAGCTTCTGCACACGAACCAGCAGTGTGTGCAGGAAGCCGACCGGCGGCACACGGCTGCCGCAAAGGTAGCTTGCGTGGCGGAAGATTTCGCCAACGAGTGCGGCCGGGAGGCGGCGGAGGCAAGGGAGCGGTACGAGTTTGAGCTCGCGACGCTAAACTCGGAGAGCAGCAACCTTCTCGAGGAGCGGGGGAGGAAGAACGTCCGGGAAATCCGGGCGGAGCGCGATGCCATCTTCGGCTTGCGTGAGGAGCGCGGCCTCAACGACGGTGACGGCGACGACACTGCATACTGTTATCCGTTATTTATCTCTAGCTACATATGTATATGTTGCTACGTATCTCTATTTTTATTCCTATTTTGTAATCGATCTTGCGTACCCATCGATCTATATATATATGGAATGTTATCCATTTTTCTCTTATATATATGGGTATGGTAACGGCATAAGGTTGTAGTATTTTGAATGAAACAACGTTGGTTGACCTCCCCGGGTAAAGTAAGGGCGGTCACAAATTGATTTTGGTCTGAATTTTTTTTCCAATTGGCAGAATAGGAAAAAACAGTAGTTTAGGTGCAAAAAGAATTCAAATGTGTTTGGACCCGGTGCATTCCAAGTTTTTTGGAATGCCATAGCAAAACCATGACTTTGTTATATTGGTTCCACATCGATTTGTGCGAAGTTTCATTGAATTTTCAATTATGAGCCGAAAAGGCTGGAAGTTCAAAGAATGCACAAAATATCGTTCTAAACTCCAAAATCTGAAATTTGGAGAGAACATCAAGGATGAACACTAAACGCTATGAAAATCTTCTTGGACGAAAATTGTGAATCTAAGGGGTGATTGAGGTAACGGTTCCCCAGATTTGTTTGATTGAAATTCAAAAAATAGGTAAACAATTCAGATTTGAACAAGCTTTGAGATAATGACATTAATAGGCATATGTGACTAGTGTGCAAAGTTTGAGTTCATTTGGAGAAAGTGTTGCGATTCAATTCTAAAATTTACATCAAACTTCCAACATCTCCTTTAGAGATTCTAAAACATCCTAGAGAGATGTGCTATTTTGAACATGATGCATGTGATCACAATTGATTTTGCTCTGAATTTTTTTTTGTCACAGGTATTGACAAATAAAGATCCCATGCAGGTTTTCAGATTTTTTTTCCGGATAAATTTTTTTATTATTTTTTTTTCCCATTGGCAGAATGGGCAAAAACAGTAGTTTAGGTGCAAAAAGGATCCAAATGCGTTAGGACCCGGTGCATTCCAAGTTTTTTGGAATGCCATGGCACAACCATGACCTTGTTATATTGGTTACACATCGATTTGTGCGAAGTTTCATTGAATTATGAGCCGAAAAGGCTGGAAATTCAAAGAATGCACGAAATATCATTCCTGAACTCCAGAAAATCAGAAATTTGGAGAGAACATTAAGGATGAACACTAAACGCTATGAAAATCTTCTAGGACGAAACTTGTGAATCTAAGCGGTGATTGAGGAAACAGTTCCCCAGATTTGTTTGAATTTGAAATTCAAAAATTAGGTAACCAATTCAGATTTGAACAAGCTTTGAGATAATGACATTAATAAGCATATGTGACTAGTGTGCAAAGTTTGAGTTTATTTGGAGAAAGTGTTGTGATTCAATTCCAAAATTTACATTAAACTGGCCAATAGTGGCTCTGGTCAACAAAAGTCAACTTTCTCAAAACAATTTGAAATTTTGTCATCTTGCATAACTTTCCATTCGGATTGCATCTATGCTATCAGAGATCAATTTGGAGGAAGTTCAATTTTCAAGCTTTCTACAAAATTGTCCGTTCCAGTGGGCTCAAAGGGCAAAAAGTGGCTCTTTCTTCCCTCCGGTGAACAAAAGCAGCTCATCTTCCCGGCCACTCTTTGCGCCGTCATGGCCAGCGTCCTCCACGAGCCTCGCCACCTTGCCCAAGAGACCCACATCGGCTCGAGAATCCTTCCTGCAGAAGTAATCGACCCAAGGTGCCTCCAATCGCTGCATCACCATCTTCTTCCTCAGCTCCTACCGGTTGCGAACGCCGAGCAGATCTCCTTCTCTGACGACCTCACAACTCGACCGCCGCCTCCCTCAGCTCCACCTGATCACTCTGAACCTTCCGGTGATTCTCATCGAGCCTCGCGTGGTCCAAGTCATCCCCGCATCGCTGCTCCTCTCTGCCTGCCACATGCCAGCGTCGAGGTTCTCGCGCGGTGCTCCTCCACCCCTTCCAATGCCTCCATCAGATTCGTGATGACCTACTCATTCTTTTGACCCTCTATCCTGCCTCTCTCGTGCTCTGTATCGCTCCGCCTCCTAGCGAATCCCTCCGCCACTGCAGACCACACGAGCCCGCGACCAGCAAGATTTCAGCAATGAGGATGCTCCAACGCCACCTCAGGGTGAAGCGGCCTTCCGCCTGCTAGACACCCCACTCCCTTCCTGGCCTGTGTCGCGCAGGAGAGCAACTCCGGCGACACCAAAGCTCGGCGAGGCAGTGGCCAGAAGCCACCAGATTTTTCCTTCCGACGGTGGACCCACTTGCAAATTAATCATTTTTTCTACAGTCAAAGGGATCATTTTCTTGTTGCTTCAGCCCCACATGTCAGTAGCTAGGTTGGCCCCACTCGGTAGGATTTAACCTGGCCCCACCTGTCAGGAGGTAACGGTCAAAGGCCTTGACCGTTAACAGGTCCGCCGTGAGGACATTTGCGAGCATTTGCCAAAGAACGAAGTGTAGAAGCGAGCAACGTTTTAAGCCTTGAGCAAAACTGAGTACAACTAAGGAACCGAGGGCACGGAAATAAATAAAAAACCTAGTTTTTAAGCCAAATGACCAAAGGTTTGTCCATTTTCATGCCATAGTTGATGATACTATCCATTGTTTGCACAAGTGTGCATCTTGTAATGAAAAACTATATTTCCAAAGAGGTTTACAAAGTTTTGGTTATGAAAAATGATTTTCCATTTTGTTATAACCAAACTTCACCCACTCTTCAGAAAAGTCAACAAATATGAAGCAAATGTAAAAAAAAGGGCAATTCTTTGGCATGGAAGCCTCTTATGTGTACTAGTTGCCAGGAAAATTGATAAACTCGAATGTTTATCATTGTTCAAAAAATTCTTCACAAAATGGACTATCAGGTATGAATGTTTATGTATTTAAAGCCAAATGTCCAAAGTCATGCCCATTTATATGTCATGGTTCAAGATAATGTAACTATATTTTGCACATAGATGCATCTTGCGATGACAAACAACATTGCCAATGAGATTTACAAATGTTTGGTTATGTCAAATGATTTACCATTTTCCAAATGCAAATAATGGGTTATTTTGTGAAACAAGTATAATTAATAAGGTTCGAATTAAAATGAAACCTATCAATTTTTCAGAGAATGTAGACCATATTGATAATTTATTGACCATTTAGTTATGGAAAAATACTTTGTATTATACGGAATAAAAAATAAAATAAAAATCATGTCTGGCCTCATCAATGACGAGTTTAACATTTAAGCCTGCCACTGATGTTGTTTCTAGGCCTGGCCAACCCGATTGAGGCCCAACCACTACTACAGAATCACTTATTTCTGACGTTTCGGAAAACCCCTATGCTGACGCAAAACGGACGCATCAGTAATCAAGTGTCAGTAATGCCTCAGAAACTTCTGACGTGTACAGACACGTCAGACATAGGAAATACTTCCTGACGCATCTTCCACCGGCACTTGTCAGGAGTGGTCTTCTTCGAGCCTCAGAAATTGTTATCTTTGACACTTCCCTAAGGAAGAACTCGTCAATGATGTTTCTTATGTGAGTTAAAAAAAAGTTAGAGCTAACGTCTTTTTTCTGTCAACGTTAGATTGAACCATTAAATTTTTAGTTTAAATCGTAGGGAAACATTGAGCCAATCATGCAAGATCTTCTACATTTTAAACAAGATCCACCACATTACACTGCAGACAAGATCTGCTACCTTTCACATAAGATCGACCACATTACATTGCATTTGCATACAAGATCTGTTGCATTTCAAATGAGGTCGACCACATTACATTGCAGTTGCATACAAGATCTGCCACATTTCATACAAGGTACACACATCAGAGCATTGTCGACATGATCAAACATCACCCTGATATGTCGGCAACATCATCCATTAGCTGCGCAGCGCCACGCCCAAGAAGGCGAGGTGCGCGGCCCGGGAGAACAAGAGGAGCCAGTGTTTTAGGTCGGAGGAAAGAGGAAGGTGCTTATGGGGGAGGAGGTAGTTCAGGCAATGAAGAAGAACACGGAGGGGATTTAAGGAACGTAATCACGATCACCAGGGTACCTCGTGGACATCTCTCGACGCCGTTTCACCGCCGGGGCCTCGCCGACGGTGAACGGTGGATTCCTCGGCTGAGGAAGCTAAGGTTCAGGCTGAGGTAGCTGAGGCGGAGGGAAACTAAGGAGGTTGAGGCTGAGACTGAGGCGGAGGCGGAGAGCCTGCATGAAGACCCCTCGGAGGCGCCGGCTCAGCCAATGTCGGCGGAGTGGACGAACGTGGTCGCTCCTAGATCTCCCACCCGTTGATACGGCAGTACGTAGCTATTATCTTGCGAACCATGGTGGAGTTATTCTTGGTCGACTTGCACTGCATCCGGCCGCTTTTATAGCCGAGGCGAGGCAGTCCATGGACCGAAAGGGGAGGCGACGGACCGGATAAAGAGGAGCACCAGCGTCTTCCCGATGCATCGCCATGGTTGTGCATGCACCTATACTGAGCTCTCTCTGAAGTCTGAACACGCTACCTTTTTGACCTGCGCCCATGACTTATATAGATTTCATACATATCTCTGACGCATCCTATGTAGGATGTGTTACAAATATCCTGTGACCATATATAGTTATGACCCGTTTCTACTGCAAGTGTCAGAAGGTTATTGAGCTTCAAAAGCTTGCACCGCTGACTCTTGTCGGATGAAAATGCGTCAGCTGTCTAGCAACCTATATATATCCCCGGTCCCTAGTGCCTACTTAAAAAGAAAAAGAAAAAGAAAAACTCTCTCGCGAAATCTCTTCTTTGAATCCTTCCTTCATGGGTCGTAGTGGATACACCAACAATGGCGTTGAATCAAAGATGTCGTGGCTTAGGGACTCCGTTCCTGCACCTCCTCCGTCAAGCACATAGGTCATCTTCATGAAGATGATCCTGAGTATGATCCTGAGTACCTCCTGTCCATTGAGGAAGGAAGGATGGTGGAGGTAAATCAAGTGTCGAAGCTGCAAGCCATGCTAGAGGAAGAAAAGAAGTTAAATGAAAGATTGTCCGCTGATATGCTCAAACTAGAGTTCGAACTTGCTGCCCAGGACGGGGTGATAGAAGATATCGAAACGAAGATACAAGAAGAGAAGAAACTGATTGAAAACCTCAAAGTTCAGCTAGAAGAGCAGACCAGCTTCTGGGTGGCATGTGTTAGCATTGCAGCGATATTAACTGTTGTTTTTTGTGTGTTTTATTAGTTGTAGCGTTGCTTTTATTTGAATTAAGTAGCAACTACGTGTTGTGCATGTAAAAAAAAATTAGTTCCAACAATTCTCTAGCGTGCTCTAGAATAAGAAGTCAGTGAGCATCAAAAAGTATACTGACGTCTCGGCACAACAACGTGTCAGAGAGTTCCTCGTAAACAAAGTTGACGCTTCCAAGAAGCAAAGTGTCACAAAAGCTAGATCTTCCTCTGACATGTAAGCGTCAGTAGAAACTACGTGTCAGAAGTGTGGACGTTAGAGAACGCTTCTTGCTGGTAAGTGTCAGAAATATCTTCCTACCGCGGCCTATGGATGCTACCAGTGACAGTCCTTATAAGACGCATCAGATGTAAGTGTTCGCGCTGACGCATTTTAGTTTTGCGTCGGTGGGGAGCTTGCAAGAGTAACGGATTCTGTAGTAGTCAACCTAATTTTTGGCTTATAAAAACTCTCCCTAACCCTAATCCCCACCACACCTCCTCTCTCTCTCTCTACCCCTGCTGCCGCCTCCTCCCCATCTCTCTCCCTCCCTCCCCGATTCTCTCTCCCGTCCCTCCCGTGCTCACCCTCCGTCGCCCCGCGGCCTCCCTCGACCCCGCCGACGCCGCCATGGAAGCCCGCCCCGGCTGCGCCTCCTCCGGATCCGGCCGCCCCGGACCCCGCCGCCTCCAGATCCGGCCGCCCCGGCCCCCTCCGCCCTCAGATCCGGCCTCCCGCGCCGGACAGCAGTACTCCGCCGCCGAGGTATATAACCGTCTCTCTCTCCATCTCCATCTCTCGTTCTCTCTCTCACCCTCTCTCTCTCTCACAGCCTCTTTCCCTCACAGACGGACTTCGCCGCCGCCGGATCCGGTGGACCCGGGCTCCCTCCCTCTTCCTGATGCCTTCGCGGGAGCCAGCCCCTGCAGCCCCGGCGTGATTTTTTTTGTGATTTGTTGTATGCGACGTGGATTAATTCATCAATTGGTTTGATTAAATTGTGAATTTGTGATTTGTTGATTCATCGCGTGCTGGTTGTGGCCCCATTTTGTTTTCAAATGTCAAAAATTATATCAATGTCGGGTCCTACAGTATCCGCCACTGATGTGCATATCATCACGAACGGGCCAACCGCCCGCCACTGATGTACCCCACATCACTAGCAAGAAGTTAGTGGCGGGCGGTATGCCCGTTACTGATAGACACTTTTGACCGTTACTGATAAACGTTTTTGTAGAAGTGACATTGTATGTGATTTTATTCCGTACACATCTCCTATCCGCAATATTCAGATTTTTTTGTCTTGCATGGGAATAGACAGTTTACTTTGTACTATTATCGTGCCTGCTTGTTTGGTTGGTAAAAAAAGACCTTTGTGGACAATCAGGGTTGTCGTGCTTAGCCAGATTATCACAGTTGTGCCTGCACTAATAAATCGAGAGTAATCATTCTTGTTGATAGATTGGTAAACTCATTAAACATCATGAAGCGTATGTGAAAACCTTTCTCTAATTTCATAACGGCGTGAATTATGTGAGCGTCCAACGTACGTCATGATGTGAAAATGGAACTTTCACCGGCAAAAAAAAGAAGAGGAGAAAATGGAACTTTTCCCGGCAGTTAATTCATGTCTAAATCTAGTCTATAAAGATAATTGAGCGCGCGTAGCAATTTTTGTACGGACACCTCGTGGACAATAATGTCCGTCAATAGTATTTCACTCTATTTCTTTAGTATATCTCGGTTCATGCATTCTAGTGTGCATGTCAGGGAATGACATGCGGCAGACACATATAAAAAGTATGCAAAACATATTATTTCTTCTCAATTTGATAACCGTGAATGATTGATTCGATCAACGGACTCCATCTGTCCAGCTTCAACCAGGAAAAAAAAGGGGTTGCACAGCAACCACACACACTATAATAGAGATTTTTAAAAGAAACATACACTGCAGAATACGTACAAGAATCGGCCGGAGAAGTGGAGATCATATAGTCTTGACTCCCGTCGGCCGGAGTCTCCCCGGCGGCGCTAGCTTGTTCATGCGGACCGGCGCACATACGTACGGAGTACTCCTTCCGTTTCATAAATCTTGTCGAAATGTTGCATGATATGTATCTAGACAGTTTTTAAAAATAGATACCTTCATATTTGATCAAATTTGAGACAAGAATTATGGAACAGAGGGATCGAATACCATACAAAATATAAGCACACCAGCTTAATTTGAATTCACACACATACAATACCTACATACGGTTGGCCCGTACGACGATATATCTTGGCATATTGCCATCGTCCCGTCGATCTGGGCACATATAGAAAGGCGCAGGCAGTCCATGTCTAGGCGTCGCGGACCTGGAAGATGTTGCGGGTCTTGACGACGATGTCGTACATATGGACGAGCTTGATGCGGGCGAAGTCGCGGGGCACGGAGATGAGGTGCACCGTGGAGCGCTGGTGGAACTGCAGAAGGCAAGGGTCGTTGAGGTAGCGCTCCCACCCGAGCTCCCCGAGACGCCGCTCCAGGACGTCGTACGAGGTCACAACCTCGCTGCTCGGCACATGCACCAGCACCTTCCCCGGCCGTGCTGCCCGGCTGCTCCCAGGAGCCTCGCTCTCCGCCCGCCTCAGGATGCCGTCCTCAAACACCCACACCCCAGTCATCCTTCCTACCGCTAGCTATATATGTTTTCAGTTCACTTGTTGCAGGTTCTTGCTACAAGCTGCTAGTTAAGCTATGTCGATTTCGGGCGATTAATGGTGCTGTGAGCAAATGGGAGGGAAGAAGGGGCACGGTTTATATAGAGGGGCCGGGAGGCTAGGCGATGACGACATGACGTAGGCGTCTATAGACAATGCTCCGCTCCCAGCATCGGCTAAGGTGGGTCCCGGCGGCTCGGCGGTGTTGTCCTCCTCGGAATGAGGTGGTGTGGGCCCCCGGGAATCACGGCGCCTCTCCAAACATAGAAGCAGAACCTTGTTGGAACTTTCCAATCGAAGGACTACCGTCGGCCGTTAGAATGGCTGGTTGGACGGCTAGATCATCGTTTGAGGTCATGTGGGCCTCGGAAAGAAGAGATGATGATGATCGATGAATATTGTAATACATAAAGAAAAAGTAGGTTACGTGTATATATACTTGACTCAAGCAAATTGAATTCTTTAATCAAATTTGTCCAAATATGGATGTATCTATTTTTAAAAACGTCTAGATATATGCATATAATATTTCGACAACAATTTAGGATCGGAGAAAGTACATTAAGAAAGTACACCAAATCAAACACACTTCAAATTTTAAAAATTAGTGTATATACTGGCCAAGTTATTAAAGTACGTACAAGACCGTGTATATATATAATTAGATTTAGATTAGCATAAATGTAATCACTTATTAGTTATTCTTAAAAAGAAAAGAAAAAAGATAATGGAAACCTTGAGAGAAAATTGCTCTGCTTTTTTGACAGCTTATACTCGTAGTATTAGGAAGAGAAACAGTGAAGATTGCTCTGCTTATACTCGTATTAAGAAGAGAAACAGTGAAAACAAAGTTTTGCCGCACGCTTACCTAGAGAGCCCATTCCACAAAATAGCATGTCCTGACAGATGTGTTTTGAGGGGATGTCCTGACACATCTAGCTTAGCGTGTTCCATGTTCTAGGGAAAAAATATGCATGCTTGATATTTTTGATTCCCTGATTTTTGTTCCTTTCAGTCGGTTTATCGTAGACTTACGCCAGCATGCAGCCTGGCAGGCCGAGTCCGGCCCCTCCATGTTGTTGTCATTATTTTCTCAGTTATCCGCTTTTCTTTTACTCATCTGTTTTTCAGTTTTTTTAGGGGAAACAGTAGGAAAAATGCCTACTACAAACACATTAAAATGAAAATATGTACAGAAATATTACAGATGGGAAATGAAAAGGAACTGCAAAAAGCAACTATCTAAACGCCTCTATCCATTATTGCTTGAAGTTGCCATATGACTTTCTCTTTGCTCTGTGGAAGATAAGATTGAGTTCTTCTTTAAAATATTTTTCTGCATCCATAGAGGTCTGGCTGAGTGCCCTGAAAAATCAATTCATCTCAGATCTTCCAGATGTTCCATAGGACCAGCGAGGTAATTTCCATGTGGAAAGGAGCCTTGATAAGCTGCTTGATGTTTCTGATGAACAGCGTTGCAGGCTGTGTATCCAGCACACATGTACTTCCAGCGTGTCACTGCAAATGGACATTCAAAAAAGAGGTATTCCCTGGATTCTGAGCTGTGGTCACCACACACGACGCAATCATATGATGGAAGAGGTGGAAGGTTCTTTGCTGGAGCATGTCCCTGGTGTTCAATCTATTAATCAATAAGAGCCATATGAAGAATTTGTGTTTCAACTGGCAACAAGATTTCCAGCTCCAATTGAATGTGTCCTGAATATCAATGTGTTGTTTTTCAGTTTTCTGATCCATATTGATTTCTTTTTTGCGAAGAATTCTCATCAGTTTGGACATTTTTAAGGTGATGATGATGTTTTCTATATATTCATGAGTTAGTGATATTGTGTCCTTGAACATCTCATCACTACATGTATCAACAAATACATGATTTGGTTGTGAGACTCGTATTCCAAGATGTTCTAACGGTCCCTAGTTATTGAATTTATGTGGACACATGACCTAGACGAATATAGTACTATTCGGGGTGATGACTATGTTTCACAAGTCATGGGCAAGTATGGACTCGGGGATGGAGATCACAGAGTTGGACAAACCCGCACTAAGCCACAAAGAGATGATTGTCATTTGTTAGTTGCAAGTACATTTTTTGTGTTTACTTGTTGGTCGTTGTTTGCTTAGCTTTGTTTCCATCAAGTAGATCATTTTTGTTTTCGTGGAGTTCTTGGTCTAGTTGGAATCGTCAATTTTTGGTTCAGATCTGAGACCCACCCTAGGTCGGCGAGATCGGTTCATCTTGTCCTAGTCAGAGTCGTCAAGTTTCTACGGATCCGAGTTTCCCTGCACTCAGTCGGTGAGATTTGTTTCCAATCCGAGTCAGGTTTGAGGTCCGTTTGTTTTGCCCAATCCGGGCATGTTCACATCTCCGTTTTTTATAGCCTATTCGATCTTTGCGTGAACTTACCTATTTCCGCCCCATAAGCACTAGATTAATAAGTTATTGTATCATTTAATCCTATATTTCAACTTGTTGCACTGAACTTCTCGCGCGTTACAACTTCTTGTATGACCATCGTTATTACCTCTTTTGAAGAGGTCTGAGGAGGGTAGCCGTTTTATAGTAAAAAAAAAGAAAAGAAAGAAGAGGGTAGCCTCGGATTATTTTCTTTTGAAGAGGTTTGAAGAGGGTAGCCGTTTTACAAAAACTGAAAAGAAAAAAGGGTGTAACCTCGGATCATTTTGAGTTGTCGCAGAAATCTTGAGGACACAATCGACGTCACAGACGGTATGATGAGCGAACCGTCCGGACAAAACGGTAACCCTTTGGCCGAGGCCTTTTCGAATTTATGGCTCTCGGCGCGTACATGAACAGAGCCTGCAGCCGTCAGAGGAGCATTTGGATTGATATCTCTTCTCCGGCAGACCAGCGCGCACCCCGTCCACCTCCAGTTAATTTTTTTCGTCCGGTCGACGGACGTCCCTCTCGCCGCCGTCTGTGCGTTGTGCCTTGCCCCTCTGCTGCAGGAGGCAATGGCACGGCCACGTGAGGAGCCATGCACGCACCCCCGCCCACGTGCAGGCGCACGCGCCCCGTCGGCATCCGCGGCCCACCTCATCCTCATCGGTGGTTTCCGAATTCCGACGAGAATGACGGTGTACGTTTACAAAGGTCGCTTGCTTGTGGTCGCTGTACAGTTGTAACTGCCCGGGCTGCCACCGCACGGTCCACCAGACCACCAACGTGCACGGGACCGGATCCACGAGGAAGGATGATGTGAGGAGATTTACTCCTTTTTAAATACAAAAGATGTTCGAACTTGTTCTAGGCTGAATTTTTAAAACGTTTGACCAGTTTATTAACAAATCTATAACATCTACAACCATTTAATAAGTTTTATTAAATATGTCAGGATATATTAATTCATAGTATATTTATCCCATATTGTAGATGTTGATATTGTAAATGTCAGTATACTTTTCTATAAATTTAGTCAAACCTTAGTAAATTTGATTTAGGAACAAGCTCCATAACATCACATCTTATATGTAGGAACAGAGATTGTAGACAAGACTGTTTTTCTCTTATAAGTTTCAGGTTATTTATAGAAGACAGTAAAACATGCTATAAAATATGCTACTCCGTCTCTTCTACTGTCCTTGTGGTGGCGGCTTCAACGACGAGTACATGCACTCTAGTGAAAACATCCCTATTCATGTAATGGCGACGTGCGCCCGCGTTGTACCTTTGTTGAAAGTGGTGGCTCGAATCTCTACTTTGGGGATGAATATATATCCCACGTTCGACTTTCGGTTGACTTGTCATCATCGACGCATGTGCAATGATTCCTTTTTAAAAGCTTTGCATAGGAGTTGTGTTCTTTCGTTTGTTTTGGTCTTTTACCATAGGGTTAGTGGTAGTATGATGAAGTTATTGTCGCGAGACATTCGACCTCATGTGTTTATTTTTCTTTTTTGTGATCGATTTTGTTCGGTTTTGATGCCTTGCTTTGCCTGGTTTTTTAATAATATTTGGTTGTGTGCATCAACCGATGCAGAGGCCGGGGGTTATGCTTCTTTTCGATAGAAACATATTCTAGTGTCCTATCTTGCTCTTAGTGTAAGTAAATAATATTAATCAAATACATATGAAAAAATGTGAATTTTAGTTTGACGATAAAAAAAACCAATTTCCTTGTAAAGAGACCAACTATTAGTCAAGAAAGGTTGACATCACACCATTATACATACACATCATTTTCTTTCTTGTAACCGGATCCACCAGAATCAAATGACGTTACATGTTATTCTTTCTCTCGTGACCGGATCCACGAGCATCGGATGACGTTCAATGTGAAAGATGATTCTTACTCTGATTAAACATAAGCATACAAATAATTTGTACTAAAGCAACGACAATAATTATGTAATTGGAGTAGTGAATCCATGGTGCTAACCAACCAAAAAATTCCCTCCTTCCATCACATGCCGTGTAAGTATAAATGGACAACGGTCTGGCCCGGCAAGAAATAAACGGGCCTAGCCCGATCAAGCCCGACAACAAAGGGGCCGTGTCAGGCCCAAAACTCATCCTCTAGGCCCAGGCGCAGCACCGAGCCTGGACGGGCTGGCCCAGGCCTGTTAAGCCCGACAGGGCCAGCAAGGCCAAATGTACAAAAAAATTAAAAAAGAGTTTGGGTTTGGGTCAAAACTGTGAAGTTGATGGGCCAAAACTAGTTGATATGATGGGTCAAATGTAAAAATAAGTTGGATTGTGCCAGATTTTTGAGAGTTGATGGGCCAAATAAGAGATATCTAAAAAAAAAGATAAATGTGCCGACGAGGGTCTGAGGTAGAAGCCCAGGCTCGGCACAGGCTGGTGCTCGGGCCGGCTCGGTCCAATTAATTCTGTGCCGGGGCAGGCCGGGTTTTCGGGCCCGATGGCCACCTGTTATACTGTAAGCTGCTACGAGTAGTACACAGCGTCGTGTTACCCCGTTATCCCGTTATCCCACCCTATTCAATGTTTGTTGTCACCGCTGACACTCCTGGTCCTAGCCACTGCATTTTACCAATCCTTTTTTGCGAGAAATGGGGAATATATTAACGGGTCAAAGAGTTACAATTAGCGGCCAAAAGCTTCACAATACATAAAGAAGCCTCGAGTCACACCATTGCAGACTTTTGTGCTAATTTGCAAGCCCATGTTGCCTATTCAGTTTCTTTACCACAACCAACGACCACGCTACGAGTTTCACGATACAACCAACCTATTGCAAAGAGGCTCTCCTTCTCATCCTCGAGTGCAGCGACCACAGCAGCGGAGTCTGACTCTGAAATTGTCGGCATGTTGATCCATTCCTTCATTGCCCGGGCGCCGGGCGCCCTGAACATGGCCAGACCTTCAGCTTCCTTCGTACTCGCACACATAGGAAATTTCTTCCACATGACAGGAGCATATTTCTTCTCTACAATTTCTGACGAGTAAAATATACCGACAGTCCTAATATTAATGACGAAATGTCAAGTTAGTTCTAAAATTACTAAACTATATATTTAGATCTCAATATTTTGTAAAGTGGGTCACGACAGGTCCTAAGCTCGTACATGAGTGTTTGACCGGCCTACGTGGCGTGTTGACCTAATACACGTAGGCAAAGGGATCCGCTAGACATAACTGGTGCAACTGCTCGCTTCCATCATCACGAGTCGTCTACCGTCCAAGTCGGACGGTGCTACGTGCCGCCGTCTTCGTCGCCAGGAACGTCGTCAAATCAATTCGATCGTCATCACGGGTTCTTCATCTTCATCGAAACAGTACGTAATCCGTGATCCGATCTACTGTTTAGTTATGATTTGCGAGATTATATTATTATTGATTGTGCTGTTGAATACCTCTAGTATATTGAAGATGCATATGCTAGTTGTTGTCATGATCTATATTATGGAATTAATCATTAATTTGTTATTCTCGAAATTGTTTAATTTTCCAACAATAAGTAAATTCATATTTGAACAAATTTAAAATAATTAATATGGATCCGAGTACAAAAGTAGCCGAAGCCTCGAGGGAAGCATTCTATTGCTTCTTTTCCTGACACAACCCCCGCCGTATCGTCCACCAGGGGCCTCCCGAGCTCAACAACGAGTAACCAGCCAAGGAATAATAAGCATGGACGGAGGGATGCACAGCAGCTACGCGCAGTGGCGTGAACCACAGACGGCCCTTCGTCTCCTACTCCGTCAACCGCCTCCCAGTTTTACGGTGATGAGCGAAGCTCTCGCCTGGTTGCCTCGCAGGCCCGCCGATCGGTCGACTCAGAGAAGACCACGGACGGGGATAATAAGGCAACGGAAAACAATTACCCGCCGGTATCCTGATGGTACTGAGCTCGCGTGCACTCCACAGTGCTGTATGGCCGAACACCACGACAGGAGCGTGAAAGAAAGATCAACACTAGAAGTTGCGGCGCACCCCACCACCGCTTTTTTTAAAAGCTCGGCACCCGATTTCCAACGACTCCTTTGGCGAACCAACATTTGACCCGACACTGGCTGGGTCACTGGTGTGGACTGCGTAGCTTAGCTAGCTAGCCGCACTCCAAACAAGCCGAACAAAAATCGAGAGCGCGGCTGACACGAGTCAACGATGCCAGCGGCACCGATGGGGACCGCCTGCCGCGTTTCTTGACCGCTTCCTCCCACCCTTCGCTGTCGCTCCGGTCCCACCATGGACCAAAAGCGTACTACTATGCCCGCTCAACCACTTGGTCCCGCCGCACACTCTTCTAGTCTTCTGTCTCTCCGCCTTCTTAATTTCGGTTTCGTTTAATAATGGGGGGAGAGATTTCCCTCGTGTCCTCGTCAGGTTCGGAGAGAAAATTGTACGAGCATGAATTTAGTCAATACTGTACTAACCTTACGTTTTGATTATGCGGTCAAAACGCCGAGCACGCTTACGCATCTTTATCTCTCTTGCTTACTACTACATTCAACTTTCTTCTCCAAAGCTGAGAGCTCGGTGCTTCCTAATTTGTTCTTTACAAGCTGCTAGTACAGTTACTACTACTACACTGATGCGATTGATTCAACAAGAAGAAGTCTAATGGTAATCAAGCGAACATGAGCAATAATAAGCTAAGTTTAATTAACAGGCCGGTGTACTGATAAGGAAGAAACTTCAAAGCTCGTGGAGTGCGGCGAGCGGCGGCGGCGGCGGCTCCTGGTCGGCGGGCGCGTGGCGGTGGTCGCCTTCGTAGGTGACGATGAGCATGGAGGGCTCGCTGGGGTCGCGCTCCACGTGCTTCCGCGCCGGGCACCCGCGCACCGTGCTGCATTTGTAGTAGCCTCTGCACACATCAATCATGGAGTTAGTTCACGGGAGAAAATTAAAGATTTCGCTTTGCCAATTTTGGTCTCGGTGTGTCTGTCTCACCGCGGATAGGGGGAGCCCTTGATGGGCTTCTGCCCGTACTTGCGCCACGAGAAATCGTCGGCCGGGATCTCGGCCGCCTTGGAACTGATGGCCGGCACGCGGGTCATCCGCCTCACCCGAGACTTCCTGCGGATTCCGATCCATTTCATTCTTCAGCAAAGGAAAAACAGAGGAAAAAACAGAGACAAGAAAATCGATAATTTGCTAGTCCAGCCAACTGACCTGCGCTTGGAGCAGTGGCAGCGGCCACCGGAGGCGCCGGCGACGTTCTCGGAGTGCGCGTGGTCGTGGCACTTGTGCTTCGCAGCCAGCGGCGGCTTCCCGCAGCTGGCCGAAGGCGGCGGCGGGAACACCATGGAAGAGGACACGCCAGCGCGCCCGTTGGACACGCTCCCGTCACCGGTCACCGACGACAGAAACGACGAGCTCGCGGTCGCGGCAGAGACGCTCAGCCCGGCGTCCTTATTCCCGTACCCGGCCTTGGTGAAGTCCAGCGTCACGGAAGAAGACCTTACTACCACCGGCGCCTGCTGCTGGTGCTCGGGGCCCTGGGACTGCGCCACCACGGGGCCGCGCCGGAACCTGGCGTGGCCGGTGCGGTTGAGGATGGAGATCACCTTCTTGAACTTGGACACCGTCATGTCCGTGATCTCCCTGCAGTCCACCTGCTCCTGCTGCTGCTGCTGCTTCCCCTTGGCCTGCTCCGGTGCCGCGACGGCCGGGGAGCTCTCGGCGCCGGTGCCCGTCTGGGAGAGCCGCAGGATGAGGTGCTCCATCCCGCGCAGCCCCGCCGCCGCCGCCTCCTGGATCGCCGCCTGCTCGTCCGCCCGCCCGTATCCTCCCATCAGATCCATGGTCATCATCGCCCCAAAATCGCTGCTCGCTCGCCGGACAATGGTCAATGGATTAATTGGTGGAAGAAGAAGAAGAAGAAGTGGGAGGGATGGGGGGAGGCCGGGTTATAAAACGAGGGGAGAATGTGACTGACCGGCAGCAGCAGGTGGTGGACCAGTTCGAGTCAAAGCGGAGTACCTGTGTTAGTCACTGGTGAGCGATTCGACCGTTGGATGAGACGGACGGATTGGATGGATGGAGAAAGTTGACTACGGTGGGCGACCAGTGGGAAGACGACGCGTGGTGGGGGCACGGGACCAGTTCGTTCCAACCGCAAAGATCAGCGACCGCCTGTGGCTGCTGCTACACGTACCCGTTCTCGTCAGAGAACCTGAGGCTACACCTCACAGACTTCCGGGCCCTCCAAACAAAGCCAGAAGACACTGACCCAGTTGTCAGTGGTAGTACTGTATGTTAACGTGTTGGTGGGACAAAAAATCAATTGCGAGAGGAGACTTTGTGGCCAGCAATTATCTCATGACTCCTTTTGCGCAGAAATGAAAGCGGCAGAACAGTTGTGTGAACGGTACCAATGATGTGAGAAGGCTGTACTAGCCCCGTGACCAAAGCTGTCTGTGACTTTTTTTTGTTTGTTTCTTCACGTTTGATTTGGCATGTCGTGTCGTGTGGGATGGGCAAGGAGAAAAGTCAATGGTGGACTTCAATGACTGATGGCGAATGTCGAGAAATCATGAGCTCGGACTTTTCAATGCGTCCTACGTTCAAAACAATAACCTGTTTTTTCGGGGTTTATTCGGTTCACGAAACTTTGAAAGAAAAATATATGACGCAGTCATGTAGGCTCCAATTCTTTGGCTTCATATTTAGATTCATTAGAAATTAAGCCAATTCTTACGTAAACCTTGGATATCTAGCATCTTTATTCATATGAAACGACTGCTACACATGGTAAAAAATCATGAAGTTGAAAATCCTGTAAAAATCTTTCAAGTATCTTCCACACCAAACGAGCTCTTGAAGGATGCATCTCATTGATTTTCGTAACATGCACGGATTTTAGAACCAAGTATGCATCTACACTCTCCGGTGTATAGAGGCATTTGTTGCTTTTAAGATGGACCCCACCATCATGTGACTAATAATATTTTAAAAGTAATCATCACTTTAGTGTTTTAGAGAGTTACGATAGTTGGGCCTCAAAATTGTTTTAGCGGCTCCACGATAAGAGGTGTCTCTAAGTTTAGAGGCACACACAAAATTGGTGCATTAGCTCAAGATAGCCTCGAAGCTAGCCTTAGAGGCTTCTATAGAGGCAGCATGGTTTTTCATGACCGTGGATGCCCTCAACCCAAAAGCCGCGCGAGTTTTCACCTTCTGAGAGCTCTGCATGTATTTTCCGTTCTACTGTAGCTCTCGAATAGGTGTTGGTTGCGAGTGAGCTTTTTTGGGTCGAGGAATACTTTATGTCTTCTCAATCTCGCTCGCTTGCTTGACCACTGCCAGTCTTTTCTTTTAGCACTCTTTCTTCCCCACTCTTGCGCCCTTCCTTCTCGTACCTCTTGCACCCTCCTTCCCCTTCATCGTCCTCCAGATCGAGCAACGGGCGGGGATGGACAAGGCATCTTCTTCTATCGATCTGTTGTTCCCAGAAATAGGAAAGGGGCGCCACGTCTGCTTCCCCAACAAGCTAGAAGCGTCAATCGCATGCTACTATCGTCGACTCGGAGACTCATCGTCATCCGCCGGTGCCAGGACAAGACCTCTTCTTTCTCTACTCCAGCACTGCCGCGGCTAACGATGAGGATGTCGATGACGAGCGCATGCAGCTGCTGGAGAAAGACCACCGACTTCAGTGACACAAAGGGCGCATGCTCGTGGCCCCCTCCAAGGATTGGTTCTTCGAGGTGGCTTCTGCTTCAACTTCCAGCGACGTAGAGACCAAATGCTCATCTTCCGCATCTCAGGACTGGTTCCTGAAGGCGTGCCTCGCTGTGTCAAGCGAATCCTTAAAATGATCATCAATTGATCAATTAGTTTCTTTAGGCGAGGAGGCAGGGCATGGATGGATCGGTCATTGACGCCATTAGATTCAATTAGTTTCAAAGGGTTTAGTTCAAGTCTATACAAATGTTCCATGCTTTTCGAAGAAAATACAGATGCGAAGAATCTTCGAAGATGAGCTAAACCTTGTGTTTCATAGAGCAAAAAAAAATGAGAATTTTGCAGGTCTGCGTGTTTCCGCCTGGTTTGAATTTAGATATACAGTTGGTGCTCTTTAGGTTATTCACCGTTTTCCTTAAAAATAATTTCTGTAGTATAAAATAAATGAAAAGATGGAGTTCCATTCCTACACATGAATTACATTACGAGATGACCCATGGTAAACTAACCGCACAACCTCAATCACGGTTGATCACAAACAACCCACGTACATCGATCTCATTTCTCCTGGAGCCTGAAGAAGGCCATGAGAGGCGCGTAGACCCTCTCCTTGGCGTTCCCAGCGAAAACGAAATCGGCGTGCGCGTAGTCGGCGAGGTACTGGACGGTGAGCTTGTCTTTGTCGTGCGACTTGAGCGCCTGCAGCTCGAGGCGTTGAACGTCCTGCACGTCAGAGAGGCTGTCCCTGCCGCCGCTGCTGAGGAACAGCGGGAAGCCGTCGGGGATCGCCGAGACGTTGTAGACAGGCGGCGTCGGTTGGCCGTAGTGCTTCGTGTTGTCGTTGGCGTTGCCGTAGTCGTACTTGGCGATCATGCCCCTTCTGATCACTGCTCCATCGGTCAGAGCGTAATTGGTTATTACGAGCAGACTCTTGAGGCAAAGATTTTTACAAGTGTGTGCTGACTGTGGCTTTGTATGTACTCACTTTGGGCCAAATGAACCATGTTCTTGGTTGAAGTTGCTTGTGGCTCGTGCGAAAGGAAGATCTGGACAGAGGAGCTGTCAAGGCAACAATTGTCACCTGTTCGACATTGTGTTTGGATAGGACTGTCAGTGCAGGTAAGCAAAACATCGGCCTTTTAAAAGACAGAAGTAAATCCAACAGACTAGTCCTAGGACAGCGTTGGTAGTCACCCGCCTTTTAAAGACAGGAGTAAATCCTACATAGTATTGCGGATTACCGGATCTTATAATTACTTTTCCTTTTCCATCTTATGCTATCGATTAAAAATTGCGGTTACTCCATATAATACTCCCTCCGTTATTTTTTATAAGGCGTGTATTGTTTTACCTTTTTCCGTAAATGTAAGGCGCACACCGGGGCGCACACCTGCCGGCGCGATCTGGCTAAATGAAAATTAGCCCGGGCCGTTGCATGCATGCACGCAGCTAATTTAGTCACTATAGACCATATTTTCAATTTGGTAAACAAGCAAAATGTTTTAAATCCGGTCATCCTTGGCACTTTGTAACATGAAAAGTGTAATTTACAGAAGAACAAAAATTAACCAAAAGTGGGCAAAAGAACAATGTAAAAAGAGCAGATACATTTATAGAAGTTATATAACCTGTAAATGCTGACATCAGATCGTAGCAATCTACTCCTGGAAGCTTGCATATGTCAGTGACCAGTTTGTGAACAGCATCCCTACACAAGTGATCCCAGCCATCAGTTGAATATCAAAGCCCTCTCTCTCTCCCTCCCCCTCTCTCTCTCTCTAACGCTATTTAGAATAATCAGAACAATTAATGACGATGACAACACAAAGAACAGCACCAGCACGACTTAAAGTGTTTTTTTTTCGAAGGGCGGCTTAAAGTTTTCTTACCCTGTTGGATCGAACTCATCAATCCCCAGCCAGTACAGAGCCTGCCATAAGAAAGACGGAGGACCAGAGAATATTACTTTCGATCCATGGACTTGTCGTATGATCAGACAGATCGAGGCCTCTTATCTTACCTCGGCCAGGAAGACGTCGGCCGCTGCGAGTGCCAATGGCGATGACACCTTGTTGAGGAATGCGATTGGGCTGAGCAAGCCGGCGGACCGCAGCATCCCCACATGTGGCTGCTGGTCGCTCAGGGCAGCCAACGCGATCAAAGTCCCCTGCATCGCCAATTCAACATATTTATACATACATGCTTCTAAGGAAGCAATATCGACTGCAGCTCTATTGGTTTGTTCATCTTTCGGTTCTTAAAGAAGCAACTAATTGTTGTATACTTGTATGCATACATTTCGTACTCCTCCGATTCATAATAAGTGTCGGGAATTTAGTATAGAATTGTAGAAATTTTATACTAAATCGCTGACACTTATTATGAATCGGATGGAGTATAACTTATACATATATGCATCAGAAAACAATCGTTAAGTATCAACTTAATATATTTATGATATCAGAAAATAATTGTTAAGTACGAACTTAATATACTTTTGGTTAAATAAACGTTGTCCATAAGAAGGCAAAATCCCTCCTGCAAATAAAAATAAAAATAAGAAGGCAAAATCCAACATCCTGTTTTGAACTAATGTATAAATTTCATTCAAATTTCACAAGGAACTCAATGAAAATTTATGAGAAACTAGAATCATAAAATCACAGAGTGAAAGCAAGTAAACGAATTTACCTGTTACTAATTAGTTTTTCTTAAAATATTTTGGGAATACAACAGAATTTCCAGTCACACAAGTCTATTTTCTTTGAGGCTTACCAGTGAATGGCCCACGTAGTGCACCTTCTGCTGGCCTGCCTGGTCGTACACGTATTGCAGCATCGCCGAGAGATCGTTGCTAGCCAACTCGTCCCACGACCAGTTCCAGTAGGCCTGCAGAAATCCCAAATGGGCGATGGATCCATCTAACGTAAGTACGACAAAGCGAGTCCCATAAACAAATGTAGTACTCCGTGTACAACAGAGGCTCCATATTTATATCAATCAATGCGCACCGGATCAGCGGAGGAAAGCGTGGTGTGCCCGCTGCTGTAGACAGTGCCGCGGCTGTTTGCAATCCAGACATCGTAGCCGTTGTCTGCCAGGATGAACCCCAGGGACTCGTTGGGCGAGTTCATCAGCCATGACAGCCCATCCTGCGAATTGTTTTTGTCGTGTCATAAGTGGATTGTCTGGTCCTTCTCATAAGATTGGTCTTTTGATTGCGTTGACTAGCGCATGAAGCTCTTCATGGTATCAGAGTCAAAAGACCTCGAGTTCAAGACCCGGTTGCCGCAATTAAATTGCAGCACACTTTCGATCCACGTTTAGGTGGGAGCCACACGTGAGGGGAATGTTGAAGTATAAGTGGATTGACTAACCCCTTCCATAAGATCGGTCTTTTGGTTGCGTTGACTAGCGCATGAAGCTCTTCAGTTATTAGTAACACATGATGTCCTATGACTTTCTTGTCCAAACTACTAAGGCATCCGACAAAAATAATACTGAGTTAACCCAATCTCAGTCTAGTATAAATTTTTTGATAAATTTGAGACAAGAATTTAGAAACTTAATAAATACTTAATAAGAACCGACTGAGTTAACCTAATAAATACTTAATAAGAACCGACTGAGTTAACCCAGTCTCAGTCAGTCTAGTCTAAAAAAATGTTAACACGATCTCAGTCTGACTGACGTATACAGAATTAGTACCATCATGAGGCCGTGCTGCAGCAGGACGGGCACCTTCCTGCTCCTTCCCAACTCCGATTCGCCGGCGCGACCGCTCGGGATTCGCTGCAGGCTCAGGATATATCCGTCCTCCGTCGTAACCTGCACACAACCAAAATCTCCATTAATCTTAATCTAAGCCAGACGAGATTAACCATGATCCATCTGTGACAAGCTCTTGATTAATTACCGTGTGTTCCTCGCATCTGTAGCCGAATGGCTCCACCCGGGATCGGCACGTGCCGTTCGTGGTAGCCGCAAGCGATGCGTTGGGAGCTGGCCGTGTGGCTAGTGCCGCCGCAGCTCCATGGCAGAGGAGAACCAGCAACAGGCTAACGATGCATCTGCTGCTTCTCGTCGACATTGTTAACCTGACCGTTCAGTATGTTTTTGTATCTTCTCTTGATCGGCTGGCTTGCTGGCTGGCTAGGACGTGGAATCCAGATTTCTCTTGGGCTCGTCTCTTATACTAGTTGGAATGGAATGATCAGGTCACTTTCAACGCGGATTAACAAGCGCTCCAGGCGCGTTGCATTTGTTAATTGGAATGTTCGTCAGCGTGGTTTGTAGTTTACGGCATTGTGATGTGCTCAGATGCGTAATAAGATCCTGCATTTGTATTAAAAGATCTTGCCTGCCCCCTGTGTATGCTCCTTCCCAAGGTACGTGGCGTGCCGGATGACCAGATCTTTATTTCCGGTCTCTCTATTTTTTTTAGAAAAACTAATCAAATGATCGGGGTAATAAATATGTGAATGCATAGAGCGCGAACATTCGCTCGGTAACCCTGCTGCGTGAAGGACGGACTTTGTTAGCGCGAGGTATTAGTTATTACAAGTTGTCACTGCTTCGGATTAAAGTTGACACCATCGCAGAGCTAAAGTTGCCAATGTTGCGGAACTAAAGTTGCCGCAGAACATGAAACGCATGGCGCAATCGCAGCCTCGATCTTCCCGATCGGATGAACAACAAAGCGCTTGTTGAAAACGAAAAGACGAATGTTAACTCCTTAAAAATCACTCCCTCCGATCCATATTAGTTGTCAAAATGTTACATGTATAGACGTGTTTTAGTCATAGATACATCCATATTTGGGCAAATTTGAGACAATCAGTATGGATCGAGAGAGTATGAGTTTTGGTTTTCTAAGAACAACGATTTGTCTTTATTTCATAAAAGAAAGTACACTAGATCGAAACCGTTGAGATGAACATAAGTACACTAGATCGGAGGGCTCACTCTCCTCAAGTCTACGTTATGCGCCATGCCGGTTTATGTGATGTTGTCCTTGGACATCCCCATTAGAATTATCAAGGACATCGAGAAGATTTGCCGTGGTTTTCCATGGAAAGTAAGGAAGGAGGTGAATGGGGGCCACTGTTTGGTTGCCTGGGATCGTGTGTGCACGCTGAAGGAGTTGGGCGGCCTTGGTGTTCCGAATCTCCGCGCTCTCAATTCAGCGCTATGTGCACGATGGTGCTGGCACCAGAGGACTGAGCCCTGACCGAGGTGCCGAGGTAGGCCTAGGAGATTTTCGAGGCCGCTACGGTTTCTGTCCTTCGTGATGGTACGGGCACTGATTTTTGTACGGATCCATGGCTTGATGGGCAGAGAGTGAAGGAGATTGCCCTGAGCCTGTTTGAGGCTAGACGTCCACACTGCGGGCCGCTTTCGGTCGCCGAGGGGCTGTAGGGACAGGCGTGGTGCTGACAATTGAGGCCCAACATAGGGTCTCAGGCATTGCAGGAATTCTTCCTGATTTGGGACCAGACTCGACAGACGATCCTAACGCCGGGTCAAGATTCTTTCCGCTGGAGATGGGTGGGGAATGGGGTTTACTCTTCCAACTCGGCTTATAGAGCCTTATTCGTTGGTCGCATCTCTATGCCCGGGGCTGATCTGGTATGGAAATCCAAGGCGCTAGGCCGATACAAGTTCTTCGTGTGGCTGGCTTTGCAAGGTTGTTGTTGGACGGCGGACAAGTTGCAGCGGAGGGGGTTGGATCATCCGGAGCGTTGTCCTTTTTGTGACCAGTGACATGGACATGCTAACCATGGATACGACCATTAGAACCCTAATTGTTGGTGTCTCTAATAATTATAATCAGGTGAATTCAATCACAAAATGTTTTCAATATGTTACTTGCAAAGAGGCGGAGCTACTATTCTGTGTAATCTTATTATGTAGGCATCTTATTGAACTTTACAAGTCCAAAGTGAAGATGAAGTGTTATAGCCTGCAAAGGGAGATTCAAAATGAAGCCTATCAAGTGTACTTTCCAACAAATCAAACGGCACATGATTCGGAGCTTGCTAGAGAAAGATATCACGAATTAAAGTTGAATCCGATTCGGGTCCGAGCTGTCAGGAGACTCGAATTTGTTTTAATCACCCAGGCCGCATCCGGAGTCCAAATCAAGCAAACAAGTACTTGTTGGAAAGGTAATTACAAGACCTTTCCAACGGATCTGGCCCCATCAAGAGATTCGACTCGTGCTGACCGTGGCGGACAAAACAAGCTGACGGATCTGTTTTTCTGTTTCCTAAAGAGTTGTAGTTTGTTAGGAAAGTTAGAGATAGAGTTGGATTTCGGACTCCTTATTCAAGGTGGACGAAAATATCTCTCTCTCCTCCTTTATATACCCTTGAGCCCCCCTAAGGAGCCTTGGGTTTTGTTTAGGTGTATCGATTGCTAAGGCGCTGCCCCGTAGGCCGTAGTCGGATCGTCAACGTCACCTCCTACCCAAATCGAGAGTTACCAATCTCATCGAAAGATCGGGCCACCCGCACCCGTATCAACCAGGAGCCGGAGACGATTGATCACATCCTGCTTGGCTGCGTTGTAGCTAGAGAGGCTTGGGCTCGTATCGTTCAAGGCTGGGATAGAGGGGACTGGTTTCCTTCCGTGGTTTCTAGCTTGCTAGGTTGGTGGACGACGATTGATGTCCAAGGTAAACGACGTCGAAATGTAGCCACTGCTACGATCCTCGTCTGGTGGTCAATCTGGAAACACCATAACAACGTGGTCTTCAATGGAGTTTTGCCTAGGAGTAGATCAATTCTGTTGGAGATTAGGAGAGAGGGAGAGTGCTGGACCCGGGCAGGTCTTCTGAAGAATTCAATGGAGGGGTCGTTAGGGGGGATTGAGTGGATAGATCCGGGTTAAGTTGTAATTAACTCGTTGTACTACCGCATCGTGGTCTTTCTCTTTAAACGATGATACACCATCCTTGGTGTATTCCTGGAAAAAAAAACCATAAATAACGAAGATCCTAGATAAAACTAAAGCTCCATTATGGCTCTTCGAAATCGACTACACTATACATTTTTCGTATGTTGACATTCCTTCAAGCATTCGGCAACGAAATTGCAGGACATCATCTTTGTACAAGCTGCAGTAGTCTCATAATTTTGGAGTCATCCACTGTGGCCGGGAGAACAAATGAAGACTGCGAAACCGCTGACTCGCACTGGGCCTGATAAATTCTGTTTGGTTTCCTGGGCCTATTGCAGCCCGCGTGCAAAAATAGGCCTCCGCCAGGATCGTCGTTGGCTGCAGACGCGTCTCCTCGTTGGTTCCTTCTTCGTCGGCCACCTCCCTCTTCCTCTGTTCCTCAATCGCCGCCTCCTACCCTCATTCCTCTCGACCCCGGGTTTTCCACGCCCGTAGTCGCCGTCGACTGGCGGCGCCGCTCGTCCGGGGGCATCGCTCTTCCGAGGGAGCTGCTGCCCGGGTTCTTCCTCGTCTGGTCCTTCTCCTCCGCCGCTGTCCGTTCCTCCGGCGCCGGCCGCCGGCCGCTTCTTCCCCTCCCCTTCCGGCTGCAGCTTCGGTATCCCCAGACACTGGGCTCGAAGCATGGTTTGCATCGTGGATGCCTGCACGGCTGCTGCTGTATCTCCCGTGCGGTGTTGGCTGTAGACATCAGTGAAACCAAACACCCTAGCATTGCACGGAGGGCGGCCTGCCAGTGCCGGGCAAAGATGACCTCCTATTCTGTAGAATCGATTTTATAATAAAAAATTGCCGTTCCGAGCGCCATCCCTCTTGGCTGGCACCCAGATGACCTCCCCTGTCGATCCCACGGCGGCGGCGCCGCAGTCGCCGTCCATCATCACGAACGGCGCCGTCAACGGCTTACTCCCTGGTGCCGAGGCCTTCGCCGTGCACTACCCGGGTTACCCCTCCAGTCCCGCTCGCGCCGCCCATACCCTTGGCGGCCTCCCCACCATCGCCAAGGTACTGCCCTTCAACCCTGATGACTCTCGCTTCAATTAGGCAGCGAGAGCAGACTGACATACGACTTCCGTTTGTCCTCGTTTCTACCGTAGGTCCGGAGTTCCAAGTCCCGTCTCGAGCTCCGCTTCCGTCCAGAGGACCCCTATTGCCACCCGGCCTTCGGTGAGCCCCGGGCCTCCACTGGCCTACTCCTTCGCCTCTCCAGACCCAAAGGTGATGACGCGCCGCCGCGTGCTGAGGTGGTGGCACGGGTCCGAAACGCCTACTATTTTGAAGGTGAACGCTTAAGGGCAACCTGTTCGATGAAATGCCTTGTCCTTTTGTTACACTTGTAGAATAGCTGCCATGTCCATATACTCGGTTTTTTGGACCAGTTAGAAGTTGTGGTATGGATTTAGTTCATGGAAGAGACAAACAGACCTGTTCACATTTTTCGTCATTTGTTTTGTACCCAGCTGATTTTTCACCATTATTGAAGTACCATAATCTGCAATGAGATAAAATTAAATCGAAATAGGCTTTATAAAGTTATGTTCTTTTTGAATGATTGGAGACAGGTTCTGATATGCCTTGCTCAAATTAAGGTATTAGATCTAGTTGATAACCTTTGGGCTCTAAAATGCATGACGTCCAGTTATTGAGAAGCACAACTGAGTTAAACGAGTGTAAATTCAAGGAAATACTTGCACGGAGGCATGTATCGTTGAGCTGGTACACTTGTCATCATTCTCGTTTTGCTCATGTACAAGTTATGCAGGTATGGCAGATTTTCAACATGTTGTTCCAGTGCAAGCTGCTAACGTGAGAAAAAGAAACCGGCCAGATTGTCCGAGTAGTAAAGATGATTTAGGCAGGGGTATATTACTTTCAGACTTTCTGTACTTCAATGATGAAATGGATTCTAGTAATGTTACTATTTCTGATCACTCCTTTCCTCTTCTGCGTGGCAGATAAGGTAGGAGATCTAGAAACTGATGATGAAGATGCCATGATGTTAATACCACCACTCTTCTCAATAAAGGATAGTCCGACAAAGATAGCGTAAGTGATGATTGTTTCACAGTTGGCAATGACATTGAATACTAGTTTTATTCAACTTTTCTGAAATACTATATCCATGAAAAGGTAGTTGTCATTAAAGTACTATACTTGACGGTATTTTTTTTTAGGCTTCTAGCATCGTCCAATGCACTATCGAAGAGCATGCAAAGGGGAGTTGTACGTCATCGGTGGGAGGTATATCCTGCTTGTATGTACTTCTTCTATATTTTTTTTATCTGGAACAGTGACTTTAGGTTCTCCTGATTCATGAATGTCTACCGAAATATTATTGTGATATCATTTTACTTCTTTTGGGGAAATTATAATCTGTTCTCTCTTTCTTACCAATGCTCTAATTGGCAGTAAGAGGTTAGCGACAGGCTTCCCAATCTGAAAGCCCTTGAAAGCAGTATTTATATACATCACTATTTTCTTCACGTAAAAGATGGAGTTGGTGAGTACCTTCCCTAAAAATAGGATTTCTAATAGAGTTAGAACTGGCCAACTGGGGAGTGTGATTTTTCTTTTTCAGTAGCAACATCTGGAAATTCAGCTAGTTATAGAGAACACACAACTAAACAATGTGTTTTGAATTTATGCTGTTTCATGTGAGGATATTGCTAAGGGTTTAGTCACTGCTAGCTCAAACTTTCAGACGAGGGAAAAACAATACAACCACAACAGTAAAAGAGAACCTGTGAACATAAACCTACAGGTGAACCACCCAAGGAACAATGGTATGGTCGACGAAATGTAGAGTATGTACTTACTGTATCCAATCCCATTTTCATGTAGTATAACATAAGTTTCGTATACATCCTAGACAGGCACTGTAGTTTGTTACAAACTTCTGAGCTTTTCTAGCTTCTTGCCTTCTACTTATCTGCCTTATGCCCGTCCCTCTGTCCTCATTTACATTTGAAGTCAATACTCTTATCATCCGTGTTCTGTGGTGCTGGCAAACCTGCCTTCTTGATAGCTTATTGTGGAAGCCAATATGTATCTTGTTGTGAAAGCCAGATGTAAGAGCAAACAATTTTTCTGATTGCTGTATCTTGTGAAGATAGACCTACCAATAACTTGATAGTGGCTATCAATGTCACAAAGGTTGGTAACTAGAACAGCGTTTCCTGTTTTGATTTCTCTTATCTTTCATTTTTATTTTCACCACATTAAACTTCGCCATAACTTTGACTACTCCATTTGGTGATCTACCGTTTATCATTTTGAAAGCATAGCATTTAGTAATAGGTGATATACCACCTGTAACTGCTCACACTTACCTCTATACCATATCCCTGCTATTTACTGTTGAAAGTTTTGTGGAGTTATGATCAATTTTTGTGAGAAAGATTGCCTCTGTCCCATTAAATTTCAGGGGAATTTTGTCTTCATAGCACTCTTTAAATTACCAGGCATACTTCTATAGCATTTTGGACATTCTTGCCACCACTTCCTCTCATCCCTCTCCTCTCCTCTATTGCCTTGTTCATGGGAGATGCCTCCATTGTATTTGGTGTGAAACAGCTTATTGACTGGATTAATTATGGCTGATTTTTCTTTGGTTGCAGATGGATATTGAACCAACCCTTGCTCTTTCTTTCGACATTCAAGATATCCTTTTTTTTAGATCGTACTATCAAATTTTTCAATGTTGTTTCGTACAACAAATAAGAAAAGAAAATCTTACATGTTACTCTGGGTTTATGAAATGTTGGATCTGCCACCTGAGTTTGCGTGTATTTGCGATCAGATGCATGCCACTAGTGTTCATTGCTACTTTCAGTGGTCGAGGGTAGAAAAGGACTAAAATAAAGATTACAAGAACATCCTCTTATATTTGAGAATCTCAGATATTCTTCTCAGCAAAAAATCTTATATTCTTCTTCACTTCCTCGAGCTATATTTTGTTTTTTTACCCCTCTCGAACCCTGGCCATCATGTAATTTAAAATATTGTCCTTGCTTTCTTTGTTTCCTTGAGTGGCATTTACCTGTTCCTAAGAAGATTAATTGGGAAGACCACATACCAAAGAAGTCACCAGAGTGGGGTTGGCAGATGGCTATGTGCAAATTGTTTGAGGAGCGTCCTGTGTGGCCAAGACAGTCACTTTATGAACGTTTGCTTGATGAGGGTGTGCAGGTGTCACAAGGCCAGTTTAAAAGGTTTCATTGTTTCTTTCACTCTTGTGGATTTGACTTGTATTTTGATGTGTCTTAGTCTCTTTCAACCATTGAATGCTTCATCTCATTTTGTTTCTTTTCTTATGCTTGCTCAGCCTTCTGTTTAAAGCTGGATACTACTTCTCTACTGGTCCCTTTGGTAAATTCTGGATCAGAAAAGAATACGATCCTCGTAAAGATCCCGAGTCACGAATGTAAGCACCAGCTTCTTGTAACATATTTGTTTTCTTAGTAGTTAGTTTCCTTGAAACTACCCCCTCTTCTCAATAAATGGTGTGTTCGGTTTCTTTAGATAAGACTTTGACCAAGAATTACTTCATTAACATGTGGTTTTCTTGATGTGAAATTTATTCACCAGATTCTTCTTCAAAAGTACTTGGTGATAATTGTGGTCTCGTATCATATAAATCACATATTAATGAAGTAATTCTTGGTCAAAACCATGTCTTAACAAAACCTAATACGCCATGTATTGAGGAAAGTATGGAGTATGAAGTAGCAATTGCCTGCTCTGTGCAGAACCTATGAAGTATGAACAACCCCCAAAGCATAATTTGAAATGGGAACTCTTGCTGAACTATACTAGACAAATAGATTTTGCTCAACACATTGTTTGACTACCGCTATCATGTTTTTAAAGAGGAGAAATCTACAGTGCAACTATTGCTATATTTCCAACCTGTTTCCTTATGTAAATGCTTTCAAAGAGCCTAGGTGATTGTACCCTGTCAACTTATTGGGGTATGGATGGTCATTTCTAACTTTTATTGTTAAATTTTGTGGTTTCTTAGACTGCTTATGGTGGGCTGAGGACAATTATAGTGAAAAGGATAGTGACATCTCAACATTCCATCTGTTTTGTCACGGCAACAGAAAGACTTGATTGATCATTGAGTGCAAATGATAGTGGGTATCGTAGCTTTAGTTCTTTCTCTGGGGTTTTAATCGTACATTTACAATTTTCCCAAATAGGAAAAATGGAAAGATTGGAAATAACTTTGCTATGTAGTTTCTCTTGTTTGTTTCATCCATCACCATGGTCATTATTACCTCTCGATAGAAAAACATAAACAGAAATTGAAACAGACATACTGCGACTTCTGTACCACTAAAAGGCCATTTCATTGCCAATTTGGCATTACTAGTTGTAAACTTGCACATGTCAGAGATAATTATCATACCATCTTATTGTAGTGGGACTAGAACGCAGTTGGCAATAGGAGTGTAATGCATAAGTCGGGAAAGTAGCATTTGATTCCCCTTTTCATGTTTACTTTTTCGGAACAAAGTAGCACTTAGTAGTATTGCTGTCCTCCATTTTTTGTTAGGTCTATGCTTCCGTCTTTCAATTCGAGTGAAGTACCTGCTAAATCTGAACATTTGAGACTCTCATTATGAACTTAGCCCAAGGATCAAGGACTAGTTGTTATTTCTAATTTACATTTTGTTTTTGTCTTGTAACTACATTTCTAGCCATTTAAATTGAAAAAATGCTGTTCGTTTGCTAGATATCAGATGATTGATTTTCGCCTGCCTCCTCAGCTAAGGAATCTTCAAACAAAAGAGCATTGTGGGTGAGTCGTATATCTTTCTTTTAGCTTGCATTTTTTAGACAATATCATATCACTGCATCATTCATTTTAAAGATCTGCTCACATCTGCCCCATTTTTTTCCTGCATTGGTGCCCTTTTTTTCAAAATACTTCATAATTCTCATCTTCTACATTCTTTCCTGTCTTAGTGCCTTTTTGTCAAAATATTTCATACAACTATATTCTTAGCCTTTTACTGGTGAAAGAACTTAGTGAAAAAAATCTGCGTGCCCTACTCTGTGCCCATGTTCTAAACGACATACACCTTGTAAAGGGCATGTCCTTTTAAACCTCATCCCGATATTCATGCCATACCTCCTATGTCCACCTGAATCCAACAAATGCAAGTTCATTTTAGTCAATTACAAGATTACAAGATAATATATATTTTTGCAATTCAATTTAAATGTCTGTCCAAATTTCAAGAGTACCCCAAACAGTGAATAACTATACCAATTCCTAACAGTAGGTTTCTAAGATGTGAGGAATAATAACATGTTTCTACAACACAGAATTTTCAAGAGAAATACACAGAATTTTCATCATTTGAATAAACGAAGTTAACCGATTGTTGTAGTAAATGTTAACATGGAAAATTGTGAGGAGCTGTGTTTGAAGGCGAGTTAGGTACTTTATTTATATTGTGTTGCATCAGACTGTATTGTATGAAGTTTTCGGGCATACTGATAATGAGCATAGTTGCTGCCAATTCTAATTGTAATTTGGGTGGTACTTAGTAGTATAAGTGATTTTAAATAGTAGAAATTCCTTAATGGGTATGTAGACCAAACAAATATAGAGGATACATGTGTTAATCTCAAACATCACGTGCATGGGAGGTGTTGAATTCTTTTGGCACGTGCCAGTTCTAATCTCAAACATTTTTCTTTTCTTTTGGCACTTAAGATCTGAAAAGTGGTCAGAGATGTGCAAGCTTGAAAGGATGCCATCCAAGAGTTTCATCTTCCTGCAATTATTTGAACTGAAGGACGACTTCATTCAAGCAGAAATTAGAAAGCCTTCTCATCAACCAACTTGCTCAGTGAGTAACTAAGATATCTTCTGTGAGGCTTTTTATTACCGGCGACGTATCCAGTGAAAACTCTCAATGGGTGCAAACTTGCAAACTTCGTCCGTCCACCGTTAGATCTCGAAGATGTGGTCCAGATCAGAGGTGGGAGTCTTCCCATCACTTAAACGTATTTTGCAGAAATCCCCTCCCACGCACTGCTTTTTTCTCCTCGTGGTCGCCCTTTGTGTTGGAAAACGATTCGACGACCTTTCCTTTCTGCCGCTGCTATGGATCCTCGACCTGCTCTTCCTCCGTCCGGTGCAGCGCCACACCGTGCTCCCCAGTCCGGTCCTTAGTGGCTCCGCGCTCCCCCACTGCTTGGTGCTCCGCGGCCCCGAGCTCCGCCGCCGCTCGGTACTCCGCCGGCGCGTGATGCCCTGTTCGATGCTGCGCCGCCCCACGCTGCCCTGTTTCGAGGTCCCTCGGCCGTGATTCCCCACGCTCCAACGCCGACCGTGATACCCAGGCTGCCACATGCCGTGATGCACAGGTCGCCCGTACTTGATGACTGGAGCTGTGCGTCCGCCGCGGGCCGTGATGCCCAAAGCTCTGCCTCCGCCTCCCAAGACTGCAATGAGGCTGCAAGCCATGATACAGAAATTCATCCTCTGATCAGTTTGGATGGCTTCAGCACACCAAAAAAGAGAACTTCGAGGGCCCCAATTTGTGTAAGTATCATTCAAGAAACCACAGGAGAACACAAAAGTAATTTCTGCATTTCTGTACACTCACATCCATTCAAGAAATTTCTGCACATTTACATTGATTCAGGTACCGAAAAACATCAAGCATTTATACATCCATGATGGTGAAGTTACAGCCACTGCTCGTCTTCATTCAGCCCAAACATCACAGAGTTTCAGTGCAGCTCGTTCAGTACACTTCAACACCAAAATTCAGTTAAGAAGAACACCAATATTCAGTCCAACTACCCAAGTAGCCGTCGTCTGGGGCAACACCACGCGGCATGGTGACCGTAGCCGTACGGTCTCCCTTGCTGGGGGCAGCTCTCCACGACTCCACCGCTGCCGCCAGGTTGCTGTCTTTTTTATTTTTGCGCAAACGCCAGGTTGCTGTCGCGCCGTGCCGTTGGGTGGTGGGCAGCGCAGTGGTCGCCGGCGCACTAGGCCGTAGGGTGGACGGAGCAGGGGGACAGTGCCGCCTCTGGCACCGCGTGGTGCAGCGCCGTGGACGTCAGGCCGAGATGCCGCCCCGTTCGCCGGATCGTGGGGCCGGCGCCATCGTCGTCGTCTCTGACTTCCGTCGATAGGAAAGGAGTGGGGCGGCCGAGGAGAGATGTAGAGCTCCGGCCGGGTAGCGAGGAGAGGGCTGGTCGCCGGTCGCCGGCTGCCGGCGCGGGGACAAGGGTGGGTTGCCGGCGGCCAGAATCGTCGCTGGATCGGGTGGGGAATGGGAAGACTCGCACGACCAGGAGGAGAAAAAAGCAGGGCGTGTGAGGGGGTTTCTGCAAAATAGCGTTTAAGTGATGGGTAGACTCCCACCTCAGATCTGGACCACATCTTCGAGATCGAACGGTGGACGGACGAAGTTTGCAATTTTGCACCCATTGAGGGTTTTCACTGGATACGTCGCCTTTATTACCTCTGTCCTACATAGAAATTCTGCCTATCTGTGTAGAACATAAAAAATTGTTTGGCATGACATCCTTACTGTTACTTACCTTCTAGTGTCTGAATGAATCATGAGGTGTTATTTGGGTGAAACATAATGCTCTCCATGTCAGTTTTCTTATGAGCTCCTTGTACAATCATTAGAAATATCTTGTTCAAGAAAAATAGTACAGACCGGCTAGTTTGTACTGCAGCTGGCTCCCGTACTTTCATTGATTACTTTTAATTTATACCAATCTTACTCAACTATACTATTGCTAGAGTTGTATATTCTTTCCATGTGTTTGTTGTGTAGTGTTTTCCTCACTGTATAAGGGATTTCCTGCATATTTAGCACACCTGTATTTGTATATATATACTGGACCTTGTTCTCCAGGAAATACAAGTTGCATATTTGCTCACATGGTATCAGTATCCAAGGTTTTTTTTTCTGGCACATACAACTCATGCTCTATTCCGTAATAGTTTGATTTTCCAGTCTCCTGATCCAGAACGGTAACCGCAATCGATCTCTCGAAGTCTTGATAAATCGATCTTCCCGATCTATTTCTCCATCCCACCCCGCTCAATTTCTCCAATCATCTGCCTGCTTGATTTCCCCACAGATCAAGATCAATCTGCTCCAATCACTGGCATCAGAGGTTAGGAAAAAGGCCCTTCTCCAACATCTCTTTGTCGGAGGACCACCGCCACTGCCTGCTGCCGGATCCGCCTGAGTGACTATGTGATACAAATCATAACTATAAACAAGTACTTGTGAATACGAACACAATGATATCAATTTTATTACACAAAAATTATATATTAATAGACTAATTCTTGGTCAAAGGCTCGGTCAAAGCAAACAATATAGGCCTTAATTTATGGAACAGAGGGAGTAAGACACAAGAAAAAGTAAAGAAAAAAAAACAGGTATAATGTCGTCATCATCGAGCAATACTATCCTGCCTTGGTGATTTTTGATGGTGTTAACTACAACGACTTCGTCTTGCACATGCGCCTCCACATTCGCAGACTTCGACACTGGAGTGTCGTCTCTAGCAAGGTCTCTTGTCCACCTTCCCCTGTTCTTCTGGTGGAGCCTCTGCTGCCATCAGCTACATTTTTGCTGATAAAGCTACTAGTTATGCTTCTTATGATCAGGTTATCATGGTCTACCAGGAGGCTCTAGGCTCATGTCAGGAACTGCAGTCCATCCACACTCAGTTTTACTCTGAGATTTTGGCCTTCAGTGTAATCGTCTTCCTCACCTCCATGAGCTCTCTGGCGATGTTCTATACCTGTCTGTGGTTGGCCAGGAGCACTCTTGTTAGCTGGCTGATACCACCGCTTATGAGTTCTTCGCTCAGAGTTCGACTGTCTGGCATCAGCTGGATGTTTTTCGCACTGCTTGCTGTCGCTCCTGTCCGTGTTGTCTGGCTATTGATGCTGATCTAGAGTTCCAGTGTGTGTATGAGTGTTTGACGCGGCTCCATTCTGAGTTTGAGCCTCGACGTGCCCAGTTCTTTGCCAGCTACCCTCGTGTTTCGTTTGGAGGCAATTACAGAGACACACACTGAGAGACTTGTCTGCATGGCGCTGGTGTACTAGCACTTTCCTCTGTACTCGCTGCTCAACCGCCTGCTACATTGACTGTTGCACCGCCTGTTCCTCGTGTGAGTGCCTTGTTTTCTCCAGTGGCTTACACTGGCGGTGATGGCCACCTTTCTCCTGGTGGTTATCCTCATCCACCCGTCCCACTGAGTCTGCACATGTTCCTGTTGCGGGCTCTCCGCCAGCGTCTCCAGGTGCTTCAGTCCTGAGGCTCCTCCTGATATGTTATCTTCTCCTCTCCCATGTGTTGTCTTCTCCTGATGCGCCATCTTTTTCTGATGTGTCGCTTTCTCCTGTCGCAGACGTGTCTTCTGCCATGCCAGCCTCTCCTAGTGAGCCATCTTCCTCTTCTGATGTGCCACCTTCTCCTACATATGGCCTACATGGTTCTGAGTTCGCCAATTGACTGGTATGGTTTTGCTGGGGCAGCTCTTTATAAGCCGACCTCCTACCTTGATGATGTTGTTCATGAGGAATGACAACATGCGATAGCAGAGGATCTTGCTGCCCTTGAGCGCACGGGCATGTGGGATCTTGTTTCTCTTCCTCCACATGTATGTTCCATCACTTGCAAGTGGTGAAGTGGGTCTATACAGTTAGGACCTGCTCTGATGGTTCTCTTGAGCACTACAAGGTTTGTCTTGTGGCTCATGGCTTTCAGCAAAAGCATGGTTGTGACCGTGATGAAACGTTTGCTCCTATGGCTCACATGACAACTGTTTGTACTCTTTTACGATGGCTTCTGTTCATCACTGGTTCGTCTCAGCTTGATGCCAATAATGCCTTCCTTAACTCTGAATTGCGTGAGGAGGTTAACGTGCATCCATCATCTGTGTATTCTGCTCCTGATGGCATGGTGTGTTGTCTTCATCGCTCTCTTCATGGTCTTAAGCAGGCCCCTCGTGCTTGCTTCACTTTTGTGGTCACAGCTGCTGGCTTTTCAATGAGTGATCATGACCCCCTTGCCTTTTGTTCCCATTTCGTCCTGTGGTTGGACTCTTCTTCTGCATGTCGATCACATGATTATCTGCGGAGGTGACTCTTGAGTACATTGCCTTTGTGAAGGCTCGTCTTAGTGTTCTTATGTCCGATTTTAGTCATCTTTGCTACTTCCTTGCGCTGAGGTTTGCTCCACCTCAGATGTCTTTATCTCCAAGACAAGTACATCCAGGATCTTCTTGTTCATGCTGCTCTTACTGTTGAGCGTACTGTTGAGACTACGATGGAGCTTAATGTCCACCCATGAGCTTCTGATGGTGAGTCTCTTCCTGATCAGACTCGTCATGGTCATCTTGTTTGGAGTCTTGTCTATCTAGTTGTCACTTGTCCAGATATCTTCTATCCAGTTCACATCTTGACTCAGTTGTCTCTTCTCCCACTCAGGTTCACCATGGTCCCCTCCTTCGGGTTGTACGATATGTTCTTGGGACTATCTCTCATCGTCTTCTCTTCCCATGCTCCAGTTTGTTACAGCTCCTCGCATATTTGGATGCTACTCGGGCTAGTGATCCTTCGGACCGTCGGTCGCTCTCTGCTTACTTTGTTTTTGTTGATGATTCTCTCATTGCTTACTTTGTTTTCTTTGGTGATTCTCTCATTGCCTGGAAGATACAGTCTGCATTTTCCAGTTTGAGTGCAGAGGCTTAGTTGCCGAGCTATGGCTCTTTTGACCGCAGAGGTGACTTGGTTACGATGGTTGCTTGCAGATTTTGGTGTTTGGTCTGTACTTTCCCCGTTGTATAAGGAGTTGACTGCATATTTATCACACCTATTCGTGTACTCCCTCCGTCCCATATTAGTTGTCTCAAATTTGTCAAAATATGGATGTATCTATGCCTAAAAAATGTCTAGATAATGTTTCGACAAGTAATATTGAATGGAGGGAGTATATATATACTGGCTCTTGGCCTCCAGCAAATACAAGTTGCATCTTTTCTTGCAACTGTGATCAAATACGAATAATTATCATTATCTGCGTAATAATCTTGATCCGTAGCTTGTACCAACAGTCCTTTGTGTGTCTAAATTTACAAACTCCTGTGTAGCATTCGACAGGTTGGTTTTCGAAGCCAATGATTAAAATCTTGAGATCACAACTCAGCATAAGGTTCCTTTCATTATGTCCTATTGAAGATGCTAAAATCTTTTTGAGGGATGCCCGTGAAGCTATTGAAAGGTCCAAGAAGCAGGAAGACCTTTGCAGATCTAAGCAACTGAAGGAAAGGCAGGAATTCGATGAAGGTTTATTCAGTTTCATCTTACTTAATACTATCCAAATGCATATTGTTCAATACGTATGGGCGCTAGGCGACGGGCATTGTGCAGACATAATGTATATTTCTGCATAGCAGTAAGAATATATGGCTGCCAGGCTTAAAAAATTCTTGTTAAGCTAATTTTATGCGGGCATAGATTTTATGAACCTAGATTCATACACAGCCATGCACCTATTGCAGGTTTGAGTACATATGAGCATGCAAATTACTCCCCTAAAGTTCACAGTACTAGAGCATGTTAGAAAATTTCATGTCCAAGTAGAATCTTGTCTTATTGTCACATTTATTCATGTACACATTCTATCTTGTTCTTGTACTGTGAATTCTTTTAGGGAACTTTTAGAATGCAGAGTGCACAACCTAAGTGAGACATGCATAGAAACATAGGTTCAATTTTCATTTTCCTATTTCATGCATGCTAGTTTTTTTTACTTTTCTTTGTATGGGCATGACATAAGTTCAGATCAGTTGGCAGCCCGTGTGTCTGATTTGTATATGTTTCTTCATAAAGAGATACTTAAGCATATATCCATACTGGTTGTTATAACCCTTTTTTTTCCAGAAGCACCTGAAAAACATGCTGGATCTGAGGGTCAAGTGGACAACTTTGATTGTGAAGATATTGATGATGAGGAAGAGGAGGATAAGGAGGAATCAGATGGTTATGATTCTCCACCTATGGTATGTCCTACTTTCACCAATATCCCATGTGTGCTGCAGAAACTAATCCTTTACTATATCTATGTAGGCAGAGGATGTTCGTGATTTCTCTTTACATGATTCATGTATCCTTTTTGGTACAGTCCATTGATCAATTTTGATTTCTCATAGAAAAGAAGTCATACTTTGTTCATGTTTTATGTTCATTTCTCCTGGCATGGGTGATGCTGATTGACGTTCCTTTTTTGTCTCTCCTGGGATACTATGGAGGGATGACAGTAAAAAATATTATGTTGGTTAACAAAGAAAACAATACAACCCCACTGTCCTACCGTTTCACTCGCATTCTGCAGTAATTAATTCATATACACAGGAAATGTTGGATGTCAATAATTGATTAATGTGCATTGACAGGCTCATGGCACAACTAGGTAACTTGTATAGTTGTATGTGACTAATCCGTGATACAATATAGTGCCCTGATTTTGGTATGTTATTAAATCTTTATTTTTCCCAGATTGAATGTTGGATGTCATTACATCTTTGCGTTGTCCAGATTGAATGTCAGTTTTGTTATGTTTCAAAGGCAACACAATTTCACCAAGAGTTTTCAGTTTTCTGTTGGGGGAGCAAAGAATAGACAAACCAAACTAGTTCTGGTTGCTTAGAGCGCACTGGTTGGTTTTCTTTCTTTTGAATTTCAAAATTTCAAGTTATTGAATTATAGATTTGTGGTTGTAGTATAAACAGAAGCAGTACTAGAGTTGCAGTATCTCGGCCAGTAACTGACTTTTTTTTCTCAACCCTTGATTCAGCTTTTACATCGTTAATGTATGAATGTTCGAAGTTGAATTATGTGTATTGAGTACTGACAACATAATATGTTATGTCTCAATCCACTATTTCATGGACGAGGTCCCAAATTGTTTTCCTATCAAATGTATCAGACACAATTGGAGAAGGCTTTCCCACTGGATACCTTGATGGGGTGTTGCGCAGCTTTCCAGTGAATGAAGACGGACAGATCAAGTTAGGTGATGCCCTTAATAATACAGAAGGAAGTGATGGGGAATTTGAAATTTTTGAACAGCCCAGTGACGATGAAGAGTATTCTGATGGTTAATAGAGCTTTTGGGGGGAGTAGCAAGCTATGCTCAAGTTGGATCAACGATGGTTTAAAAAAAAAAAGAAGTTGGATCGACGAGCTATCAAGTTAGGTGATGCCCTTGATATACTGAAGGAAGTGATGGGGAATTTGAAACTTTTGAACAGCCCAGTGACGATGAACGGTATTTTCTGATGGTTAGTAGTAGGGCTTTTTGGGGGAGTAGCAAGCTATGCTCAAGTTGGATCTACGATGCATTATTTTATTTGGTATCAATGTACTATTGGAGTATTCCGTTCCATAATTTTTATCGAAAAATACCATTTTTTAGATTTTTTTTAGAAATAGATATATCCATATTTGAAAAAAAATTGAGGCAAGAATTATGAGAAGGAGGGAGTACATCGACTCTCTCCTGAATTTAGGATCCATTGTCTAAAAGCTTGTTTAGCAGGTTGTTTATATATCTATGCACTTCGATGAAGCTATGTATTGTAGCCTTGTTCTTATGAGATACGGAGTATATGATACTGGATGGCATGGAGACAAGGAAGTTAACTGCTTCCTCGTGAATGTGTATAAAAATCTATATATACAATAGAACCGGCAGCTGTTTCTTTATCGATTTCTCTTTAAGTTGATGTGACTTGTTTGAGGAATCGATATTAGTATTATGATTTGTTATTTTCTATCGCATTTTTGTTGAGGAATGCTGTTGCCATTGTTTTTCGGCAAACAAGGAGCTGCATTGCTTTTCTCGGATGCAGTAGGGAGCCACCACGTTCATAGAGGCCCAGCAAAGTTGCACGCGTTAAGTATTTCCTCCGTTGCACTCCCTCCGTCTCATAAGTGATTTTCTATCGCGTATCTAGACGTTTTTTAAGTATAGATATATTCATATTTGGAAAAATTTGAATCACTTACTATGCGACGGAGGGAGTACAACACAACTCATATTTCCTCCGTCTTGTATTAAGTGACTCAAATTTATCTAAATATGAATGTATCTAAAAAGTGTATGTCATTTAATATGGGACGGAGAGAGTATACTTTTATTTTCATTTGTTTCACAATACATCTTATTTTTCTCTTAACACCCGCATGCGGCTAATAACTAATCACATCTATTTACTTTTGGTGCAATATGAGTAGTTAGGCATTTGAAACGAGAGCTATTTTGATCGAAGTGACAAATCTATGTGAGTTGTTTTTTGAAACGAAGATGTTCGGGGGCGCTTGAGCTGCATGTGTGCGTGAGCGAGACGAATGACGGCTGACCGGAAGGGTGAAACGAAGGAAAGGCAGCGCCTGATGAAGCCGATCCAGGATTGAGCTCCAAGCTCAGGGATAGCAGGAGGGCAAGCTGCGATTGAGCGCGAGACAAGAGCACACAGGTATTGAGCTCTGCCAAACTACCGCTTGGTGTCGTGGAGATGTTCGGGGGCGCTTCTTCTTGGTGGTGTGGTGGCCGGAGGAAGCTCGGCACGCCGGGAATACGAAGTGACGGCGGCGGCGTTCAGGCTGCGGCGGCGTGCATCAGGATAGATTGAGAGACGTAACATGAAGATAAAGTAACCCGAGGGGTTATCCGTAAATTTCTGATTAAGTGACTCAGCTTACCATCCCATCTTCCATCCACATCGTTCATTCTCCATCCGACGTTCCAAAATTAAAGTTTGCGCGTTTTCACTCAATACCATTTTCCACTGGATATTTCTCCTGGAAGTAGTGAGATGTATAAAGCCTGACTAAATCTTCGCTCGCTGATACTCTCTCAGGCGGAGCCTAGGCACAGTTCAAAGTTATTTTTAAGAGTCAACTGTATGAGTTTTGTCCCTCAACTTTTATACTCGTTCCGTCCCAAAATAAGTGATGTTGATTTATATAAGAATATATAAAAATTCAAGTCACTTATTTGATACGGAAGGAGTATTTAACTTCACTCTGAACTGAAAAGTTGTTAGCAGGTCTTTTAAGTTGCCATATCATAATAGGTTCGGCCAAGGCTGGGCGCCATCGTTAAGGATGAGATTTACACCAAAAGAATAGAGAGTTAAAACCTCTGCTTTTGCAATAGTTGAAGCACAAAAATATGCTTTTCTTTTCTAATAGCACTTCCTTGCCCACCTCAAAGATCATGTCACACAAGTCAAATTGACTCCCTCATGGTCATTCCAAGAAAGGTGCCGGTTAGCAAAGTATATTTCTCTCAAAATTATTGAATCAATAACTTATTGCTACCTCCATTCTTGAATATGAGTGTTCTCTCCATTCTTTGGAGGAGGGTGTTTTTTTTTTAGCACTTGAAGGATGGTATTTTTCCCCCCTCTACTTTGGTTTAGGTAGTGCTGAGACTTTTTTTGGCCCAAGTGTGACTAAAGTGCTCATGCTTCGGTTTAGGAAGTACTATCTATTAAATTGGAGTTGGTGGTGATGGTTGGACTCGGTAAGTCAGCTTCGTTAAAATTATAACCAATATGTCATTGTCCGTTATTTTCTCTCTCTCCCGTCTTATTCACTATTCCTTCGTCAAGCAAGCAAACCCAAGCCCCCCAAGCCCGATGTGTGGGGCGTGCCCGCCTCCGAGCAAAGCCCCCAGGCCGCTGCCCGCTTCCCCTGCTCTCCCACCACCACCGCCGCCGCGAGTCGTCTGACCCCTTCCCGGCTCCGCCAACCACCTGCGCGGCCTCCTTCGTCTGGCCGCCACCAGTCGCCCTTCTCATAAAATATGACATAATACTTGTATCCCTAGATTCGTTATCAAAAGTACTTCATAATGCTCGTGGTTTCATGTCATACAAATCACACCTTAACATAGTAATTTGTGATCAAAGCCTTGTCTTAACGAAAGCTTTTGTTTTTTGAGGAAAGGCCATCATGGCTAGCTTTATTACGGCTTAAATCAAAGTTACATCGTCAATAAGAAGAGGTAACAGAAAACTAGGAGGATTGTCCAACCACAAACTCGGTGGATCAATTCTCGCCGGCTCATGAGCAACCTGATTTGCCTCTCTAGGACAATGCTCTATGATAACATTTTCGAACTCCTTTAGAGCCTCTAGGCAGTCAATATAAACTGCAGGCAGCAGATGAAGAAGGCAGTTGATCGCTTGTCATTTCTTTTACCACGTCAATGCAATCCGATTGTATGACCAACCTCGAGCATCCGACACTGCTTGCCAGATGAATACCTCTTTGGAGCGCCATAGCCTCCGCCATTGTTGCATCATAGACAACCGAAATCACATTGTTTGCGGCTGCTACAGAATTGCCACTAGCATCATGTATGACTGCACCAGTCGGCCGTTGCATTCCACTAGATTTTGAGAAAGCCTGACGTCAAGGCTTGGATTGCCAAAGCTGAACGTGTTGCAGGTTGAATCAATTCTCCTTTCATCTTTTGTCTTCTCTCCCACCATATGTACCAGCTTGCCACCGCTACAAGCTCAGAATTAAGCACTGGAGTCATGTAAGCTTTCCGTGCATAGCTACCACCCAGGAGATCTTCAAGAACCGAGGATCTAGCTCGGTCTGTAGTCAGGCTTCTGGCAATTAGATCATTAAGACCAAGGGCTGTCTACACTTCCTTTGCCCGCGTACAGGTAAACAGAACATGCCGAAGATCCTCAGCCTCCATAACGCAGGTAGGGAATTGGGAACTAACCGGAATATGCCTGTTAGCCTTAGCCAAAACCGCGAGACACGGGACTGTATTGTACAATCCTTTCCAAGCAAATATTTTTACTTTTGCTGGTACTTTCAAACGCCATAGCTTCTTCCAGGTGGGGTGCACCAGCCCCATGAGTACGCCAGAGCTTCTTGCCATGTTGGTGTTCCCATTCGACATGGTATGCTGAACGAACAGAAAAAATCCCCGATTTATTATGGTGCCAGGCAACAAAATCTTCAATATTTGATCGAGCAATGGGGACTTGCAAAATTCGCTGAGCATCAATGGGCCAAAAAATGTCGTTGATAAGATCTACATCCCATGATCCCGAGACTGGATCAATCAGCTCACTGACCTTTGAGAGAACTGTATTCCCTCTTCTTATCACTCCCGTTATGACTCCTTTGAGTATCCTTAATGTCTATAAAGTTCATCCTCGCTTAGTGTAATTAATGTTTGCAAGCTCAAAGCACAGCTCTGCACGTCACCAGAAATGTTCAGTCGATTGGATGAAGTTTATATGGTTCAGATTCACTCTCTAGGCGTCCTCAGTTTTTTTTGTTTCCTGCTTGATCCAGCCCTGTTAGTGGTGTATCCCGAGAAGGCCCAGCCCATGTCAAGGATGCAGGAGTCTACACTGGGCTCTGGGCCGATGTTCCATTTGCACCCAAAAAACGTCCAGTTGCACAAAAAAAAAGAATTGTTGTGACTGTTGGTTGTATGCACGGGAAAGGGAGGAAGAGGAATTCTTAATCTCTATAAAGTTCATCCCCACTTAGTGTAGTTAATGTTTGCAAGCTGAAAGCATAGTTCTCCACGTCACCATAAATGTTCAGTCCATTGGATGAAGTTTATACGGTTCAGATTCACTCTCTAGACGTCCTCATTTTTCTTTCTTTCTGCTTGATCCAGCCCTGTTAGTGGCGTATCCAGAGAAGGCCCAGCCCATGTCAAGGATGCAAGAGTCTGCACTGGACTCTGGGCCGATGTTCCACTTGCACCCAAAAAACGTCCAATTGCACAAAAAAAAAGAATCACTGTGACTGTTGGTTGTACGCACGGGGAAGGGAGGAAGAGGAAGAGGGGATCATGGTGCCCGCTGTGACGACCAGCCGCAGATCCGTCCTCTCGGCTGCTCCTTTTCAGATAACCTCTCATCTCCCGTGTAGCCGCTAACTTTATTTCTCCCTCAAACTCCAATCAATTCCACCATTACTTGCGGCAACTCCAATCAATTCCGCCATTAGTTGCGGCTGCGAAGAGGCACTCCGTCGATTTAATGGCTTTTAGGGATTCCATTGGCTATCTGTTGTGCTACAAACCGTATATGAGACCCCTCCATGTCCACTTCTCATTCGACAATTGTTGCCATTGCTCCTGATGTTTGCCGGGTGTGACAAAATTCCCCGAGCTTCTTCCGAGAATTTCACAGGTTTTTGGCTCATCTATGCTGACCCTTATCTCTTTCAATTCATTTGGAGGTGTTTTATTTGTATTTCCTCACTGCAGCCATTTTTTGGGTGGAGAAAATTTCCGCATCACGTAGTTGATTCCATCCAGCAAGGCTGCTTCTCAGGTGTGTATTCAGTATGCCCCGTTTTTCAGTCATTCTTCATGTTTAGTGGGCTGCAGAGAAGAAAAATTCAGTAGCAAATTATTTGGGTGAAGAAGATTTCGATTTGTAGTGTTTAATGTGCCTCTCCTCCTTGCAGCCATTTGTTGGGAGAAGAAGATTTCTACATCCCATAATAGATTTCATCGGCGAGGCTACTCCTGAGTACTGACGGTATTTCTTCGGCATGCCTCCTTTTTCAGTCGTTCTACATGTTGCCTTGCCCATTGTTGTGTTTTACATTTGTTTGCCAGCATTAGGCAGCTATCGTGCCCACACAGATTTATGATTCCCTCTGTAGCCTAGACCTCCCAATAGTGCCTTTTGTTTTATTTACAAGTTCCTCGGCATGGATAGTGGAGAAAGTCTTCACATTATACACCTCATCGTGGGGTTCCACGTGGACGAAGTGGCCGTCGGCGGTGCCAGACGTCACCCGTTGCAGTTCCTCAACCCGGTCAATCTGCTGCAGCAGGGTCTCGCCGTAGGCGTAGGCTTGCGATTACAGGTGGAGGTTAGTTCTCCATACATGAGTGCTCAGGCAAATGTTGCTCCATACTTCCTACACTCTATCCGGCCCATTCTTCTCTTCTCCTTGATGTAGATCAAGTGCAATCTAACACCCAACAGCCTCCGGCACGAACACGCTCCACTTCAGGCCCATCCATCGCACAAAATACATTCCTCTTTATGTACATCAAGTCAGTAATCAGAGGTGACACCTTGGCATGACCTCAATACATTCTTAACACTCCTTACAGGAACAATTTTTACGCCCTTATATCTTGGAGGCCCCAACATAATTGTACACATTGTGGTTCTTTCTTTTGGTATAACGAGCTTGTTCGTAGAGAGAGGCATACCTCGAATCCGACATACAATTTGTGCTGCAAAGGAGGCAGCATCATCCTTCCACATTACGACCCACCTACACAGCCCCTCATGGATCTATTAACTTCACGGGATAGTGCGATTTCAAATCACTTCTTTCAACATATTCGCCAGTACATTGCCATGTTCACTATGACTTCAATGGGGGCTAAGGTTATTGAATCTGTAAACGATGGTCATGGGCCATATGTTTTGAAGGTTAGTGGACAGGTTTGCCACTGGGTTGGTTCTTTGATTCCATCGCAAGGTCATCGTCCAGAATATGCTCAGCTCTACATCTTTGATACAAACAATGAGGTTGCACACAGGATAAATGTTGTTTCTTCTCCTCGAGGCTCTTTTAATGCTAATGAAGACATTGTTAAATCTCTAATACAAATGCTTGACACACATAAATGGAGATACATCTGATCACTACTGTATTAGGCTATCTCTGCTCAATTGCCAGATCCAACAACTGATCCAGTAGGATATGAGGCAGTTTCTTCTTTATGATTCATGGTCCCTGTGGTGCTCTAAACCCGAACTCACCATGTATGTCTGACAACAAATGTTCCAAATTCAATCCTAAGGAATTTTGTGAAAAAACCCCCACTATAACAGAAAAAGGTTTTGCTCAATATGCTCGACCCAACAATGGGATAGTCGTAAACTGGAATGGAATTAACATTGACAACAGATTTGTTGTTCCTCACAATGTTGACTTAGTGGTAAAATATCATGCTCACATAAATGTGGAGAGGGTTAATCATGATGGTATGCACAAATATCTATTTAAATATGTCACAAAAGGCTTTTGACTGTTCAAGAGTTGGATTTTATAGAAGTTCCTCATGCTCGGGATCATCCAATGAAATAGACAATTATCTTGAATGCCGTTATGTCACCCCCCATGATGCAGCTTGGCGCACCTACTATGCTTCATGCACATCCCCCATATCAATATCATGATAATTACTTAGTTGTGTTTGCAAAGTTTTCAATGATTTGTGGTGACTTCAGATGTATTTTACCACAACGATTATACCTGCAGCGTATTACGTCAAATAACTTCTTACACTATAAAAATATGTATGTTTTCTCTTCAATCCTTGCGATAATTTTACATAATGTTTCTTGAGAAATTTTGTTTTACCACATTCTATTTTCCCCTGCACGACCCGCAGCAACGCGTGGGGAATCCACTAGTATCCATAACGTATATGACATATTTCAAGGAACGGAGGGAGTATATTCATAACCTAGACATGAATAATGGGACGACCCATTGGGTATATCCATAAATATAAACGTTGACACATAACTTAACTATCCAGGTCGGGTATCCATGAGCAGGCTTACTAAAAAAACATAACTTGTGATTTTGTTGACCCGTAGCAATGTACAGGTTCCGTAGCCACGCACGGGCACACGTGCTGACGTGCTGGTTCTTTGGTACGTACCGGTTCGATCGCTTAAAATAAAATTACGTACCAGTTCGGTTCATCTTCCTCCTTCCATCGTCTTCCTCTTGTCCTCCTCCCTTCATATTCCTCCTGTACGGTGACTCTAGGGCAGTGGCTGAGGAGAAGGTGGTGAGATTTCTCCTTGAGTCGAGGCCATGGCTGACGAATACGACGACGCTGTCGAGCACGCGTATTCCACCGCCATCCTACCTTGGTCATCATCCTGTTCAAGGTTCAAACACGTAATTGTAATTGAGGCTCGCCCCAAATCATCTATTTTGAGCCAAATCGAAGAGCCCCAAAGGCCGCCTTCCGAACCCTAGAACTGTCGCCGGCACCGCACAAGGAGATGGGTCAGCACTCCAAAAGAGAACACTTGTGCCGGCGCCTCAGCCCGTCCCTCCGCCAGTGCCGCAGTCTGTCCCTCCGTCGGCGCCTCAGCCCGTCCAACCGCGGCCGCCTCATCTTGTCCAGGTGCCGCCTCATCCTTTATTTCCGTCGGACTTCACGCACTGACCAGGTAGTTGGATCCCTCCACGACCACCGCAGTCCTTGGTACCCTCCTCTACATCAAGCTAGCTCCCCGGGCTGCAGCAACTGAGTGTAGCAGGAGATTCTGCTCAAGGCCCTTGCTGGGCACCGCCCGCCGACATTGGTGGCTCTGCATCTCCTTGGTACATGACTGGAAATACTGACGACTCCGATCCTCAAGCATGGTATGCTTTCTGAATAGCCTGAGCATTTACTGTTAGGATTGGTAATCTTCTTTTATACACAAATGAAAGTTTGCTATAGTTGCTACACTTGTTTCCCTGCTTGTCTCAATTTTGAAGAATCCGATCGATAACCCTTCGTGGTGTCAATTTTGAACAATTTGATAGCCGTTCGTGTTGTCATTTCGGATATGGAGATGTTGTGATTTCCATGGTTTAGATAATAGTTAGAACCCATGGTGTCAGTGACAAATAGTTGTCGTAATGGACTGGAAGGATTTTTGTGTCCATATAGTTTCCTGGCTGGATGATTCAGAGATGTGCACTGGAACTGAAATAGTATGGTTCACCTAAACTAGTTTCATATATGGTTAACGGACATTGTGTTTCTGCTGCTGATTTCTTTTATTGTTCTCTACAGATATTTTGGCTGTTAAGATACAAACAAATTACTCCCTCCGATCCATATTAATTGTCTCAAATTTTCCCAAATATGGATGTATCTGTGACTACAAGCGTCTAGATACATGTAATATTTTAACAATTAATATGGATCGGAGGGAGTAACACACTTTGCATCATAATTGGTCCTTACTCATGTCTAAAGCTGGAGTAATATAATTATTAGAATAAAGCATATATTTGATAAGTAAATGACAAAATGCCATCATTTTCAGATATGTTCAGGGGACCATCAATTTTTTTAAATACTACATACCAACCTGTGTATTTTTTGGTAAAGCTGGAGCAATCCAATATTATTCCAGCAACCCGTGTACCAACTTTTTAAATTCTACATGCCACTTACCTGTGTATCTTTTGGTAAAACTGGACTAAGCTAATTCCAGCAACTTGTTTATCAACTTTTTAAATGGTACATACCAACATGTGTACTAGTCTTACAAATTACCTGCAGTAGCGAGTAAAAGAAATGATATGGAGTTAATTGTTTGATCATCTATTGCTTGAGCAGGGGATTGGATTCTCATCTGCCAGGTGGTTTCCTCAGTTTCTTTAAGAACTCATCAAGCCAAGAACAAGCCGTGAGCAATGGCACTCCACCGCAGCCAATCAATGTTGACGATGACAACAATGGTGGCAATTGTGCAAGGACTGAGAAACTCTTGCTATGGACAAAAGAGGAGGATTGTAGATTGGTAAGTTTGTTTGTTTGCTTGCTGGCTCCATGTGTTACATTAATAGCACAACAATAATTTGCTTATAATATTATAGGTGAGTGCTTGGTTGAATAATTCAAACGACCCCATCCAACCAAATTACAAGAACGACCAGTATGGAAAGATGTTGATGCTGTCTACAATGGTACCACCCCCAAAAACAGGGCAAGGCTAGTCAAGCAAGTGAAAGATCACTTTGGGAGAATAAAGAAACGTGTTGCATGGTTTTGTGCGAGCTGGAAGGAGGCTAATGCTTTGTATGCTAGTGGCAAATCTGATGTGGATTTAAGGAGAGGGCAATGAGAACTTATGAGGCAGATCACAAAGAAGATAGTCCACTTATGTTCGAGCATTGTTGGGAGCTTCTCAAAATGGGACGCCTATTTGGAATGCCTAGAAGATCTGGAGCTCGACAAGAGTACGTTTAGTGTTGATGATGAAGTGGGGCAACATTTCTCTCTAGATGATGCTTGACATGAACTGCCACCAAGCGGTAAGCAAGCTAAGGAGCAGCGAAAACGAAAAATAAAGGAACATGATTGTATTGTAGATCTTGAAGGTGAGCTTCCCAAGTTTGTAGATGCTCAGAATGCAGCAAATGAAGGCCGAAAAGAGATGTTAGAAACACAAAGGCCTGTGTCCAGTGAGAATCTTGAAGCTCGGAAACTTGCATGCCTTGCAGCAATCAGTCATGCTAGAAACGTACTGATCGTTGATGATGCAAGACACAACTGGGATACCTGAAGATGTGAGATCTGAGCACATGTTGGCACTGAAGTATTTCAGGGAGAGGTTATTTGTCAAAACAGATTGAGCTATCTCCTACTGTTCATTATCTTAGTTCAAATCGGTTTTATTTTCACACTATCACTGCTAAAATTATTTTGTCCTGAAATATAAGATTGTTCTATGCTAAAATTGTTGAGACTATACTTTGTAATCAACAGTCCTGACTTAATTGCAGTCCAGATAACCATGCAGGAAGTGAAAAAAAAATCATCTAGTCAATAGTCCAACTACACTTAATTACAATGCACTTCAGATAACCATGCATATAAATATACACCCAAGAAAACAAGACACGTCTATATAATGCTCTATCTTCCTTCCTCTACCTCTTATCTTCCTCACCCACCATGTCGGATTCATCTGATGAGCTAGCCCCATATCCAAAATCATGGAAGTCTGTGGTACTCAACATAATGCACTAGACTCCTTTGCTTAGAGGCTCATGATGAAAATCAAGGCTAGACTCGGGCCTAAATCATCTCAACGACGAAGTGGTCCAAGGAAAACTATCCGGAGGGATCATGCAGGTTCGCATCAGCGCCTGGTGGAGGACTACTTTGTTGCACAACCATTCTACCCTGCAAGTATGTTTTGTACAAGATTCTGTATGAATAGAGACATCTTCCTATGCATCATGAATGCCCTTGGTCAATGGTCTCCCTATTTCACTTGTAGGGCAATTGTTCTAATCGAACAGGGCTCTCACCGTTGCAAGTACGGCAGCCATGCACATGCTAACATATCACCCTTGCAGATGCTCTCGATGAGTACATGAAGATTGGTAAGAGAACTAAATTAGAGCGTTTGGACAAGTTGCACATGGGGTGATTCAAGTGTTCGGTGCGGAGTACGCACAACATAGGAGGAGGTCGAGAGTGTACATCATGTTAACGAGTCTCATGGGTTCCCTTGAATGATAGGAAGTACCGATTGCATGCATTGGCGATGGGAGAAGTGTTCTTTAGCATGGAGGGAGCAATTCACTAGCGGTGATTATGGAGTACGAACGATGGTCCTAGAAGCCGTTGCTTCCCAGGACCTTCATATTTGACAGGGTCCAAAAATGACCTTAATGTGCTCAACCAGTCCCCTATGTTTTTTATGCATTGAAAAGAGAAGCGTGGCAAGTTCAGTTTTTAGTCATTTGAAATGAGTATACCACAGGTTAGTGCCTTCTTGATGGTATATACCCAGAGTGGGCTGCCTTCATGAAGACCATACCACTTCTCCAAACCGAGATGCACAAGTAGTTTGCAAGCACGAAGGGGCAAGGAAAGATGTTGAGCGTGCTCTTGGGGTATATTGCAATCCCATTTTACCATCATTAACCGGCTTGCATGTCTTTGAAAGAGAAAGAGTGTTGAAAGGATCATTCTAGTTTGTGTGATTCTCCACAATATGATTGTCGAAGATGCGAGAGAGAAGGTTAAAATTCATATTGACTTGACTGAAAATTCACGGGCTTCATTTGCTCTACCTCCTGAAATTGATTTTGGAGGCAATCTGTGTTTCGCTGATGTGCTGCATAGAAAAGCTACTATTTGTGCTCATCCATAGCATACCCAACTTAAAAATGATTTGATCGAGCATATTTTTAGCATAGGTTTAAAAATAACCATCACAATTAGTCATGGTTGGATACTGATATCTACATGTTTCTTTTCCTTTTTAAGCTGGGTAAGTTGTGGACGATCACGAATAGTAGCTTTTTTACACAACACGTCAGCGAAACACACATTGCCGCCAACATTAACTTCAGGAGGTAGAGCAAATGAAGCCCTTGGATTTTCACTCAGGTCAATATGAATCTTAACCTGCTCTCTCTCATCTTCGACAATCATATTGTGGAGAATCAAACAAGCTAGCATGATCCTTTCAACACTCTTTCTCGGCTGACAATGGAAAACGGGACTGCAATACCCCGTTCTTGGTGCTTGGCAAACAACTTGTGTTTTTCTGTTTGGGGAAGTGCTATGGTCTTCATGAAGGCAGCCCAGCCTGGGTATATACCATCAGCAAGGTAGTAACCCGTGGTATAATCATTTCCATTCACAGAAAATGGAACTTGAGGGGCTTCTCCGTTTTGAACTAGTTGAGCACATTAAGGTCATTGTTCGACCCAACAATTCCAAAAAAAGTGCCAAATATGAAGGTCTTGGAAAGCAACGGCTTCTAGGACCACTCATGAGATGAATCCGATATGGTGGGTGAGGAAGATGGATTGGTAATCCGAATAGGAAGATAGAGCATTATATAGATGTGTCATGTTTTCTTGGGTGTATAATTATGTTGCATGGTTATATGGACTGCACTGTAATTAAGAGTAGTTGGGCTATTGACTACTCCCTCCATTCCATGTTAAAAGGCATATAAGTTACCTTCTTTTCGGTTTCTAAGATGGGCTTCTCCGAGAAGCTGCTCACACCCAGCTTTCTGGAGAAGCCGCATGTGAAATTTTGTTAGGCTTCCAAATTAGGTTAGCCTAACCTAATCTGGAAACCTAGCAAAAAATTTAGGACGGCTTTTCCCGAAAGTTGGGGGAGAGCAGCTTCTCCGAGAAGCCCGTCCTGGAAGCCGAAAAGAAGAGGGCCATAAGGTCTCATTTAGGAACGGAGGGACTATTTTCCAAGGTCAACCGTACTAATCTCAATTAACAGGATAAGACAGGCTGTTAACAAAATTAGTTAATTATTTAAGTTGAAATTTAAGCGGGCGTGCTGCAACCAGTTAGTACATCCGTACATATAGGCCGGTTTTCAAATAGTGATGGGTAGGGGTATTGTTGAAGTATTTTAATCACTTATCCTGGTTAGTACATCCATTCAATATGATATCAGAGAAAAAGGGTCTGAAGTTCAAACCTCGGCCAACATAATATTAATCTAAAATAGTTCATTGATCCCACGTCTAAGGCCTAAAGTAGCCTACACGTGAGAGAGCTTGTTGAAATATGTTAATCGTCATTCCCTGACAGTTCGAACTTTTGGGTAAACTGGTTAGATGCATCAATGGGCATGTATAAGTGTACATTGCTATTCCTATCTACATGTCTCATCCGAGAAACAATGCTCCACGAGATCCACACACTTTGCATTTGTCCTAGGATTCGAGGATAGCGGTGAGAGGGTTACCGCTGAGTAATTTTACTGACATGTGCATCTTTAACCTTGTTCTCAAACGTGAGCCCCTTGAGGACCCCCGTCAAATTGGCCCAACCGTTAAACTGCTACTGCTCCGTACTTAAATTTCATTTCAACGCGCTAAGTTTGACGCCCACCTTCCCTTTGCACAGCATGCCCCAACTTAGCATCCATGCAAATTTGCCATCACCCTTATTAGCCATGTCTCTCCGTCCACCCGTATCCACTGGACGCCCTTGTCCCGAAAAAAAGTCTCAGCTAGCAGACCCTCAACAACAACAACAGCCATGGCATCTCCCTGGGTAACCACGACGACAGCACTCCTCCTCCTTCTAACGCTCGCCTCGTTCAGTAACAGCGCGAAGTTCAACATCACGGAGATCATCAGCGAGTCCCCGGAGTTCAAGACCTTCAACTCCCTCCTCTCCAAGACGAAAGTCGCGGAGGAGATCAACGCGCGGCAAGACGCCATCACGGTGCTTGTGGTCGACGACAAAGCCGCAGGCGCCATCACGGCGCTCCCCGCCGACACGCAGAAGAAGGTGCTGGCCGTGCATGTCATCCTCGACTACTACGACCCCATGAAGCTCGACAGCGTCCATGGCAAGACGGCGATGCTCACCACGCTGTTCCAGACCACGGGCGCCGCCGCCGACTCCATGGGACTCATCAAGTACACCCAGGGAGCCGACGAGCAGATGTCGTTCGCGTCGGCCGAGCCCGGCTCGTCGGCCAGCTCCCAGCTGGTGAAGGTCGTCGCGTGCCGGCCGTATAACCTCTCCGTGATGCAGGTCAGTGCCGCCATTATACCGCCGGGCATTGGCAAAGGCTTGTCCGGGTCAGGCAACGGGAGCAGCTCCCCAACAATCTCCGGTCCGGAAACGCCGCCGCTTGGCACTGAGGCGATCGATGCTGACGCGCCCGATCAGATGCCTGATTATGCCAGCGATCAAGACGTAGACGGGCCTTCTTCGCCGGCAGAACCATCGCCAACGGCGAAGAGCGATAAAGGGACCACGGATTCGCTCGCATCGGCAGGAAACAAGCTTCGTCAGGATATAATGGGGACAAGTAGTGTTGTTGGCATCATGGGCGCCCTTGTGATGTTCGTGATCTGGTAATTCGGTGTTAGCTAGATGCTAATGGGATAGAATGCGATTAATGGCAGTGTATCTATGGTTACTTGTGCACCTAGGCGTTTGGTCATGCACCTTACTAGCAGGCTCCGCGCCCGTGTGAAACGCATGTCATTTTTGCTTTTCTCTTAATAGTTTTAATGTTTTAATTTGTTGATGACACTAGCTTCTCGTTACGAATTAGCACTGAATCGATCAGCACCTACAGGATGAATAAGTTGGCAACATTCCAGAGTAAATATATAATCATATGAGAAAGTGCACTACATAACAACATAACACTGACACGTCTTGAACCCTCATCTCTGACGGGTGAAGGACCCATCAGCAGTAACCTAGTATCAGTGGTGACATTTTCATCAATGATGGGTTAGGGTGACATTTTCATCACCCGTTCGTAATCTAGGATGCAATATTAATCCTCCTTGTTTCGTATCCTACAACAATGTTATAACATGTCCTGTAAGATGCAAAAAGTGATTCGAGCGAGTCCGGATAGAAAAGCAAGAATTGGACATTTCCTTATGCAGGCCCAAATCTAGCATCATTTTCCCCGCACCTTTCTCTATTCTCCATTTCCCCGCTAGTTTCTGAATCCTTTCTCGTTGAGGATGTTGAAGGCAGACCGTGAGGGCCAGCGCCACCTCCCACGTCGACATCCTGAGCCTGCCGCTGATGCTTCGGACCTCATTCTCGTCGCCGTTGGTGTCCATGATTTAGCTTTCTTCGTGATTTTTCTGGGAATTTCAAATCTAAAAAGATTGGAATGTGATTTTGATTCGGATTGTTTGTGTTTGTTCCCGGAATTCAAGTTTTAGTTTGGATTTCTGGTTACGAAAGATTGAAGTTTTTCCTCTTATTTATGAAATGTGTTAGATCAGATTGCGAATACGTGAAACCACAGGTTTCAAACGCCTAAATTATATAACCTAATCATCATATATATATATATCACAAAAATAATACAAAGTCCTTAATTACAAACAAATATTTCGAAAATTACAAAAAGGTCCTTATAGTTTTACAACCTAGCCCTTAGAGAGACTTTCAGCATCTAAGAAACCCCTAGGTGGGCCCAGCTGCATGATTGCCAATTGTCATTTGATGTGTGTCATTTGTCACCATGAAGCTAAACGTGGAGGACATACAACATCAGCACACACCACCTATCACCACACTACACAGTACACTTAACACTATAAATAGCAAATTTCTCCTTTTATTGCTGCTTTTTTCACCGACCCACCACTTTTCACCCACAATCATTTTCCTCCACGAGCTTTTCTTTGCTGCAAAAGGGGTGGACAGGTACTAAAATTAGATGTAATCATTGTAGAGGTCTTGCTAATCTATTTGCTTTGCATGATTGTTTTGCTTGTATGATTATTGAAGTCTCGGAGTAAGTTGGTGGCGTTTTGTAGAAATTAGTTTGGAAATCTAGAAGAGGAGGGAGAGAGGAATTTGGGGCTGGCCTTAGCTTGGCCAGGCATGGCCGGATCAGGGAGATCAAGGCGGTTGCGCGGTGCTGTGCTTGCTCGAGAGAGAGAAAGGAGGAAAGGAGAGGCCGAGGGAGAGAGAAAGAATAGAGGGGAAAGGGGTGGAGCGTTCGCGTGAGAAAGGAATGGGCAGGGGTTGTTCTGCTGGGCTGGCCTTACCTCATGCGTTTAGTCACCTTTTGATTTTTATTTTCTTTTACTTTCTCCAATCCTAAATTGTTTTCGAAATATTACATGTATCTCGATGTTTTTTAAGAATAGATATATCCATATTTGAATAAATTTGAATCAAGAATTTAAAATCAGAGAGAGTATTTGACAGCTCGTTGGATGGGATCCAGAGGAGTACTACGCTACTACTTGCAATGGGCATTAATTTTCTTTTACTTGGGAGCTAGCAGTAGCAGTAGAGCACACAGAGACGCACTCGCACACATCGACACACACACTTGCATCTTTTATTTCATCTGTACACCAGAGACTAGGTGTGATTAGCTTAGAAAATTTTGTTAACAATGCATGTTTGTCTTGCTTGCTTTATTTTATTTATTGCAATTCTGTTTAGGGTATTTTTAAGTATGTTTATGAATTAAATATTAGGAGTTGACTCCGGACAAGTAGGACACCCGGACAGTGTTTCCGAGTTGACCGGGGCGCTACCAGGCAAGTCGCAGCTTTTGAACATGTCTTTGAAAATGTTTTTATGAAATTTGTCGAATTTCAAAATTCTTGCATGTCACTCAAAAATAATTTTTATAAATATTAAGAATATTTATGTGAATCAGGAAGATCCATTAGTTTGGTCAGTACTAGATTTGCCGGCCCGGACAGGGTTACGGCTAGAGTATATTCGGCGGGTAGGGAGCTTAGGTAGTAGAGCAACCCGGATAGGGTTGATGGAAAGTTAGGGCTCTCCTACATAGTAATATCATATAAGGACAAACCAACTGGCGCTTACTTCAAAAGCGGCGCAGACCGTACTGACCATAGACCTGGAATGGGACAGGCTGATTCGAACCACGCCAAGTAGCTGCCTTTGCCTGGGTGAGAAGGTGACTGTATCCGGGTAGGTGCAGACACCCTAGGGCGGGACCTACCGGTCAGGGGTCTCGACCCGTGGGCCTACGTAAGGCAAGGCGGCAAAGCAGAGGTAGTGTACGGGCTGGTTTTGGTTCTAGTTCCTTGGTCTAATCGTGTGCAGATGATTAGTGCACCGACGAGGATTGACCAAGTGATGCTATGGGCAAAGCATACACCTCTGATCAGAGTCAAATGTGATATCACTCCTAACTTCCGAGTTTGGAACTGCGTCGTGTGGGATTTCCTCTAACACGAGATGTAAGATCCCACGTCGATCTGCCGCCAGTAGATTTTTCAAATAAAATATGGTTATCAACAAAATACTAAAAAAATAACGTATTTTCGGATATAATTATTTTGGTCCGACGGCTTGATGGTCGTCAAGGTTAACTCATGCATGATGCTTTCCGTCGACTTGCGGAGTACGTATTTCAGCCTTGCTTATGTTGTTTTCAGAACCAATTGATCTTGGTGAGCCCCGAAGAGGTAGAAGCCGGTACTTGTGATGGGTCTGGTCCTTACTATGAAACGGAATATGCTGAAGTGGAGTATGAGTATGAGTATGAGGATGCCACTGACGAAAATGATGTTGCGTAGACCACCAGGAGGATAGTTCAAGATGACCTAATAATGTCTAGATTAGAGGTATCTCTTACAGTAGTAAGAATTGGAGACACTTTGAGTGTCCTTGAAATAAGACACCGTCTGCAAACGGTGAAGATTCCTAATGTACATGCTACTGTTTTCCTCAAGTTGATCTTGGCGCAACTCTATATGTGGCGATTCTTCCGTTACGCTGACTTTGTCAGAGGTAACAGGGCGTCACAATATCATGCATACCGGATTATTTGAATCGCGCGTCACAATATCATGCATACCATACCGGATTATTTGAATTGCGAGATAACAAGTTATTTTTTGGTGTTTTGAGTTCGAGCATTGTGTTTAGTTGGTTCATGTCATGAGTCAAACACTCATCTTTGCTTTTTTTTCAACCAACTAAGCCTAGCTGGATGAACATGTACCCGGCACCTGCATAACAAGTGCGTAAAACCCTATTAGAATAAGGGTTTGGTCCATACATACCCATGGGTTTTAAATGGAAAAAATTCTATACTCATCGGGTAGAGCGGGTATTGGAATGGTACAACTCATACTGTACATGTGTAACCATATATAGGAGCTGACAGGTGGGGCCATATAACTATGGAACTACTCTCAATTCTTATGACTTCTGAATTGGTCCCTTGCCTAGTGCCCCTTCCTCTAAACCCTGAATACCTAATTTCTCCCAACTTCCCAAGTCTCCCACCAACGTGTTCCTGTCTCCTGATCCAGTGGTAACGCACACGACTCCGTCCCGATCCGAGTCATGATTCTCCACCATATGTCCCGGCCATCACCGACAAATCCTGTCGCCAGCAATCTCCAAGCGATGCCGTCACCTCCTCCGGCTTCCGGCCCTCAACCCCGCATGCCATGGATGACGGCCCTTCATGTCACCATGAACTATCTGTTTGTCAAGTTGACGTGCTGATGTTTAAAGTCTTACTGTTGCAAGCATGAGTGTTTTACTCGCGGTGATGATAGTTCATAGGGGACAAACTCTCCAATGCATTGTATCTCTAAAAAAGTTTGCATTCATTAATTCAGGTGGTATACTTGCATGTGATTTGGGAAATTAATGTTTTTGTCTATATCTACTACCTCTGTCCAACAATAGAGGACGCACTAGCTTTCCTTTAACCAATGCTTTGATCACAAATTAATATATTATTATATGACATAGATTTATATCCATTATATTCCTATTCAAGGATATTTTCTTATGGTTATGATTTTGATCACATTAGTCACATATTCATAAAGTAATTTGTGGTCAAAAACTTGGTCAACTGAATCATAATATGCCCCCTATTGTTGGACGGAGGGAGTACGTGCAAGAGTTGTATCTTCAGCAAGAGACCACAAACCTCTCTTTATTCTTTATTAGCATGCCATATCCGCAAAATGCCTAAAATTACGTGCTAAAAGGCATACATTGGGAGAGGTCTAAGTGACGGATAGACCCTACCCAAATCTGGTGTGCGCTATTTTGAGGCTAAGGTCACCGAACCAAACACTTCGCGTAAAAACTAGGCCTATAATTTTTCACCTGGCTAAGACCAAGGTGGAGTACGCATGCAAACCTCCTAGTTTGATCTGCTCACTTAAGACCAAGGTGGAGTGCGCATGCAAACCTCCTAGTTTGATCTGCTCGTTGCATGCATCGCAAATTTTTTAGAGCTTCGTTTGGATGTAGATATTGGAATTCTTTGAACTGAATTGGACTCGATATCAAATCAACCTAGTATTGAATTAGGCTCCACAGCCAATTTTGTTGTTTGGTTGTAGATAAAACGGAAGTTCACTTGTGTATCGATGGAAATTCAGAACGTTCATGCCCGTTGACCTCCTTGTTCTCTAACGCGGGCAAAAATTACAGTCGGCGGAGTTTCAGAAACTGTCAAGAAGTTCACTATTTATAAAACGGAAGTTCACTCGTGTGGTCGATGGAAGTTCAAAACGTTCACGCCTGTAGACCACAGTTAGAGGCGTGGTATGCTGGGAAATTCACATGTGCTTTTAGGGAAGTTCAGGTATGCAGATTGAGAAGTTCACTAGCTAATTTTCATGAGAGTTTACTTGTATAGAAGTTCAGATGCCCTGTCATGGGAATTCGCTTGTACAGACTAAGAAGTTCACTAGCTAGTTTTCATGTGAGTTCACTTTTATAGACTGAGAAGTTCAGATGCCCTTTCATGGAAGTTTTGTTTGTTTAGACTGAAAAGCTCACTAGTTAGTTTCATGGGAGTTCGCAAGTTTTATTTGGGAAGTTCACTAGCTGTCACGCTACAAGATCAGGGGTGTAGTAGCCTTGTTAATCTGGATTTGCAAAACTTTCTCGCCAAAATTCTTGTACCAGGGAAGTTCACGTTCTATAAAATAAGAAGTTCACTCTTGTATATAGGAAAGTTCAGTACATTCACGCCCAGACACCTCCTTCTTTTCCGGCGCAGGCAAAATATTACAGCCGACGGAGGTTCAGAGACCGTCATGAAGTTCACAGTTTATAAAACGGAAGTTCACTCGTGTATCGATGGAAGTTCAGAATATTCATGCCGTGTTGACGCGTAGGATGTACTGATTCCGCAGCGAGGAAAGTTTAGTCATGCAGGCGAAGAAGTTTAGATCGTTCCCTGCATACATACATATACATACATACATATATATATCTATTACAATATATTAAATTGGAATCGGTGGTGATGGTTGGGCGCCGTTGGTCGGTCAACTTCGTTAAAATTACAATCAATATGCCACTAACCCTTATTTTTTTTCCCTCCCGCCTTATTCACGATTTCAGTAGCAGAAATTCTACGGTTTAGACTTACCGAAAGTTATCGTACGGACCAAATTTGTCATAACATAATACGAACAGTTATAAAATAAATCAATCTCCTTAACATGAAATCCAAAATTCTTCGTATCCATCTCAGTATGGAAATCAATCCGAACACAAACAAAAAATCTCGGTATCAATCTCAGCATGAAGATCAATCAAATCAAAAAATCAATGTCCAGACTTCGTCTCCACCGACTCGTGCTTGATACACTTTCCGTTGTTCCGTAGCATCGCACGGATTTTTTTTCATATATATATATACACACACACACATACATACATACATATATATATATATATATCAAGCTAGTACGTCGACGTGGAGCCTCCCGCCCAACTCTTCTGCCGCTCATCGATGCATCGTGATTCGGACGGGCTCTACCTCTGAATTTCCATCAGATTTTCTCACCCATTTAATCCTTCGAGAAAGCTGACCCCCTGCCGCATGCGCCGCTGCGCGTCTTCTCCGTTCAGAGTATCTCACCCATTTAATCCTTCGAGAAAGCTGACCCCCTGCCGCATGCGCCGCTGCGCGTCTTCTCCGTTCAGAGTACGCAGTCCTACGAGCCTAGGCTATAGACAGGGGGTGGCGTTGCCGCCGGTCCGCTCATCCGCGGCCGCGCCAGACGTCGCAAGCCGCTGCAGGTCTGCCCATCCACGCGCCTGGGGAGATTTCTCGTGGATCCGTGGCTGCTGAGGCGGGGGACGGCGGGCAGGTGGAGGTGCCACCGCTTGAACCGCTAGACAAGGCCGTGGACGAAGCGCAGGTCGCGCCACTGGAGCTGCAGGGTAAAGTGCCACTTCTTGCCAGTTCTTGTGCACACCGATGTTTGTATAAATGTTTGTGAGGGGAGTTGCTAACTTGCTATACCAACGATTTGGTTTTGTTAATCAGGTTGCTGCTGCACTGAGATGTGCTTGCGTGCGTGCTTAATTTCTAGTCCAAACTCCTCTTGTCTTCCTCCTTTTCTCCTCTCTACTCCCTTTTGCCCCGGCCAGGAACTAGCAGACTGATAATTTGTTCACAAGATTCTGTTATTCAGTACCAACAAATGCTCAGACTGATAAATTGATAATTGTTGTCGAGAGTTCGGGCTTTTTTGGTCTTAGAATTTCATTCGGCTCTGAAGATAGTGCTTGTTTGAAGGGGAAATAAAAATCCATCAGGATGATACCTGTGCTTAGTCTGCTACTTGCTCTACTTCATTCTTCTGGACTTCTGTTAGCTGCTTCCAAGAGTTTGTTTGATTATACTCAGGAATCTGGTGTTTCAGACAATCAAGTTATGACGCTATTTGCAGACATCCATAGTTTGGTGCTCAATTTGTAAATTCCAGGACAATGTTTCAGCTTATGAAAAATCGCACTGTATGGTTGCATCATGTCCTTTGAATCGTTGTCCTCATATTAAGCTCACAGGTTCAGCAACAAATCGAGCACCAACTCTAGCAAACTTCAGATTCAAGGCTTACCACATTCCCAAACCTTTTTGCCTTTTCCGTGCTCAGATCTGATTAGTACTTTAGTATGATGAAGTCATTAGTAGCGCAGTGTTAAGTAAGGTGCTTGATCTGTACTTGTTCTGAAATATGGAACTCTGAAATCTATTCTCTCTTGCTACAAGTTCAAGAGTGAAGTGTTAAGTAATTTTGTGATCGTGTTTGAGTCAAAGATCATGCATTTTGTGATTGTTCCATGCTGAAACTATGCATTTGAGCGGCTCCTCTTATTCTTAATGAGGTACCGAATAATTTAACACTCGGTACCAAAAATTGGAAGATTTTTCTTATCCTCTCAAAGTTCTGTTAATGAGGTACTGAACAATTTAACACTTGTACCGATAGAATATTTATCAAGGTACATTGTCTTTTCAACCAGAGTACTGAAATGTCTAGAGAGTCGCAGGTGTCGTGTTCTTCCTTCTATTGTTTTTGCCAACAGCCTGTGCTCGATTCTTGGCTGGGAAGAAGGATCTAGTCTCTTGTTTTGCTGAAGATGTTGTCCTGCTATCGGAAATCTCACGAAAGTGTTCCTTCTTCTCCTCGCTTGTACAGAGAGTTTTTTTTCAGTAGTACTGATTTCATGTTTAATAATCAGAGTTTTGAGTAAGGCGTTATTAATCAACTTAGTTTTCGTCTGGGATTTAATCTATCTGTGCTTGTGCTTGATGGTACTATGCCCATTTTAATAAAGAGTATCCTCGTAAAGATGCTGATGGTACTATGCCCCTTGTATGAAGTTCCTAGGTCATTCGACTGTACAAACTGGAAAAAAAGAGAGACTAATGATGTGTTCATCCTATAAAAAAATAAGTTACGCAAATATAAACGGATATCATAGGTGACCATGGTAATGCTATGTACCATAGACATGCTAGGTATGTATGACTCTATTTACACGAAAGAATTAAATTTGCTGGGTACCGAATATTTTAAGCGTGGCACCGGATGCATCCTCGTTAAGGTACCGAATCGTTCGGCCCTGGGTACCGAAGACTTTTACTTGGTGAACGTAAAATTAAAAATAATTTACTGCGTACGGGATAGAAGGACGTGCAAATATCTACTAGGGATAATAGGGATGGATCGCTGAAATGTCCATTGGCTAATAAACACAGGAAGATACATCTTCTATCCTGCGTGCAAAAGCATGTAGCAGTGTATTGTCCGCTGGGTAACAGAGAGAGACGTGAGATTTGAGACTTCGTGGGATGGCTCACAGCTAGCTCGGTGCTTGAGAAAAAAAACCAAAAGTACTACTGGAGTGGGCTGTTTGTGGTGGAGACTCACTATTACCCAGACCAGACCAGAAAGTTGTCGCTGAGGCGTGCATGTGCTGTGGGCCTGTCCTGCAGCTCTTCTGGGTGGACTGAGCTGGCCCAGATCAGAAAGGTGCCGGGCCTGGCTGCTCCATTGGGAGTGGTCAGAGCATAGGCTGGCCCAAATAAAAGAGGAATGCGTTTTCAATTTTTCGGGGTGAGCCAGAACAGTAGACTACCTCGAATTTGCAAAGGGTTCAAACAAAAGTATCACACTCCAGCTTTTGTCATAACCATGAGAGAGAAAGGCAGCCACCAAAGCATTTCGGAAAGAACTATATGGAGAAGATATACACACACACACACGATTTTTCTTGCTGCTGTGCTCCCATGCAGTTATTTTTGCATCTGACGTAAGAAAATTATGTTGCAGCTTTCTGCAATATATTTTCATATTTTGCAATGAGCATTTGTGCCGCACAGATATTTTGCATGCATCGTAAGAAGATTATGTTGACATCCGTCTTGCTGTGTCCAGTTATTTTGCATGTGACATAGGAAAATTATGTTGCATGCACTGCCCTTTCTACGGTAGCTAGCCTCATACTAGGCAGTTGTACTTCCTTTAGAAAGTATTAAACTGCTTCCTGTTCCTAAGTTAATCCGTAAGGAGACCAGAGGCTGGGCGTGCGCAGGAACTTGTTTGATTAACAAAATAGAGTGGCAAACGAAAATTTTCAAGCATCATTACAGAGGTCAAATTAAGCAATCCTTTTGTCACAACAACGACGAGTACAAAAAACACATGCCTCACTTAACTGCTCAAGCACTACAACAGCAGAAGAAGAAAGGTATAGACATGATTGTAACTATATATGCAAGCCCTTTCAGACTCATCATTCCTCCCTCAGGCCAGTAACACTTCTCTCCATCTGACACAATGACTGCCTGCAAAATTGCCCAACATCCTGCAAATAATACCATAACACAATGTTACTAAACTCTGTGTTTGCAAGATATATTTTTTAAATCATATCAATATAATTGAAAAATGCACCTGTAAGTTAGTATTTGCACATTCTTGCTTGAGTATTTGTCATGAGACATGACGAAACAACAAGATATTAGGTTTCAGATTAAATCATCATCATTATCGGCAATCATATTCATATCTTAGACTCTAAGCATGTCCGTTTCATCAAACAAAGAGGCGAAAGAAGAAATATTTAGTCAAACTCACATCTGATAATCCAGTGTGCTTTGATTCTTAAACCATACATAAATGCTTTTCACCTCCTAACCTGCACCGTGTGACATGAAGAAAAGAGTAAATAAAGGTGGGATACAAGTAAACAGGTACTCACCAGAACAAAAGTTCAAGTTTTATTATCCTTAGAATTTTGTCAACCTTAAACAAGAGTTTACATAGCATACCTTACAACATGCTCACAAGTAAAATTAGAGGAAGTTTAGCTCTCTGAATGTGGTAACAGCTTTTCCACCTCAATCCTAGAGCTAAAATAGCCCATGTCTCTCTTCCTCTGGTGGACAATCTCAACCTCTGCCATAAAAATACTGTATACTGGTGTATGGTCAGAGAAGCTGAGACTCTCCACGAACGTAAAATAGCTGATGAGACCATTACCGTACCAAAGAATGCAATCACACCTTTCAATCCATAAGCCGAACATGAAAGGGTTTGAGATCCACATGAAGCAGTAATGTACTGTAAAACAAAGCAGCTCTATCTGTATGTTATAGAAACTAAAGAAACTTACCATGCAGGTGTTCTCCTGTGAATTTCGATGCATAAGAGTTCTTAAACCTGGTATGAAGGAAAAACTCCAAGAATTCCATTTAATAATGAATTATTATATAAACCGGGTACCACCAGTATGCTCGTATTATAATCAAGAAAAGCCAACGTTACAAGCTCTCTTAATTTCATGAACATAGTATCAGCAGTCAACTGTCAGTTTTGATACACATCCACAGGGAAAGAGGTTAAAGTCTGATTTTTTCAAACAGATTAGTACAGATTGTAATTTTGGAACACAAAATAAATCATTGTTGTAAGCTTGCAAGCACCTTATTTAAGCTAAACCTGGTTATGTCCAACCATATGAAAACAATCATTCCATTAGCAATAAATCAAATCCGAAATTATATATGTACGCGATCAAAGACTTACGGTGCACAAAATGAAATCTCTTAGAGGACAACATAGGGAGGAACTCACAAGAAAACTAACGAATCACATGCTAACAATCGAGAAAAAGGGCAAGATGACACAGATAAATTAGTTGTAGCGGGCATTAGATAGGATAACATGATCTGAAAAGCACAATAGAGCCTGGAAGAAGGAAAACTTGGATTATCCTACAACACACATTAAAGAAGCATCAAGAATACCTTCTGCAAACAGCTTAGAGCACACTAAAGGAAGCCAAGTGCACCTTTTTACTGTAACCTCCTCCCCTAGCCTTCTTTCTCTGCACAAATACTTGACGTGCTAAACCACCTGTAGCAAATCTTTGTAGTTCCTGGAATAGACAGGGTTTAGAGTCTGGTAGTTTGCATTGAGACGAAATTGCAAATTCTAATTACCCAGCAAAGTCTGCTAGTTTCTACAACGAGTCACCCTACCCTTCATCAGGTTGAAACTAGAGACCTCAAACTTCATATAGTAATAAAATAATGGAAGAGATAAGACCTTGTTGCTTATATTTGTGCTGAGACAAATATTTGAATCTTCATATATGTCCCCCTTTGCCAGTCCCAAATTATCAAACTTTTGTTTCAGTTGAGCAAGCAAACTAATATCTATTGGGCAAGCCAACTAACAGGAACACCTGATGAACTCACATCAGTTCAGCTTTTGACCTAATTAACTCACATCATTTGAGCTTTACTGGTTTGTGTCTAAATAATAGAGGAATACTTTGATCTTTAGGTGAAAAGCTACCATAAGATTTAAGGAAAAATCTGAGAGGAAAGCGGGAGTATTAGAACATTAGGACATGACCACAAAGATGCTTACTTTCAGCCTCAGCTAAAGAAAAGCAGGACAAATACAAATAAGAAAAGAGGATGTGCATGATTTCCTCTCCCTGTTTATTTTCTGTTCCAGAGGATGTACAATCCTGAAAGTACTTAAAAAGGATATGATCACGCCAACTCTACTTTGTAATTTTTCATAAGCTCAAACAGTGGCATCAAATTAAATACTTCTGCAGACCAGACAATAAAATCTTAGTATTATTGGTCAGTGTTTCAATCTTGCAGAGAAGGAAGTAAAGAACAAACCTGCATTATGCTAAAAAAAACACTCTCACGAGCATTCCGTCGAACAGGTGCAAGTCAACTCCATCGAACATAATATTTCTCATGGCTGCTGTAATTAACTACTCAAGATGTGATGGCAGCAACAAATTTCTCAATGCTCCATTGCGTTGGAATTAATCAGAGGAATTTTGCCTCAAAAAACTCAGATAGATTCTTGCCTAAAAGAAAAAAATACAGAGGAAGAGGAATTGGTTTGATTGGTTACCTTTTTGTCAGGGCTGAATCCGAGCGGCTGCTGCTGCTCCCGAGGAGCCAAGCGGCGGCAGCAGCACGAGCAGCATCTCCGTCTCCAGTTCACGCACGCGCCGGAGAGGGAGAGAGAGAAGGAGGAGGAGGAGGAAGAAGCAGGAGGAGGAGGCTAGCGAGGGGCCTGTTTGACGCTGGGAATCACGGCTCCGTGGTAGCGCTGAAGCGGACAAGGCTTTGAGCTGCGGAGGAGAAGATGGGGATGGAGGTGGACGTCGCCCCAACGACCGGCACCGGCGCCGGGGCCGCTCAGGCTTGAGCCATCAAGCCGCGTAGCCAGCCGCCGCCACGCCGCGTGCGCCGCTCCTCCTGCTCTCACGCGCCACCGCCGGTTGCTCCTTCCCTAGGCGTCGCCGCCGGCACCACCTATCCTCGCCAATCGCCAGGCCACACCCCGACTCCACCGAACCAAAAATCCGGAACCGCACACACGATTTGAGGAAGGTGGGTTTAGCTCGACCGAGAAATTGTCGCTGTAAAAAAGAAAAAGAAATTACGTCTGAGACGATGGAAAATTAGGTGGGCCACGCGCAAGACGCAACTCGCTCTGGTCCGGCTCGGTTCGACCCCGGATGAAGAATAGTTATATACACAGAATAAGCTATTCTGCACCCGGGTCTGTCCAACGAGCCTCTGTCGGACCGGATTGAGATTCCACCGAACCAGACGTAATTTCTCTCCCGTGAACCTAAAATCCCCACGAACCTTGCCGTAACAAAAGAAAAAAAAAAAAACCACGATCCCTTCAGCTCCCCTCCCCACCGACCACACACCCTCACCAAACCGTGTAGGGCCTCTTCGAGCAGCAGCTTGACAAGATCGACCGGGACGACAAGCCCACGGCGCAACCGTCCAGAGCGAGGAGCTCCGACATTCACCGGCGGCGGCAGTGCCCGCCTCTCTCTCCCTCCGGCAAGAGCTTCCCGGCGGCTCTCTCTCCTCCGGCGAAGCGCGCCCCGGCGACCCAAAGGCGAATCCCGCCTTTCCCTCCACTTTTCCCCGGTCGGTGGTGTCCCTTGACTCCGCACAAGGCGACCCGCCGACCTTCCTTAGCTGCGTGCGGTGCTGCGGATGGCCTCGGTAAGTCAGCCTAGCCAACGGCAGGTGGCCGTGGCTGTAGCACTGCTGGTTTCGCTGCAGCTGGAGTTCGCCGGTGCCAGCCCTGAAGGTCCATCTCTTTACCTTCTTCTCTCCTTTTTTTTAACGACAACTCTTTACCTTCTCCTCTGCTTCTCTGTTGTGTTTCCCGTGTGCTGATCTAGGTCCTTAATCTATTTTAGTTGCCATCTTGTGTTGGTACCGAATCTGGTCAACTGAAATTGCACGGGTGTCCTGCTGCGGCTGCCACAACGCTAGGACATGGCCGCAAAATCTAGCGCCTTGCAATTTTTTTTCTGAGGTTGCAGTTAAGGTACTGGCTAACTGTTAATTTCGCTGGAAAGTTCTTCCATTTCCTGATTCTCGTGAAGATGCCAATATTCAATTCATGCTAAATGTTATTGATATGCTTTGTTCAAATTGAAACACGGCTGATTGTTTAGATCAATTACTGTGTAGATGTATAAGCTTATCAATTCATTTATTCAGGATTAGAAGCCTATCAACAATTAACTGCATTCAGATGTAGATGTCTTCACGTGCATTATTGTAACTGCTTGGGCGATGAAGAACAAAATTATTCTTTAGATTCAGTACAGGTTTTATTGATTCAATTATTTCAAGATTAGAAGTTTCAGGTCTAAATTTGTGTAGTTGAGGAGTAGGTAGCTCATGTGTGTTTAATTTTTTTGGCAATACCAGCCGGATGGTGCTTTTTTGAGGTGCTTCCGTTGAAAATATTTGTCCAAATCTTTGCTTTTTGTAATTGCAATTAGATGTCCCTTTATCTGACTCTCATGATTGCACAAAAATCATGGCTTCTATTGAAGTGCATGAGTGATGTAGATGCTACAAAAATTATGGTCAATATCCAAACAATAGCTCAAGTGTGTCTCTACAATACAAAATAAGTTATGTGATCACAAAAGTTGTGTAATTATTATGTGGCATTATTAAGGGGGTTTGTATATGCTGGTTTTCTCACAATTCGGAAACAGAAAATATCTGTTTCGTTTTATCGACATTCATATTGCTGATAAATGAAATCCTTGTGATGTACTATCGCTCACAATTCATTGTCTCTTTTCAGCCAGAATTAATCACCTTCACCTTCTTGGCTTAGTCAACCAACTGCAGGTAAACGATATTTTTGGTGCTTGCTATGGATAAGTTGCACTCTTTTGTTGCGAATCTCATACAGATTTATTTTTGGAGAAGAATTCCTGTGTGAGGGGGCTTGCAGCGGCAAGGAGACTCGCATCATGCTGCTGCCTAAATTACTGCTGCGTTGCAATTGTACAATTTTTTCTGATCTGTGCAAGGAAGAGTTCTGCAAATCGCCACCTTGTCATGCCCAAAAGGTCTGTCACTCTTCCTCCGGTGATCTGCTGTGTTTCCTGTTGGCACTATAGCTTGTTTTTGTCGGATCAATGTTTGGTTACTACCAATTTCGGTTAGTTTTATTTCAATTGCAATGAGGTGGACACTAACACTCTTCCTGCTGGTGCAATATCTCGTCCTTCTATTCTTGGTAGTTGGCCAAAGCAAATTTTGTTCAGTATATTTACTTCTTTGGTCTGTTATGAATTAAAATTTCTAGGTTGAATCAGGTTTTTTTGCAACAAGAATATTCGATTGCTTCCTATTGTTTAGGGTCTTTGTTTCCGCTAATCAATTCATGTTCACTGCAATGATATTCAATTGCATAGTAGAGTTGGCCTGATCATAGGTTCCAGTTTTCTCTACAGTGACAATGTATAATGATAAGTATAAGCTAGTTATGCTAACCTGAAAACAGAATATACGCTACAGGAACAAGTTAACACTTTAACAAGGAAGCTACAGGCTACAACTATAGACTCTCTGAAATCAAAGTAGTGAGGTTCAGTTTAACTTTTCCTTATTGAGTTTTTGTACATTTCAATCAACCCCAAGCATCCGACAGACACTCAACCACAAAACAACGTGACATCATTTTTGTGCTACCAGGGATAAAGACTGTATTGTAATGTATATTAAGCAATGTCTAAGAGAACTTGCTCCGACAATCTGAATATGCATACTATAGGAGTATACCTTACTCCCTGGGTGTTGATTATTTTTCCTAGACAAAATTTCACGGTACTGTAATACAGTACTTCTCTGGAACAATCATTGCCAGGCCTATTGCTAATCAAAGAAAATAATTGTCATGATTAATTCAATCTGTTTTATTTGCTGGAGCAGAGAAAGGCTTGATCATTTTAAAAATAAGCTATAGCTCAAAGGAGCCTGTCCCTTTAGCTTAATAATCCGATAACATAAAAAGTTACATTTCAGTTTTTCAGAATCATTCTTTTTCGCCAGTGTGCTATGATAGTATCAGTATATGCTTACACACATGAACACTCAAAACAGGTTACACTTTGCTGGTTTGTCGTAACATCAGGGTATTGTGTTCAATTTAAAGTCTGAAATGCAATTCTTCCAGCAAGAGGTATTTACTTGCAAAGCTAGGATGCGGCAACATGCTCTCATGTGACATTATTCATATTCTTTCTCTCTTTCTAGATGTGTTTGTGTTCTTTCTCTTCAACAATTTGTGAGGTTGAAAGTGGTCATTGGTTTCTTTTCATCCTTCATGTATTCATGAGAACCTTTATAGTGACTAAAAGATTCAGTAGACACGTGTAGGAGGAACTAGCTTTGAATCATTCAGGAGTTTCTATTTCCTTAAAAAAAACTACAAATATTCCTTTTGTACACACTAAATATATAGAATGTGTTTGGGTCAATCTTCCAGTGATAGTGTGACTGGACCAGATCTTGACTTGGTGCATGCTATTGTTCAAAGTTCACATTGTATAGCGCAACAGGGAATTGGCAGTGGTTTTGAACTTTTGATGTCAGTGCTGCTGTCTATGTGACTTTTCTCTTTTCCTTCAGAGGACTTGCCATCTGTTTCACCAGCAGCAGTAGCCAAGCTGCAGTAGTGGCAGTTACCTGGAAAGCTTCGATGCATTAGATCGATAACAAATGGTTTTTTTTGTTAAGAAACCATTTTCCTTTGTGGTAGATTCGTGTAGCCGTTGTTCTGCTGACTATGGTACTCACTGTTAGGATAAATTTGCTGATTTAGAATTTGTTTTACGACGACTTGAGAAGCTCGTTTTTGCATCATCTAAATATCGTCTCACAAGTAGAAACAACAAATACTGAAATTTATTGCATAGTTGCATTCTGAATCCTGTTATTGCTGGTCAAACTAATGTTCATACTTGATTCAGTCTACCATCCTTCGGTTAAAACCATATTCGTTTTATGGAGTAGTTACGATAATCATTGTACATGTGATTTTTAGTGCAAATGCAGATAGTTATCTGATTAGACATTGCGCTAATGTATACACCAGCATAGGTATCCTGCAACAACTTTGACATCAGCCCACATAATAGTCTTAAATATCTGGCAGAAACTACAGGAGTTCCAATGTTCAGTTTTATTTTCCTTCAATAATGTTGAACTTAGCTAGGTGTAGTCTTGCTTTAAACGTTTTGATTTAAGTACCTTCTTTGTTATACTTTTTGTGCTTTGCCGATAGTTAAGGATTTGCATTTAACATAGATTGATCATACATTTTACCTAGTTAGTGTAAGTGTATATCAGTATATGAACACAATTTGGATTGTTGTTTTGCATATTGGCTAATGCTTTGTGGAATCTGCTTCTGGATATGGATTTTATGGAGAAGTTATAAGGGAGAGTCAAAACTACTGATGGATGGGCCCTGCACGCTATTATTTTTCTGGAGCAATGGTCTTTCTGAAGCACAGGTGATTGGTAGTGGCCAGGCAGTTATCCACGTAACTTATGTTATCTATCTTTCAGTTTGATCAGAAATTTACAAGTGCTAATCATCTTTTCAGATCTTATGAGGCAAAAGTGGCCTTTTCTTGAGAATATTAGCACTCTCACTTACGGCATTAGCAGAAAATGTTGCAAATGGAGTACAGCCTCTGCAATCTCGTCAAAAAAGACCTCTGAAGATCATCTGCCGAACATATTGTTCTATATGCAAAGAACTTTCAACATCTAAACGAAATTCAGGAGACGGATCCCAGACAGCTCTTGCAATTTGTCAGGGCTCTTTCAGAGTAGTTAGTTAGGATTGCAAAGTGATGACAATACCCATTCCCGAAATTAGTTAACTGTGCTGAGTTACTTCTAAGTTTTCTTTGCAAAGGAAAGAGTATACCTTATGTCCGTTTACTTTCACTTGAGTTGAGCTTAGGCATCACAGAAACAAGAGCGACACAGGAAATATACTTGTTGTATTCTTCATCTGTCTAGTTAGTACACTAAGAAGCAAGAGCGACACAGAAAATATACTTGAAACATTTTTCGTGTTATATTCTTGTTGATATTGTCTCCATCTGACGAATTCGCATACAGAATCTCAATATACGAAGCTGCATGTAACGTCAATTGCAAACGTAAATGCAACATAAAATTAGTTGGTGTATGCAGCTGCATGCAACGCGTGCAAACGTAGATGAACAAAACCCCAACACAACTGTCAGTTTTGCTCCAACGTAAGGTTTTTTTTTACCAGTGCATGTAATGTAAGTATCCAACACATGCAAACTACCAAAAGTTAACGGGTCTAGCACGGCTGGGACAGGCGGGTTAACGGGTCTAGCGCGGCTGGGACAGGCGCCCCCCGCGGGTCTGGCACAGCTGGGTCAGGCAGGGTGCAGAATAATATATGTTCGTTTAACTATGCTTAATTGGTTTTCATGAATTTTAAGATAATTGTATTTTTCAAAAATAATATTCTTATTTAACAGAAATTTTAAAAAATACGAGCGAACACACATTCTTAATTTCGTATTCTTAATTTCGTAGCAGAGCACGGGCATTTAGCTAGTGACAACAATGATGCGGAGGATCAACATAAATTTTGTATAGTTTGGGGCACATAACATGACACACAGTATGGCCGATCAAATTCTGTTCTATAGATTCGCTTAGGGTTGCAATGAATTTTTGTTGAGTTCCGGTAGCAAATAAAGCCTGCAATTCCTCATCTGAAAGAAATAACACTAGATCTGGAAGAAGTAACGCCTGTAGATGTTTGGAAAGCAGTAATACAGAGGTGCAAGATAACGTCTTCCCAGAGCTGATCCAGTAGTGCTAGTCCATTGGTAGGGTACCAAATGGCAGTCATATTTCTCTTCTCAACTGCTGCCTTAGATTCTTTCAGTTATTAGGGCAATTGGCAGCGGAATTTTCCATCACAGACTGCTCACGTTTCCACTGGAGATGATAACTAGACAACCTTTTTGGACTGGCCCCTTTCTGGAATGGCGGCGAGTTCCATGGCTGCGGCATCCCAGTCTGTTGAACAGAGACCAAAAATCCTGGAGGTGCTTCTGCTTTCCGCACTACCTGAAAATAAAGATGTTAATAGCAGAACCTTTGCCCAAATGCTGCAACTTGCATTGGTTAAACTATGTCTGACAGTGCAATTGAGTTCATGTTATCCAAAATTACAATGACTCCTACAGTTTTCTTTCAAAAAGAAAAAAAAAACTATATGCCTCTGTTTCTTCGAGTGCCTAAAGCGACAATATGAAACACCAAATGTTCCAATTTTCATGATAGGATATTTTTTAAAATCAAGATAGGATTTCTTGAAGTACGAAGCAAAACCTTGTAACTGAAGGAACAGTTCTGCAACAGATACAATGAGCTTCATTATGAAATGGGAGTCTTACCGTGAGAACTCTAGAGTAAAATGATGTCCCACTCAAAGATATAGCCCTCCCAATAGATTCTTTGTCAGCAAAAGTAACAAATGCAGCCCTGAGAAATGTCAGCAAGAATTAATAACAGGAGATCTTACAGATGACACACAGGTGAAAGAAAACAAAGTTTAAACTTGATATGAAAGAATACCCTTTTGGGTGGCCAGTATTCGCATCTGTCAACACAATGTTCTTAAGCACTCTCCCGCACTTCATAAAATGTGTTGACAATGCTTCCTTAGTTGCCGCAAAATGCACCTAAAACAATCGTCCAAGAACATGTAAATCACGCAAGTTATCTCTATGATGTAATTACAATTAAGAACAAAAGTTATGGTGACCCGTAGACAGAAGGAAAATAACCCGGTAGGTCCACTTTACATACATTTGTCACGAGAACAGTTCTAGAATCAGCATCGTCCTCTAAATTTGAATTGGGACCTACAAAAAAAATAGAAGACTAATAAATCTGTGGTATCTGAAGAATATTAAAAGTACAAAGGTTGAGCTAATAACAAAATTATGAATTTAATGAGAAAAATAATCCACACTCAGCACATAATGCTTTGTCAATGTTAAATCGTTGCTTCAGAGTACCCAGGCAAATTGTTGTCAATGGCAAACAAATGCTATGGGATTAAGTTTTGTGAAGCTTGGGTACCAGAATTTGCTTTGCATCTGAGAGAATAGGGTACTAGAATTTGGTCTGTATCTGTCGCATATCCATGGTCCAAAGGAGAAGTAGAAAGTGAAATCGCGAGTATCCTTGCGGCCTTTGAAAAACAGAAGAATAAGGCGAATAAAAGGGATATGAATGCGGCCTTTGAAAAACAGAAGAATAAGGCGAATAAAAGGGATATGAATGATAACAACATGCACAGAGGAAAGACGCAGAGCACCTAGTCGCCTAGAAGGTCATCTTTTTATAAAAATGATGATATCCTTCCCCCTACCCCCACCCCTAAACTGGTAAACAGGACCAAACGATGTGCATGAACTTGTCACAGTCATACATCTTGATGATATAGACACAACAGACTTAGTTTTAAGGAAAAATAGACTCAGCATGTGCTCAAACGCGTTGCAAAACAAATGATGGATGAGTTCAAGAAAAAAGTCAATGATGAATAGAAGCTCCAAAATTTTCTGTCATTTGCTGGAGCACACTAGATTGTAACGGCTTCGTTCGTTTACACCCAGTCCGGCGGGGATTTGGGCCCGATCCACGGGGATCACACTGGCCAGGGAATAATCCTGGCCCACGCGAATCTATCCGTTCGGTTAGACCCTAGCGGGCTTAATTCCCGGCCAAAACCTCCCCAAACCCTGTGGATTGACGGGGCTAAAAATAATCGTGATGTGTGGTTTTTTCCCGCTCGAACGAAAGAAAACTCCCATGTCGTTCATTATCCAATCCCTCTGGGGACTAACAGAACAAGATTTGCATCCAATCTCTGGGACTCTGGGTGGATTTAGATAAACCCAATCCCTGTGTAGATTAGTTCCACTAGGGGATTGGTTCCCTGGCAACCGAACGGGGCCTTGAGGGGCAGTCTGCAGTCGCAAAACTGTATTGTGCAATTATTGTAAGCTGTGATGGAAAAGTAGTAGGAAAGAAATTTATTGTTTTGTTTCAGAACCAAAGCCATGGCTTCCTGGCAAACCAAAGTGGTGATGCATGGGTACAGCCCAGTGTCACATGCAAGCTCAAGATGTCACTGTTGACACAACACAGCAGAGCTTGCCAGAGAGGATGAAGAGTTGAAGACAGTGAATGGGATTGGGGAAGAACAATGAGCAGGACCAATCAGCAGGCCGGAAAGAGAATGCAGGAGCTTACAGCCAAATAGGTTCAAATAGAGGTGTCCAGAGGGTACGTCCAATGCTGAAATAAAACTAGCTAATTCTCCGTGCTTTGCTACGAGATAAAGAATCTGGGCTCATGTTTTTTAAAATTTCTGATAAATAAGAATTATCTAAAAATATTATTTTTGAAAAACAATTGTCTTGAAAGTCATCAAAACCAATCAAGAATAGTCAAAAGATCGTGATACGTATAAAATTAATGGCAATTAGATGAGTCCATAGCCATTAAGGGGTAGTCTTGTTGGAGTGAACTCGCCGACCACCAACTCAGATCTTTATAAGTGTAAAGATTTCTGGACTGGGTTCCTGTTGACAGGATCTAGAGGATGGTAGGGAAAGTAGGTGCATGAGGGTTCTGAAAAGCCCGAGCTAAACTGCAGCAAATACATAAATATGAGCCGTTAGTACTTCCTCTGCATTGCCAGCTGCAGTCAGTGGATTTTGTTTTGTTAAATTATCTCGACAAATCCAGTTGTGCGAGAAACTGAGGGGGCTCTCTTTTCATTTATTCTGTCTGCTGACTCATTTGACAGGGCAAGGAAACAGCTCTCTAGGTGGGGTCTCTTAAGCATCGATGGCTTGGACCGACATGTCCCAAATCTGATACAGCAGGATATGGGATATGCCCATCCCTTTTTTTGAAAAATGGAAACCAAATGGGGGATACGGTGGAGGATCAGAAGCCCAATAAGGTCCAATTGGAACCCTAAGATTGCAGCCACACGGGCACCAGACATCACACGGGGATGCACCTGTCCACCCTCCTGGCTCGAGTTACCACGTTGCCGCTGTCTGGACCAGCCGGCCACTGCCGCCGAATCCCCAGGCCCCAGCTATTCTCCCGGTGGCAAGCAAGCTCAAGCAGTAGCTCGCCCTCATCTCTCCCTCCATCCCTACTCCCTCTTGTCTGCTTGCTACTGATTTGCTGTTCCGCTCCATCTCCATGGCTTTGCTGCTGTTCTTGCTGTCATGCTACCGTTGCTGGTTTGCTGCCGACACCCTTGCTGCTTGCTGAATTCTGAGTTGCTGTTGTTGTTCACTTGTTGTTGCTGGCCAGGAAGCATGGCATCTGGGGGCAGTGACACGGCTGACAAATGTGGACAACTTTTATCTCATCTAACATTGATAAAAGTGCCATTTTTGTCTTTATTACATGGCATTTTTTATTATTTATATAGGCTCGATGTATCCTGTATGGCTGTTTCTGGAAAATGCCATATCCCGTGTACCCGTATCGGTGCTTCATAGGGTAGGGTTAACAAACCTGTTTTACAAATTTTGGGGGTACAATATGCAATTTCATAGCTGAGGGGAGCCAAGTAGACACAGTAGCATGTACCAGGGGATAACAAGACTTTCCTATCAATAATGTAACTTTCTAAGAAGACTGATTGATTCATTTCAAATAACACAGATTCTTGCTTTTTATATCTGTTATAAAATTAAAAGATTGATTATCATCCTATTTTTGCAATAACATCCAAGAATCTTTAGCATGCTTTACCACAGATCCACAGTTATGCACCATTGTAGAACGATTCGCCAACAAACTGCCGGACTGCAAGATTTGACAGTCTAGTTTTTCAAATAAGTATTAAGGTCCAGTGGAATAGAGAGAAAGCTCGCCATTTCCCTAGGGGAAAGTCCATTTTACTGACCTCAACTATCACATTTGTTCACTTCACCCCCTAAACTATTTTTTGGTCCATTTAACCCCATACACTATTGATACTTCACCCCCCTTGGGTGGTTTTGAATGTTGAAAGTGGTTTTGCCCACGTGACACCCGCGTAATCCAGGTTCTTTCATCTGTTTTATCCATGTCACCTCTTTCTTTTCCTCCCTTGCTTTTACTCATATTTGATTGGACCTGCTGTGTCCACCCATCTGGACCTTGCTGGCACAGCCTGCTTGGCTCTATCACTATTGCCGCTGGCATTGCCACTTCGCTTAATGCCGCTTGCACGCTGGCCCTAGCCTGTACTTCAGGTTCCTGTCCAGTAGCGCGACCTCATACAGCGTCGGCGCAACCATAACCTTCCCCCCGTCACTACTCACTAGACTAATCATGTGACGACTGTACCTTGCAATGACTGGTGCACTTGTGCCCATACAGGAAAATAGCAATCCGCAAACTCACAGGCATACGTGCCAAAATGCTTAGGGTATCTCTAATGTACTATCCCTCCGTCCCATGTTTAGTGACTTCCTATTGCATGTATCTAGACACTTTTTAGGCATAGATACATCCATATTTGAGCAAATTTGAGTCACTTAATATAGGACGGAGGGAGTATATGGTCATCCTTTTCCATAAGCTGGGACCCACATAGCTTATCTTTGCTACTCCCACCGTCCCATAATATGAGGCACGCACGCATCCCTATATCCACAATTTGATTAATTAAATATGCATGTTTTTTAACAAAAAGTACACCATTAGATTCGTTATCGAAAGAACTTTCTAATGATATAATTATTTAATTATTTAATTTATATTTAGTTAGCTAAATTGACGATCTAGGGATGTGTGCGTGTCTCATATTATGGAACGGAGGGAGTATTTTGTTTCTTGCTCTTGACGTGATGTGTAGCTCTTTTTAGAAACAGTGAACACGCTTACACATTGTTGTAACGCATTGAGGGTGACGTCTCTTTCTACAACTCATGCGTGTACATGTAGATACGATGGTACAGGGGCCGATATATCAGTTTAGCTTTGTACTGGATTTTAAATCTCAGACGATATAATTAGGACCCCCCATATAATCAACGGATGAGATAATTTAGCCCATGTGGATGAATATGGTGGCGTTTTATCCTTCTCTTTTAAAAATATAATAGATGCTTCATGTTTCAACTAGCAAGGAGCTCTTGCTGCCAAGAAAGACAAGAGACCATACTACAAACGTGCAATGTGATGACCCTTTTTTTTCGAACACATTCTCAAAGCATATTGACCTAGGTCACTACTACTGGCATTATCAACAGACAAGTAACAGCAGAGGACTGAAACACAGCAGTCTTGTGTTACACATGACCTAATAGATGTGCAAGGACAACCTGGTAAACCAACTGCGGCGCATCATTAATAATAGTATTCACCTGAGGTTTCTTCAACTGAATTTATTCATATAGATACAGAAACGACCATAAGCAGCAAATAGACAAACCTGATGGTGGAGCTCCTTGCTTCCCGTTGTTTATCTGTGCCTGCTTGGAGCGAAGCTTGAGCATATCCAGTTCCATCTGCTTTAGCTTTAATTTCACATCCAACATCTCCTGCATAATCAGTTATGACAATCACTTCAGGTAACTAGACAATAGCAAATAGTAAACAACTTACTCATCAAACAATGGCTTACATCCTTTACTGGTTTGTTACCACCATCTTCACGCACAGAAGATCCACTCTTGGACTGTGCAGGGCTGCTAATTTGCTGACTTTGCAAAACATCAGTTCCTGAATTTATCCGCATAGTTAACTGAGACAATTTGTTAGATGCTGGTACATGTCCTTTTGATGATTTATTACTCGCATGACATGCTGACTCAGAAACTGCTGCAGGTGAACTCTTCGCATCAGATGTGAATTCATTCAAACTTTTACTCGGAACACTTTTTACTGGCAACGGTGAACTGGACTTCTGGTTTATAACATCTCTAGTTTGATCGTAATTACGCTTCACATTACCAAAATCTAACCGACCAATCAGCCTGCTTCTATTGGATTCCCTGTGCTCATGTGCTTTGTCAAATTCTGCGTTACTGCTTGAAAACATTCTGGAATTTGCTTTGTCAAATAAATCCCCTTCTGTACTTAAGTTAACGCAGCCTTTCTGTTCATGCTCAGCCACAATTAACTTGGGCTTCTTATCTATTCTATTGCCAACAAGCATGGTCTCAGTTTCTCTAGCTAAACCCTGATCCTCTATTGCAGGCTTCCCTAGTCTGTCCCAAACATTGCGGCGTCTTTTCATGGATTCTGTCACTTCACCACCGTCAGTTCCCACAGACACAGGCCATCGTCCTGTGGAAGCACTTCTTCCAAGGTGCTCATTATGGAGTTCCTCTGCATTAGGTTTTTGAACAACAATTAATCAACCGCAAAGAGTATAATGCACGTTTGAGTTTAGCTATTGGCTATATGGTGACAGCCTACCGCAAACTTATAACCAGGCCTACTGTGTATTTTCCAAATAGATTTTTTGAAGAACAAAAGAGGAATGAGGCTCAGCTCAGTGTAACAGAAGTAACTTTAGCATTTTTGTTATAAAAATTGCAGAATAGTTGCCAATTGAACCTAAAATTGATAGTACTCAAGGATAAGGACGTGCATTTTCTTATTGCATGCAATAAGATCAGAGTCCATGCAGATTGCAACACAAAACAGTTACTCAAATGGCATATATTCAGCTAAACAAAATTTAAGGTATACACTACGAAAAAGCAAGTGGTCATTTTGACGAAAGGACAACAGAAAAAAATCGTTATAATGTCCAGATATGGTGTCTCCTTAAGGATTGTGTGTGCAACATACTTTCACAATCCGGCCTTTTTTGGCATTTCTTTGACTCTCTTTTTCCATAGTACAATGTTCTTTGTGCAATTCATTTGTAAGCAAATAGACAGAAACATTTTCCTATAAACATTTTTCATTTGCACCTTCAATCGTGTAGAAACCACAAGGGAGTTGCGATCCAGAACTTCCAAAGCCGTCCAGTGAGTTTTTCCTACAGCAAGTGTTGGTTCGGCAGTTTTGATTGGAGTTGTGTCGGAACCACCGAAGTGCGTCTTCTGCAGGAAAATGTTTTTGTGCGAGTTTGGAACACTTCCGACTGGGTTCAAGTTGGAAGTTCCAAAGTGGAATAGAAGTTGTTTTTGGCTTCGGAACCTCAGACTTGACGCGTATCGGAACCTCCTAAGTCAAACAGAAGTATTTGCTCTGAGTCTTGATTTGGTTGGAACATTCAAGTGACTGCTGCCCGGAACTTCCAAAGTCAAGGTCAGCTCTTTTGTTGTGTTTCGGGATGACCGATGGGTGTATCACCGAAACTTCTGAGTGGCCATGACTGATTGTGGTAGGGAGGTTCTGGACTATTGCTTTTCAAAACTTCTGTAGTGGTCGAAAGTTCCAATCACCAGCACCGAGCAGCCGTTCGAATTTTGAAGTCAGAACTACCGGACATAGTTTTCAGACTGTAACGCCTCGATTTTTGGGGTGCCTATAAAGACCTTTCCCCTTGTGGTTGGGTAATGCTTCCACTGTGTGTGCATCCATATGAGAGCTCTCTTTCATCTATTGTGATCTGTTGAGAAAGACTCCTGCAGTTTAGATTGGAATTTATTGGACATTCAAGCAAGGGAACTTCACCAAGCCAATGACGAATCTTGTTACTCTTGAAAGGTGTGCACCTCTAGCCTGTTAGGGCGCTTGGAAATCTTCAGTGTGTGAAAAATGCCAAGACGTTTGTGAGGGTTTTGAGATTTCCCAAAGATCCACCTCCAGTGATTGGGAATGGGCTTGAATATCTTAGCTCAAGGAGATTAAAGGCGAGGACTTTGTGCCTGTGGGTCTCTGCGACCAAGCCTCTCCAACAGAGACATGCAAGCTATTCGGGAGAGACAAGATGAAACAAGAGCAAACGCATAACATATGTTTTTTTTTTGTTTGGCATCCATTTTTTTCACCATATATTTGTATTCATGCAATTTTAAAATGCAACCAGCCAAGAAAGAAAGCACAATTATCTTCTTTGGGGATAACATCCCATATCATTGAATAGAAGCTGGTCAGCCTTTTTTAGGTGCAACAAAATGCTGCAGGCCATAAAAATATTTGTAGTACAAAGAACAGAAAAGAATTGATTCTGATACAAAAGGTATGTGCAATACTGACATAAAGATGTGGTTTAATCTAGACTAGATATCACAAAAAAATTGATAGTTTTTCTGGGTCAAGTATGAAGTTATTTGAAGTAACAACGTAGCAGCCATACGATAAATGGTTTTAGCAGAACACTGTCCCAGAATTGAGCTAAGATGCTGACACAATTGCATATGAAAAAAAAATGCTTGCCTTGCACCAATGCATGTTCACTCATTGCAGCTAAACCAGATTTTAGCATGGAGAAACTTCTGTCACCTGTTGCACTCCGATCTTTCTGCTCTGACAAACAATCATCAAGTTAGATGCCTCCTTTCCACAATACAAACTACAAAAGGAGGAACTTACTAATAGAGGCAATGGTCTATTGAGTATTTACCTTCTGAAGCTGGCCCTCCCAGTAACTTTTGTCACCAACCAATCTTTTAGGAGAAACAACAACAGTTGAACTAATGCGTCGCTGAGCCACATTTTGTCCGTTAGTTGAATCAAGCTTCTGAAGGCCATTATGCTCTTGTGGTGATGCCGAGACTTCTGATTTTACCTGATCAGCAGTTAATCAGTTTGACTGAGCACTCTCGTGACTCGTGAGTCATAATACTCTACAGAATTTGGGCATTTCAACTTGAAAGATGTAATTGGATGTTCATGCAAGTTCACTTTAGTTAATATATTATGAAGAAAGTCAAAATGATGTATGGCGACTAATGATTGTAATAGGAAGACAGTAACACCAAGAAAGTGAAAATGATGTGTGGCGACAAATGATTGTAAGAAAAAAGACGGTAAGAACCTTACAATATGAGCATCTCCAGGTTGGGTACTTGTAGCCTTAAAATTTTTCTTGTCATTTCGGTTCCAACTCTCATTTGACAACCCATTTTTTGCAATAGAATCATCAGCCAGTGCTACTGCCTTTTTGCTGAGATAACCCCAGAGCCTGCTTAGCCATGCAAGAAGAATCATGAAATCATTAACGTACAGAAATCAAGAACACAGCTAACTGAGTAAAGGATAGCTAGAATACCATGCAACAAATTTTGCACTATCATCACCAAGAAAGGCCTCCAAATCATCGCGTGCTTGATACTGATGTTTCCCATTACAAACTAAAATTACAATGTACTCCTTTAGTCAGGGAGAAAAGCAAAGAAAAATAATCAGTGTTTATGCAATTAAAGGCTAATAAAGCATATGGTTTATATATATTAACATGAAAATTGAACATACCATGGACAACTCAAAAAGCTGAACCTTGTTTATTTTAATCAAAACAATGCAATTAGAACTCAGTTGCCTAGAAACAACACTAAAGAGAATAACCTAGTTTGCAAGCCTGGCATGCAACACAGCAAAAATGAAGAACAGAGACAGCTGTCTGATTGCCACCTATAAACAGCGTCAACATAATGATCGATTGCCATCAGTGTTTTTCCTGCTGGAGATTATCAGTCTTGAGACAGATAAATATTGGTTTGCTAAATACATTTTGCACCAGCTCTCAAGTCCGCTTGAGGCATAGTTATGTAAAACTTTATACTAGGAGTCGGAGACAGCTTTAGTCAAATTATCTGAGCTCGCAAAACACAAGGCACGCCCCCAAATTAATCAAAAGGAAGTCATAGGTCATCACTAGATATGATTGAAACATGCCAATACCCAATCTCCTTTCTCCTTATGTGAATATCCTTTTCAGTTTCCCTAATTAGTCACATCATGCGGATTACAAAAGGTAAATGGCTTGGAATCAAGTCTATGAGAGATGAAAGGAGGTATAAGGAATAGATAAGGACTGTCTGTGAGGATTACGAGACCTCACCTACACACCAGTGCTTATGCAATTACGGCTGAGACTGGCAATAAGCAGACTCCCATTGTGCATATGATGAAATTTAGTCTGTAACTTCTACTCCCTCCGTCCCATAAAGGTTGGCACGGATTTGAATTAGAGCTAGTTCAAAGCCGTGCCAATCTTTATGGAACCGAGGGAGTATTGGACATCCTACGAAAAGTTGAAAACAAGCAGAATGTTCCCTATAACCTAACCCATCCCCTCTCATACGTATATATTTCACTTCGCTTGCAACTCTCGACCCAAACAGAACATTCAGTAAAACTGGACAAACACCCATCATCTATCCAGAACCAAACAAATCCCCCACATAACCGCAGTAGCAAGCTATAGGGCTTAAGCGCGAGAAAAAAGGAGGGAAGATTTGGGGTGCGGTACCGCGAGGGTATCGTCGGAGTAGCTGCCGAGGAAGCGGGGGAGCACGTCGGCAACGGCGGAGCGGAGGGCCGCGGCAGCCGGCGAGAGCCGATCCATGCGGAACGACCGCTCCTCGGCGGCGAACACCCGCCGGAGCCGCCGCCGCAGCTGCTCATCCGCATCCGCCCCCTGCCCCATCTTTGGCCTTTTGGAGGTGCCGTGAGAATCTTCGAGTGCCTACTGGCCCCAGTCTCTGTTATGTGTCAGCCTCAGCCTCCCTGTGTGCAACCGTGCGCTGTTCTTTTTGTTTTAGCGTGGTTTCCAATTCGCACGCTCCCAGCGTTTGTCAGCGAAAGAGTAAATCCATTTTAAAACTTGTTCTCGTTGAGGTGGATCATATCTAGCCTTAATCTTCAAATCCCTGAATTTGGCATCTTCAACTTTTCAATCTCGGTTTGGCAAAACATGATTTCGCAACTAAAGACCGGGATCAGGTAGTTGAGGGTGCCAAGTTCAGGAATTTGAAGGTGATGGTTTGATGTGGTTTAAAATGAACTTTACTCTTGGCAAAACATCCCTACGCAATGAAAACAAATTCAAATGGGTCATCAATTGTACTCTTGCCTCTTTGATTCATATGATTAGAAAAATGAAAGATGTTTGCAAAAGTTTGTTTGATTGGACCAAAATATTTCTTCGAAGAGTAAACTTTTCACTAATTGGATGAAAAAAAATCTATGAAATGTAGAATTTCAAGCCTACAAACTTCCTATTGAAATCCTTTGAATCAAAGGAGCCCTTAGTGTGAAAAGGTTGAAAAATTTAGGGTGAACAACTAAACTTTGGATCGGATCTACCTTATCGTCTTTCTATGTCATTTGATCTCGCTGGTTGGTAGGCTTGTCTTCCACTAGTGTGGTTCTTATGGTATGTTGAGATATGTGTCGAATATGTGTACCACTAGTGCTACAGTTGGACTTGTAATTAGCGCAGGGTCAGGTGTTTGAGACTAATACGTGTAACCCGAACGGCTGGACCTAATATATAAAGGCCCCATAGGGTAGTCCAAAAAGACCATAACAACATAATATCAATAAACTCGCAGGGGGGGAGGGGGGGGCTGGCGGCTTGTTCCGATGCCCAGGGTGGCCGATATTACGATATTATGGGGGAGGATCGCCCGTAGTCATGTCCCGGCGATGTACCCGTTAATAAATATTGTGACTCGGTGTCATCATTGATCGTGCATCCGTCGAATATTGTAACACAGTAGCGTTTGGTTGAGACCATGGAGTAGAATGTAATGAATGATTTTAATAATTGAGATTACGTTTGTGTTTGATTCATAGAACATTTTGGTTCTAAAAGAAAATACTCCCCTAGGGCCCATTTGATTCGTGGGATGGGAAACATATAGGAATAACAAAATCGCAGGATTGCAATTCTTGACATTCGAATCCTACAGGATTTTGGTTAACCAATGTTTGTTTGACAGAACATAGGAAAAACAAAGGAATTTGAAAAGGGATTGGAGTGGATGGAATAATTCCTATGAAATGTAGTGCAATGGAATCCTAAGGAAAAAATCCCATGAGGTTCAATCCTACAAACAAATCAGACAACTCATATAGGAAAAAAAAAACATAAGGATTTGAATCCTCCAAAATTTCTATGAAAATCCCTTGAATCAAAAGGGCCTAAGGACTCATTCGGTTTGTAGGAAGGCAAAACATAGGAATAGGAAAAATCATACGAATATGATAGAAAAGCAAGTGCAAAACAGAGGATTGGAAAATAGAGGATGAGAAAACGAGGTCTAACTGGATGTTAGAATTCCTCTATTGTTATGCTCTATTTCTTTCAACCGAATGCATGAATAGTGTCACCAAAGGAAAAAACTTCTATTCCTAAGCCTTTCGCCTTTCCTCTAGTTCCTCTAGTCCTATGCTCTATTTCCGTTAATCGAATGAATGAATAGTGTCACCAAAGGAAATTTTTTTATTCCTAAGACTTTCCGCTAGTTTCCTGTGAAACGAAGAGGCCCTTATATGTGAAAACTGTCACTTTTGTCACGGTCACACCATCGCCTCCACACCACTTAAGGCCCCGTTTGGTAGCACAATATTTTCTCTGTATTTTAGCAATACTACAGTTTTTATAATTACCAGAGTTTTAATTACTGTGACCTGTTTGGTTACCCCTAAAAACTGCAGTATTAATACCATAGTATTTGCAAAACTGTGGTATTTTCTCTGTATAAAATAAAGAACCCCCGACCTCTTTATATTTTCCGGAGAAACGAGAAAAGCGTCCCCCACCTCGCCTCACCCCCGCCTGGTTCGCAAAGTCGTTCGCTCTTCCCTTGGTCGAGATGGAGAAAGAGTATCCGGCGAAAGGAGATAAAGAGGTTAGCACTGAGTCCCCTTCGTCCTTTCTCTCGATATCTCTCTCCCTCTCCATGCTCAGCATTGTCTATTAAAGAGAAGGTCTCCGGCAAAATTGGGCGGCAGGGCCGTAGCATTGGAGGCCGGTCTCTGGGGTTGGAGGCGGCGCACGGGCTGGGGGCTGTGGGGCCGTAGCATTGGAGGCCGGCCGCTGGGGTTGGAGGCGGAGGGAGGCGAGGCGCGGGCTGGGGGCGGTGGACTGGACTGGGGGCGGCTCGGGGGCCTCACAGGTTCGTCCCCGTTGTCAGCTCAGTTCATCTGTCCATTGCAACTTCTTGAAGAAGGTGCTGTTGTTGCGTATACCATCCAAATGAGATAAAATTAGTGAAAAATTTCTTGCTATTTTCAGCGGATGTGACTCCTCTATGATGTGTTTTATGTTTCCCCTTCATAGATGATTGTTCATTGATGCCATCTTGCAACCTAGGAATTTAAAAGATGCTATGCAAATTTTCTTCATGATGTTCAGATTTGTATCATGTTCATGTTTATGCAAGTTAGGCTTATATTTTTTTTCCCGCGATTGCAGAGAAGAAACCCAGAGCACATTGGACAGACCCTCAAATAGAATTTCTTGTTTATATGATGAAAGAGTATGCAGATACTGCTAAATATTATGGTCAGAATGGATTCACGAAAGAAGCATGGAATCACATGTTAACTCGCTTGAATACACAGTTTTCTAAGGCTGATTTTACCACCGTTCAAATAAAAGATAGGGAGCAACGGTTAAAGAAAGATTACAATATTGTCAAGTCTATTTTGAACAAGAGTGGCTTTGGATGGGATCCTGTGCAAAAAGTGCCAGAATCCATTGATGAAAAATGGGATGAGTTGAGTAAAGAACAAAGGAAGTGGAGGTACAAAGCATTCCCTCACTATGATGATTTGCATGGAATTTATGACGGTACGTTAGTTTCATCAGTAATGAATTTATCTCATGGTCTCCTTGCCTGTGATTTACAATTTATTCCTCTCTACTCAGGTAAAACAGCGGAGGGGAAGCGTTGTAAAAGGACAACTGATATGTTGGAAGAGAAGGACAGCTCGCCTGCTTTTGTACCAGAAGAAACCTACACAGAATCAGTTCTTCGGGCCACTGGACTTAATTCGCTGCCTCCAACAATACCTGCTCCAAGCTTCAATGGTCACCAATATGATTGGGACAGAGGCTTATATGGTGATGATGTGGAGTTTCCTTCTACTTCTCATTCTCAAGGTGTTGTCGTGGTGGTGTCATGGCAGATACCATGTGATGGCTTGAGTTGGGGCCGATGGACAATGGTGGATCCGGAGGAGGGATGGCGTAGAGTAACCACGCACAACTCACTGAGGACACGATGTTTTACCTAGGTTCGGAGTCTTACTTGCTTACTTCAGCCTTGCTCTTGTTTAACCGGCCAATATGTGTCGTCATGACCCTACCCGGGGTCATTCCCCCGACACTACTCCCCAAAGTTGTTGCGGTCCGGCAGGAATTGATGTCGGGCCACGACAATTTCCCAAACACATAGACTACCCAGCGCCAAGGAGGATTCGATTAGGTAGAATGCCAACACGATCTCGAGCCTCCTCAGCCGAGATTCAGCACTACCGACATTCTTAGTCGGCGCAGTACCTTTAGTTTCGAGCCGAGATTATCCCTCTTAATCTCGATTAGCATGAGATAGTTTCACTCCGCTGACATCTTCGCCACATGTCGCACTTATTCTGCGCGCTACTTTAATAATGGGAAGATAAGGCTCAAGACACCGTTGGCATGCCTTTTGAGGCGAATGTGTCGTCCCATCGGATAGGAAAGCCGGCAGGAAATTTAGAGCAGAATTTCGAATTCCGCCCGTTGCCTTATCTCCTCATAACTCGGCTGGATTCACTGCGCCACATCGCGCAGTAACCACGCACGTGCCGTTAATGGGGGAAACCGCCCCCATAATTGTAGCACCACTTATTCGTTGGCCACGGGGATCGTGGGTGCGAAAGATTTGCGCCCCATGATTGCCCTTCGGTTATAAATAGCACGGGTGAGATGCAGGCGCTCTCACTTTCCCCCTGACGCCCTAGCTTCCTCGCGCACTGCCTAGAGCTCTTTGCCGTCAAGCTTCTCGCCATCAAGCCCGCTCGCTGCCTCGTCTTCGCCGCCGCCGCCGCCCAAGCTGACCGCCGCTTCCTCGCGCGCGCTTGCCTGCGGCTCCGTCGCTGCTTCCTTGCTCGCTTGCGCCTCGCGCAGCCGCTTCTCCAAAGTACCTCCAGATCTACTATTCCGCCATGGCTTCCTCCTCCCAAGACATCGCCGCCGTCGACCCTACCGTCCAGCACATCGAGGAAGACGCTGGGTCGGAGCGTGCCGGATGGGAGGGCTCCGACGTCCCTCAGGCTGACATTGACTGGCTCCGCCGCATTCGACGGATCCCGCAGAAGTGGAGTGCCGGATTCCCGGCGACGAGGTGGTGCCGACACCCGGGCTCGGTGAGTACGTAGTCTTTGTATCTCATTTTGAACGCGGCTTCAGGCTCCCGGCCAGCGACTTCGTCCGGCAGTTCTTTGACCACTTCGGACTCCAGCCTCCCCACCTTCCGGCTAATGCCGTTCTTACCTTATCTGCTTTCATCACCTGCTACGAAAACTATCTCGGCCTCTGGCCCTCTATCGACCTGTGGGCCAAAAAATTTATGTTCCGGCCCTAGGTTCTTCCCGACAAAGATAATCCCGGCGCGCCCAAGCCTATGACTCAATGTGGCGCCGCCACCGTCATACCTCGCCGAGGTTCTGCTTTCCCTCAGATCCAGGATCTTGAGTCTTGCAAGAAATAGCTCAAGACCTTTTTCTATGTCAAGAACACTTCCGACATCGACAGGATCAACCTGCCGGAATTTGTAGTCGGCCCGCCGGAAGAGAAGAAGAACTGGAAGTATGACCCGAAGGATTCTCTTTCGGAGATCAATGAAGTTCATGCTGGCATCATCGCGCTCAAGGAGAATGGGATGACTGCTGATGACCTACTGGCGACATTCGTGTTCCGGCGGGTTTGCCCGCTGCAACGTCGGACGCACAAGATGTGCTTCCACAGCGGCCGGCAGGACCCAAACCGAGTCTCGACGGTTAGTCTAGACAAGACTGAGGTTCGGCGCCGAGTTAAGGCGATCGCCAAGACTAACTTGGGGGATAACTGGACTTGGGGCATGGTGCCGTTCTGCCGAAAGAACCGCGCACCCACCGTGAGTTCTTGACAGCTTTCTCTTTCAATTCCTCTCCGGCATAATTTTATGCCGGCCCATAATCGACACTGCTTCATCTTGGCCTAACTTTCGTGCCTTGTGTAGAAATTTACTCTTCAACGCAATGAGGATGGGCATGAGCCAGATAAACGCTTCGGCTTTGACCATATAGATATCGACCGGGAAGATCCGGATTCCGAGAATCATATGCCGATTCCTCATGCCGGCCCCAGACGTGCCATAGGTGAGAACTTCTGTTTCCACTTTGTTGATGTTCCAATCCTTACTCCACGAGTAGATATCTAGTTATGTTTTATCCGCATGTACTTATGCTTATTTTTGTCCGGGAGTAGATGACTTGGACGAGCCGGCTCGGGCCACGGCTCCGGTGTCGGTGGGCGAGAAGCGCACAGCTGACAGAGAGCTTTCGAGAAACATGAAGCGGAAGAAAGCTGCTTGCCGGCTTCCCAAACCGAAACCAATGGTTGTCGGCTAAGTCTTGTACCGCTTCAGATCTTGAATGTTGGTATTTTGGTAGTTCTTCTTAAAAAAATCATGAAGGTGACATAACCCTTTTCCTGTAGGGAGGCTTTGACTGCAACTCAGTCTAAGACATGTATCGCATCCGAGATCCCGGCCACCTCGTCTCCGCTGGCAGAACCTTCGGCTCAAGCCACGGAGGGAGCCGAGACTGCTGCAGACCCGGCGTCCCCTGTTCGAGAGGTCACTCCTGGCATCGACGCTTCGAGCGTCGCCGAAGCCAGGACAACATCTTCGTCGGCAGTGCCGAATGCGTAGTCTCAACCGCAAGTGGTAGAGCCACCTCAACAGCCGGAACCGCAGCCCCAACAACCTTCAGCAATAGCATCACCGCCGCCACCGCAGCCACAACAGACGCAACTGGCGGTCAGCAAGGCGAAGAGAACCAGGAGCTCTATCATTCCGCCAGGACAGCAGCCTCCGAGTTTGGCCGGCTTGCCTAACCTTACGTCGCTGGGGTACTCACGGAGTTCCTTAGATGAGGATGAGCGGGCACAGCTGGGGTTCCCTTGGGCACTATGCCATGGATTGGAATAGTGCCGACAATTACGAAGTTAACTACGGCACTCTCCAAACAGCACAACATGCTGCTCTGGTGGGGCCATCGCCTGTGGCGGCAACTCCTCAGTCGGTGGCGGCCATGATGTTCGATGCAAGATTCGCATTGTTCGAAGCCAGCCGGGCTGCTGAGGTAACGAATCTTCCCTCCAAATTCTTCATTCTTTTTTTAGTATACCTATCCCTAGTCCCCGAGCTTTATGGCGAATAAGAAATAGTCGGCCTGAAGCTTATCTCAGAAACTTCAAACACTATTCCCCGAGATTCAGGCCGAGTTAAGAATAGTCAGCCTGAAGCTTAAAATTGCTTCAAACACTATTCCCCGAGAGTCAGGCGGAGTTAAGAATAGTCGGCCTGAAGCTTAAAAGTGCTTCAAACACTATTCCCCGAGACTCAGGCCGAGTTAAGAATAGTCGGCCTGAAGCTTAAAACTGCTTCAAACACTATTCCCCGAGATTCAGGCCGAGTTAAGAATAGTCGCCCTGAAGCTTAAAACTGCTTCAAACACTATTCCCCGAGATTCAGGCCGAGTTAAGAATAGTCGGCCTGAAGCTTAAAACTGCTGAAGTGCTCCTGCTATAGTAGGCCTTAGCCATTGTCCAAAACTGATTGTGGAGTATTTGTTTGCAGAATTGCATGAATAAACGAACATCCATCTTCAACATTTTGCTCGCGTCGCACCGAAAATTGGTGGACAAGTATAAGGCTTTGTTGGCCGAGCAGAAGAACAAAAGTAAGTTTACTTGTACCGACATATATACTATGCCGAGTTGCGTATTTACTTGAAAACTGATGTTTGTCGGCATGAACAGCTGGGGACGACGCGCAAATGTCTGAGTTGCTCAAACGTGTCTCGGAGGTGAAAGGTATAACTTACTCTGTATTTCTGATTGCACTTGTTCTTGCCTTAGGCATATCTAATCCACTCCTCTAATAGGGGAGAAGACCCAGCTGATGGAGCGCCACCGGGACGAGGTAGCTCGACTGAGAGCACAGGTTGAAGCGCAGAGTGAGGCACACAAAGCCGAGGTGGTTCAACTCACCTCGGCGCTTTCCGCGCAAGCCGACGAGAAGATCCGCCTGGAAGACGAGCTACAGAAATATAAGGATCTTCTCGCCGAAGCCGAGACCCGAGCTTCCTCCGCACAGGAGAAGATGGACGACAGTGCGAATTTACTGTCCGTGTGCCTACAAGATCTCGGCAAAATAGACGGACTGCTAGCCAGTAAGTTGTCTTAACCCGGGGCTTTCTCTTTGACCATTCAGCCGACAATAACTATATGCCGGGGTTTGTCTTGACTTTTCTTTTTCATGCAGAAACCTTCCCTCACTCCACCGAAGGTGCTCAAGCTGCCGTGATCAAAGCTCGCGGGAAGAAGGATTTCTCCTCGACGCAATCGTCGGAATACGATGTCGAGGATTATCTCATCAACATATGGACCCGAGTTAAGCTGCTGAAAATCTTCGGGATCGACGTGCTTAACGCTGGCATCCGCGTCTTCCGCGCCCTTTGGCCAATAGAAGAAGCTCCGAGTGCGATCACCGATTTGGTCAAGCGTCTGCTAGAGGTGGAGGACCAGCTTAGTGACGAAGATGTGACTTCGACAATGTCCATATTGATGGACTTGTATCTAGGAAATATTTTGAGTGTGTGTTGGTGAACTCGCCGGCTAACAAGGACACAGGGGACACGATTTACCTAGATTCAGGGCCTTCGATGAGGTAATACCCCTACGTCCTGCTTGTCGGATCTGTATTGCTGAGTCGATTACAATGGGGTGTTGTAGAGTCTAGATGCACAGAGTCGACGAGTGCATCTAGGCGACTTGTATCTAAGTTGGGGGTGTCCTCTTGGCTCCCCCTCCTGGTCCTTTATATATGCAGGAACCCAGGTCTAAGGTAGAGTCCAAGTCGGTTACAATGAGGAGTTGCACTCTAATTAATCTTCCTAATCTTGAGTCGCAATATTTGGTATGTAAACTCCTGGAGTCATAGTAGGCTTCCTTGTGGGCCCCCAGCTAGGTTGTACCGGGTATGCTCGAGTCGAGTACGTGGTTAGTCATAGCCACATCAGTAGCCCCCAAGTGCCTGGTTGAGTCGAAGACTTGACGAGGGACTTTTCCCGTAAATAATGAAATCATTTTTCTGTTGAGCCAGTTGCATAGTGATGCAGACTTGGAATTTTATCGACTTGTACTTCGAATGAGACGTATTTCGACTCAGAGAATGTCTGAGCTGATGCTTCAGTGTTTGACTGTAAGTAACAGTTTCACAATATGATATTGATAGCGGATCAATGCGATGAGTAGGGGTCATAAAGATATATGCTTAATGTGCCCAAATACTCGAGAAGCCGAGTCCAGTTAATCGCTCTAGAGCGAATACAACACTAGCTTTCATCAGCATTCGAGTCCCCGGGCTTGAACCTGGCGACTACCGAATTTTGACTTAATCTGCTGGGGTCTTATAGAATCGAATGATGAGGTAACTTGAGTCTTTTTTAGGATAAATGATGAAGCAACTTGAGTATTTTTTCGCGCAAAGGGAAAAAGGACAATCAAGTTATTCAGTTCCGGCTGCAAAGGCAGCCTCTCGCAACGATGTTCCAGCTAACCCTAGCGAAAAGGGTCAAGCTGAGACGACCCTGTCCTCAGAGCAGTTGCAAGAAGTTGAGGCTCAGCTCACTAAGCTGAGGCATGACACGCTGGGTGACGCTCAAAGTAGCAAGTCTAGCCTGAAAGCTGCAACCAACCGGGAGGAGTTTGTCTTTGGAGAACTTCGTAACCTGAGCGGTCAAATCCAAGGTAATCTTATCGTCTTCCATGCAGCTGTTCACTTTGACCCTGATGATGAAGAGGTCAGAGTGAATGCTGCAATTCAGGCTCGCCGAGCTCATGACCCATCACCCTCTTGGTTGGATCCGTCGAGGAGCTACGACTTGATGCTGTTGATCGAGCGGATCAAACAGGTCAAGAGGTACTTCACCTCCTGCCGTGATATGCTAGCTTCGACTCATCAGGCCTTATGGCCACGGGAGAAGGTGCCTCCTGAACTAGGCAGCCTGATGGTGAAGTTTCACGGCAAGGAGAAAATGAAGGAATTGGTTCGACTCCAACTGGCGAAGGGTGCCCAGATTGCCCTCGCATTCACTACTAGAATCCACCATTTTCTCTAGTGCCAAATACTCTAGGTGAAAGCAAAAAAACCTTAGGTAAAGGCTTCACCTAGGTACTGCACTAGGGAAAGAACCCTAGGTATAGTATGGTGGGGAAAGAGCTCTTTACCTAGAGGCATTTCAACAACTCTAGGGGAGCATTTTTTTACCTAGGGGCTGGAACTCTAGGGAAAGATATCACATGGGGACTGCATATGCCACATCATCATCTTCCCCTAGAGGACTCTACCAACCAAAATCTAAAATACACTCTAGAAAACCATATTCGAATTTGTATTGACCATATTCAAATTTGTAATGACCATAATTCAGATATATTCAAATGGAGGCAAAATTAATAACCAATAGAAACTACACAAAACATAAATTGTTTCAATCAATCTCGCTCTTCATTCAAATAACACGTTCATGACCAATATCAAGTGTTGTTCATACACCAAAAAACATCATCATTGCAGCTCAAGTATTCGATAAGTAAATGGCTAGAGTTTGCTATGCCCGTGAGCAGCGACGAGAAAGTAAATGCTGTTCCAGACTCATGGAAGAAAAGCTCCGAACAACCCGTCTTGATCCGCAGAAGGCTCATGGGTAGAAACATCTGAGTGACATTGTGTTCCTGAAAATAAGATTGCAAGCATTTTTAGGAGTTTGATGAATACATGTACATAATTTGGACAACATAATGGCTGTAAATATAACAATTTGGCCATCAGAAGATGCAACAGTAAACTCCTAGATTGTTGGATTTACCATTCATACAGATCTAACAATACCAACAAACAGATTTCTTAAGTATTCAAATGGAAAAAAAAGCTTTGATTTCTTAAGTAGTAAGCAATGTCCAGCAATACGGCAACTTGCATAAGTAATAAAACAGATTTCCCCAAAATATATAGCAAGCAAACAGGTGAAACGATTAACTCTTGGGGAAGAGTTTTGTAAGCTCACAAATTTTGCTCTAGTTTAAGGACAGATTGCGGGCCTATGTAGAACTAGAATAGGACACATACATGCTCCACATTTAAAAAGGAATTGAAATGCTGCACTTCTGAAGAATAATATAAACACACACTAATCAACTGAGAAGAAAATGAAGAATAAAATTGAGAAACTAACATGTGTTTTGGAGGACATGACGATGGCAGCCAACACCTATTCATCCTTAGTCTGAACTTGCCGGAAGCAGAACCTGTAGCAGAAAAAACAAGGATTCCATGCCATGAACATCTGAACAATTTGTATATGTAAACTTACAATAGGATTATCGAAAAAAATTAAGCAAACATCAATGGGGCAGTACTTCCCTGCAGATGGAGATCTAACCATCTCATGTTCGCTTCATCTGTCTTGATCTCACGCATTCCATTCCAAAGATGAAAGATTAGGCAGTTGAAGCGCCCTTCACTATTACAAAGTCACAAGAGATGACTCATCTAAGAAGTACAAAAGAAATAAAACTTCATTGTTGCAGCAAACAATTGATTCTTGAGTTCTGAAATAATGATTGTTGTTAACTCAATGAGTTCCATACTACTCCCTCGTTCCCAAATTAGTTGACTTATTAGCAGAATTCCTAATAACAAGAAGCAATCGAGAACACCAACTGCTATTTATTGGGGAAACTGGACTGACTTATAATATGAAACTAGCTAAGTGCCCGTGTGTTACAACGGTATTAAGCCATGTATACAAACAAGTTTCTATGGAACCATTATTTATATGTGGTGCACAAATGTAGGCACATGATTTTTGTGCAACACTCTTTCCTAACAAGTTAGGCTGACGGTTCATTTATTGGACTCAATTGACACCAGGCATGTCTCTGAAATTTTAAGATCTAAGTTAATTAGTACAAAAAGGAATTAGCTGGGGGTATAGTAGCATAATGGCTAATGTTATGATAGCTGATGCCTAACAAGAGGAATATGTGTACAACAGATATAATTTAATTGCAGAGATACATAAGGAGCAATATTTGTTTTTTTGCTTTGTGACTGTAATCGAACCTCTGCTCCTTCCCTTCCAGCCACAATCTACAGGAAATGGATGGTGTTAAAAGATACATAATTTCAGAACATCTATTATCTCCCATTCGTCTAAAGATATGGAAAGATTACAGTGAGCTAGCTATCACCAAAGATAGCTGTTGCTAGAAACCTTGGACATAGGGCCAAATCCTGAGTGAATCAGCCTCTTACCTTGTCTCTACGAAGACCAATGTCGCAGGTTCACAGCTAAAAAAATTAAAGAGTAGTAAAGATTGGAGATACGCAGACCATCTACTTTACATAGCATATTTTACTCAAGATTCATGCATGTCATCTTCTGAAGCTACAACGCTTAAGGGAAACAAACAATTAAGTCATGATGATAAGAACTAATAAGTAATCATCTAAGGGACTGCTCTTGAGCGGTTCAACTCTGTCATATAGCTGAGCCCGGTTTCTCGATCTTTGCCTAACAAAAATAAGACCCAAGCAAAAAGAAAATACCAAAGCCATCATAAGCGACCGAAAACGCTGCTAGTAGATGCATCAATCAAGACGCCGACGACCAGATACTGCCGTTGGTACTGCTCCTGCTCTTGTGGAAGGAGGTGATCTGCCGCCGGCGACCGTCGGAGCAGCGGACCGTGACCACCACCGCATCGGAGCAGGGGAATGGCCAGATCCACCAGCGCCCTGTGGACGGCCTCCTCCAGCAGCAGGGGAAGGCCTGCTCGTTGCCTAGTCTGCCAAATCCGGACCGGGGATGGTCGGATCTGGTGGAGAGGAAGGGGGTCTGATCCCCCCTACCGCTGATCTGGGGAGGAGCGCGGCGCGAGCAGGCCGGAGAGTGGTGGGCGTGGAGGTAGGGAGGAAGAAGGGAGATGGGAGCGGTAGGGAGGAGAAAGGGGATATAAGGGAAAGGGTGGTAGGGAGAAGGGGGAGAGAAGGGAGCGCAGTAGGGTGGCATTCCTCGCAGGAAAGGTGGCGGCGGCGCGGGGCACGGCAGGGGGCACGGCGCAGGTACGACGGTGACGCGCAGTGCGGCATGGAGATGGCGAGAGGGGAAGAGGGACCTAGATTTGGTTTTTTCGAGAGGTTGTTGTCTCGCGGGAGTGCCTCAGGACTTAGCTAAAATATTTCAGCTCCGGATGTGCATCTTTTTTCAGCCAGGTGGCATTCTTTACCTAGGGCCAAAAGTATCTCTAGGTATAGTTTTACTTCACATTTGTTTTTGCATGCAAATTCTCTTTCCCTAGAGTTACATTGTTTCTACCTTTACTTTACCTAGAAAAGAGAAATCAGCTCTAGGTAAAGATTTTTGCCCTAGGGAAAATTGTGATTCTAGTAGTGATTTGTGCGAGTCAACCGCCCAGAGTTGGATTTCTGGCGAGTTGCACCCTGCCAGCTGCTCTCACCCAAAGTATAGGGTCGTTCCTGGAGGCCGGGCAAGCGGCCGCACTACAGATGATCCGACAATGGGAAGCAGCCGAGGAGGAAACCATACCTCATAGTAGATAGTCATGTAGTTCTTCTTTTTTGTAAAGAATATTCTACCTGGTGCGCGGTCAGCGCTCCCGGTGGGAGTAGCCCCCGAGTTCGGTTGCGACTGTGTGTAGTGGCGACTGGACTCAAGGTTGTAGTTTGATATCCTTGTATTTCTTGGCGAAGTTGTTCCTCTTCTTTTTTTTTGGAATGGAACGATATGACTTGCTAATCAGAATCGAGTCGAATTCTGACTTGTGGAAGTCGAATTTAAGTCGGAGTTTGAGTACTCCCGGTGGGAATGCCTCGTAGTTGAATATAAATAACCGAGTGCGGACTCGAGCATACTAACCAGTGCAAGGGATTTGCCCTATTGATTAGCACTTAGGTCTCGTAGGAAGAGATGGACTCCTCTGACGCACTCAATGTTATGCATATGCGTATGGGACATGTTGAATACCAACTTGCGCAAGCACGCGAGGAGATCTCCTTGCTTAAGTCGGAGCATCGGGCTGCGTTGGGCCGAGAAGATTTCCTTCTTGGGGAAATCGTGAAGCTGAGCTCTGATTTGCGAGGTAACGGCCGATTCCTCTGCTTGAAATTGTTGGGTCAACTGAATTTCGACTGATTTGGATGTGCCATCTTATGCAGATATGATGCTAGAACCATATGTCAAAGCTGAACGCGTAAAAAACCGTCTTGATGCTTTAGCATGGTCTAGTTCAAAGACCCCATCCTTCTGGTCGAACCGCGACAAGGGTTGTACCCATGCACTGCTGCAGGATCAAGTTGCAAGAGCTGTGGTCTGTCTGAAGTCCTGCAGCCACTGTTTGACTGAGTTGCGCCATAACTTGTTTCCGGAACTTCCTGTTCCCGTTGATCTGAAGGGACTGATCGAGAGATTTTGCGAAGGAGCAGTGGTGAGGGGGGCTACGCATGAACAATTGGTGGAGGGGGCTGTTCTAGCCCTCTCGTTTGTTCGTCTTCGCTACCCCTCATTAAATCTGGACTCCCTGCATTTGACTCCCTCCTGTGTGCCAGACGATGCTCGGCTTGGACCAATTTATGACATGATGGAGAACACAGCACGTCAGCTGGTGACTCTTATGGCTTTGGAGTAGAGTAGTCTTCGATATCCGTTAAACATGTAGGCGTAGTTGCCTTAGTAGTATTTTTACCGGGTGTGCGACCAGCACTCCCGGTGGGAGTTGACGTGATTATGACTAACCACGTACTCGACTCGAGTATACCCGGTACAACCCAGCTGGGGCCCACAAGGAAGCCTACTACGACTCCAGGAGTCTACATGCCAAATCTGGCGACTCAAGACAAGGAAGGTTAATTAGAGTATATTTTCTCATTTGTAACCGACTTGGATTCTACTCTAGACCTGAGTTCCTGCATATATAAAGGACCAGGAGGGGGAGCCAAGAGGATACCCCCCAACTTAAATAGAAGTCGCCTAGACGCACTCGACGACTCAGTGCATCTAGACCCTGCGGCACCCCATTGTAATCGACTCATCAATACAGATCCGACAAGCAGGACGTAGGGGTATTACCTCATCGAGGGCCCTGAACCTGGGTAAATCGTGTCCCCTGTGTCCTTGTTAGCCGACGAGTTCGCAAACACACAATCGAAATCTTTTCTTGATACAAGTCCATCAATATGGGCATTGTCGAAGTCACATCTTCGTCTGGCGCCGTCTGTGGGAAAGATGTGTGTTGGAAACACGACCTCGGCGGTTTCAGATCCAGCAGAACCATCATCAACTCAGGCGGAGCCGACGATCCTTGAGTCTTCTGCCGCTCGCCTTCAGTCCAACCCCGCAGTCTTGGACAAGCTTGATGCCCGCCTAGATCTCATATTCGGCAAGTTTCACGTTCAATCCGGTATCCTTCGACTACCGTGTCCGACTGCTTCGACTCCGGAAGAATTGCTTCTCCTTTCTCCTTCAGAGAAAGACCCGCCAACAGGCTCGTCGGAGCCACTCAAGGAAGCAGAGCAAGTCTCCTCTTGGACCTGCTCTGATTCTAAAGACGATCCATCCTCACGTCCAGACAGCCCCGTCCCTAGCGACGCTGGCGACCGCTCGGAACAAGGAAGTTGCCATGACAACCTCACCTCGCCGGGTTCACGCGACGAAACAGAACAGGTTTCCCTTGGAACCTACTCCGATTCTGAGAGCAATCCACCCCAGTCTGCAGAAAGCACCGTCCCAGGCAACGCCGACAACTGCTCAGGGCAGGAAGGCTGCCATAGCAGCAGCGATCTTGTGCCCGAGTGCGCCATCGCTCAAGTCTTCATGACAAATCCTGTCGCCCCAAAGCAGACTCCCCGGCTGCGAGTGCATCCGCAAGTCTACCGATTGGATATTCAGCGGTAGAGAAAGCTCGAGTCCAGGCAGCTCTTGAGTCGGGATTCCTCATGAAGGATCCCACCACCGCTGAGTTGCAATTATATGAAAACTCTCTTGCTAGGGCCCAACATGACTTGAACAAAGAAAAGGAGGATTTCGTCAAGAAGCAAAAGCTTGAAGCGGAGAGGCTGAAGAAACTGGATGAAGATATCCAGGCACGCAAAAGAACTCGTCCGGGTTCACTCAGTGACTCTGATGAAGCCACTCCTCCTAGAGATCTCCCCAGACGGAACATCTCGCGTCGTGATCACACGATTCGAAACCTGGCTCCAAGCTTCATGTCAGTTGACGACCACGGCGATATGATACCGGAAACCCCGGAGGCCGTCTTCCTTGCAGCCAATACCTACCTACAAACAATCTAGGCACCCGACAGTGACCCGCGCTTGCGGCTTCACAAACAGATTCTAGAAGGATTGAATAGGGCAGGGGCTTCTTGTATCAGCCAAGATTTCAAAAACCGAAGGCCGCCGTGGGACAGGACTCCATCCCGCCGCGAAGGAGAAATCCAGCACGACCTCGACCCGCCTCCACGAGGCCACAGGGAGCGCGACTCGCACCCCAGGGAAACACTGGGGTCTCCCTGGGTCGCAAACCGCGATCGGCGAGACAGGTATCGCGACCGCTCGCCGGACTCCGATCACGAGGCCGAGACATGCGGAGCGCCATGTGTCAGCCATTGCATCCGCCAAGCTAGGATGCCCAGAAATTTCAAACCGCCGACCGATCTAGCCAAGTATGACAGCACTCAAGAGCCCAAGACTTGGCTAGAAGATTACCTCACCGGGATTCTCTGCCAAGGCGGTTCCCGTACTACCGCCATGCAGTGCCTGTAGCTGCAACTCAAAGGCCCTGCACGCACGTGGCTAACTGGCTTACCACGAGACGACATTGACTCATGGGAGGAGCTCGTCCAAGCTTTCACCCGCAACTTCAGGTCCACGTACCCGTCTCCCTCGAGCAACTCCGAGCTTGCATTCAAAATGAGGGAGAATCTATCCGTTCGAACATCCAGCGGTGGACCAACACCAAACGAGGACTCCGACGAGTCGAACTCAAGGAAGAATTGGGTCGTGTCCAGCCCTCAACCATCAGCTATCTGATGGAAATCACCAATCGATGGGCTAACGGTGAAGATTCAGTTCGCAATGAACGCCACCGATCTCCAGAAGAAGAGGGTGATCGTGGTCACAATCAAAGGAGGAAGCGCAAAAACCGAGCCTTCGAAGAGTCACACCCACCTGAATTCATCGCAGCCGCCTCTCCGTCAGATTTGGGCTCTCGAAAGAACGGAAATCGCGGTGGACGTTTTCGAGGTGGTGACAAGCGCAAGCAACAATGGCAGAAAAAAGGGAACCAACCTACCCTCTCTCAACAGCTAGCTTCCCCTTGCCCATTTCACGTCTACAGGGATAAGCAAGGCAACATCAAGCCAAGTCACCTTCTAGTCGAGTGCTGGCGTTCCAAGGAACTACAGGCTGAGTTTTGCCAGGACACAGCAGTCGGCAACCAGCGCTGGCTTCTCGCAATTACCTGGGATGCTTCCATACCCTAACGAAGGAGTCAATGCGCCCTTGCTGCCTCCCATACCAGGAGCTCTAGCCATCGGTGCTCCTCCACCTCCTCCACGCCCAGCCAGCTTCGCCGGCGCGGTGCACCCAGTTGCACTTGCACCACCATCAGAAGCACCGACAACGGTCGCCAGTCCATAGCTGACTCCGGTCGGTCACATCTGCATGATTCAAAAAGGGAAACCCACAAATCGGGTCCAGAAGTCCATAACTCGGCAGGTCCATATGGCCGTGAGGTCACCCCAATCGCAACAACGGGAGCCCCCTCTAGCAGTTGCACCAAAACAACGAACACACCAAGCCGGCTTCGCAGCCCATGCAGTGTAACTCAGAAGACGCCTGCCGAAGAGTGAGTCAGTTCAAATAGATACCTGCGAGCTCACCCACGCCTCGACATGGCTGTTCAGCCAACTTGACTGCGGGATATGAGAATCAAAAGCCTCCCCTCAGACTCCAATCCAGAGCCGGGGACTCAAGAAGCAAGGCGCGGAACGCCACGCAATTGTGCCGCCAAAGCGTCAGGCTTTTTTGTTTGATTTCTTTTTAGTTTCACATCTATTTGTCCTTTCTTTTTCTGCATTTTTAAGTACCCTTCTGTACCATCGGTAGGTAATAAAAAGTATTTATGTTCCTCTACTCAGAGTCCTTTCCTCTTACCTTGTTGCGATCGCATCACACTCAGAATTGAGAGATCGACCCAAAACTTGTCATTGGATGCACCCGACACTCGGGGGCTGCGTCCAATCGACCCAAAAATTGTCATTGCACGCACCCGACACTCGGGGGCTGCGTCTGATCGACAACAAAACTTTTCATTGGGCCCACCCGACACTCGGGGGCTCGTCCAATCGACTCAAAACTTGTCATTGGACGCACCCGACACTCGGGGGCTGCGTCCAATCGACCACAAAAACTTGTCATTGCACGCACCCGACACTCGGGGGCTGCGTCCAATCGACCACAAAACTTGTCATTGGACGCACCCGACACTCGGGGGCTGCGTCCAATCGACACAAAACTTGTCATTGGGCGCACCCGACACTTGGGGGCTGCGTCCAATCAACAGAAAACTTGTCATTGGACGCACCCGACACTAGGGGGCTGCGTCCAATCGACCACAAAAACTTGTCATTGGATGCACCCTACACTCGGGGGCGGCGTCCAATCGATCCAAAATGAAGCGACCGCCCCCGTACAGGGTTTGATCTCTGTGCTTACCGTGCTAGTCCCTGGATTGACTCATCAGCACACACAGTTTCAAGATGAAATATCGAGATACAAAGGTCAAAGTACTTTATTACATCGCATCATCCAAAATTTAATTGTACTTACAATCTTGCATGACCTCGTGGGTCAGCATAACAAAATAGTGTTTCAGCATATCAAAATAAAGTTTCACAAATCGGCAGCGAAAAGGGTAGAGAAAAAAAAAAGGCCACATTTACTCCCAAGGAGAGAGCATGTTGGAATGTAAGCACATGACCCAAACAAACATCGACGAACATCACTCTTCGTTAGATTCACCCGCAGTATTAATTGCAGCCACTACGTGGTCAATACATTGAATGTATTGGCAAGTTCACCAGAGGTTATAAAAGAACCTACCAAGTACATGCATAATTTGGCTAGGTGGTTTGGCTATTTGCATAAAAGCATCAATGTTTCATCCTATCATTTTTAACCAAATAGTTTTATCTCTATTGGACACGGGGTAGACACACCCATGCTCCTATTAACCTAGAGCACATTGAGTAGACACATCAATGCTCCTACCCGGTTCAAACCATTCATTTTATTAAGAAATTGGAATGAGTGAGACCTTCCTTACAGCTCCCAAATCTAGTCGCTCATAATTGTCCGTAACCGGGGACACGGCTAAGTACTTAGTTTGACACTCTCAAGAGGTTGTACACATTCCCCACAAGAAATCGACGTGTTAATCCCTTGCCGTCCTCAGGGTAGAGTAGCAACGGCATCGATTACAAAAAATTTCAGAACATAATCTTCCAGACCACCTGAGGGACCTGCGCTCCCACCTACACAGCTACCTCATTACAATCCCTCGGATCTGGGTTCATATTTCTTACTCCATCCAGCCAGAGCCCATTTAGCATGTGGTTGTACTGGAAGCTACTAAACAGGAAACTAGTCCAGTCTCTGGTTACCCCGGGTGGCATTCCACATTTGCGACGCAAGCCCTCCCCGAATCCACGGGGAGACGTCCATGGACGATCCCTTCCCGAATCCACGGGGAGTCGACTCAGAGGGACCCATAGAAATAGACCTGACGTCGCATCACATCTCAAAAACTCAAAGCAGCCCACCCAGGACGGTTCATTGAATTACTTGTTTTGCCATACACTAGGAAAATCATAACTTTACTCCATAATGACAATAATATCACATTGTAATAGTACCACCCTCGAATACTAACATAGCATAGCATTGGACTACCTACGATGGCGATTGGTGGTAAGGACATGGCAAGGGTATCCTATACTACCAGGAGAAATCATAGCTAACATAGGTACAATAATAATCCTAACAATGCAACTATTAAAATCTAGTGCATAATAAAATAATAGGACAATGGTCAAAGTGAACTTGCCTTGATAGCAGTTGGTATTCAAGCACTCTTCGCAATCACACAGTTCGCTCTCCGAGTAAACTAAACGAAACAAACAATGCATACATAAACATACAATACAAGCAAAACTTGTCATTGGGCGCACCCGACACTCCAGGGTAGCGTCCAATCGACCACAAAACTTGTCATTGGACGTACCCGACACTCGGGTGCTGCGTCCAATCGACCACAAAAAACTTGTCATTGGATGCACCCGACACTCAAGGGCTGTGTCCAATTAAACCAAAACTTGTCATTGGATGCACTCGACACTCGGGGGCGGCGTCCAATCGACCCAAACTTGTCATTGGACGGACCCGACGCTCGGGGGCTGCATCCAATCGACCCTAAAATCTCGCGTTGTTCGCACCTGACATTCACGGGTTATCGCGTAACAAACATCATCAAAATCATTCAACGGTCGGCAGTTTCCAATTACGCAAAATTGGGATCAGGATGTTTTCTTATACAAAACCAAAGAAGTTACAAAACAAGAAGGTGCGACCTTTTGAAAGATCCTTGCAGCTTTCAGTTACAAAAGATTTCAAAATATTTGGGTCTCCACATGACTGCAAACCAGTCATGCACAGACCCGGGGGCTACTCTCACCGGGAGCGCTGGTCGCGCACCCGGTAAAAATACTACTCAGGCAACTACGCGTACGAATATCAAAGTCTACTCTACTCCAAGGCCATAAGAGTCACCAGCTGACGTGCCGTGTTCTCCCATCATGTCGTAAACCGGTCCAAGCTAAGCATCGTCTGGAACATACGAGGGAGTCAAATGCAGGGATTCCAGATTCAATGAGGGTAGCAAAGACGAACAAACGAGAGGGCCAGAACAGCCCCCTCCACCATTTTTTCATGACTAGCCCCCCTCACCACTGCTCCTTCGCAAAATCTCTCGATCAATCCCTTCAGGTCAATAGGAACAGGAAGCTTTGGAAACAAGTTATGGTGCACCTCAGTCAAACAGTGGCTGCAGGACTTCAGGCAGACCACTGCTCTTGCAACTCGATCTTGCAGCAGTGCAAGGGTATAACCCTTGTCGCGGTTCGACCAGAAGGATGGGGTCTCTGAACGAGATCGTGCTAAAGCATCAAGACGACTTTTTACGCATTCAGCTTCAACATATGGTTCTGGCATCATATCTGCAAAATATGGCGCGTCCAAATCAGTCGAAATTCAGTTGACTCAACAATTTCAAGCAGAGGAATCAGTCGTTACCTCGCAAATCAGAACTCAGCTTCACGATTTCCCCAAGAAGGAAATCTTCTCGGCCCGACGCGGCCCGATTCTCTGACTTAAGCAAGGAGATCTCCTCCCGTGCTTGCGCAAGTTGTTATTCAACTTGTCACAAACGGATATGCATGACCTCGAGTGCGTCAGAGGAATCCATCTCTTACCGCGAGACCTAAGTACTAATCAGCAGGACAAATCCCTTGCGCTGGTTAGTACGCTCGAGTCCGCACTCATTTATTTATATCCGTCTGCGAGGCACTCCCACCAGGAGTACTTGAAATCCAACTTAAATTCGACTTCCACAATTCAGAATTCGACTTGGTGCTGATTGGCAAGTCATAACGTTCCATTTCCAAAAATGAAGGGGAGCAACTCGCCAGGAAATTCAAGGATATTAAATTACAACCTTGAGTCCGGTCGCCACTACACACAGTCGCAACAGAACTCGGGGGCTACTCCCACCGGGAGCGCTGACTACGCACCCGGTAGAATATTCTTTACAAAAAAGTATAAGAAGAACTACATGACTATCTACTATGAGGTATGGTCTCCTCCTCGGCTGCTTCCCATTGTCGGATCATCTGCAACGCTGCCGCCTGCCCAGCCTCCAGGAACTACTTTATACCCTGGGTGAGAGTAGCTGGCAGTGTAGCAACTCACCAGAAATCCAACTCTGGGCAGTTGACTCGCACAAATGCAAGGGCAATCTGGGCTCCCTTCACTAGCTGGAGTCGAACCAATTCCTTCATCTTCTCCTCGCCGTGAAACTTCACCATTAGGCCGCCCAGTTTACGAGGTACCTTCTCCCGTGGCCATAAGGCCCGATGAATCGAAGCTAGCATGTCACGGCAGGAGGTGAAGTACCTTTTGACATGTTTGATCCGCTCGATCAACAGCATCAAGTCATAGCTCCTCGACTGATCTAGCCAAAATGGTAATGGGTCATGCACTCGGGGAGCTTGAATCGCAGCATTCACTCTGGCCTTTTCATCATCAGGGTCAAAGCGAACAACTGCACAGAAGAATGACAAGATTACTTTGCAAACCGACACGAAAGGCAAAGTCTTGCGATCCTATACCTTGGATTTGACCGCTCAGGTTACGAAGCTCTCCAAAGACAAACTCTTCCCAATTGGTCGCAGCTTTCAGGCTAGACTTGCTACTTTGAGCGTCACCCAACGTGTCAGGCTTCAGCTTAGCGAGCCGAGCCTCAACTTCTCGTAACTGCTTTGGGGACAGAGTAGTCCCAGCCTGACCCTTTCCGCTAGGATTGGCTGGAGCATCGTTGCGAGAGAGCTGCCTCTACAGCCGGAACCGAGTGACTTGACTGTCCTTTTTCCCTCTGTGCGAAAAAGACCTAGTTACCTCAGCATTTATCCTAAAGAACCCCTTTAGGGGTGGAAATAAAGATCTTGGATTTCTTTCCAAAAAAGGCTCAGCTAGAGCAGTCCTTTACAAAGCTAAAAGAATAGAAGAAGAAGATTCACAAAGGAGAAAGAGAATCAAATATATCTAGTGAAAGATCGCCCACCTCTGGGCTGCCGGATGAAGCTAGGTTCATCTCCTCAATTGATCTACGAGGTTGCAGCAACGAGATCTCAGCCAGCTCTTTGCCCTTTCCCATAAAGGGCCCTAGGCTGACCGTGTTGCCTGCTCTCGATCGAGTCGATTGCGAGGCTACTCGACGGAGAGTGTCTTCCTCAACGCCATGAGCAAGAGCAAGCGTGAAGAATAATTCAGCGTCGGTCGTCGACCGATGCTGGCAGTACTCCTCTACCAGGTCTTGACTTGCAGCAAAGAAGTCAATGAGGCCATTCAGCGACTCCGGCACTGACCCATCAGGAGACATCTTCTTGATTACAGTGGTCAGAATCTTCGTCACCTGGCGGAGCTTGCCTTTGGCTTCAGCGTTGATGACTTCGACGTTTTCTAGAGACTCATTGAAGCTCCGGCTTCTCTCATTGAATTGAACCTCAGTAGAGGCATCAAGGACTCCTGCAAAAGGACTGAGTAACGGTCAAAATTTACACGAGAAGGTAAAGCCACTCGGGTGACAAATTCAAATGGTCACCAGCAATAGACCGAGTAGCACTTTCGAGTCGCTCGATCCAAATCTTTTCCCGCTACTTCTCCGCGGAAATATGGGAGTCTATACGTTGCTGGAGACGACTCTTTTCGACGGCTGCTTTCTACAGCTCTTGCCGACACTGATCCAGCTCTGCTCGAAGTCGTTCCCGCTCTGCCTTCGTCTTCTCAAACTCTTCAATAAGAGCTGTCATGGAGCGGATGACCGGCTAAAAACAAATAGCAGTCTCAAGTTATTTCTTGAGCATCACTCCCACCGGGAGGCAAAATAATAGCAAAAGACAAATTTGCTCACGTGCTGACTCGACGCAGGAGTCGTCGCCTAAGGAATGCTCGACTCATCTGGTCGACTCCTTCTGCTCGCTTCAGAAGGATTAGCCGCTGGGGCTCCTTTGGTGTGAGTTGCCTTTTCCTTAGTCGGCTGGTCCAACCCTTTCGAGTCCTGACCAACCGATTGAGTCTCGGGAACCTTTTTGCCCTCGACTGAGCGATCAGCATGGCTAAGCAAGAAATTTTTAGACGTTTAATAAAATCTCTAGAATGCTGAAATAAGATTGCCAAAATATTCTCATGACATGGTGGAATCGAGCAAGAAGGCCAAAGCGACGAGCCGCAACTGGCCCGTCAGAGTTGGTTCTCTTGAACGCGGGTACAGACACCGACGGTTCGTCATTCGGGTCCCCTGAGCCTATTGGTCGAGTCTGTACCAGCGGGTTATCACCCTTTCTGCCGCGCTTCTTTGCCGGTGGAGAAACGCTGCTCGGCTCATTGTCGGGTCCCTGAAATCAAAGCTACAATCAGAAATAATTCATGTCAAAGAAGGCAGGATTTTTCAGGTGCTTCGATGATCACCTTTTCTCAGGGCCTGTCGGGTCCATAGGGAGCCACTGGAGGGTCAATCTCGCATGGCTCTGACTCGCCCAAGTCAGTAAGCCGCCGAACTCGTCGACACACTTCAGTCAAACGAAATTCCACGGTACTAATCCGTGTCGGGTCACGAACCCCCTGATATGCCCACATGGGATGAGCACGAGCCTGCAGAGGCTGAATTCTTCTCCGGATAAAAGCAGCGATGAGGTGAATTCCAGTCACCTTCAGCTGAGGAGTCTCCATGAGAGACAAGACTTGGGCCAACAGAGTCTCAGCCTCTTCGCCCTCTGTTCCTCCCAACTTATGACTCCAGGCCGTCGTCTTCTTCACCGAAGTTGTCGCAGAGAATTCGGGAAGACTGAAGCCGCGCCCTTCGGCCGGCACATCCATGACATAAAACCACCTCGATTTCCATCGAGAAGATGATTCCCTCTCTCGGAGGTTGAAGATTTGGCATCCGCTTGAGTTTTAATATCTGCACATCCAATCGCGTCCTTGCCCTGGCGCTGGATTATGAACATTCTCTTCCAGAGACCCATGTGGGGATTTATTCGAAGAAAGCATTCACACAGTGTCACAAACCACGCAATGTGGAGGTGGGAGTTTGGAGAAAGATTATGAAGTTGGAGCCCGTAGGCCAAAAGCAAGCTACAAAGGAAATGGTGGACTGGGAATGTTAAACCACGAGGGATGAAATCGTAATGCACCACTCGCTCTCCGTGCATGGGGCGAGGAATTACCTCCTCGCTGGGAAAACGCACATGCCCCGGCCGCGAGAACAACAATCCTTCCTCTTGCATGCCGGCGACCCTCTCGCGATCCACGAAAGACAGTGGCCAAGCTTCCGCACTCTTCTTGCTCTTCCCCATCTCACTGGGTCGAAAGACGTGATTAACAGAGAATAAGAAGGGTTTTTGGCTATGGAAGCTAAAGTCTTGGGCGCCTGAGCTCTGGATGTGAGGAGGAAGAAGGGTTAAAACTAATTTACCCCGCCTCCATTTTTATCCTTACATTGGCAAAAAATCCACAACGCACGATGTCGATCGTGGCCACGTGTTCCGCATCAACCGGAATACAAAACGACAAGGATGAAACTAACTGCTTACTTCGTGGGCGCAATAACCAATGAGATCAGCTTTGTGTCTTGTTTACTGCGCGAAGTGTGATCGTTTCTCCACTGACGCACATCTACAGTGTGCCTAGCTGTCAGGCTAGGCTATACATCCAGTCACATCGGTTGACCAAAACGGCTCTTCACCTCCAGCAGGTACGTCATCAATGACGAAGTCTGACTCGGATATCATGACTCGAAATTATCTTTCATACATGATGATGGAGTATATCCTAAAGGTTGAGACTCATCTCGAGTCTCGATTATGAATAATATGACTCTCATTCGGGTCGCTAACTAACCAACTGTTGGTTTGTATTTTTTAAAGACTTCATAAAGTCAGCTATTGTTCATTTTTTACTTTCAACAGTAAAAACAAGATAATGACCCTGACACAAACAATCGCTTTCATGTAGTTGACTCAATTGAGTCGCACCTGTTGCGTCACCTCAGTTATTTATGCTCATTCGCATAACAGTAAGCCTCTTGGATTTTGTCCAAAGAGCCTGGAGCCGCACCAGCTGCGCTGCTCTGGTAAACCCCATGCTCATTGCATGAAGATAAGCCTCATGGGTCATTCCATCGAGCTTGAAATCGTACCAGCTGCGTATTTCAATAAATCAATGCTCATTGCATGAAGATAAGACCTAAAAGTTCTCTTATGGGCCTGGAGTCGTACCACCTACGTTATTCCCAGTCAAATCCATACTCATTGTATGAAGGTAAGTCCTAAAATTTAGGCCTGGATATGCATCGCCTGCATCTGTCCAGTAACAACTCTCACTTAAGGGTCACTCCCTGCAACCATATTCATTACATGAAGATAAGGCCCGTAGGCTTCCTATAGGGCCTGGAAACGTACTAGCTGCGTATTTCCCGTACAAGCAATCTTGACGAACGAGTCGAATACTTAAAAACCGGAATTTGACTCTATAAGACTCCAACGGGATAAGTCAAAATTCGCCAGTCGCCAGGTTCGAGCCCAGGACTCGAATGCTGATGAAAGCTTATGTTGTTTTTGCCGTAGAGCGATTAACTGGACTCGACTTCTCGAGTATCTGGACGCATTATGCATATATACCTATGACTCCTACTCATTGCATTGATCTTCGGATCATATTGTGAAATTGTCATGTAACAGTCAAGCACTAAAGCATCGGCTCAGACACTCTTTGAGTCGAAAATACTTCTCATTCGAAGTAGAAATCAATGAAACTCCAAGTCTGCAGCATTACGCAATTGGCTCAACAACAGAATAAGCTCATTCTTTAATGGAGAAGTCCCTAGTCGAGTCTTCGACTCAACCAGGCACTTGGGGGCTACTGACGTGGTTATGACTAACCACGTACTCGACTCGAGTATACCCGGTACAGCCCAGCTGGGGCCCCACAAGGAAGCCTACTACGACTCCAGGAGTCTACATGCCAAATTTGGCGACTCAAGACAAAGAAGGTTAATTAGAGTATATTTCCTCATTGTAACCGACTTGGACTCTACTTGAGACCGGAGTTCCTACATATATAAATGACCAGGAGAGGGAGCCAAGAGGATACCTCCCAACTTAGATAGAATTCGCCTAGACGCACTCGACGACTCGGTGCATCTAGACTCTGCGGCACCCCATTGTAATCGACTCATCAATACAGATCCGACAAGCAGGACGTATGGGTATTAGCTCATCGAGGACCCTAAACCTGGGTAAATCGTGTCCCCTGTGTCCTTGTTAGCCGACGAGTTCGCCAACACACAGTTGAAATCTTTCCTTGATACAAGTCCATCAATATGGGCATTGTCGAAGTCACATCTTCGTCAGGAGGAGCCCCCGGGTCTGTGCATGACTGGTTTGCAGTCATGTAAAGACCCAAATACTTTGAAATCCTCTGTAACAGGAAGCTGCTAGCATCTTTGAAAGAGGTCGCACCTTTTTGTCCTGTAACTTCTTTGATCTTGTATGAGAAATCAGTGTGATCCCAATTTTGCATACTTGGAAGTTGCCGACCGTTGAATGGCTTTTGTTGATGTCTGTTACGCGACAACCCGTGAATGTCGGGTGCGCCCAATGCGAGGCATAGGGTCAATTGGAGGCAGCCCCCAAGTGTCGGGTGCATCCAGTACCAAGTTTAGGGTCGATTGGACGCAGCCCCCGAGTGTCGGGTGCGTCAATAACAAGTTTAGGGTCGATTGGACGCAGCCCTCGAGTGTCAGGTGCGTCCAATGACAGGTTTAGGGTCGATTGGACGCAGCCCCGGAGTGTCGGGTGCGTCCAATGACACGTTTAGGGTCGATTGGACGCAGCCACCCGAGTGTCGGGTGCGTCCAATGACAAGTTTAGGGTCGATTGGACGCAGCCCCCGAGTGTCGGGTGCGTCCAATGACAAGTTTAGGGTCGATTGGACGCAGCCCCCGAGTGTCGGGTGCGTCCAATGACAAGTTTAGGGTCGATTGGACGCGCCCCCCGAGTGTCGGGTGCGTCCAATGATAAGTTTAGGGTCGATTGGATGCCGCCCCCAAGTGTCGGGTGCGTCCAATGTCAAGTTTAGGGTCGATTGGACCCTGCCCCCGAGTGTCGGGTGCGTCCAATGTCAAGTTTAGGTCGATTGGACCCCCCCCCGAGTGTCGGGTGCGTCCAATGTCAAGTTTAGGTCGATTGGACCCACCCCCGAGTGTCAGGTGCGTCCAATGACAAGTTTAGGGTCGATTGGTCACAGCCCCCTAGTGTCGGGTGCGTCCAATGACAAGTTTAGGGTCGATTGGACGCAGCCCCCGAGTGTCAGGTGCGTCCAATGACAAGTTTAGGGTCGATTGGACGCAGCCCCCGAGTGTCAGGTGCGTCCAATGACAAGTTTAGGGTTGATTGGACGCATCTCCCAAGTGTCAGGTGCGTCCAATGACAAGTTTCGGGTCGATTGGACCCAACTCCCGAGTGTCGGGTGTGTCCAATGACATGTTTTGGGTCGATCTCTCAGTTCTGAGTTTGATGCGACCGCAACAGGGTAAGTAAAAGGAAAGGACTCTGAGTAGAGAGGAACATAAATACTTTTTGGTACGTACCGATGGTACAAGAAGGTACTTCAAAATGCGGAGAAAAAAGGAAAAATAGATGAGAAACTACAAAGAAATCAAGCAAAAAAGCTTGGCGCGATTGCGTGGCGTTCCGCGCCTTGCTTCTTGAGTCCCATACTCTGAGTTTGAGTCTGAGGGGGAGGTTCTTGGTTCTCTTATCCCACAGTCGAGTTGGCTGAACAGCCATGTCGAGGCGTGGATGAGCTCGCATGTATGTGCTTGAACTGACTCACTCTTCGGCAGGCGTCTTTTGAGTCACACTTCATGGGCTGCAAAGCCGGCATGGTGTGCCTGTTGTTTTAGTGCGCCTGCTAGAGGGGCTCCCGTTGTTTCTGTTGGGGGAGCCCAGCGAGCCAGTACCTCCTACTTGATAAGGTTGCTGTCTGAGCCAGCGTTGGTCTCCTTTGATGAAGAGGCCTGTGCTTCCTCTGTCTTCAAGTCTACACCGTCTATGGCTTCAATGGCTCTTTTCTTAAGGACAGAATTTTGGTTGTCGTCTGTCAAGAAGTAGGCCTGGCTAGCTGGTCCTGCACGGCAAGTGACTCAGAAAATTTATGGAATTCACGGTCGCAGTGGTCGGACTGCAGGAAGCTTCCAGAGAAAGTTATCATGCCATTGGGTCTAGGCATTTTGAGCTTAAGGTAAGCGTAATGTGGGACTGACATAAAGCATGCTAGCACGACGCGACTCAAGACCACGTGGTACTGGGATGGCCAATCGAACACCACGTCAAGGTTAACTTTGTCTAGTGGGGTGGCTACTTTTCCTGGGATGATCTCATGGAAGGGTTTATTTGTGGGGCCCAGCTTGGTTGTTGAGCGGTTCATCTTTCATAAGGTGTCAGCGTAGATAATGCTTAGCCCACTTCCGCCGTCGATGAATACTTTGTTAAACATGTAGCCCCCAATCTGTGCGTCGAGCACCAGCACTGCGTTTCCCGGTTGCGGGATGCAGGGTGGGTGATCTTCTCTAGAGAATGTGATCTCCACTTCAGACCAGTCGAGGTACTCTGTTGAAGAGGGAGGTGACCTCACGGCCATATGGACCTGCCGAGTTATGTACTTCTGGACCAGATTGGTGGGTTTCCCTTTTTAAATCATGCAGATGTGTCCGACTGGAGTCGGATATGAATTGGCGACCGTTGTCGGCGCTTCTGGTGGCGGTGCAAGTGCCACTAGGTGCACTGCGCCGGCGAAACTGGCTGGGCGCGGAGGAGGAGGAGCACCAATGGCTAGAGCTCCTGGTATGGGAGGCGGCAAAGGCACATTGACTCCTTCGTTAGAGTATGGAAGCGACCCAGGTAGTTGTGCGAAGCCAGCGCTGGTTGCCGACTGATGTGTCCTGACAAACTCAGCTTGTAGTTCCTTGAAACGCCGGCACTCGGCTAGAGGGTGACTTGGCTTGATGTTGCCTTGCTCATCCCTGTAGACGTGAAACAGGCAAGGGGAAGCTAGCTGTTGAGAGTGGGTGGGTTGGTTCCCTTTTCTCTGCCATTGTTGCTTGCACTTGTCACCACCTCGAAAACCTCCACCGCGATTCCCGTTCACCCAAGAGCCAAAATCTGACGGAGAGGCGGCTGCGATGAAGTCAGGTGGGTGTGACTCTTCGAAGGCTCGGTTTTTGCGCTTCCTCCTTCAATCGTGACCACGATCGCCCTCTTCTTCTGCAGATCAGTGGCGTTCATTGTGAACTGAGTCTTCACCGTCGGCCCATCGATTGGCGATTTCCATCAGGTAGCTGATGGTTGTGGGCCGGACATGACCCAATTCCTCCTTGAGTTCGACTTGTCAGAGTCCTCGTTTGGTGTTGGTCCAGCGCTGGATGTACGAACGGATGGATTCTCCCTCTTTTTGAATGCAAGCTCGGAGTTGCTCGAGGGAGATGGGTTGTTTGTACGTGGACCTGAAGTTGCGGGTGAAAGCTTGGATGAGCTCATCCCACGAGTCAATGTCATCTTGTGGTAAGCCGGTTAGCCACGTGCGTGCAGGGCCTCTGAGTTGCAACTGCAGGCACTGCATGGCGGTACTACGAGAACCACCTTGGCAGCGAATCACGGTGAGGTAGTCTTCCAACCAAGTTTTGAGCTCTTGAGTGCCGTCATACTTGGCTAGATCGGTCGGCGGTTTGAAATTTCTGGGCATCCTAGCTTGGCGGATGCAACGGCTGAAGCAAGACGTTCCGCATGTCTCAACCTCATGATCGGAGTCCGGCGAGCGGTCCCGATACCTGTCTCGCCGATCGTGGTTTGTGACTCGGGGGGAACCCAGTGTTTCCCTTGGCTGCGAGTCGCGCTCCCTGCGGCCTTGTTGAGGCGGGTCGAGGTCGTGCTGGATTTCTTCTTCGCGGTGGGACGGAGTCCTGTCCCGCGGCGGCCTTCGGTTGTTGAAATTTTGGATGATAGAAGAAGCCCCTGCCCTATTCAATCCTTCTAGAATCTGTTTGTGAAGCCGTGAGCGTGGGTCACTGTCGGATGGCTGGATGGTTTGTAGATAGGTATTAGCTGCAAGCAAGATAGCCTTCGGGGTTTCTGGTATCATATCGCCATGGTCGTTGACGAAGATGTAACTTCGACAATGTCCATATTGATGGACTTGTATCAAGGAAAGATTTCGAGTGTGTGTTAGCGAACTCGTCGGCTAACAAGGACGCAGGGGACACGCTTTACCTAGGTTCAGGGCCCTCGATGAGGTAATACCCCTAGGTCCTGCTTGTCGGATTTGTATTGATGAGTCGATTACAATGGGGTGCCACAGAGTCTAGACGCACAGAGTCGTCGAGTGCGTCTAGGCGACTTGTATCTAAGTTAGGGGTGTCCTCTTGGCTCCCCCTCCTGGTCCTTTATATATGCAGAAACTCAGGTCTAAGGTAGAGTCCAAGTCGGTTACAATGAGGAAATATACTCTAATTAATCTTCCTTATCTTGAGTTGCAAGATTTGGCATGTAGGCTCCTGGAGTCAAAGTAGGCTTCCTTGTGGGCCCCCAGTTGGACTGTACCGGGTATAGTCGAGTCGAGTACGTGGTTAGTCATAACCACGTCAGTAGCCCTCAAGTGCCTGGTTGAGTCGAAGATTCGACTAGGGACTTTTACCGTAAAGAATGAGCTTATCCTGCTGTTAAGCCAGTTGCATAGTGCTGTAGACTTTGGTATTTTACCAACTTGTACTTCGAATGAGAAGTATTTTGACTCAGAGAATGTGTGATCTGATGCTTTAGTGTTTAACTGTTAAATAACAGTTTCACAATATGATCTGATAGTGGATCACATCGATGAGTAGGAATCATAGGGATATATGCTTAATGCGCCCAGATACTCGAGAAGTCGAGTCCAGTTAATCGCTCTAGGGCGAAAACAACACTAGCTTTCATCAGCATTCGAGTCCCCGGGCTCGAACCTGGAGACTGGCGAATTTTGACTTAGCCGGCAGGGGTCTTATAGAATCAAATTCCAGTTTTTAAGTACTCGACTCCTTCGTCAAGATTGTTTGAACTGGAAATACAGGGCTGGTACGTTTCCAGGCCCTATAGGAAGCCTATGGGTCTTATCTTCATGGATTTGACTGGGTAATGTAGCTGGTACAATGAGTATGGATTTGACCGGGAATAACGTAGTTGGTACGACTCCAGGCCCGTAAGAGAACTTTCGGGTCTTATCTTCATGCAATGAGCATGCATTTACTGAAATGTGCAGCTGGTACGATTTCAGGCTCGAGGGAATGGCCCATGAGGCTTATCTTCATGCAATGAGCATGGGTTTACTAGAGCTGGGTGCAACTCCAGGCGCTCTTACTGTTATACGAATGAGCATAAACAACTGAGGTGACGCAGTTGGTGCGACTCACTCGAGTCGACTGTATGAAATCGACTGCCTTGTGTCAGAGTCATTACCCTGTTTTCACTGTTGTGAGTATAAACAAGAGATGACTGTATGAAGTCTTTAATATAAAGTGACAACTGATTAATTCGCGACTCGAATGATAGTCTTTAGTATTCATAATCAAGACTCAAGACGAGTCTCAACATTCTTATTATAAAACTCCACCTCCCTATATGAGAGATAGCTTTTGAGTCATGATATTTGAGTCAGACTCCGTCATTGATAACGTACCTGTTGAAAGTGAAGAGCCATTGGGTCAACAGATGTGACCGGGTGCACAGTCTAACCTGACAGCTAGGCATACTGTTGGCGTGCGTCAGTGGGAAAACGGTCACACTTCGCACAGTAAATAAGGCATAATGATTTCATCGATTCTTGCGCTCGAAACATGGGTGGCCGTTTCTGTTTTCACCGCTTCACTTCCCAATCGACGTGGACATGTGGCCAAGATAAGGATCTTGCGGCCCGGATTCTTCGGCTAGGTTCAGTCTATAAAAGGAGGAGGGTGAAAGGGAATGCCTTTTACCCTTCTTCTTCCGTGCAAAATCAGTTCAGGCGCTAGAGCTCCCTGCTTCCATTGCCCAAAAACTCTTTCGAGTTCTTTCAGCGACCAAGAATCCCCCACGATCCGGAGATGGGCAAGACCAAGACCACGGGTTTTAAGACCGATGCCGGCAAAGGAGTTGCCGACAAGGGAGTCGTTCCCTGGACCGTGGTGGCCGACAACAGCATCAATTTCCTGGAACTCCATGACAAGGGATTGCTGCCGGGAGGCCCTGACGGGGTTCGCTTCCCGGCAAAGGAGGAGTACCCACGACCGTTGCTAGGTGAGTGGGTTGTCTTCCTCGATTATGTGCTGTGATGGCTCTCTTTTCCCCTTCATGCCTTTTTCCGTGCTATGCTGCTAGCCTATGGGCTGCAGCTTCACGATCTGCCCCCCGATTCTTATTTGCACGTTGCGTGCTTCATCATGCTATGCGAATGCTTCTTGGGGGTGAGCCCTCATTGGGGCTCTGGAAGCAAATTTTTATGATCAAAGGTCAGAAGGCGGACGCCGTTGGTGTCGTCGCACGGGGCTCCGACACCGAGGATGCGCGGGCACCCCCTTTTTAGGTTCGGCAGTGGGCTACAGGGATCGCTCCGGCGATCGCCGGCGGGACCGATGCGAGGCGCAAGAACCTACCAAGAACGCATGCACGCACTTTTTACCCAGGTTCGGGCCACCTTGAAGTGTAAAACCCTACATCCTGCCTGTCTGAGCTTGTATTGCTATAAAATCGGCTGTTTACAGGTTGCTGGGGGGGGGGGCCCCGGATGGTCTCTTTTTGGCTAAGTGTTTCTTTCTACTTCAGGCTACAGCCAATGTTGCACTACGAGTTGGCCCCGTAAACGAACCAACGAGCTAATGAAGAAAAACCCGACCGTTGGCGGCCGTCCTCCTTTTATAGCCAAGGAGATACCAACAGGTGCCATGGGGCATGATTTACAAGTGGCGAGCAAGGAGCTCGGGCAACTCCTCCTCGGTGCGCTGGCATGCATGCATGAGCGCCAACCCCGCTGCTAGGGGTCTACGGCCTAACAAATAGGACTGGATAGCCACTGTTTGCCTGACTAGACGGGTAACGCTCCTCCTGTCGGCTCATTAAATGCGCCGTGCGCTTCACTCCTTGCTCTGGCAAAACTGCACACTGGGCGCCTGGCACGCGCCCACGTGGCGCCGCTGCTCTGCTCGCTCGGCCCCGCCTTCACGACGGGACCCTGTGCTCGGGAACTCCTTCTCTTAGCGCCGATGGCATGCACTACTATAGTGTCTCCGTGGCAGCCCTCGCTCCTTGCGGAGATACCCTTTGGAGGGGTGCGACGGGAGCACTACGGCAGTGCACCCGTCACCACCACAGTGTTTCCGCGGCAGCCCTCGCCCCGGAGCCACTCGCTAGAGGAGACGTGGCAAGGACATGGCGTCCGTGCACCCGTCGGCGCCAGGCGCTGGTGGGATGCACCCCCACCGTGTCTCTGCGACTCTTCTCGGAGTGGGCTCGGTGGGGAGATGCGGCAAGGGCGCGATGGCAGTGCACCCGTCGACGCTGGGCGCTGATGGCATGCACTACCATCGCGTCTCTGCGGCACCGCCCGCCTTCGCAACCTCTTTATTGGCTTCGCTCTGAGCCGTTCCATGGCCGGGACGCGCTTTTTATAGGTGCGGGGGAAAGGCTTGCCACCGTGCGCGACGGGCCAGTGCAGCACCCGTGGCACCCCGCCCCTTGAAGTGCAGTACGGTCTTCGCCACTCCGCATGCCAAGTTGTTGTGGCACACGTGGCGGCTTCCTGCTGGGTCAAGAGCCTCGGAGTGCAGCGAGTCCCCCGTGATGCGGTCGCTCCGCACCACAAGGCGATGCTACGCGCCGCGACCCGTGGATGGTCCACGAGCATTATAGTGCGCAAGATTCCACCTTTACCCAGCACATTAGATTCTTACCAAACCCGAGATGTTGCAAAAATTTCGAAATTCACGAAAACACAGAGCAGTATGGATAATCACATGCCTCCAAGCCCCCGGGCACGGAAGGGTCGATGCCAAACTTGGATGTGAGCACTTTATTTCCCAGACGCAGCGACTGCGTGGTGCACGTTGCGGGGACACCGGCAACTGCACGTCCGGTGATGCACGTTGACGGAAGCCCGGCAACTGCATGTCCCGTGATGCATGTTGCGGAAAGCCCGGCAACTGCATGTCCCGTGCCAGAGCGATCCGGCAACGGGTTTTACGTTTTCGAGGCTCCGGTAGCCCCCGGCTCACAACCAAGTATGGAAAGACACTTATGTGCACCTAAAGCAGGAGACAAAAGAAGGAGGAGCATGCAAATAAATGAGGCAATCTTAAAATTCAGGAAAAATCACTTATCTTTATTCACAATAACCAGTGGTTTACACACAGGGGTTGCCCGGCTACACTAGTTCGAGAGGTATGCATCGGCGGTATCACCTGAGGGTCGGGCTCCGCCGCTTCACGGGTAGAACTTGCGCAAGTGCTCAATATTCCAGCTATTTTGCACCGGCAAGCCATCTTCGGTTTCCTGCCGGACAGCCCCCGGTCTGCTCACCTGTACTACCCGGAAGGGGCCCTCCCATTTCGGAGTCAACTTGTTCCCGGCCTTATTTCCTTGTATCCGGCGCAGGACAAGGTCTCCGTTCTCGAGCCCCCGGGGACAGACTCGTCTATCGTGATAACGACGAAGTCCCTGCTGGTAGCGCGCGGCTCGCACAGCAGCCCGGCATCGAAGCTCTTCGATGAAGTTCAGATCGTCAACCCTTTGCTCGTGTTGGCAGGAGTTGCCGTACGCGCGTACTCGGGGAGATCCATGCTTGAGCTCGAGGGGCAGCACCGCTTCTGCCTCGTAGACAAGGGCGAAAGGGGTTTCGCCCGTTGCCCGACTGGGTGTGGTCCTGATTGACCACAGCACGGGCTGGAGTTCTTTGACCCAGTGTTTCCCGTGGCCTTTGAGTTTGTCAAAGGTTCTCGTCTTGAGCCCTCGCAGCACTTCCGCGTTGGCTCGCTCTGTCTGCCCGTTACTCCTTGGGTGAGCAACGGACGCGAAGTGCAACTTGGTGCCCATGCCCTCGCAGTAGGCCTGGAACACCGTGCTCGTGAATTGCGTGCCATTGTCGGTGATGATGCCGTTAGACACACCAAACCGGCATACGATGTTTTTGAAGAACTTGATGGCGGCCTGGGCGGTCACCTTCCGCACTGGTTCCACTTCCGCCCACTTGGAGAACTTGTCGATGGCCACGAACAGGTACTCGTAGCCGCCGACTGCTCTCGGCAGCTCGCCGACGATGTCCAGCCCCCAGACCGCGAATGGCCATGAGGACGGATGACATGCAGGGCCTGCGCCGGCTGGTTGCTCTTCTTTGAGTGGAACTGGCACGCCTCACACGTCTTCACCAGCTGCTCCGCGTCGGCCAGGGCCATGGGCCAGTAAAAACCGTGCCGAAACGCCTTGCCGGCCAGCGCCCGGGAGGCCACATGGTGGGAGCATGTGCCTCAATGTATCTCTTCCAGCAGTGCGCGCCCTTCGTCTTGTGGCACGCAGATGAGCTTGACTCCATTTGCACGCCTACGGTAGAGGTTCCCGTCCACCACAGCGTACATCTTGGCTTGCCGGGCCACTCGTTCCGCAGCAACGTTGCCTTTCGGGAGGACCTCTCCCTTCAAGTAGCGGGCGATTTCCACCTCCCAGGGAGGGGTCTCCCTGCCAACGCATGCCGCTACGTCAGCGGCATGGACCCCTGTTGTTGCGGGGTTTCCTTCGGTTGCCGGAGGGGCTTCCCCGGCAACCGGCTTGGGGGCGACTGAAGGAGCCGCCTGCTTGTGGTAGAACACCCCTGCCAGGGGCTTTCTGCGTTCTGCTGCCATCTTGGACAGCTCGTCAGCCGCGAAGTTGTCCTTCCGCTTGACGTGCTCGAATCGCAAACCCTTGAACTTGCGTTGTAGCTTGCGGACTTCCTCCACGTACGGTGCCATCTGTGGGCAGTCGTAGTCCTTGTTAACCTGGTTGATCACGAGCTGGGAGTCCCCGCAAACGACCAGGTGCTTGATGTCGAGGGCGATTGCCGCCCGCAACCCGGCGAGCAAACCCTCGTACTCCGCCGTGTTGTTGGTGGAGTTCAAGAAATCGAGTTGGACAGCGAACCTCAGCTGGTCCCCCGTCGGTGACTCGATGACGACCTCGGCGCCAGCTCCTTGGAGACTGAATGCGCCGTCGAAGTAGAGGATCCAGTGGCCTTCGTCCAGCCTGCCGGGCAGGCTGATTTCCGGCTCCTCCTCCTCTATGCTCGTCGACGTCCACTCTGCGACGAAGTCCGCCAGGGCCGAACTCTTGATGCTCTTCAAGTTGGTGAAGTGCAGATCGAACTCTGACAGCTCCATCCTCCACTCGGCCACCCTTCCGGTGGCTTCACGGTTGGTGAGGGCTCGCTCAAGGCAGAACCCCGACACCACCGTGACGCGGTGCACCTGAAAGTAGTGGTGCAGCTTGCGGGACGCGAGCAGAATCCCCAGGAGGAGCTTCTGCACTTGCAGGTACCTCGTGTGGGCGTCGCGCAGCACCGTGCTGACGAAGTACGTTGGGTGCTGCACGAACCGGTTGCACGGTGCTGAAGGTGCTGACTCGGGGGTGGTCCCCGGGCCTGAGGCGGTTGCCAGGGGCCGTTCAGCCCCCTGCCCCGCAGCCTCAGTCCCCGGAACTTTTTCCTCCTTCTCAGCAACCAGCACCGAGCTGACCACCTGGTCAGGCGCTGCTAGGTAGAGTAGCAACGGCTCACTCGGTTTGGGGCGACGAGGACGGGCCGCGACTTCAGGTACTGTTTCAGATCCTAGAATGCCGCCTCAGCCTCGGAGGTCCACTCTATCGGGCCCTTTTTCTTCATTACCTTGAAGAAAGGCAGGGCGCGCTTGCCTAGCCTTGAGATCAAGCGGCCCAGCCCGGCAACGCAGCCGTTGAGACGCTAGACATCCTTCACCTTGCGGGGGGGCTCCATCTTCTCGATAGCCTCTATCTTCTGTGGGTTGGCTTGTATCCCCCTGTGCGAAACCAAGAAACCCAGAAGCTGGCCCGAGTCCACACCAAAGGTGCACTTCTCAGGGTTCAGCTTGAGTTTGGTCCTGCGGAGGTTATCAAACGTTTCCCGCAGGTCATCAATCAGCGAGTCCCCGCGCTGTGATTTGATGACGATGTCGTCCATGTAGGCCTCCACGTTCCGGCCTAGCTGGGGTCCCAAACATTCGCGCAACGCGCGCTGGAATGTTGAGCCCGTGTTCTTCAACCCGAAAGGCATGCACGTATAACAGTAGCAGCCAACCAGGGTGATGAATGCCGTTTTCTCCTCATCTTCGACCGCCATCTTAATTTGATGGTAGCCGGAAAAAGCATCTAGAAAGCTCAGCAAGTCACAACCAGCGGTGGAGTCAACTATTTGATCAATACGGGGTACAGGGAAAGGATCCTTGCGACATGCACGATTTAGATTAGTAAAATCTACACACATACGAAGCTTATTCCCCGCCTTGGGTACTACTACAGGGTTATCTAACCAAGTGGGGTACAGAACTTTCCTGATAGCCTCGGCAGCCTTGAGCTTGTCCACCTCTTGCTTGATGAAATCTTTGCGCTCCTGCGCTTGTCGTCGAATCTTCTGCTTGACGGGGCGGGCATCTGGGCGCACCGCGAGTCGATGCTCAATCACCTCACTAGGGACTCCAGGAAGGTCCGACGGCTCCCAAGGGAACACGTCGGCATTCTCCTGGAGGAAAGTGACGAGGGCGCTTTTCTATTCGGCAGTAAGGTTCGCACCGACGGCGACGGTGCGCTCCTTGTTGCCGGCTTGGAGGGACAGCTTCTTCACCTTGGTGGCCTCCTCCCGGAGCTTCTGGCCCTTGCCGGGGCACGAGCTCGAGCCTGCGCTTCCACTGGCAAGCTGTTGCGGGGCAGCGCGGGCCTTTTTTCGGTGCTGGGCCGTCGCCCGGCGAGCCTTCATCTCCGACAACGTCCTCATCATCGGCGTCGACTGCGGCAGCGGCCCTGACGACCTCGCCAACGCACCAGGCCGCGTCCTTGAGGTCGCACCTGATGGAGAGGACTCCGTACACGGACGGCATCTTCGTCACAGGTGTCGCGGATGGTCCCCGCAGAGGCGTCGGCAGACGCCCCCGGAGCAGCTGCCGCCACAGGGCTCGCGCCCGCTGCTGGGGCGAATGTCGCCGCCGAGGCTTCGGCGGCCCCTGCGGACGAGGTCGCCGCCGAGGTACCGGCGGGCGCCCCCAAGGCAGCCGTCGCCGCGGGGCTGGCGGCTGCTGCCGGGGCGGATATCGCCACTGGGGAAGATGCCGCCGGGTCCCCCGAGGAGGGGGCCGCCGCCGCAGCGTACACCCTTGATCTTCGCACGATCAGGAGCGCGTCGTTGCTGTCGTCGTCATCGTCGTCCACAGGGACGACTTCCTGGGACGCCATCGGCTGGCCCGCCTCTTCGTCCAGCGAATGGAGGGAGGGCCAGCTGGTCTCGGATTCGCTCCCAGTCTCCTCCAGCACCTACTTCTCGCGAGGTGCTGGCAGGGGAGCACGCGGGGCCCGATTGGGGGTGTCGTCCATCAACCCCCACTCGTTGCAGGGCGGAAGGCGGCGACGATGTCGTTGAGCGCCGCAACGCCGGCATGGAGGGAGAAGACCCCCGGCGGGAACCTCGTTGATTGGAAGGTTTCGCCGGAGATTCCCCTCACCCACGTCTTGAGGGTTTCCAAATCCATGCCGTCCTGGTGGAGGCGTGTTCTGTCCCTGGGACCCATGTACATCCACGCGGGCCGGGAGCGCAGTTGGAGCAGCGCGATACGCCGGTTGACGAAGGTACGCGCCACGTGTCCACGTCGGTGAGCCCCGCTAGCCGCAGCGCCTTGATCTTCTCCACAATGGGGAGGAGATCGGCGCCACGGTGGTATCTGTCTTGCCAGCCGTTGTGGGGTTGCGGCAACTCTGTGGGCGAGAAGATGAACTCTTGGGAGTCTTCCACTCGGACCCAGCACCAGTCGCCCCGCCACTCCTTTTCAATCTTCTTCCCCGACCGGACGATGAACTCGTACTTCATCTCGTCGCGGGCGCGGAATACCACCCCCGACGACATCGCTTTCGCGTTGTCAACCCGGGGGTAGAAATAATGGCGGAAGAGCGCCACCGACGGCATCACCCCCACGAACGCTTCGCAGAGGAATTGGAAGGTGGCGAGGAGGAACAGCGATGTGGGGTGGAGCTGCGCCACCGGCAGCTGGTACGACTCCATCAGTGTGTGGAGGAACAGCGAGAACGGCGGCACCAGCCCGGTGAGGATGAAGCGCCCGAACACCTGGAAGTCCTTGTCCTGGTGCTCGGCGCCCACCGGGAAGATCAGGGTCTCCCCGTGCTCGTTGAACTTGGAGGCGACGGCATGCCGAATCTTGTCCAGCGCCTCGTCGCTGTAGCCAGGCCGGTAGAAGGCGAGCGTGGCCCGCATCTCCCGCTTCTTCTGGTCTTTGACGGCGGCTGCCTTGGGTGCCGCCTCGCTCTTGCTGGCCGCCGCTCTCTTCGAGACCTGCACCTCTTTTCCCTTCCTGGTGGTGGGGGGCGCCATTGGGGATGAAGGTGGAAGCTAGCAAGAACACCTAGATGCGAGATGCTAAAGGAGGGTGAAGACGAAGGCTGTGGGGAATAGAGTGCTTTCCCCTTTTGGGCATCAGTAAAAATCTTTGTAACACCCGGCCGTTTTGTAACGGCCGGTTCCGTACCCTACGGGTGCGCGGGGATAACTCCTAATTAAAAAGAGTAATGTGCGGAGTGGCCTTAACTTCCCTGTTGAAGGGGGAGGTTAGGGCGGAAATCACGCGCCCACTATTCCATCTGTAACGGCGTGTTACTAGGGGGGGGGGCAACGAAGGGACGCGGGCCCGAGGCGAATCGGGGCCCACGCGTCGGTTGTGGGCGTAGCCCGGCAACCGACCCAGGGAAGGCTCGTCCGGGAACGGGAGTTGCCGGCCCATGCCTGGGGGCTACTGTCGCACCAGTGGCACCTGGGGTACCACCGTTGCACGACGCGTGGGGCTCCGTCTCCGAGTTCCCAGCAGGGCCTCTTCCTGGGCAGCAGCCACAAGCAGCCCGGCGAGCTACCAGCTTGAAAGGGGTAGCAGGGCTTCGGGGAATATTCCCGCTGGGACGCCTCCCGGGAAGCCTCTTGCCGGGAGAAGGGGTTGCCGGGCGTATCAGGCTTGGTTGCCTCCCGGGGAGTCACTTGCCGGGAGGAGGGGTTCCCGGGCACAGGCTCCCTCCGCAAGGGAGGGGGCCTAGCGGGCAGAGCAACAGCGCCACATGGGCGCGTGCCGGGCGTCGAGTGCGCAGTCTCGGCGGGGCCAGGAGTGAAGCGCACGACGCATTAAATCAGGTGAACAGTGGCTGTCCAATCCTACCCTTAGGGTTTTAGACCCCTAGCAGCGGAGTTGGCACCCATGCATGCCACCAGCGCACCGAGGGGGAGTTGCCATGTCTCCCCGCTCGCCACTTGTAACGCATGCACCGTGGCACCTGTGGTATCCCCTTGGTTATAAAACCAGGACCCCCGCCGGCGGTCGAAGGGTTCGACGGTTCAACAATTGGACGGATAGACGGACTCACACTTAGCGATTAGCAGTATCCTAAAGCAGTGAAGAGCACTTAGCCAAAAAAGAGAACGCCCAGTATCACAGCCGTGGCACCCGGGGTACCACCGCTGCGTGATGCGCGGGCCCCTCTCCCGGGTTCCTCCCGAAGGGGGCTAGCGGGGCTAGCGGGGCTTCGGGGAATATTCCCACGTGGGCGCCTCCCGGGAAGCGGCTTCCTGGGAGGGGGTTCCCGGGTGCGTTGGGCCCGGGTGCTTCCCGGGTCGACTTGCCAGGACTGAGAGTTCCCGGGCGCGTTCCCGGGGTCGTGGGGCCCAGTGGACAGCGCCACGCGGGCGCGTGGCGGGCGCGGGACGCGCGTTCCCACCAAGGCAAGGAGTAAGGCGCATGGCTCAGTAAACGAGCCGACCGACGGGTAGTTACCCGTCCGATCCAAGGAACAGTGGTTGTCTAATCCTACCCTAAGGTCTTAGGCTCCTAGCAGCGGAGGTGGCACCCATGCACACCACCAGCTCACCCGGGGGAGTTGCATGCCTCCCCGTTGGACACTTGTAGCTCATGCACCGTGGCACAGGTGGCATCCCCTTGTGTATAAAAGGAGGACCCATGCCAACGGTCAAGGGGGTTAGTCATTTGGTCAGTTGGTTGGCTCGGAGGAAGCTCGCTCGATATATGCTTAGTGGCTCCAGTAGGCAGCCAACAGAGAGCGGTGAGGAGTGCTTAAACACTGAGAGGAAGCCCGAGAGCTTGCCCGGCAACCTGTAAACATTTGATCCGTAATCAATATCAGCTCAGACAGGCAGGACGTAGGGTTTTACACCTTCGGGTGGTCCGAACCTGGGTAAAAAACGCGCGTGCATCTGTTCTTAGACTAGCGTGTACCCTTAGCACTTCGTCTCACCGGCCCCGTAGGGCCTCATCGGCCGTGCCGGCGATCACCGGGTCTCCGCCCCAGATGCCCCTACCAAACCTAAAAGGGGGACGTGGCCGCACGCCCCCGGTGTCGGAGCACCGAGCGACGACATCTGGCGCACCAGGTAGGGGGTGCGGGAGTGGACAACACCGGAGATCGCCGGCAGCAAAAGTTTCCATTGGCATCGGCTTCGCTCTTCTTCGCCGACGAGCCTAGTCACCATGCCCCCCAAGCGGGCTGGTGCCTCCCGCATAGACCCGCGTGAGGCCCTAGCGGCGCACACGCGGTCGCACGACGTGCGACCCGAGTCGGGGGCTCAAGAGAACCCCGAGCCCTCGAGGGTGCAGCAAACGCAGCTGCCTCCGCCGCCTCCTCGACCGTCGACCGACAATCGGCCAAGGGGACCGGCGGCCCTCAGTGCCGGGGGCAGTCGGGCGAGCATGCACGGCGTCGCCCGGGCCAGCCAACGGGTTGAGTCGCAGCCCGAGGACGCCCCGCGGCAGCGGCACCAGGAGCATGCCGCGTCACGGGCAACCCCTAGGGATTCGCGCCCTGCACACCCGGAGGCGTCCGGGGCTAGGGCGGGAAGCAGCCGTTCAGGAAACCGGCTGCCCCCCGTGCGAACCTCGGATGAAGCCATCGTTGCCGCGCGAGTCATGGTGCGGTACGAGCCGCACCAGGGCACGCCGGCGCACGAGACATGGGGCGAGGAGTTGGAAGCGCTTCTCGCCCTAGCCGCCTAGCAGCCGCAAGGCGAGGGCGCCCCGGTAGGCTCCGGCCACGAGCGGAACCCAGAGCGCGGAGACGCGCCACCCGCCTCACGACAGGGGGAGAACCCTCCCCCTCCTCGGCGAGAGCAAGGAGACGGGGGCCCGGAGGGGTCCTCGAACTCATCGCCCACCGGCAGGAGGATCTGCGCCCGCGCTTGGAGCGCCCGCGCAGGCGCGTGGTGGAGCGCCAGCGCCCACAGGAGCAAGAGACGCTCCCATGGGCCCCGAGGATGGCTGCACCGCGTTCACGCGCGAGCTGCGGCGGGTGACGTGGCCCCGTAAGTTCCGAACGCCCACGCTCGGTACGTACGACGGGACCGCTAACCCCAAAGATTTTCTCCTGACCTATACGTTGGGCATGCATGCCATTGGCACCGATGACAAGGTCAGGGCGAACTGGTTCCCGATGGTCCTGAAAGGATCAGCGCGAACCTGGTTGCTCAACCTGCCCGCCGGGTCCGTCGCCACTTGGGCGGACCTGCGCGAGCAGTTCGTGAGCGCGTTCCAGGGCAGCTATAAGCGGCCGGGAACCATGGCGGAGCTGCACACTATCGTGCAAAAGCCGGGAGAGACGTTGCGGGCCTTCGTCATCCGCTTCTCCAACCTCTCCTATTCCATCCCGGAGGCGGAGGCGGCCACCATTATCAACACCTTCGCCATCAACGTCCGCGATCCCAAGATGCGCGAGAAGCGGAGCACGCATCGGATCCGGACGACGCAGGACTTGTACGCCTTGGTGCACAAATGCGCCATGGCCGAGGAAGGGCGCCTAGCGCCTGAGCTGGCAGCCCCGGCTGCCGCGAGCCCTTGCAAGGGCTCGCAGAAGAAGGGTTCCCGCAAGCGCAGCGGGAAGCAAATCCTCGCTGCGGACTCGGGGGCTCCTGCCGCAAGGCCCGCGAAGAAGGCCTCGCCGGTTGGAGAGTCTGGCGGGAAGCAGGGCGACGCGCCCCGCTGCCCCATCGACAGCAACTCCCCCCACGACGCGCAGAGTTGCCACGTTCTACAGGGGATCAAGCAGCGGCGGGAGCAGCGCCACAAGGAGTGCGACGACGGCGCCTGCTTCAATTGTGGCGACATCGGGTGTCTCTTCCGAGATTGCCCAAACGACCCCAGAGCGGGTCCGAGGCCGGCCGGCGGTGGTGTCGGCAGGGGTGAACCCCAAGGGGGGTGCGGCCAACCCCTCACTGGGCGGGAACGCCCTCCTCGGGGACGCGACAGGGCGCGCGCTGAGGAGCAGCGCGGGTCCGACTATACCGGCGGTGACGAACCGGGCTTCCAGGAGTCTCGTGGCGTCGCCTGCATCCATGGGGGAGCTGAGGCTCTCCCGTCCCACGCCGCGGTGAAGCGCCTCACCCCCGACGTGTGCGCGCTATTGCCGGATGCGGAGCCGCAACAGCCGCTGAGGTGGTCGCACGTGCCGATCACCTTTAGCGCCGACGATCACCCAGCGCGATAGTTGGTTCCGGGGTAATACCCTTCGTTGTCTCGCCGATCATTAGTAATATGACGGTGACCAAGGTGCTGGTGGACAACGGAGCGGGGCTTAACCTCCTGTCCACCAGGCTGGTGGAAAAGCTCCAGCTGCCGATGAAGCAGCCGAAGCCCACCGAACCGTTTCGGGGGGTGAACCCCGGGATCATGCGCCCGCTGGGACGCATCACGCTGCCGGTCACCCTCGGGTCCCGAGAAGCGTTCAGGACCGAGCACATAGTGTTCGACGTGGCGCATACCCCGTTGCCCTACAACGGGATCCTTGGTCGGCCAGCGCTGATCAAGTTTATGGCGGCTACGCATTGCGCCTATGGCGTGATGAAGATGCCGTCCGTCTATGGAGTCCTCTCCATCAGGTGCGACCTCAAAGACGCGGCTTGGTGCGTTGGCGAGGTCGTCCGGGCCGCTGCTGCAGCTGACGCCGGCGACGAGGATGTCGTCGAGGACGACGACTTGCCGGGTGATGCCCCGGCAACGAAGAAGGCCCGTGCCACCCCGCAAGGGCTTGCCGGGGGAGGCGCAGGCTCGAGCTCGCGCCCCAGCAAGGGGCAGGGGCTCCGGGAGGAGGACGCCAAAGTGAAGAAGTGGCCCCTCCAAGCCGGCGACAAGGAGCGCACCGTTACCGTTGGTGCGAACCTGGCCGCTGAATAGGAAAGCGCCCTCATCACCTTCCTCTGGGATAACGCCGACGTGTTGGCCTGGCAACCGTCGGACCTTCCCGGAGTCCCCAGGGAGGTGATTGAGCATCGGCTCGCGGTGCGCCTGGATGCGCACCCCGTTAAGCAGAAGATCCGGTGGCAAGCACAAGAGCGGAAAGATTTCATCAAGCAAGAGGTGGGCAAGCTTAGGGCTGCCGGGGCGATCAGGGAAGTTTTGTACCCCACTTGGCTGGCTAACCCTGTAGTAGTGCCCAAAGCAGGGAATAAGCTTCGCATGTGCGTAGATTTTACCGATCTTAATCGTGCATGCCCCAAGGATCCCTTCCTTGTACCCCGTATCGACCAGATAGTTGATTCTACCGCTGGTTGTGACTTGCTGAGTTTTCTGGATGCTTTCTCCAGCTACCATCAAATCAAGATGGCGGTCGAGGATGAGGAAAAGACAGCGTTTATCCCCCCGGTTGGCTGCTATTGCTATACATGCATGCCTTTCGGGTTGAAGAACGCGGACTCCACATTCCAGCGCGCCCTGCGCGAATGTTTGGGGCCCCAGCTAGGCCGCAACGCGGAGGCCTACATGGACGACATCATCATCAAATCGAAGCGCAGGGACTCGCTGGTTGATGACCTGCGGGAGACATTCGACAACCTCTGCAGGATCAAGCTCAAGCTGAACCCTGATAAGTGCACCTTCGGTGTCAACTCCGGGCAGCTTCTGGGTTTCTTGGTTTTACACCGGGGGATACAGGCCAACCCGACCAAAATAGAAGCCATCGAGAAGATGGAGGCCCCCCGCAAGGTGAAAGATGTCCAACGCCTCAACGGCTTTGTTGCCGCGCTGGGACGTTTCATCTCTAGGCTGGGTGAGCGTGCCATGCCTTTCTTCCGGGTAATGAAGAAGAAGGGTCCAGTCGACTGGACTCCCGAGGCCGAGGCGGCGCTCCAGGAACTCAAGCAGTGCCTGAGGTCGCCGCCCATCCTCGTCGCCCCCAAGCTGGGCGAGCCGCTGCTACTCTACCTAGCGGCGACTGACCAGGTGGTCAGCTCGCTGCTGATTGCCGAGAGGGAGGAAGACGTCCCGGGGACTGGGGCTGCGGGGCAGGGGGCTGAGCGGCCTCCGGCAACCGCCTCAGACCCGGGGACCGCCCCCGAGCCGGCAACCTCGGCGCCGCGGAAGCGGTTGGTGCAGCGCCCGGTGTACTTCGTTAGTACGGTGCTACGCGACGCGCGGACAAGGTACCCGCAAGTACAGAAGCTCCTTCTGGGGATTCTCCTTGCGTCCCGCAAGCTGCGCCACTACTTCCAGACGCACCACGTTACGGTGGTGTTCGGGTTCTGCCTTGAGCGAGCCCTCACCAACCGTGAAGCCACCGGGAGGGTGGCCGAATGGAGGATGGAGGTGTCGGAGTTCGACCTCCACTTCGCCAACTCCAAAAGCATCAAGAGCACGGCCCTGGCGGACTTCGTCACGGAATGGACGTCCACGGGCGTAGAAGAAAGTGAGCCGGAGACCAGCCTGCCCGGTAAGCTGGACGAGGACCACTGGGTCCTCTACTTGGACGGCGCGTTCAGCCTTCAGGGAGGAGGCGTCGGGGTCGACATCGAGTCGCCAACAGGGGACCAGTTGAGGTTCGCTGTTCAACTCGACTTTGCTAACTCCACCAACAACACGGCGGAATACGAGGGCCTGCTTGCCGGGTTGCGGGCAGCAGTTGCCCTCGACGTTAAGCGCCTGGTTGTTCGCGGCGATTCTCAGCTCGTGATCAACCAGGTGAACAAGGACTACGATTGCCCTCAAATGGCGCCGTACGTGGAGGAGGTCCGCAAGCTGGAACGAAAGTTCAAGGGTTTGCGCTTCGAGCATGTCAAGCGGAAGGATAACTTCGCTGCTGACGAGGCCAAGATGGCAGCAGAGCGCCGGAAGCCTCCGGCGGGGGTGTTCTGTCAGAAGCAAGTGGCTCCTTCAGTCGCCCCCCGGCCGGCTGCCGGGGACGCCCCTCCGGCAACCGAAGGAACCCCTGCCGCAGCGGGGGTCCATGCCGCTGATACGGCGGCATGCGTTGGCAGGGAGATTCCCCCCTGGGCGGAAGAAATCGCCCGCTATTTGAAAGGGGAGGCTCTCCCGGAGGATGACGTCGCCGCGGAGCGTGTAGCGCGGCAACCCAAGATGTACATTGTGGTAGATGGTCACATCTACCGCAGGCGCGCGAACGGTGTCAAACTTATCTGCGTGCCACAGGAAAAAGGGTGCGCACTGTTGGAAGACATACATCAAGGCACATGTTCACACCATGTGGCGTCCCGGGCCCTAGCCGGCAAGGCGTTCCGGCATGGATTCTACTGGCCCACGGCCCTGGCCGACGCAGAGCGACTGGTGAGGACGTGCGAGGCGTGCCAGTTCCACTCAAAGAAGAGCAACCAACCAGCGTAGGCCCTGCATGTCATCCCGTCCTCATGGCCGTTCGCGGTCTGGGGGCTGGACATCGTCGGCAAGCTACCAAGGGCGGTTGGCGGTTACGAATACTTGTTCGTGGCCATCGACAAGTTCTCCAAATGGGTGGAGGTGGAGCCAGTGCGGAAGGTGACCGCCCAGGCGGCCATCAAGGTGTTCAAGGGCATTGTGTGCCGGTTTGATGTTCCTAACAGCATTATCACCGATAACGGCACGCAATTCACGAGCGCGGCGTTTCAAGCCTACTGCGAAGACATGGGCACTAAGCTGCGCTTTGCGTCCGTTGCTCACCTGAGGAGTAATGGACAGGCGGAGCGAACCAACGCAGAGGTGCTGCGGGGGCTCAAGACGAGAACCTTTGACAAGCTCAAAGGCCACGGGAAGCACTGGATCGAAGAACTCCAGCCCGTGCTGCGGTCCATCCGGACCACACCTAGTCGGGCAACGGGCGAAACTCCTTTCGCCCTTGTCTACGGGGCAGAAGTGGTGCTGCCCCTCGAGCTCAAGTACGGATCTCCCCGAGTACACGCGTACGGCGACACCAGCCAACACGAGCAAAGGGTCGATGATCTAAACTTCATCGAAGAGCTTCGATGCCGAGCTGCTGTGTGAGCCGCGCGCTACCAGCAGGGACTCCGTCCGTCCCCGGGGGCTCGAGAACAGAGACCTTGTCCTGCGCCGGATACAAGGAACGAAGGTCGGGAACAAGTTGACTCCGAAATTGGAGGGCCCCTTCCGGGTAGTGCAGGTGACCAGGCCGGGGGCTGTCCGCCTGGAAACCGAAGACGGCTTGCCGGTGCCCAATAGCTGGAATATTGAGCACTTGCGCAAGTTCTACTCGTGAAGCGGCTGAGCCCGACCCTCAGGTGATGCCTCCGATGCATACCTCTCGAACTAGTGTAATCGGGCAGCCCCCGTGTGTAAACCGCTAGTTAATCGTGAATAAAGATAAGTGTTTCGCCCCTGAGCTTCGGATTTGCCTTGTTTATTCGCGTGTTTTTTCTTCTGTTTCCTGCTTTAAGTGCACAAAGGTGTCTTTCCATACTTGGTTGTGAACAGGGGGCTGTTGTGGCCTCAAAACGTAAACCCGTTGCCGGATCATTCCGGCACGGGACATGCCGTTGGCAGGCTTCCCGCAACGTGCATCACTGGACGTGCCGTTGGCGGGCTTCCCGCAACGTGCATCACTGGGCGCGCAGTTGTTCGGCCTCCCTCGCAGTCGCTGCGCCTGGGAAAGGAAATGCTCACATCCAAGTTTGGCGCCGACCCCTTTGTGCCTAGGGGCTGGGAAGCAGGAGGGATTTTTTTGTGTTGCTTGTTTTCGTAAGTTTCGAAATTTTTGCAGCACCTCGGGCCTAGTAAGAGTCTAACCTGCAGGAGGGTGGAATCTTGTACATTGTGGTGCCCGTGAGCTGCCCACGGGTCGCACCATACACCGGTGCCTTGTGGTGCGGGTGAAGGGGCGCGTAGAGATAAACAAAAAAACTTTTCCTACGCGAACTCCCAAGATCTAGCCGAGGTAGAAGGCCACGAGGATTACCACTAGACGCGCAGTTGCGGATTATTGATGCGGCGCCTTGATGCAGTGCAGTCCCTCGATCCGATCCAGCCGATCCAATCCCGCGATCGTCGAAGTGCTGAACGTACAGCACCTCTGCCGGTATCCACACGTGCGAGGAGGAGCTCCGGCGGCGGACTGCTAGATCCGGTGCGACGGTTGAACTGAATCGGGCTAGGGTTCTCAACGCATGAGAGTGGAAAAAACCGTTCCCTTCAGGCATCCCACGCCCCTGCTTATATATCGAGTGGAAGTGGGCTCCAAGCCTTGTGGCCCATCCACCCTGCGAGTCCAACTCGCATTGTCAGCCCAATTCCAGTTCGGGTCCAACCCGACCAAATACTTGCTCCCGCTCTTAAGTGTGTGACCCCACAGGCTCATGGCGACTTGGACACGATTGGAGTCCGACTCACAATCGATCAATCGGTAGCGGCTCCTAGCAGAACGTGCCGACTCCCAAGTACCATCGAGTCATGACGACGTACCTTCCAATGTGACATACGTCTTAGTCCCTTTTTGCCTCACGATATACCTTGTCGAACTATAGGCGATTAATCGTCATCCCTTTAATAGTTCAACTCTCTTCTCGATCTGTGATATACGATTCATCCGACTAACTCTTAGTCGATCAACCCGGTTAACAATTAACCAAGTCGCGCATGGCCATGCTTCCCGAATCATATCACTCGAGAGGGCCCAGAGAATATCTCTCCAGTCGGAGGGGCAAAATCCCATCTTGGTTATCCACATCACACAGCTTGATTCTCAGTCAACCCGAACTCTGCCTTTATAACTGCCCTATTACGGAACAACGTTTGACAGAACCTAAGTTGGTGATCCACAACTCGGATTGTGCGATAACCTCAGGTCTAAGGATTACATTGATTGAGACATGCAAATGACGACCTACTCGTTGCATCTCAATATGGGTCAGTCCGACTCGCTAAACTCTTTAGCCGAGTCCGTGTAAGCTGGAATGACATCACCATGCCCATGACAAGTGAAACCGAGTCATCAGCCAACTTTCACATTAGTCTAGGTTATGTGTCCAGCACAACCTCAATGACTAAGGACAATTTAGTATGAACAACATGAATACATAGTTCCACAATCAAATCACATATTCAATGATACATATCAGATGTTCAAACAAGGACAACTCAATAATATTTATGAATACATTGGGAATTACATCATACATGATTGCCTCTAGGGCATATTCCCAACAGCGGGAGGACCGCAACACAAGGGGCTCATCGCACTCCGAGGCTTCTGAGATGACAGGTTGCCGCCACGTGTGCCACAGTTGCCTGGTAAACATGACGGCGGAAACTGCGCCACGTTCGAGGGAAGGGCGCCACTGTGCTGCGCGGGTCCGTCACGCGCGGTGGCAAAGCCCCCTCCCGCGCCTATAAAAGGCGCGCCCCAACCATGGAACTGCTCAGAGCGAAGCTGGGTTCGGGGCCGTTAAGGCGGGTGGTGCCACGGAGGCGCGGAGGAGCCACCCGCACTCCTGGCGCATCCCTCAGAGATCGTTTCCCTTGAACAGGTACCCAAGGTGGTTTTTCCTACCAAGGCAATGCCCTGTCTGCACTCTACCGCCGAGCGTCACGAGGCATTGGACCGAACGAAAAAGCTAAGTGTCTGAACATGAACGCTGAATTTGCTAAGAGCTAAACAAAACTGAGCACTGTCCCGCTGGGTGCGGCCCCTGATCCCGCGTGTAGCCGGAGTGTTAAAAGGGACGCTTGCGGGGGTAGTGCGCTCCCCGTGTGGCTTCGCGGGTCCGTCCCGGAGGGGCACGGCTTGGGGTAGTTACCCCGCAAGTGGAGTGGCTCCCCGCTACCGCTTGGCCCCAGGTCGGCACCACGGGTCCGGCCCGGGTCCCTGGTCTGGTCAAGGGTGAGGCGCGCGCGAGTCCCCCACAACAGAAGGCAAAATACGCAAAGGCTAAAAGGGGCCACCCCGCTAGACAGCTTCAGGAACAACGAACTTGTCGAAAAGTTTAATTAACTAAGTGTTAACGCTGCTTCGCCAAGTGGGGTCCCAGAATCTGCACGCGGCCAGGGTGTGAGGAGGACGCTTGCGGGGGAAGTGCGCTCCCCGCGTGGCTCCCGGGTCCGTCCCGGGAGGAGACGGCTTGGAGTAGTTACCCCGCAAGCGGAGTGGCTCGCCGCCTACCGCTTGACCCCAGGTAGGCACCACGGGTCCTTCCTGGGTCCCTGGTCTGGTCTAGGGTGGGGCGTGCGAGTCCCCGGTAACACAAGGCGTAACACGCAAAGGCTAAGGGAACCATCCCGTGAGGCAGCCTCGGGAATAAGGGACAAAAATTGAGCAAATTAACAAGCTTGATTAGCTAAGTGCCAAATGATTACATGGACTAATCGAAAGGTGATTGTTCAAACGGCGCTAAACGCCATACTTGCAGGGAAAGCAAACAAAAGAAGGTACAGTGGAAGCAACGAGCACGGCTGGGGGCTGCGGCAACTAGTCGTCGTTGTCTTCGGCTGGGGGGTTGGCGGGGAGATCAGGCTCCGGCTTCATCTGCATCCGCTCGACGACCTCGTCGACGAACTCGCGCACTGCTTGGGTGTGCGTGGGCTCGTCCTCGTTGTCGGACCAAGCATCCAGCAGGGACTCTAAGGGGAACTCCGGGTCTTGGAGATGAATCCGCGAGAGGATTGTCCCGGCAACCTCCCTAGCGTAGTTGGCGACTTCGTTGGCGCCATACCTGGCGATCCAGACATCGAGCGCCCCGAGCTTCCCCACCAAGTCGGAGAAGAAGGGGATCAGCGTCGTGACGTCCGTGCCGTCCACCTCCACTGCCTGCAGCTCGAACTTGGGCAGCAGGTCGCGTAGCGACTGGGCGATCTTTGTCAGCTTCTCCGTCTCGAGCTGCCGCTACCCGATCAGCGTGCTGTGATGGAGTCGGGCATCTTGCGCGACCTTCTTGGCCTTGCTGACGCGGCCCTCCAGCTTCGCAAGCTCTAAGGCCTTGGTCGCGTTGGCCTCGCCGGCCTTGGCGAGCTCTTCCCGGACGGCGGCCAACTCGTCCTCAAGCCCGGCCGCTCTCGCCGCATCCTCGGCAGCCTTGATCTGCACCTCCAGCAGGACGCGGAGGGCTTGGATTTCGCCGTGGTAATTGCTGATCAGCTCGCTCTTCTCGTCCAGCCGCGTCTAGGCCGTCGCGAGCACCTCGGCGTGCTCCTTCCGGGCCGTTTCAAGAGTTGCCACCATCGTGTCGAGCCTTCCTTGGAGCTCCACGCGCTGGACCTCCAGTTGCCGACGGAGGTCGGTCTCCGGGACTACCGGCTCCCGAGCGGCCTCCAGGGCTTGCCGGGCCAGCCACGCCTCCTCTTCGGTGAGGCGCGCCTCCTCGCGCAGCTGGGAGAGTTCGTGCCGCTCTCTCTCCACGGCCTGCCGCACCTCGCCGAGTTGATTCTTGGCGGCGGTGTGGCGCTCCCTCACCTCGTTGTAGGAGGTGACGAAGGCAAATTGCTGGTTTCGGACGCGTCCAGGAACCGGTGCCCCCGCTCAAAGAAGCTCGGATCCCAGGTAAGGGGGTTCCAAGCGACCCCGGCGAGGGTACCGAGGTCGGTGCTGGGGAGAGCCCCCGAGGATGATGAAGCCCCTACTGCCAAAGTGGGGCTAGGCGCGGGGTCGCCGACTTGCTCCCGGGGGTCTTGCCGTTCTTCCCCGGCAACTTCCCCCGCGCCCGCGCTCAGGGACCTCGAGGCTGGAGAAGGCTCCCTGCCTCCGGCGGGGGTTGCCCTATTGGACGACAGGTGAGCCTGTGCCGGCCACGTCCGTGGCTTCGGGCATGTCGCCAGGTGCTGTCACGGCGGCGGCGGTGTCCTCTGCGGCCGCCGTGTCCGTCGCAGTGGGGCCGGACGTGAGAGCCGTTTCTGACTCCACCTCCGCCTCTGCGGCCTCAACGACCGAGTCAGGGTCGACCACAGGTGCACCCATTCCTGGCAAGGGTGCACCTGTGCCTGCAACAATGAGAAGCATGAGGATCGGCGATGGCTGGAGCTATTGAAGGTGAACAAGGGCGACCGGAGCGGTTACCTTGTGCGGCCGTCGGGCTAGCCGGGGCAGCCTCGCCTACCTCGCCTGTGCCTGCGGGAGCATCCGAGAGGCTTGCTGCGGGCGAACTGCCGCTCACTATAGAAAGAGAAGGTATGTTCGTGAGTTTGGCTAACAAGAATTGCAGTTGCAGGGAATCAACGAAGACATACCCGGTGCCGGCCCTGCCTCCGATGGGGCTGGGTCGCCAAAGGACACGCCCCGCCGCTGCTGACCCCCGCGGCAGTGGGGTCGGCGTCGGCGCGCGTCCTCTTGCTTGGCATGCCAGGCAGGGAATTGCTCCTCGCCCTCTTGCTGGCACCCGCCGATGAGGAGGACTTCGGGGGTTTGCGTCGGAGCACGAAGCCCCGGAACACCACCCGAGCGGGCGGCGCCCACCGCGGTGTCGTCGTGACCCGGACAGCTCCGGGTGTCGACGGCGATGCCGTCGCGGCGCCGGGAGCCAAGCTCGCGGAGGCCCTCGCTACCGGGGCGATGGCCGTCGCGGGGGCGCCGGTGACCCCCGCAGGCGCGGGCGCTGCCGGGGTACCGACGGGCACCCCGGGACTGGTTCCCGCCGCAGTGCGGGCGGCCGCCGCCGAGGCACCCACGGCAACAGGGGCCACGGGGGCCGTCGAGGTACCGACGGGCGCCCCGGACGCTGCCGCCACCGCCAGGTTGGTGGCCGCTGCCGGGCGGATGTCGCCGTTGAGGAGATGGCTGCGGCCGCTGCAAACGCCCTCGATCTTCTCAGGATCAAAGGCGCGCTGTCGCTGCTTTCCTCGTTGACGTCCTCCACGGCGACGACTTCCAGGGATGCGGCCGCCTGGCCCGCCTCGTCGTCCAGCGACCGGAGGGAGGGCCAACTGGGCTCGGACCCGCCCTCGCTCTCCTCGAGCACCTCCTTCCCGCGGGATGCCTGCGGGGGAGCGTGCGGCACCCGGGTGGGGTTGTCGTCCATCAGCCCCCACTCGTTGTAGGGCGGGAAGGCGCCGACGATGTCGCTGAGCGCCTTGACGCCAGCATGGAGAGCGGAGACCCCCGGTGGGAACTCCGTTGATTGGAAGATCTTGCCAGAGATTCCCCTCACCCATGTCCTGAGGGACTCCAAATCCATGTCATTCGCCTGGAGGCGTGTCCTGTCCCCAGAACCCGTGTACATCCACACGGGCCGGGAGCGTAGCTGCAGCGGGGCTATGCGCCGATGGACGAAGGTGCGCGCCACGTCGACATCGATGAGCCCCGCTAGCCACAGCGCCTTGATCTTCTCCACGATGGGGAGGAGGTCGGCGTCGCGGTGGTACCTGTCCTGCCAGCCGTTCTGGGGTACCGGCAACTCCGTCGGTGGCTGGATGAACTCCTGGGGGTCCTCCACCCGGACCCAGCACCAGTCACCCCGCCACTCTTTTTCGATCTTCTTCCCCGACCGGATGATAAACTCGGACATCATTTGGTCGCGGGCGTGGAAGACCACCCCTGAAGACATCGCCTTCGCGTTGTCGATGCGCGGGTAGAAGTAGTGGCGGAAGAGCCCCACCGACGGCATCATCCCCACGAACGCCTCGCAGAGGAACTAGAAGGTGGCGAGGAGGAAGAGCGAGGTGTGGTGGAGCTGAGCCACCCGCAACTGATAAGATTCCATCAGTGCGTGGAGGAACAGAGAGAAGGGCGGTACCATGCCGCAGAGGAGGAAGCGTGCGAACACCCGGAAATCGTTGTCCTGGTGCTCGACGCCCGCCGGGAGGATCTGCGTCTCCCCATGCTCGTTAAAGCTGGAGGCGACGGCGAGCCATAGCTTCCCCAGCGCCTCACCGTTATAGCCGGGGCGGAAGAAGGCGACTGTGGTGCGCATCTCCCACCTTTTCTGGTCCTTCGCGGCGGCCGCTTTGATTGCCGCCTCGGTCTTGCTTGTCGCGGGTTTCTTTGAGGTTTGGACCTCCTTCCCCTTCCTGGTGGTGGGGGGCACCATGGAAAGCGAGGGCGGAAGCTGGCAGGAGCGCAGGGATACGAGACGCGGAAGAGGATGGAGGCGAAGGGGCAAAGTGTTGTTCCCCTTTTGGCAACAGTAGAGGCTTTATGACGCCCGGCCATTTGGTAACGGCCGGTTCCGTACCCTACGGGTGCGCAGGGACAACTCCTAATCACTGAGAGTAATGCGCGGAGTGGCCTTAACTACCCTATTTAGGGGGGGAGTTAGGGCGGAGATCGCGCGTCCACTGCTCCGCGTCTAACGGCACCGTACACGGGGCAACGAAGGGACGCAGGCCCGCGACTGATCAGGGCCCACGCGTCGGTTAAGGGCGTAGCCCGACAACCGACTAGGGAGAAACCCTTCCGGGAACAGGTGATGCCGGCCCACGCCCGGGGGCTACTGTCGCACCAGTGGCACCCGGGTTACCACCGCTACGCGACACGCGGGCCCCTCTCCCGAGTTCCCGGGAAGGTCTCATCCCGGGGAGCATCTATGAGCTCTCCGGCAAGCTACCAGCCCGAAGGGGGCTAGCGGGGCTTCGGGGAATATTCCCGCCTGGGCACCTCCCGGGAAGTGGCTTCCCGGGAGGGGGTTCCTGGGTGCGTTGGGCCCAGGTGCTTCCCGGGGTCGACTTGGTGGGACTGGGGGTTCCCGGGCGCGTGCCCCCGCCTCGGGTTGTGGGGCCCAGTGGACAGCGCCACGCGGGCGCGTGGCGGGCACGGGACGCGCGGTCCCACCAAGGCAAGGAGTAAGGCGCGCGGCTTAGTAAACGAGCCAAGGAACATGTAAGACGGGTAGTTACCCGTCCGGTCCAAGGAACAGTGGTTGTCTAATTCTACCCTAGGGTCTTAGGCTCCTAGCAGCGGAGGTGGCACCCATGCACGCCACCAGCTCACCGGGGGGAGTTGCATGCCTCCCCGTTGGACACTTGTAGCTCATGCAATATGGCACATGTGGCATCCCCTTGTGTATAAAAGGAGGACCCATGCCAACGGTCAAGGGGGTTAGTCATTTGGTCAGTTGGTTGGCTCGGACGAAGCTCGCTCGATAGATGCTTAGTGGCTCCAATAGGCAGCCAACAGAGAGCGGCGAGGAGTGCTTAGACACTGAGAGGAAGCCCGGGAGCTTGCCCGGCAACCTGTAAACATTTGATCCGTAATCAATATCAGCTTAGACAGGCAGGACGTAGGGTTTTACACCTCCGGGTGGCCCGAACCTGGGTAAAAAACGCGCGGGGACCCTCCCCCCGGCAACGTGTAAACACTTGATCTATAGTCAATACCAGTTCAGACAGGCAGGACGTAGGGCTTTACACCTCCGGGTGGCCCGAGCCTGGGTAAAAACATGTGTGCATGTCTTCTTAGCTTGCATGCATCCGGTGTACATTACTTTGCAGGTTGCGTAGGCCCATCGGCCACGCCGGCGATCGCCGGAGCGATCCCCGACGCCCTTGCCGAACCTTAAAAGGGGGCGTGACCGCACGGCCCCGGTGTCGGAGCCCCATGCGACGACAAACTCCTCGCCCCTTGTCTCATGCGCCGGCGTGCCTTGCTGCGATTCATACCACACCATGACCCGCACGGCGATGATGGCCTCTGCCGCGGTTCGCGCGGGAGGCAGCCGGTTTCCCGAGCGGAGGGCAGCCGTTTGAAGAAGACGAGGCCGATTTTTGCGTAGACGCTGCCGCCGGCGGTCACCGACGAGCTCTCCTCACGCGCCCCCTACCTGGCGCGCCAGATGTCATCGCACGGGGCTCCGACACCGGGGATGCGCGGGCACCCCTTTTTTAGGTTTGGCAGTGGGCTACGGGGATCGCTCTGGCAATCGCCGGCGGGAACGTGCGAGGCGCAAGAACCTACCAAGAACGCATGCACGCACTTTTTACCCAGGTTCGGGCCACCTTGCGGTGTAAAACCCTACGTCTTGCTGTCTGAGCTTGTATTGCTTTAAAATCGGCTGTTTACAGGTTGCCGGGGGAAGCCCCCGGGTGGTCTATTTTTGGCTAAGTGTTTCTTTCTACTTCAGGGTACTGCTAGTGTTGCACTACGAGTTGGCCCTGTAGACGAACCAACTTGCTAATGAAGAAAAACCCAACCCATTGACTGTTGGCGGGGGTCCTCCTTTTATAGCCAAGGGAATACCACAGGTGCCACGGGGCATGGTTTACAAGTGGCAAGCAAGGAGCTCGGGCAACTCCTTCTCGGTGCGCTGGCATGCATGCATGAGCGCCAACCCCGCTGCTAGGGGTCTAGGGCCTAAAAAATAGGACTGGACAGCCACTCGCAAGCTACTGATCCGCTTGCTTGTTGTAGGGACTCGAAGATCCTTTGAGTCAACCTCCTCCTGCAGGGGAGGAGGAGCTGGCCGACGAGTCCTCGAAGTCGCCGGAGTAGGCAAGCGACTCCGAGACGGAAGAGGTTTCCTCGTCGAGGAGGAAGCGCAGCAGGGAGTCGAACCCCAAGTCTGATGATTAGTCGACTGGTATCGAGGGTCCACCTGCTGCGACCTCGTCTCCTCCTCCTGCAGCCAAAAAGACCAAGACAGGCGGCCCAGCGCCTATTCGCCGATTTGGCCTTCTTGGCCGAGTCACCAAGACCAGGTAGGTGATTCTTCATGCAGCAGCTCTCCAAATAGTGCAATCTGAATACTGAACTAGCTGTTTTCCTTTGCCAGCTCTGTGGTCTCGGGTGACCAACCAACAACCCAGGCTATTGAGCCCACTGGGTCGGACCCGAAAGCTTCGGGTCCCTGAATCTTCGTTGAGACTTTTGAGCCTCAGCTAGCGATGCCTGAGGAAGGTTGCCCCGCTCGTCGACTCACTTGGAGAGGCATGGAGCCAAAACGGCTCCCTCGACTTCGGCTTGTCACGTAAGTCTTGAGTTCTTTTTGTAAAGTAATCTTCTTTTGTTAAAGAATTTTACTCTCCCGGTGGGAGTATGAGTCAGATGCTGACGTAATCACGGTCGCAGCCGATCATCTGCTCCATAACGGAGTTTGTTGATCGCTATGATGTGGTGATGGCTGAGCGAGATCAGCTTCGCCAAGACTTGGAGCGAAGCCAGCAAGAGCTGAGGTCTGCTCAAGGTAATGCTTCCAGCTTAGTCTTTTTTGAGTTGAAAAACTATTGTGTCTTGTTGTTTTGTCGTCTAGATCTCCTTTCTCAGGCTAACTCCCTCAAAGATGCCGCCGAGCTTCAATCCAAGAGCTTGGAGAAGAAACTTGCTGATCTGGCCAGGGAGTCGACAGAGAAGCTGGAGGCTGAAAAACGCCTCGCCCAAGAAGCTTCGGCGCCCTTCTCGCCAAGGAGGCCGAGAAGGAGAAGACGAGAGCCGTCCGACTCCAAGGAGTCCTTGGTCCCCTCGTAGGTAAGAATATCATAGTTGAATCCACTCATTTGGATATATTCTTAACGCTTTGGCTCTTTTGCAGGCCTGCTCTCCTTGTCTGGTCTCCTACCTTTGAGTGAAAGTTCACTCGATAGGGTGATTGACGTTGCGGCAACCGTCTGCTCTGGAGCGGCGACTGGAGTCCAGGGAACCTCCCGGGTGCTCACCGGTTTGTTCGGGAAATGTTTCCTGACGAGCCGGTGCCTGAGTCGCTAGGGAAACTCGTAGAGTTTTCTAGCGCTGACCCGGATCCTCTGGACGAGTTTAGCTGGGTTCAGACCAACTCCGGTGCAGAGTCGACGTTCATGTTAGCGTTAGTACACGGCGTCGGCGAGGACGTGCTGCGGAAGGTGGCATCGGGTGTTCCCTTGTTACCCAGCAGGGAGGAGGTGGTTTTGATGCCTTATTTCCAGCTCGGGAAAGAACTGGAGGCCCAGCTGTCGGCTCAGCTGGGGAGCATGGCATCTGAGGGAGAGGCGGCTCCGCTATCGTTGACTCGTGCACTGAGCCAGGAGGTGGGCCAAGCTTGAGGCTTAGACTTCTTTAGGCTTTCTCCTGTCCTCTTTGTATTTTTCTTCCTTTTTTTTGTATCATTTTTGCTTGAATGTGAGCATTATTAATAAAGAAACATCCTTGTTCCTTTGCACTGATATGAGTCGGACTCCTTGCTTTTAGTTAAGACTCGTGTCTTTGAATCCTTTCCAGGACTGAAAAGGGGGTATTTCTCTTCTGCAGTGGCAGAAAGACCCCGCGACTTCGACAGTCGAGGTAGACACAGAGAGGGTTGTGACACCTGAGTCGAATATCGCGAGAGCCGCAGTCTCGGCTGAGATGCTCCCTTCGAAAACTGCGGAGTCGACGGCTCCAAAGGAGGTTCCTTCCCTAGACCAGACTCGAAGCGAACTAGAGTTCCTTCGTCGACGCCTCCAAGAAACCGAACTCGAGCCAAAAACTCGACGATGGAGAGTCGGAGAGCCGTGAGCGAGTTGCAGATTGCCAAGACCAAGTTGAAAGCGGCTGCCGCCCGAGAAGAGTTTATCTTCCAGGAGCTTCGCGGGCTGAGTTCTCAGCTTCAATGTGAGCCGCTGCCTCCTTTTTGCTTGGATCTTCTTCTTTTCAGCTTGTGCTTTAGAAACATGAGTTGTTTGCAGATATGCAGGCCGACCCGCGAGCCGAGCAAGATCGGGTAAACAGTGCCCCGAACGCTCGTCAGACGATCGATCGATCATCGTTCTGGTCTGGCCGAGCGAGGGGTCATGACCTGATGCTTTTGCGAGACCGCATAGATCAGAATAAAAGCTTCTTCAACTCCGATTTAGAGACTTTGAAGGCGATTCATAAGGTATTCTGGCCCTTGGAGGAGGTGCCCCAAGAGCTGAGCAAGCTGACCTGAAAGCTTGGGCAAGATAGTGCCTTTCAGGAGCTGATATACCGTCAGCTGGTTCGGGGGGCGAAGATAGCCCTGGCGTTTGTGCGGGTCCAGTACCCTCGACTCAATCTTAGCCGAATATCGGAGCTTCCTGGTGACCCAGGCGATGAAATCGATCTGCGACCTCATTTCAATGCTGTTTACAAGCAGGCGGCGAGAATCATCGGCTGGCGTTACTGGAAGGAAGAAGATCTCCTAGCGCGGCAACGTCGACCGTCGAGTCCTCAGTAAATGGCAGTAGTATAGATTCTACCGGGTGCGCGACCAGCGCTCCCGGTGGGAGTAGCCCTCGAGTCTAGTGAGGACCGTTTGCAGTGGTGACCGGACTCAAGTTATGTACTCTAAGATTGTATCTTGACCAGGGGTCGTTCTTGTAGAAAGAGCTTTTTTGTATTATAATTGAATCTGAACATGAATTTCATCTTGACCAGTGGTGACCCGGTGGGAGTGACGCTGAGATCCTTTATCCTGCCCTGAACTCCTCCTCCCGGCAAGTGCCTTCCCCGGAGGTGCCCAGGCGGGATTATTCCCCGAAGCCCCGCTAGCCCTTCCGGGCAGGTAGCTTGCCGGGTGGCCTATACGTTGCCACCTGAGGTGAGATCCTCCCGGGTACACAACGAGGCGACCCACGCGTCGTGCAACAGTGGTACCCCGGATGCCACTGGTGCGACAGTAGCCCCTGAGCGTGGGCTGGCAACACCTGTTCTTGGACGAACTTTTCCCCGGTCGGTTGCCGGGCTACGCCCCAACCGACGCGTGGGTCCCGACTCGCCTCGGGCCCGCGTCTCTTCGCTGTCCCACATAGCCCGCCGTTAGGGACGGAGTAGTGGGTCCGTGATTTCCGCCGTAACCTCCCCCTTAAACAGGGAAGTTAAGGCCACTCTTCGCATTACCCCTTTGATTAGGAATTATCCCAGCGCATACGTAGGGTGCGGAACCAGCCGTTACCAAACGGCTGGGTGCTATAAAGTTTTCACTACTGCTGCTCCAAGTTTTTACGGCCGTTACCAAACCAGCCTTCGTCTTCCAACTTCTTCGCATCTTGCGCCCAAGAGCTCTTGCTAACTTCTGCCTCCGTTCACCATGGCGCCCCCCACCACCAGGAAGGGAAAAGAGGGGAAGGCCCCAAAGAAAGCGGCGGCCGCCAAGGCCGCCAAGGCCGCCGCCGACAAAAACCAGAAGAAGCAGGCGATGAGGGCCCAGCTCGCCTTCTACTGGCCTGACTACAACGGCGAGGCGCTGGCCAAGATCCAGCACGCCGTTGCCTCCAAGTTCAACGAGCACGGGGAGACCCTGATCCTTACCGCGGGCGCCGACCACCAGGAAAACGACTTCCGGGTGTTCGGGCGCTTCCTCCTCACCGGGCTGGTGCCGCCGTTCTCCCTGTTCCTCCACGCGCCGATGCAGTCGTATCAACTGCGGGTGGCACAGCTCCACCCCACATTGCTCTATCTCCTCGCCACCATCCAATTCCTCTGCGAAGCATTCGTCGGGGTGATGCCATCGGTGGCGCTATTCCGGCATTACTTCTACCCCCGGATCGACAACGCGAACGCGATGTCGTCGGGGGTGGTGTTCCGCGCCCGCGACCGGATGAAGTCCGAGTTCATCGTCTGGTCGGAGAAAAAGATCGAGAAGGAGTGGCGGGGTGATTGGTGCTGGGTCCATGTAGAAGACCCCGAGGAGTTCATCCTCCCGCCCACCGAGTTGCCGCAACCCCACACCGGATGGTGGGACCGGTACCACCGCGACGCCGATCTCCTCCCCATCGTGGAGCAGATCAAGGCTTTGTGGCTGGCGGGGCTCACCGACATCGATGTGGCACGCACCTTCATCACCCGGCGCGTCGCGCCGCTCCAACTGCGCTCCTAGCCCGCGTGGATGTACACGGGTCCCGAGGACAGGACACGCCTCCATCGCGAAGGCGTGGACCCGGAATCCCTCCAGGTGTGGGTGAAGGGATCGCCGGCGAGGACCTTCCCGCGACGGGGTTCCCGCCGGGGGTCATCTCCCTCCACGCTGGTGTTGCGGGGCTCAACGACATCTCCGCCTCCTTCCCGTCCACGGTGGCATCCGCCCCAGCGGCGGATCCAGCTCCGCGTCAGCGGCCGCACTGGGGGCGTCTGCCGGCACCTCAGTGGCGACCCCCCTGCGGTGGTTGCCGGAGTCACGGCGGTGACCACCCTGGCAACGACCGCCCGCGACCCAGCGGCCGCCGGGGCCGCGGCGGCAGCCTCACCGGGGGCAGCCCCCGACGTCGCGGCGGCCTCATCGTCGGTTCCCGTGGCGCCCCGGGCCATGGCACCCCACGGGCACCCACTGCCCCACCCGCTCGGGGGGTCTTCCGGGGCATCGCGCTCCCGCGCAACCCCCGAGGGCCGATTCGCCGGCGAGCGCCAGCAAGAGGGGGAGTTGTCCCTCCCCCTCGCCGGCAACGCTGCCGAGCCGACCTCTACAGCGGCCAGCGGCGCCATCATCGCACCTGCCGGCGACCCAGCCCCAACGGAGGTGGTGCAGGCGACAGGTACGGCTCCTTCCTGCCTCCTTTGCTGCATTTTCAATCGTCGCTTAATCGCATAACCATACCTTTTCTTTCCGTAGGTGGCACTTCGCCCGCGGCAAGCCTCTTGGAGACCCCTGCCGGGATGGAGGATGTGGGGGAGGCTCCCCCCGCAAGCCCAACGGCCCTGCAAGTTAACCATCCTGAGCCCCCTTGTCCGCCTTCGGGCAACTTTTTAGCTTCCCGCTTCTCACACTTCTCGCTGCTGCAGGCCCAAGTGCACCCGTACCGGAAGCGGGTGCTACTGTGGTTGATCTCGACTCCGACGTCGAGGTCACAGGGGCGGCGAAGGAGTCGGAAGTGGCCCCCGCGCCAGGCCCTGCTGCGGAGGACTGGACAGCCACTGTTTGCCTGACTAGACGGGTAACGCTCCTCCTGTCGGCTCATAAAATGCGCCGTGTGCTTCATTCCTTACTCTGGCGAAACTGCACACTGGGCGCCTGGCACACGCCCACGTGGCGCCGTTGCTCTGCTCACTCGGCCCCGCCCTCTCGACGGGAACTTGCGCCCGGGAACTCGTCCTCCCGGCAAGTGCCTTCCTGGGAGGTGCCTAGGCGGGATTATTCCCCGAAGCCCCGCTAGCCCTTCCGGGCTGGTAGCTTGCCGGGCGGCCTATACGTTGCCGTCCGGGGTGAGATCCTCCCAGTAACTCAACGATGCGACCCACGCGTCATGCAACGGTGGTACCCCAGTGCCACTGGTGCGACAATTCTGGTTTCTTATAAAACCTTGTTTTATGCTTTTAAAACCCTCATTTTAGAATCTTTCTTTTAACTAGTGTAATAAATTTTTATTGCTAAATCTTTTTGGACCAGAGTTTTAAAACCTGTGAGTTATGCAAAACTGAAATCCCTTTTGTTAAATAAAAACCTACCAACTCATGTCACATGCTTGCATTGCATCATGGCATATGTTCTGCTTGTGTATGGTTTGTTTATGTATGTTTCATTGCTTCGTTTAGTTTACTTGGAGAGCGAACCGTGTGACTGTGAAGAGTGCTTTAACGCCGACAACTACCAAGGCAAGTTCACTTTGATCATAAATTCCCATTACCTTGCTTACTTTAAATACTTATGCACTAGTGTTGTGTAGTTTGCATTGATAGGGTTATTATTCGTATCTATGCTAGCTATACTTTTGTCCCAGTAGAGTAGGATACCTCTGCCGTTACCCTTCCACCAATTGCCATCGTTTGTAGTTGAATGCTATGCTATGTTAGTATACGTGGGAGGGAAACTCAATTACCATGTGTCGGAGCACGGTCTCCGGCACCGGGGATGCCGAGCACTCCCTTTTTGGTTCGGTGGAGGACGAGGTGATCGTTCCGGCAATCGCCGGCGTGGCGATAGACACAAAGTGTTGACACAAGAGTTTTACCCAGGTTCGGGCCACCCGGAGGTGTAATACCTTAGGTCCTGTTTTGAGTTGTATTCACAAGTTTGAGTGCGTACAGATCACCCGGGGAGTTCCCGGGTTGGCTACTTAGATGAACGCTGTGGTATTTCCTAATCAGTTGGGTTCGAACCCTTCGACCGGTGGCATTGGCCCTCCTTTTATAGACAAGGGGATACCACATGTGCCAATGCATGCAGCGTGACACGTTGCCTAGACGTGTGTCACAGCCACACGAAATACACTTTTGCTCATCCATGCTAGACGCCATGCAGCGCCCGTTCCACTGTACACGGTAGAAAAAATGGTTCTCAGGGTAGCCGCTCTAGCCTTGCTAAGCAAGCCTAGGCCTGCTGGTAAGACTCCTGTCGGTGCATTAAATGCACTGCGCCCGCCGTCTTGTCCTGTCTTCACTGTTCTGCAGGTCCCGCCTGCACGCTCTAGCGCAGGTTGCTGGGGTGCACCTTCTCGGCTAGTGCACCTGCTAGTTGCTGGGAGGCGTTCGTTCGGCTTCCTGGGACCGGGGTTCCCGGGAGCATCTTGTACTTGGCCCTTAGCTTTAGCTTCACTAGGGGTCGTCTCCTCGAGGCAGGCTTCCTGGGCTCGTCGCTTCCCGGGAGTCCTTCCTGATGGGGCTTCGTCACTGGCGACCCACGCGTCCCGTATCAGTTGGACCCCGTGGGCCACTGGTACGACAGTAGCCCCTGGGCATCATCGGCCGGCAGCCTTGAAGCTTCCAGCAAGTGCCATCCTCGGTTGGTTGCCGGGCAACGCCCTATCCGACGCGTGGGTCCCAAGGGTGAAACCCCCTAGCACCCGGCCTCGTGGGCCGCATTTATAGTTCCCCTTCTCCGAGCGAAACGGTCGGGCGCACGATTTCATGCCTTATCCCCCTTAATCACTAGAGAGTTAAGGCCACGTCGCGCACCCCCCTCTTAATCCCCAATTCTTTAGGGTTCTTTATTGCCGATCGTGGGGGTGTCCATTGCAGTCCGCCAGCCCCGATAAATACCCAAGGCCAGCGGCGGGCACTCCCCATTGTCTCTCGCTCCTGCCATTGCCTCCTCCCAAGCTCCCTGCGCCCCAACTCCGACCAAATCTCCTCTCCACCTCCGCCGATGCCTTCCAAGGGCCAGAACCGTCCGAAGGGGAGCACCAGCAAAGGGAAAAAGAGCGAAAAGGCCGGCAAGGAGGAGCTGACGGACAGAGCCCGGAAGGATGAGGAAATGCGAGCTAAGTTCGCTTTCTTCTCCCTCGGGTACAACGGCGAGGGAGTCGACAAGCTGGTCCTGGCGCTGGCCACCAAGCACAACGAGCACGGGCCAACGCGGGTCCTCCCTGTCGCCGCGGAGCGTGACGGGCACTACTTCTGGATCTTCGGGAGGTTCATCCTTGCCGGGTTCGTCCCGCCGCACTCCTACTTCCTTTCAGCCATCATGGAGACCTACGGGCTCATCATGACGCAGCTTCACCCCACGTCGTTCTTCACATTGGCCGTTTTCTGACACCTCTGTGAAGCATTCGTGGGGGTGATGCCGTCGGTGGCGCTATTCCGCCACTACTACTACCCGAGGGTGGAGAAGAAGGCTCCCCTGTCCTCGGGGGTAGTGTTCCGATTCCGTGACAGGATCAAATCGGAATTCATTGAGCTGGGGAAGAAAAAGATCGAGCATGAGTGGCGCCGCGACTGGTGTTGGGTGCGCACCGACGAGCTCCAGGAATTCCACGAGGAGCCCCTCAGGCCTCCGAAGGGCTCTGGCGACTGGACGCTTCGCGACCAGAAGGACGAGGAGCTGGCCCCAATCTATTCGAAGAGCAAGGCGCCCCGTGAGGCCGGGCTCACGGACACGGATGTGGCGCGCCACTTCATCGGGAGGCGCGTGGCCCCCCTGCAGCGGTGGTCGCATCCGGTGTGGATGTACACCGGGGCCGGCGACCGGACCCGGTTGTAGCGCACGGACCTCCTCCCGGAGGAAGTGCAGTTCTGGGTGAAGGGTATCACCGGCAAGGACGAACCTTACTGGCTACTCCTGCCTAGAGTGCACCCGCTCCACGCCAGGATCCCGAACAAGGGATCCCAGGATCTCCCACTCTGCGACGAGTGGTGGATCGTGGAGGACCCCTCGGCGCAACCCTCACCCCCGTAGCCCAGGCCCCATAAGGGCCAGGGGGCTGCCAACTCGGGAAAAGGGGGCCAAGGCCAGGCCTCCTCCAAGGCAGAGGGCTCGGACTCCGACGACTCCTCGCTGGGCGTCGGAGGGGATCTCAGCAACGACGACGGCGACAACGGCGTTCCCCTGGCAGCCGGCGAAGTCATGCCAGAGGAGGACGATGAGGAAGATGACGTCCCCCTAGTGAGGTGGTCCGTGGCGGAGCGGGCGGGAGGCCAGCCCGCAGCTCCAGGAGCCACACGGCGACGCGGGGATTGGGGCCTCCGGCGGCAGTGGCGCAGCTGCAGCAGCCGCCCCGACCACCCCGGAAAATCCGACAGCTCACCCCGCGCGAAGCGGCCCTCCGGCGAGGAGCAGCCTAGCGGACAGGGTGCTCAAGCTCAAGCCGGCGGGGTAAGTCCAATGTTGTCCAGAACAGTTTTGATTTCACGAAATTATTTTGTGCCTGACTAATCTATTTTTGTGTTTTCCTGTTCGTCGAGGAAGAGGGGGCAGACCAGCGTGTCGCCGGCAGCCTAAACCAAGAAGCCTCGCCCGGCATCGGGCGGCGGCGACCAAGACGCTGCGGTTGCGACGGCAGCAGCGGCCCCTAGGGACCCAAGGGGCCTCGATTCGAGCTCGCAGGGCACCGGCCCGGCGGCAGGTATGTGCCAGTTCGAACACTTCCCTTACCTATTCGCGCCAATCCCCATGCTTGACGCAGATGGCATTCGTGCAGCTGCCGGAGGGGTTCTGGCTGCGCCAGCGCCTTCAAAGGTGCGGGTAATTGACCTCACTGGCGTGGTCGACTACGATGCTCCGGCGAAGGTTACCTCCGTCGGAGCCCTTTAGCAATCGGTCACGGCACCTGCCGGGGCCGTGACTGCTGCCATAGGTGACGCCATGCAGGGGGCGCCATCTGAGGCGGGCGACACCGAGCAGCCTCCGCCAACGGGGGTGGGCAGGGGTGCCCTGGAGAAGCCCCCAGCTCGCCCCTTTGGACGAGCAGGGAGCAGCGGGGCTCGGCCAGGCCGGGGGCGCGCCATCAAATCCCGACGCGCCCTCGGGGTTGCAGCTGATCGCGGCAGGGTCCTTGCAACATCCCAAAATTTCAAACCTTTACATGTGCATTGCATCCATAAGCATCATGCCACAATTGCATGTTTCAATTCAAATTTGAATCACAAAAAGGCTTTAAAAGATTTTGTTTACACCTATTTGAGCTTTGGGTCTTCAAACCATTAAGGTTTATATATAAAAGGGGTTTATTGCACATATGAGCTATCCCATAATTTTTGGATAATTATTTGGAGTTGAAAAAGTATTTTATTTAAATAGATATATGGCCCTAAAGGCATTTATAGGGCAAATGTATTTTTACATATTTTATTTTGAAGAGAAACTACTTCCAAAAGTTGTATCTTGGTACAACATGATTTTACGAATTTTTTGGAATTTATTTGGACCAATTTGGAGTTCAAACTCAAAAGATATCAAATAAATGAGAAAAACAGAAAATTAAAAGGGCTAAAAGAAAAAAAAAAGGCTAAACCGGCCCGGCCACTTTGGGCCGAACCGGCCCAGTCCGACCGCGCCCGACCGGCCCCGCCTGCCCCACCGCCCGCGCGCGCCCGCACCCGCTGACAGGTGGGGCCCACCTGTCAGGGGTTTCTTCCCCGGAAGGAAACCCTCGCGCCGCCGACGCGATTTCCGGCCGCCGTCCCCGCACGCCCGCCGCCGCAATCTCCTCCTCCGGCCTTCCATTTTCACGCCCGAGCACGTCTAATTAACCCCCGCGACCCCCTCTCGTTTCCTTTTCCCTCGCTCGCACGCCGCCAGGCCGCCGGAATCCCTCGCCGGAGTCCGCCGCCCGTGCCGCCCGCGCCGCCCGCCCGTCTCGTCCTAGGCGCCGACCCCGCCGTCCCCGAGCGCCGCTGACCGCGCCCCCGTCTCCGCCGTGCCGCGCCGCGCCTCCCCGTGTCCTCCCCGACGCCCGAGGTCCCCCCGAACGCCCCACCCGAACGCCGCCCGCCTCCACGCCCGAGCCGCGCCGCCGCCGGTTTTCGTCGCCGGAACCCTAACCCGCCGGTGAGCTTCCCCCGATCGATCTCGTCCGTCCATCCATCTCCAACGGTGTAGATTAGATCGTCCTTATTCACTTAAACCGAACCGGTACCAACGAATAGGAATGCGCCACGTGGCACCCGAGTTATAAAATAAAAATGTAATTTTATTTCCCCGGATTAATAAAAGGCACTTTTGCAGATAGGCCCCTGTAACTTCAAATGATCACAACTTTAAATTTGTTCGGCCAAATTTAGTGATCCACACCTTTTTGGAATCCTTAGGAAGTGTAGAATCTTTTGGCACTGCCCAAATTCAAATTTGAATATTTGAATCACATTCAAATCACAGATTAGGGTTTTATGCCATTTAAATCATAACTATTTATTTATAAGTCCTTTTTGAATGAAACCAGTGCTCAAAATTTTGTTTTATTATCCTCTGTCCAATGGGACAGAGAAATAAATATTTTGAACTAATCTATTTGGCTGGTGCCAATAAAACCTCATTTTAGGTTTTAAACCCTAGCTTTTGCTTTTGTTTAAAAACCCTAATCGCAAGTGCTTAATTATCAATGCTTTGGATCAGTAGATCACCCAAATAAAATAAACCAAAACTCATGTCACATGATTTGCATTGCATCATGGCATACATATTCTTTGCTTGTATGGTGTGTTTTATGTATGTGTATGTTTGCTTGATTGTATAGTTTTCTCGGAGAGCGAACTGTGTGACTGTGAAGAGTGTCTGAATACCAACTACTATCATGGCAAGTTCACTTTGATCATTTACCCATTATTTTATTGTGCACTAGATTTTATTAATTGCATTGTTAGGATTATTACTGTATCTATGCTAGCTATGATCTGTCCTACTAGTATAGCATACCTTTGCCATGACTTCACCACCAATTGCCATCGTAGTAGTAAAATGCTATGCTATGATAATATACGAGGGTGGTATTATTACAATGTGATACTATTGAATTACCATATGATTTTCCTAGTGTATGGCAAAACAAGTAATTCAATGAATCGTCCTGGGTGGGCTGCTTTGAGTTTTCGGATGTCGTGACGTTAGATCCATTTCTATGGGGCCCGCTGAGTCGTCTCTCCGTGTGATTCGGGAGCGTCCATGGTCGTCTTCTCGTGCGATTCGGGGAGCGCCTGCGTCACAATGTGGGATGCCACCCGGGATAACCAGAGACTGAACTAGTTTCCTGTTTAGTAGTTTCAAGTACAACCACATGGTATTATGGGCTCTGCCAGGATGGATGTAAGAAATATGAACCTGGATCCGAGGTGACATCGGTATGTAGCAGTGTAGGTTGGAACGCGTCCCTCAGGTGGTTTGGGGGAATATGTTCTGAAAATTTCTGTAACCGAGGCCGTTGCTACTCTACCCTGAGGACAGCAAGGGATTAACACGTCGATTTCTTGTGGGTAAAGTGTACCACCTCTCGAGAGTGTCAAACTAAGTACTTAGCCGTGTCCCCGGTTACGGACAATTATGAGCAACTAGACATCGGAGCTGTAAGGAAAGTCTCACTCATTCAAATTTCCTAATAAAATGAATGGTTTGAACTGGGTAGGAGCATTGATGTTTCTACTCAATGTGCCTAGGTTAATAGAAGCATGGGTGTTTCTACCCCGTGTCCAATAGAATTCAAAACTATTTGTCTAAAAATGATAGGATTTGAATAATGATGCGTTTATGCAAAATAGCCAAACCCCACTTAGCCAAACTATGCATGTACTTGGTAGGTCCTTTATAACTCTAGTGAGCCTGCCAATACATTCAAATGTATTGACCACGTAGTGGCTGCAATTAACAATGCAGGTGGATCCGACGATGAGTGAGGTTCGTCGTTTTGTCATGGGTCATGTACTTACATTCCAACATGCTCTCACCTTGGAGTAGTATGGCCCTTATGTTCTACCCTTTTCCGCTGTAGTATTTTGAAACATTGTCTTATGATGATGAAACAATATTTGTTTATGCTGGCCCAAGAGGTCATGCGAGGTTGTAAGTACTATTTAAATTCTGGATGATGCGATGTAATAAAATACTTTTGACCTTTGTTTCTGTATACTTCATCATGAAACTGTGTGTGCTAGTGAGTCGATCCAGGGACTAGCACAGTAAGCACAGAGATCGAACCCTAGTAATGGGGAGGATCGCTTCAGTCCTCCTCCTCCGCCGGAGCCGCCTTCAGCCTGGGAGCAGGGGAGCTCGCCGGGCAGACTTGGGGTCGGATCACTTTCGACCCCAGCGTGTTCCAGTAGGGACACCAAGTGATCGACAACATCCAGCAGCAGCAGCAGCAGATGTTCCTCGATTTCTTCAACGACGCGCAGCAGCACCATGCCCGTATAGTGGCGGAACTGAGCGCAACGCGACGGGAGGCGGAGGAGCAGCGCACCGAGCTGCAGTGGCTCTGGGAGGAGCTCTAGCAGGTGCGGCAAGCTGGGGCAACGCCTGCTGTGCAAGGGGTGCCAGAGGCACAGGTCCTCCAGCAACTGTTCGATCTGCAGCAAGAGCACTAGCAGGACCTCGAGCTGGTAAAGGACACACATGCCAAGAGCGAGGAGGAGCACCAAGCGGCTTTGGACTCGTTCCAAGGGAATCTCCGGGAGAAGACGGACTTACTGTCCGGCTACTCCCTGGAGATCCAGCACCTCTGCCGCGAGGTCGGAGAGCTGGAGACGGTGGCTGCAACAACAGCCGAAGCCTCAGCACGCCGAGAGAAGGAGCTACAGGACCAGGCCCGCTACCGGGAGCGCGAGCTTGTGGGGCAGCTCAAGGCCGCCCAAGATGCCAGCTCATCCCTTCAGGGCAAGCTCGACATGGTGCGGCAGGAACTCCAGCTGATGGACGACGACAACACTAAGAAGGCGTCGAAGATCGGTAGGCTGAAGTCCGAGTGCCGCGAGCACAAGCGGCAGGCCCAGGAGGCTCGCAGCGCGTGCACCGAGCTGCGGGCCCGCAGGACAGGGGAGGTGGCCAGGCTGAAGAAGCTGGCCAATTTGGCGGTGGAGGCGCTGCAAGGGTTCGACATCCCTGTGGCTTTCTTCGATGGGGCAGACATGGGGAGCTTCATCTCGTTCTTCGCAGACTTCATCGGCCGGCTGAGCGGCCTACAGAGCTACGTCACGGCCTTCGGGGACTGGCAAGTCGGCCTTGCGGCCGAGCAGGTCGCCGGGCAGATTCTCACACGGGTCCACTCCGCCCACCCCGACTTCCCGTTCGAGTCGGTCTTCGAGGCCTGGTTAGACGAGGAAGAGGCCACGACCCACGGGGACGCTGTGCAGGGCGTCGTGGACGAGATGGTGGCGCGAATGCAGGGAAAGGTCGACGAAGACGAAGCCGCAGCTAAGGAGGTTGCCGGAGAAGCCCCCGATGCCGAGGATGCCCCTGACACCGACGCAGCCGCCCCGGGTGCACCCCCCGCGTAGTTTCCTTCCTTCTCTTTTTTTTTCTTGCAAGTAGCGCATGGCGCCTTAGAACTTTTTTTATGTTAGCTTTCCCTAGTCATTACCAGTGTTACTCGTTAACTCGTTTTGCTCAAGCTTCAATATTTATCCGATGCTATTTTTACTTGCTCCTTTGCCTAAAACTAGCTTGCCGGGGAGGGGCTCTGTCCTTCCCGTGTTTTAGCCTTGCGTACCCGGGGACTCGCCAACCACATGCTTGGCCAGACTAGGCACCCGGGACGGACCCGCGGTGCCGACCTAGGACCAAACAGCAGCGGCTAGTCACTCCGCCTGCGGGTTAACTATCCCAGCGCGCATGCCTCCGGGACGGACCCACGAGCCACGTGTGGGGGGTGTCCTCACCCCGCAAGCGTCCTTCCTACGCTCCGGATACACGGGGACCGAGCTTACCCCAGCAAACCAGTGTTACTAAAGGGGAAAAACCAAGGACCCAAAATGAGATACTTAGCTTCCCGTTCTTTTTGGGCTTGTAGCACCTTGTCGAGAGCCGTGGCAAGGACGCTGTGGCAGTGCACCCTCTAGCGACATGCACGGAGGCATGCACCACCACAGCGTCTTCGCGACGCCCCTCGCCCACTGCACCACCATTTCTGGTGTCGCTCCATAAGAGATGTGGCAGGGCCATGATGACACCCTTAGCGACAAGCGTAGAGGGATGCACCACCATTGCCTCTCTGCGACATCTCTTGTTTTCTTGCCCGTTGTTGGTGGTTCACTTGCCCTGGTCTCCTTAAATAGCCAAAGCGCTGCTCTTGCCTCCACACGCCCGGGACCACCGGTCGCCTCGTGGAGGCACTGGCCCTGTCTCAGTTTCCTGCATCAAGCCTCGAAGTAATTGCCATATATGTACAACTTACTCGCAAGACGACGACACCCGTGACCACCCCACGAGCATCACAGTGTGGCTTCGCCTTATCTCTACCCTGCATGTCAGACTCCTGCAGTGCCCAAGGTACATAGCAATTTTTTTTCGATATGTACGAATAACAATATAAACTGGATAACCTCCTGCCTCCCAGCCCTCGGCCACAGAAGAGTTGACCTCAGACCTGGGTGTGAGCATCTTTACATTTCCACGGTGCCTCGCTGGCACGTAGCACGTTGCAGACAGGTCCGGCAACTGCTAGGCCTCGTTCCGAGACATCCCGGCAACGAGCTCTGTTTTTGGGGTTCCGGCAGCCCCCTGCTCACAGCCAGGGATGAGGAGACAATTCTGTGCACCTGGAGCAGGAGACAGAAGCATTCACAGATAGCAAAGCGCAATATTTACCAATGCAACACTTATCTTTATTCAGCTTTGTGCTAGCGGATTACAATTGGGCCTTGCCCGGCTACACTAGCTTAAAGAGGCACGCTGCCGCAGCATCACCTGTGAGTAAGGCGCCACCGTTTCACAGGTAGAACTTGCGTAGGTGCTCAATGTTCCAACTATTGGGCACCGGCAAGTCTTCTTCGGTTTCCAGCCGGACAGCCCCCGGTCTGGTCACCTGCACTACCCGGAAAGGGCCTTCCCAGATTGGAGTCAACTTGTTCCCGGCCTTCGTTCCTTGTATCCGGCGCAGGACGAGGTCTCCAACCTCGAGCCCCCGAGGACGGACTCTCCTGTCGTGATAACGACGGAGTCCCTGCTAGTAGCCTGCAGCTCGTACAGCAGCCCGGCATTGAATCTTCTCGATGAAGGTAAGGTCATCAATCCTCTGCGTGTGTTGGCTCTTGTCGCTGTACACGCGTACCCGAGGTGACCCATACTTGAGCTCGAGGGGCAGCACAACTTCTGCCCCGTAGACGAGGGCAAACGGAGCCCGTCGCCCGACTCATTGTGGTCCGCAGTGACCACAACACGGGCTGGAGTTTTTCAACCCAGTGTTTCCCGTTGCCTTTGAGCTTGTCAAAGGTTCTCGTCTTGAGCCCCCGCAGCACCTCTGCGTTGGCTCGCTCAACTTGCCCATTGCTCCTCGGATGAGCAACAGAGGCAAAGTGAATGTTAGTGCCCATGTCCTCGCAGTAAGCTCGGAAGACCGCACTAGCGAATTGCGTGCCGTTGTCGGTGATGATGCCGTTAGGCACACCAAACCGGCACACAATGCCCTTGAAGAACTTGATGGCTACCTGCGCCGTGACGGCTCGGACAGGGTCCACTTCGATCCACTTCTGAAGTGATCGCCCCCGTATAGGGTTCGATCTCTGTGCTTGTAGTGCTAGTCCCTGGATCGACTCACTAGCACACACAGTTTCAAGATGAAATATCGAGATACAAAGGTCAAAGTATTTTATTCCTTCAGGGAAGACGGCCCTGACAGGTGGGGTCCACCTGTTAGTGGCTGCGGTTAGGCGCGCGGGCTAGCTGGGCGGGCTCGCTGGCTAGGCCAATCTGTCGGTCGCGCGGGGAACTAGGTCGGTTCGGCCCAAATGGCCGGGCCGACCGCTTTCTCATTTTTTTTTCTTTTATCCTTTCCTTTCCTGTTTTCTTCTAGCTTTTGAATTTGAACTCCAAATCAACTCAAATCAACTCCAGAAAACTTGTAAAATCATATTGTAATATGATTCAACTTTTGGGACTAATTTCCCCTCAAAATAAAATAGTTAAAAATAGTTTTGCTTATAAATTGCCTTTAGGGCTTTATAACTAATTAAATAAAATAGTTTTTCAACTCCAAATTAAATAAGAAAAATATGGGGTAGCATTTATGCAATAAACCCCCTTTTTTTAATAACCCCCTATTGGTTTAAAATTCAAAACTCAATTGGGTTAAAGGCCAAGGTTTAAAATGAAATAAAATCTTTTCAAAACCTTTTTGGAATTCAAAACAAGATTCAAAATGCAATTGTGGCATGATGCTCATGAGTGCAATGCATATGAAAAGGTTTAAAACTTAGGGATGTTGCAGACCTACCCCCTTAGGATGAATCTCGTCCTCGAGATTTGGTTTGGCTAGCAAAGAGGTGCGAGTGGTCTTCTCGAAGATCATTGTCGCGTTCCCATGTGGCTTCTTCTTCAGTGTGATGGTCCCACTGCACCTTACAGAACTTGATAGTCTTGGATTGGGTATGTCACTCAGCTATATCCAAAATCCTGATCAGTTTCTCCTCATAGGTGAGATCACTTTGCAGTTGGACCTCCTCGAGCAGAATCGTATCCCTCAGTTGTGTGTCGGCCATCTCAGGATGACACTTCTTCAGTTGCGATACGTGAAACAAATTGTGGACATTTGAAAGTGTTTCCGGTAATTCCAGCTTGTAGGCTACCTCTCCTTGGCGTGACAAGATCTTGAAGGGTCCAATGAAACGGGGTGCTAGCTTCCCCTTGATTCCAAATCTCTTAACTCCGCGTATCGGTGAGACTCTGAGATACGCTCTATCCTCAACCTCGTAGGTAACCTCCCTACGCTTGGAATCTGCATAGCTCTTCTGTCTCGACTGAGCTACCTTCAGCCTGTCTCGGATAAGTCTAACTTTTTCTTCGGCATCCTTTATCATGTCAGGACCGAATAGGCTACGGTCTCCTACACCATCTCATAACAATGGTGTTCTGCACTTTCTACCATACAAGGCTTCAAACGGTGACATTCCAATGCTTGCTTGGAAGCTGTTGTTGTATGAGAATTCTGCATACGGTAGGTTATCGTCCCAACTGGACCCATAATCTAGAGCGCAGGCTCTCAACATATCCTCAAGGATTTGGTTTACTCTTTCGGTTTGTCCATCCGTCTGCGGATGAAAAGCTGTGCTGAATTCCAGCCTCGTCGACTCATGTAGCTGTCCCTAAAATCTTGAGGTGAATTGGGTACCTCTGTCTGAGACTATTTCTTTGGGTACACCGTGTAGGCATACAATCCTGGACATGTAGCGTTTCGCTAACTGAGCATTGGTGTAAGTGGTGTTCACTGGTATGAAATGGGCAACCTTGGTCAAACGGTCAACCACTACCGATATGGAGTCATATCCTGATCTGGTCCTTGGTAAACTGGTGATGAAGTCCATGCCTATTTTATCCCACTTCCAGTCTGATATTGAAAGTGGTCGTAGCAGTCCTGCTGGCTTCTGGTGCTCGGCTTTAACCTTGTTGCACACATCACACAAGGCGATAAATTCTGCGATGTCTCGCTTTAATCCGGACCACCAAAATGTTTCTTTTAGGTCCATGTACATTTTTGTGTTCTCAGGGTGGATTGAGTATGGTGAGTCATGGGCCTCTTGTAAAATCAGTTTCCTGATTTCCGGATCTTGCGGCACACAAATGTGTTTACCGAACCATATGGTACCCTGGTCATCGTCACGAAAATCTTTTGCCTTCCTGATAAGCTTATTGTCTTTTATCGCATTTATTTCTGAGTCGCCTTTCTGTGCTTCTCTAATCTTGTCCAACAACGTGGGTTGTACTTCAAAAGTAGCCAAGTAACCTTCCGGTACAATTTCCAGTCTATGGTCTTTGAATTGTTCGCACAAATCAGGCGGTAATTCTGCAGCTGTCAGACCATTCACATAACACTTGCGGCTCAAAGCATCGGCTACTACATTAGCCTTTCCTGGATGGTATTGCAAATTTAGATTATAATCCTTTATCAATTCCAACCATCTCCTCTGCCTTAGATTTAATTCCTTCTGGGTGAATATGTACTTCAGGCTCTTGTGATCTGTAAACAACTCGCAATGTTTCCCCATCAGGTAGTGCCTCCAAGTCTTTAAGGCGTGCACCACTGAGGCTAATTCCAAGTCATGTGTGGGGTAGTTGCCTTCATGGTTCTTAAGTTGTCACGAAGCGTACGCTACAACTCTTCCTCAATTCCTGGAAACTGTCTTCACATTTCACATTCCAGTCGAACTTCTTCTCCTTCTTTAGGAGCTCGGTCATGGGTTTTGCTATCTTGGACAAATTCTCAATAAACCTCCGGTAGTATCCAGCGAGTCCTAGGAAACTACAGATATCTCCAACATTCTTAGGTGACTCCCATTCTGTAACAGCTGCCACCTTAGCCGGGTCAATAGCTACTCCGACTCCGGACACTATGTGTCCAAGGAAACTGACTTCTGACAGCCAAAAGTCACACTTGCTGAACTTGGCGTACAACTTGTGCACCCTTAGCTTCTCAAAAATCAAGCGCAGGTACTGCTCATGTTCTTCTTTGCTCTTGGAGTAAACCAGGATATCATCGATGAACACCACGACAAACTTGTCCAAATATTCCATGAATACCTTGTTCATCATGTTCATGAAGTATGCGGGTGCATTGGTCAAACCAAAAGGCATCACGGTGTACTCGTACAGACCATATCTAGTGGTGAAAGCCGTTTTGGGTATATCCACTTCTCGGATCTTCAACTGAAAATACCCTGATCGCAGATCGATCTTTGAGAACACACAGGTTCCTTCCAACTGGTCGAAAAGATTGTTAATTATAGGTAAGGGGTACTTGTTCTTTATCGTCACCTCATTTAGTGAACGATAGTCAATACACATCCGTTGGCTCTTGTCCTTCTTCTCGACAAATAGGACATGTGCTCCCCATGGTGATGAGCTGGGGCGAATGAAACCTTTCGACAACTGTTCGGCCAACTATTTCTTCAATTCCTTTAACTCATCCACAGCCATCTTATAGGGTCTCTTGGCTATGGGTCCACTTCCAGGCATTAATTCTGTCATCGCACGGGGCTCCGACACCGGGGATGCGCGGGCACCCCCTTTTAGGTTCGGTAGTGGGCGACGGGGATCGCTCCGGCGATCGCCGGCGAGGCCAATGCAAAGCCTATGACTGCAATGAACATGAGAACGTTTTTACCCAGGTTCGGGCCACCTTGCGGTGTAAAATCCTACTGAAAGGGAAACCTTGCCCTTGTATGGGTTTTGATGAATGATGACAACATGGTTGAGGAACTAATGAGTTACACTGAGTGTTTCAGGTTTTAGTTCTTTAGAAGAATTGGTTTAACCAGCATCGATGTCCCCTAAAAATTGAAGTACAGGTACTGGCGTGAAGAATGAATAACTCAGTGAAGAACGTGAAGCATAGCATTCTTCATAGATCTTTCCGTAGTTTTTTCTTTCACTTGAGTATAGGAACGCCATACTATTAAGGGGGGTTTGAAGTGTGGAGCTGGTTTAGGTGAAACCTTATTCTTCATGTTCAGCATAGGCGAAAACCATTTTCTGTGTGTGTTTTTCGTCGGAGTGAAGAATGAAGCATTTCAGGCTTCATAGAAACTTCCGCGTGAAGTCTTCACTCTGAGTTCAAATGTGTTTGAAAATCTGTCACTTTCGTGCTTGACTACCTAATCTAACCGTTGTGAGACGAAGTGATAAAGTGTGAGCTGGAGGCTCAAAGTTCACTTTATCCAACGGGTCACAACGGCTAGATCAGCCGTGGCCAAGGCTATATAAGACGACCCACCCCGAAGGAATTCGGTGGTGATCCCGAGTGAGTTGTTTTGAAGAACACCTGATAAAACCCTTAGAGCTGAACTGAGCGTGAAGAATGGGATCCCCTCTCTAGCCGAGCACTTGAAACTTGTTACTCTTGGTGATTGGCATCACCTAGACGGCTAGGAGTCAGTGTTGAAGAGCAATCGAAGATTGTGATTGGCCATCAACCAGTCTATGAAGGTCCGGAGATCACCTCAAGATCTATCACGAGTAACTGGGCGTCTTAGCTCAGGAGGATTGGGTGGACTTGTGTGTTCGCGAGTGTTGTGTGACTCAGCCCCCTCAACGGAGACGTAGGATTGTGCCAACAATCTGAACTTCGGAAATAAATCCCTGTGTCTTCAGTCTTGGTGATTTTGTTCCTCAACTTTTACTCTGTGAAGTACAACTGTTTCATTGTGTTATGTCTTCTTTGCTGTTACTAAACCTGTTTATCTTTCTTCTTTCCGCTACAACTCTAAAATCGTTGAAGTACTGTCTTCAGTCTTCAGTCTTCATTTTGAAGAAAGAATTAAAACTGGTCACATTCACCCCCCCCCCTCTGTGACATACTCGATCTTTCACTTGGTATCAGAGCAAGGCTTTCTTGTTTTTGTTTAACCACCTGAGGAAGAAGTATGTCTAAGGAAGGGAAGTTACCTGTTCTTAGCAGTACCAATTATGCTTTTTGGAAAAATCGTATTAAGACTCACATCATATCTACTGACCCTTGTGCTTGGGAAGCAGTCACAAATGGCCTTGTTGTTCCTCAGGGACCCATCTCTGGATATGACTCTATCTCTAAAGAATTATCAAGCAAATGCCAAAGCTTGTGATATCATCTTCTCAACTGTCAGTGATGGTGAGTTCAACAAGATTAGCGATCTTACTGACGCAAAGAAGATTCTAGAGTTACTCGCCTCATCAGTCAGTTTGACCGTCTCATGCTTGAGCCAAATGAGACCGTTTCTTCACTCTTCGATCGCATGAGCACCATCGTGAACGAGCTGAATACTCTTGATGATCACAATATCACTGACTTGATGCAAAACAGAAGGTTTCCTTGAGCTCTCCCCATGGAATACACTACTATCTGTGAGCTAATCAAACATAGACCAGATTTCAAGGAATTGACTCCCACCTGGGTTCTTGGAAGAATCATTTCCTATGAACTTGACCAAGAAGAGAAGAGATTGATCCATGGTTCGGGATCCAGTTCGAAGAAGAACAATGTTGCACTCAAGGCCAAGAAATCGTCCAAGAAGATTGTCAGCTCCAGTGAAGAATCTGAAGAATCATCTTCGTCTGATGAAGAATCTAATGACGAGCTTGCTCTTTTTGTGAAGAGGTTCAATAAGAAGTTTGGAAGTAAGTTTGGAAACAAACTGAAGTATCAAGGTGAATCCAGCTCCTCCAAGTTTCGGAAATCAGCTCATCGGAAGAAGTCTGATATGGCCAAGAGAGCTTGCTTCAACTGTGGCAAGAAGGGCCACTTCATTGCTGAGTGCCCCTAGAAAGCTGATGAAGACAAGGAGAAGAAAAGCTTCAAGAAGCACTCTCACAAGAAGAACCATGATCGTCACAAGAAGGAGGGCAAGTACTACTCTAGAGCACATGTTGGTGATTGGAACTCAGATTCTTCATCATCTGAAGAATCATCTGACTCTGAGTCTGAAGACGGCGTCGCCGGATTGGCCATAGCTATTACATCTGCCAGAGAGAAGACTTCACTGTTTGCCTCTGCAGATTCATCAGAAGATGCCTCCGGAGACGATCGTTCCGCACCATCATGCTTCATGGCAAAATCCTCCAAGGTATCATCTCCTAGTGAAGAAATAAACTCTAGTGATAATGATGAAACTGATAATGAAGAATCTGAACCCATGACATATGAAAAACTTCAGATCATTGTTGAGAAGCAAGAAGACTTACTTATCACTAAGAACAAGAAGAACACTAACATGGCTAATGAACTCAAAAGACTCAAGTCTAAGTTTCGGGCCATGGAAGAGGCTCATAAGGATCTCAAGAAAACTCGTGCTGAGATTAATCTTAACTATGTTTCGATTAAACTCGAGCATGAAAATCTGAAGATTTCTCATGAGGACCTCAAAACTGAGAATCTTGATCTCAATGCTAAGCTAGTTGACTTACTTCAACAAGGTGATTCCTCTGAAGTATGCCTGATTTTCCTGATTCACCCGATATTGCTTCTAGCTTTACTACTATTGGTGAATCTTGCTCTGTTGTCACTAACCCTTCACCGAGTGATCTTTCACTTGCTGAAGAAAATGCTAAGTTGATGAAGCAGATTGAGGCTGGTATCCTCAAGTGTCACCAAGGGACTGAAACCTTAAACCAGATTCTTGGTCTTCAAATTCCTCGCCGACGCAAGGATGGTATCGGTTTTCAGAGGAAGTACAATGTTAATGGTGATTCTTGGCTCCCTGAGCAATATCCCCCTACAAAGTTTGTCCAGGGAAGAGGGAAGTATACTGAGGTTCCTCCATTTGTGGGAAATCTGAATCCCCGCAAGGATGCTTCAAAGCGTCCCGATAATTCACGTGCTTACCCGATATTCCATGTTAATGAATCTTACATTTTGAAGATGGGTAAGAATAATAAAGTGAGAGCTAATTTCACTAGAACCAGAATGCGTGGAGAACATGCAAAACCTCAAATCTGGGTGCCAAAATCTGTCATTACATTTTTCCGTAATGCCTTGTGTTCTTCAAGTTCTACTAACGTGCAAGAACCCATGAAGACATGGGTGTCTAAACGAGCCTAACTTTCTTTGTAGGCATATGCATCCAGAGGAAAAGAATGGGTCATGGACTCCGGATGTACGAATCACATGACGGGTGAGAAGAAAATGTTTAGCTCTTTAGAACTTGGTCCTCAACATCATGAGAATATCACTTTTGGTGACAATGGTAAGGGAACGGTAATCGGTCTCGGCAAAATTGCTATTTCCAAGGAAAATGACCTGTCTATCACTGAAGTACTTCTTGTTGAATCACTTGGATATAATCTTCTATTAGTTGCTCAACTATGTGATAATGGACTAATCATTTGCTTCACAAGACCATATGTGTATGTTACTTCAGAAAAGGATAACTCTTTTGTCTTCAGAGGGCAAAGAAAGGTAACCTCTATCTTGTAAATTTTGAAGACTCCTCATACTCACCCCCTACGTGTCTAGTTGCAAAATCCTCACTAGGGTGGCTCTGGCATAGAAGACTCGGTCATGTGGGCATGAAGAATTTGAACAAGCTTGTCAAAGGCAACCACATCCGATGCTTGAAGAACGTTTCCTTTGAAAAAGATCGTTTATGCAGTGCGTGCCAAGCTGGGAAGCAAATCGGAGCGTCTCATCCCGTGAAGAATGTCATGTCTACTTCAAGACCTCTCAAGCTACTTCACATGGATCTTTTTGGTCCTACAACTTACATGAGTATAGGAGGTAACTCATATGGCTTTGTGATCGTTGATGATTATTCACGTTTCACTTGGGTGTTCTTTTTGGATGATAAGAGCACAGTAGTTGAGATCTTCAAGAAGTTTGCATGAAGAGCCCAAAATGAGTTTGAAGTATCCATCAAAGGCGTGCGAAGTGACAATGGAACAAAATTCAAGAACCTTCAAATGGAAGAATTCTTCGAAGAGTACGGCGTGAAGCACGAGTTCTCTGCACCTCATGTTCCTCAACAAAATGGGGTGGTAGAGAGGAAGAACCGTATGTTGATCGAAATGGCCCAGATGATGCTGAACGAGTACAAGACTCCTGATCGTTTCTGGGCTGAAGCCATCAACACCGCTTGTCATGCTTCAAATCGGCTGTATCTTCATCGACTTTTGAAGAAAACTCCATACGAGCTCATCTCCAACCGCAAGCCCGATGTATCTTACTTCAGAGTCTTTGGAAGCAAATGCTACATCCTCAACAAGAAGAATAGACGAGCTAAGTTTGATTCTAAATGTGATGAAGGTTTCTTTTTGGGTTATCCCTCGAATGCACATGCTTATCGAGTCTTCAAGAACACTACCAAAGTTGTTGAAATTGCTAAGGATGTGCAGTTCGATGAAGCTAATGGCTCCCAAGAAGGGCAATTGCCAATGTCTGTAGATATTGAAGAAATTTCAAGAAATATCCAAAAGATGGCCATTGGTGATATTCGTCCAGAAGAATTCAAGCAAAGTGAATCCGGAAACAACAATGAAGAAGGCGCTTCACAAGCTGAAGAAACTAACCGGAACGGAACTTCCACCCCAACTGAAGAACAACATGTTGCTTCAAATGAAGCACAACCTACCACTACTGGTGGTGAAGTACCTCATCCGAAGATCTGCAAAAGAATCCAGAAGGATCATCCCGTCGATCAAATTCTTGGAGACATCAGAAGAGGTACTCAAACTCGCTCACGTATTTCAAATTTTTGTGAGCACTTCTCTTTTGTGTCTTCAGTTGAGCCGAAGACGACGGATGAAGCATTGTCGGATCCGGACTGGGTAATGGCTATGCATGAAAAACTGAACAACTTCAAGAGAAATGAAGTCTGGACCCTTGTGGAAAGGCCAAGACAAAATGTCATCGGCACCAAGTGGGTCTTCTGGAATAAGCAAGATGAAGACGGAATCGTTGTGAGGAACAAAACACGATTGGTTGCACAGGGCTTCACTCAGGTTGAAGGTTTGGATTTCGGTGAAACCTATGCCCCTGTTGCACGTCTTGAATCCATTAGAATTCTTCTTGCATATGCTAATCATCATGGCACAACTTTATATCAAATGGATGTGAAAAGTGCATTCTTAAATGGTAAAATTGAAGAACTTGTCTATGCTGAACAACCTCCTGGTTTTGAAGATCCAGAATATCCTAATCATGTCTATAAACTTGATAAGGCACTCTACGGCTTGAAGCAAGCACCTCAAGCCTGGTATGAATGTCTCAGAAAGTTCTTAGTCAAAAAAGGTTTCAAAATTGATAAAATTGACCTAACACTTTTTACAAATAAATTGAATGATGATCTCTTTGTGTGTCAAATATATGTGGACGATATTGTGTTTGGTTCCACTAACGCTGATTTCAGCGAAGAATTTGAAAAGATGATGACGGAGAATTGAAGTTTTTCCTCGGTCTTCAAATCAAGCAAATGAATAATGGAATCTTCATTTCTCAAACGAAATACATCAGAGACATGCCGAAGAAATTTGGGATGGAATCTGCTAAGAAAAATGAAACTCCAATGCCTACAAACGGTCATCTAGACCTCAACACCACCGGTAAACCTGTAGATCAAAAGGTGTTTCGTTCCATGATTGGCTCATTGCTTTATATTTGTGCATCTAGGCCAGGTATCATGTTGAGTGTTTGCATGTGTGCAAGGTTTCAAGCAAATCCCCGAGACTGTCATCTCATGGCTGTGAAGAGAATCCTCAGATATTTAGTTCACACCCCATTCTTCGGTCTCTGGTATCCCAAAGGAGCTTCTATTGATCTTGTTGGCTATTCTGACTCAGATTATGCCGGTTGCAAAGTTGATAGAAAATCCACTTCCGGCACTTGCCAATTCCTCGGAAGATCCTTAGTAAGTTCGTCTTCAAAGAAGCAGAACTCTATTGCTTTGTCGACGGCTGAAGCAGAATATGTTTCAGCAGGTAGTTGTTGTGCCCAACTTCTCTGGATGAGACAAACTCTCAAAGACTTATGTATCTCAGTGGATGCCGTTCCTCTTCTGTGTGACAATGAGAGCGCCATAAAAATTGCCAACAATCCTGTCCAACATTCTCGCACGAAGCACATTGATATTCGACACCATTTCCTCAGAGATCATGTGTCCAAAGGAGAAATTTCCGTAAACCATGCGAGGACAGACAAACAACTCGCAGATATCTTCACCAAACCACTTGACAAAATCAGATTATGTGAGCTGAGGAGTGAATTAAACATTTTGGATTCCCGTAATGTCTCTTGAAGACTTGCACACTTGTGAATTCTCTTGCATTCACGTTTACTTCACCTGCGTTGTCTTCAGTTTTTCCTATTCCTTAGTTGTGCTATCTGTTCTTCGTTTTTCGTTTGTCTTCAGTAGGTTTAGAAGCCTGTCATTTGTCTCTTTCTTCAAATTCATCTGCACAGTTGTTCTTCACTGCTGTTGCCTCTTGCTGACAGATGAAAATGAATTTTAAGGACACCTTAGAACCTATCTATCTTATCTATTTCTTGTCTGTACACAAAGTCTGTTCATCTTAATTCAAGTATCATCGAAATCTTTGTCGGTGATGCAAGAATTTTCATTCTTTAAAAATGAGTTTTGTTTTCAGTAAAACTGTCAGTCTTCAAAGTTCTGAAGAATACAACTTTAACGGAATCTCCGTTTTAGCCGTAGTCTTCACGAATCTTTCCGAACGGTAAAATCTTATCCCAAAGGAAATTTAAACCGTATGGGGAAATCCTAACGGAAATTTTGGGATAAAAAGATACCGGTAAGATCCTCCTTTTTCACCTCCCTATATAAGGACTTCCACCCCTCCTTGGAAAAATCACCTCAGCCTCCAAATCCACCGCTCTCACGCTCGAAGCACTCGCGACCTCCTCCTCGCCGCGAACGCCCGGACGCATTCTTCACGCTCGAATCTTCAGCGCCGCCGCCGTTCTACATTGATTCAAGTCGGGAATTCCAGGCAAGCGTCGTTTTTCCCCTCTTAGATCGATTCCGTGTAGCAAACGCATCTAAAATCCTCGTTTGCTGCAGTAGATTGGCCGCTTTCACCGAGTTAGGGCTTTGCGGTTAGGGTTTCGGTGATTCCTCTGTTCTTCACCACGCTCATCCTAGGTACACTTCAAATCTTCATTAGATGAATTCTCACTCCTGGTAGATCGCTATGTTTGCGTAGATTGATGTGCTCCTTATTTCCGAAGTTCTAGCTAAACAGATCTAGATTGAAGCTTTAGTAGTTTTACAGTTTAGATCTGTATAGCTATCTTCGTTGAAGAACAGAGTTGTCATTCTTCACAAACGTAGTAAATCTGCTTCAACTACAAACTCTTTGTCAAAATCGTTTTGTTGCTGAGAAATTTGTGTACTTCTTGCCTATTCTTCGTATCTTCTACTTCACAGGTGTCACCATGTCTGACTCTACCCGCTCCAGCAATGACTCTGACAGAGAAGAACGATACCAGTTTGACTCAACGCCTGAGCCCTCACCGCTGGTTTCTCCCAGAGTAAACATTGAAGACTCAGATGAAGAAATTGAAGACCCTGTGCCTCTGAGAGTGACACCCTCTCCTGGTGTACGCCTAAAGTATGCCATCAACTCCCCATGGCTTGGTGAAGTATTGCCTAGTCGTGGAAAGAAAGTGGTGTCTAAGCCCAAGGCAGAGAAGAAGGAGAAGGTGAAGAAGTTCAAGGACATGCCTGCTCCCACTGCTGAAAAAATCCTTGTCTTCTATTCTTCAGAAGAAGATGTGGAAGAGGAGACTAGAATGAAGAGAAAGCACCGTCTCCAGCACATAATCCGCAAGCACTCTCGTGCGTTAGCCGCTGAGATTCAGAGAAGAACGAAGGAAGCGAAGAGTGCCAACCTGTATTTTCTGGCTCCCAAGCTGGGAAACTTCAAGATTGCCCGCAAGGAAGGCGGACCTCACCGTGAGGAATTCAACAGAAGAGCTCTGCAGATCATCAGAGATATCAACTATGTTGACCTCTCAAAGAAGCCCAAGTCCAAGAAGACCTCAGACACTGAAGACAACGATGCGTTCTTGTCTGAACCTACCGTTAAATTGCGCGGTCCTGTCAGAGCATCTAAGATCAGAGGTTTTTCACTGCCTCCTCTTGCGCCTCGCAACAAGCCCAATGAAGACTCAAAGGGCAAGGCCAAGATGCCTAAGAAGAGGAAAGTCGCTGAAGACGCAGAGAAACAGTTCAGGAAGGATCTGAAGAAAGCTAGGAAAGCCTCTGCTGTTGGACCCGATTCCTCATCCAAGGATGCTGCTACTGCTACTGCTGCCGCCATGGCCTCTGGAGAAATTCCATATCCTCCTCAAGTTGTTCACATTGATCCAGTTCTGCTTGCTGCTTTCAATGAAGGAACGCTCCCAGATTCCCTCATGAGCCATGTTGAAGGCCTGATTGTTGCCAAGACTCGGGCTGAAGAATGGGAGCAGAACCGCGGTTTGCGTGTTGCCAGGCGGTTAGAAGAAGAAGACCGTGCTGAGAAGAAACGTGTTGAGGAGGAGAAGGCAGAAGATGTCTTGAAGGAGAAGAAAGCTGCTGAATTGCAGAAGAAGAAGGCTGAGAAGGAAGCCGAAGAGAAGAAAAGGGCTGACCTCATCGCCCTGAAGAAAGAAAAAGAACTTGCATTGAAAACTCAAGCTGAGCTTGAGAAGAAGAAGAAGAAAGCTCTGCTCGCTGAGCAGATGAAACAAGCAGCCGAAAGCCTGAAGGTTGATAAGGCTAAGAGTGAAGTAAGGAGAAAGCCGCCAAGAAAACGCCTGAAGTACAGGGCAGAAATGAAGAAGTTGATCGGGAGAAGACAGAATATGAGAAGACGAGGGATGCAGCTCGTGAGACCCGTCGTGAGGTTGGTCTCAAGGCCAGACATGATACAGCTGCCCCCTCTGACTCTGAAGAAAGTCAGGATTTACCTCAGACCGTTCCCTCAAAGATCACTATGACTCGTCAGGCGTCTCAGATCGCTGAAGTGAAGAAGACTGCCAAGGAGTTTGGTCTAAAGATCAAAGTTCCTGCCGAAAGAAGTTCCTCCACTTCATCATCTGCGGCAGTTTCTCTGAAAAAAGTTATTGACACACTTGTGCCAGATACATCAACAGTCAAGCTTACTTCACTTGCTGAGGAACAGGAACAAGCTGCTTCATCCCCCATAGTACCGTCTGAGCACACCGCTCAACAGGAATAAGGAGATGAGGTGCTGGGGAAGAACCAAGGAGACATCAACCGTCCTGACGAACCCCCCACCAGCAGCTCGTTGCCTCGCACTGAATCAGCGGATGCCTCTGCTGAAGAAGGAAGAACTTGTGACTTCGAAGCTGAAGCCACTCGTGATCTAAATGTCAATGACGCAGAAACTGATGCAGATGCCCCAGTGCCAACGCCGGAAGTTCGTGTGAAGAAAGCTGTTAAGAAAAAGAAGATTGTTGCCCCGTCCGACCCGTCAAACCTGTCCGACCCAAATTCCACGCCACAAGAAACCGACGTGTTAATCCCTTGCTGTCCTCAGGGTAGAGTAGCAACGGCATCGATTACGAGATTTTCAGAGGTAATTCCCTAAACCACGAGAGAATCACGCTCCCCCTACACGGCTACCTCAGTACAATTCTTCGGGTTTAGGTTCATACAACTTACTCTTGTCTCGCCAGAGCCCATATAGCATTGTGGTTGTACTAGAAGCTTCTAAATAGGAAACTAGTCCAGTCTCAGTTACCCCAGGTGGCATTCCACATTTGCAACGTAGGCGCTCCCCGAATCCACGGGAGAGACGTCCATGGACGATCCATTCCTGAATCCACAGGAACTCGACTCAGAGGGACCCATAGAAATGGACCTGACGCCGCTAATCCTCAAAATCCTCAAAGCAGCCCACCCAGGATGGTTCATTGAATTAGTTGTTTTGCCTTACATCTAACAAAACATTTCATATAGCCAAAGGCATAACAATATCATAATGTAGTTATTTCCCCCACGATACTACCATAGCTTAGCATTCAAACTACAATCGATGGCAATTTGGTAGCAAGGTAATGGCGAGGGTAAACTATACTACCTGGGATTTATAGCTAGCATAAAGGTACGAGTAATAGTCCTATCAATGCATCTCTACCAACAACACTAATGCATAAGTATTTTAAAACAACAATAATAATGGGATATGATCAAAGTGAACTTGCCTTGTCCAAGGTTGTGGTAGTTCTCGCACTCTTCGCAACAACAAGAAATACACTCCACACAATCTAAAATAAAAGATACACACACAATAAACACAACATTCAATACAAAAACCATGCCATGATGCATATGCCAAGATGATGCACACAAAGGTTACTTCTAACGTACAAAGTTTCGTTTCTGTTTTGAAAAGTTTTTCAAATGATTTGGACAGATTATACACCAATAAGGAGTTAACAAATATGCATGAAACATGGATAGGGTTTAAAACAAAAGATTGTGCGACTTTTGCAACATAGAGCATTATTTAACTTGTATGCCATGATTATACACAAAATAATTTCTTCTTTGGTCCTAATGGATAGAGAACAACTTTAAATAATTTTACAGCAAGATAACATGTTCAAAACTATTTTGAAACCATTCATTCGAAATTTAAACCATAAACCACCATTCTGTAAATAGCTACTGTCTAAGTTATTCAAAACCGAAAATAAACAGTGCCAAAATATTCTACACGTTGAGACGATTCCAGAAAGGTGTGGATCGTAAATTTTGGACAAACGGTTTAAAAGATATGGGGTTTTGAAGTTGTAGGGGCTTTTCTGCAAAATTTCATTATCCAATTCGGCCGAATAAAAATAAAAAGAAAATCCTGCCACGTGGCATGGCGGGACTGGCCGGTTTCTAGGGTTTCCTTTTCTTCTATCTATTTTCTGTTTTTGAACCTCAAAATTGATTCGGAGCTCCAAATCACTCCAAATAAAATGCAACAAAATTTGTAAAATCATATTTTCATATGATCTAACTTTTGGAGCAAGAATTTTCTCAAAATAAAATATTTAAAAATACATTTGCCTATAAAATGGCTTTTAGGGCCCTTAGGTTATCAAAACATATTATTTTTCAAAATACTTTCAAAAGCCAATTATGGGATAGCTCTATATATGCATTAAATCCCTTTTTACCACGATACCCTATTGGGTTAAAAATGCAAATACTCAAGAGCAAGATCAAAGCCCAAAATCAAATAAAAGCATTTTTGCAAAAAGGGGTTTTCTGGGCAAACTTTAGGGTTTTGAAAGTGATCAAATGCAAGGGTGACATGATGCTTATGATATGCAACGCATATGGAAATTTTTGAAAATTGGGATGTTACAAGTGATGAGGAGAAAGAAGAAGAGAAGGAAGAAGAGAAGAAGGAAGAAGAGAAGAAGGAAGAAGAGAGAGACCCCGCGCAAGCCTCTGATGATCTAATGGAGATTGATCGTCTGCCTGAAGATCTGCTCACGCCTGCGCCGAAGAAGAGACGATCCGGACTCGCTAAGGATCGTGAACACAGGAGACTCTCACGGATGCTTGTGAGATCTCAAACTTTGTCTGAAGACAACCGCGAGCTGTTGTCCCCCAAGCCAAAGATGCCTATATCCTTTGACCGAGAGAAGGTCTACTTCAAGGCCCTGAAGAACGCTGAACTTCGCCTCGTAAGGCTGGAAAATGGGCTGAAGTACAAGAAAAAGAGATCTGCTGAAGACCGGAGGTTTTGGTCTTTTGAGCAGCAGGACTACTATGCGCAGATTCTTCTTCCACGGACCCACTTTGCCAAGATGAAGTACATCAATGATGAATGGTTCGCCATCAATCGTTAGAGTGGAGTCATGACTGCTGCAAATGCTCTTAATAATATGCATCTGCTCAAGTTTGTCCAGACCTACCAGAATTGGAATGATGAGCTGATTCTTCAGTTTTATGCTACTTTTGGCAGAAAGGTCTGCAGATTTGAAGACAACTCAAAGGGCTACAACATATACTGGATGACAGATGGTGACAGGCATAGCTGCACCTCCAGGCACTTCAAGGATTTCCTTGGTCTCGCTGAGTTCGATGGCCAACCCAAGATCCATGAAGAACAGGCTGCCTCAGATGAAGACATTGCCATTCTCTATGAGGAAGGATTTTCTGGCGCCTATGGAGGACTGACTGGGTTGAAGCCTGAAGTGAAGATTCTCAATGACATTCTCCGTTTCACTCTCTCTCCCAAGCAAGGCGGCTCTAGTGAGATAGCCGGTCTTCACCACAATCTGCTGCTTGCCATCTTCAAGGGTGAGAAGAAAGATTTTGGAGACTATATTCTTCAGACCAACACCGATGCCTCAGCAGACCGTGTGCGTGCTCTGCCCTATGCACCCCACATTATGAAGATCATCCTGCAGTTGTCTGAGAAGCGCTTTGAGTTGGAACATCAGCACAAGTATTTTTCGCTGAAGCCTCAAGATCCAGAGCCGTCTGTGCTTCCTCCTACCTCAGTTTCTGATCGTCCTGAGTCTTCACCGCCCATCCCGTCGCAACCGCAGCTGAAGCAAGCACTTCGTCCATCTGACTCTCAGTATGAGACCAGCTCCGGCACGGATGGTTCCCTGAAGAATCTTATTGTGAAGCTCTCCCGCAAGATTGAAGATCAGCAGAATCTCCTTGAGAAGCAGGCCGCTCCGTTGAAGAATCAGCAAGAACTCCTGAAGAAGCTAGTGTCACGCGAAGAGAAGACCAGTAGCTTACTTCAAGACTTCCTCTCCAAGCACTACCCTGACGTTCTGAAGCCTGAAGACAGCGACGCTACACCAAGCCAGTAGTCTTCAACCTTTTTGGCGTCTTGATGTCAAAGGGGGAGAAGGAGTCAGGGGGAGGTTTCGCTTTTTGATGCAGGGGGAGTTTTTCTTTTTGGTTCTTCGTCATTCTTCGTCGTCCTAAAAACTTTTAAGTTCTATTCTGTGTGGTTTAAAACTCTTGGTTGTGTTGAAGTACACTAAATTTTGCCTCTTGCAAGAGGATTCTGAAATGCCTGTAATAAATTTAATCTTTATTCCTCATGCATGCATATTTACTTCAATACTTGTTGGTGCCGCATCTGTTTACTTCAATTCATGAGCATGTATGAATTCTTATTATTTCTGCTCTAACCCTGTACACGATGCACACCCTTGCTTCTGAAGAATATGAAGATTTCCTCACACTCCTAAAGCTCTTTGCACTTGCATTCAAACACAATCTAAATAGTGCATATCTTCAGGGGGAGTCTTCATATAACTCAGAAGCTAAAACCTTCACACTTATTTTTCCCATCTTTGAAGCTTTAACTATTCTTAACTATGCCATGTTACATGGTCAGATTGCCAAGCCTATTCCCACTACTGAATGTCCTGATTTCCCTGTTATTCAGTATGCTGATGACACCCTCATCATCATGCAGGCTGACACCTCACAACTGCTTCTGCTGCAAGATATACTGCTTCAATTCCATGCTTCTACTAGCCTAAGAGTCAACCTTCAGAAATCTAGTCTTATTCCCATCAACCTTCAGACTGACAAGGCTGTGGAACTTGCTGCTATATTTGGTTGTCAAATTGGGGCACTTCCTTTTACATATCTTGGTCTTCCGATGGGTAATACCAATCCTAAAATTGTGGAATTTCTCCCACTAATCCAAAGAGTTGAGAAGAGGCTCACTTGCTTTTCATCTATGTTGTCATATGGGGGAAGACTGCAACTTGTAAATTCTGTATTATCTGCCCTACCATCCTAGTTTATGAGCAATTTCCTTCTTCCTGCTGGAGTGATCTCACAGATTGATAAATACAGAAGACATTGTCTTTGGCGTGGGCAAGATCTTACCAAGAAAAAAAACCCATTAGCTGCATGGGAACTGGTATGTAGACCTAAGAAGAAAGGTGGCCTTGGTGTCAAGAACCTGATGACACAAAATAAAGCTCTCCTCATGAAGAATGCCCACAAATTCCTCAACCATTTTGACTTGCCTTGGGTTCATCTTGTTTGCGAGCTGCATTATCCCCATGGCAACCCTATGATCCAATCCTGAAAGGGAAACCTTGCCCCTGTATGGGTTTTGATGAATGATGAAAACATGGTTGAGGAACTAATGAGTTACACGGATTGGGTGGACTTGTGTGTCCGCGAGTCTTGTGTGACTCAGCCCCCTCAACGGAGACGTAGGGTTGTGCCAACAATCTGAACTTCGGAAATAAATCCCTGTGTCTTCAGTCTTGGTGATTTCGTTCCTCAACTTTTACTCTGTGAAGTACAACTGTTTCATTGTGTTCTGTCTTCTTTGCTGCTGCTAAACCTGTTCATCTTTCTTCTTTCCGTTGCAACTCTGAAATTGTGGAAGTACTGTGACTGTCTTCAGTCTTCATTTTGAAGAAAGAATTAAAACTGGTCACATTCACCCCCCCTCTGTGACATACTCGATCTTTCACCTACGTCCTGCTTGTCTAAGCTCGTATTATCATAAGATTGAGTGTTTACAAGTTGCCGGGGAAGGGGCCCGGGTGTTCTCTTTTTGGCCAAGTGCTCCTTACTATTCTAAGCTAATGCTAGCGCTGGACTAACGGTTAGACGCACGAAAAACTGAACCAACCAAAGACTGAACAGAACCGAACCCTTTGACCACTGGCGGGGGTCCTCCTTTTATAGCCAAGGGGATACCACAAGTGCCACGGTGCATGGATTACAAGTGGCGAGCGGGGAGCTTGGGCAGCTCCTCTCGGTGCGCTGGCATGCATACAAGAGTGCCAACCCCTTGGCTAGGGGTCTAAGGCCAAAAAACTAGCCTTGGACAGCCATTGTTTGCCTGACTAGACGGATACCCCCCCTCCTGCCGGCTCATTAAAGGCGCCGTGCGCCTCACTCCTCGTCCTAGCGATCCTGCACACTGAGCGCCTGCCGCGCGCCCACGTGGCGCTGCTGCTCTGTTCGCTCGGCCCCACCTTTGCAGCAGAAACCTGTGCCCGGGAACGCCTCCTCCCGGCAAGTGCCTTCCCGGGAGGTGCCCAGGCGGGATTTTTCCCTGAAGACCCGCTAGCCCTGTCGGGCTGGTTCCTTGCCGGGCAGCCAGGATGTTGCCGCCCGAGGTGCGATCCTCCTGGGAACAAAGCGATGCGACCCATGCGTTGTGCACCGGTGGCACCCCGGGTGCCAAATGTGCGACAGTAGCCCCCGGGCGTGGGCCGGCAACACCTGTTCCCGGGTGAACCCTTCCCTGGCCGGTTGCCGGGCTACACCCCAACCAACGCGTGGGTCCTGACTCGCCTCGGGCCCGTGTCTCTTCGCTGTCCCAAGGACCCCGCCATTACGGACGGAGTACTGGGTGCGAGATTCCCGCCTTAACCTCCCCCTTAAACAGGGAAGTTAAGGCCACTCTTCGCATTATCCTTCTGATTAGTAATTATCCCAGCACACCCGTAGGGTGCGGAACCGGCCGTTACCAAACGGCAGAGTGTTATAAAGCTTTTACTGCTGCGCTGAGAGGTAAACACTTAGCCCCCCAGCCATTCTCCTCTGTCTCTAGACTCCCTACGCCCACGAGCCTTGCTAGATTCCGCGCTCGCTTCCCATGGCACCCCCATCACCAGGAAGGGAAAGGAAGGGAAGGCCCCAAAGAAACTGGCGGCCAGCAAGAGCGAGGCTGCCGCGGACAAAGATCAGAAGAAGGGGGCGATGAGGGCCACCCTCGCCTTCTACCGGCCCGGCTACAACGGCAAGGCGCTGGCCAAGATCCGGCACGCCGTTGCCTCTAGGTTCAACGAGCATGGGGAGACCCTGATCTTCCCCGCCGGCGCCGACCACCAGGAAAACGACTTCCGGGTGTTCGGGCGCTTCATCCTCGCAGGATTGGTGCCGCCGTTCACCCTGTTCCTCCATGCGCTCATGGAGTCGTACCAACTGCGGGTGTCGCAGCTCCAGCCCTCCTCCCTTTACCTCCTCGCCACCTTCCAGTTCCTCTGTGGAGCGTTCGTCGGAGTAATGTCGTCGGTGGCGCTGTTCCGGCACTACTTCTACCCCTGCATCGATAACGCGAATGCGATGTCGTTGGGGGTGGTGTTCTGCGCCCACGACAGGATGAAGTCCGAGTTCATCGTCTGGTCGGAAAAGAAGATCGAGAAGGAATGGCGGGGCGACTGGTGCTGGGTCCGGGTAGAAGACTCTGAGGAGTTCATCTACTCGCCCACCGAGTTGCCGCAACCCAACGGCGGTTGGCGTGACCGGTACCACCGCGACGCCGATCTCCTCCCCATCGTGGAGAAGATCAAAGGCCTTGCAGCTAGCGGGGCTCAGCGACATTGACGTGGCGCGCACCTTCATCAGCCGGCGCGTCGCGCCGCTCCAACTGCGCTCCCGCCCCGCGTGGATGTACACAGGTTCCGGGGACAGGACAGGCCTCCACCGCGAGTGTGTGGACCAGGAATCTCTCCAGGTGTGGGTGAAGGGGAGCTCCGGCGAGGACGTCCCCACCACGGGGTTTCCGCCGGGGGTTATCTCCCTCCACGCTGACGTTCAGGGGATGGCCGACATCATCGCCTCCTTCCCGCCCTGCAACGAGTGGGGCCTGATGGACGACTCCCCCACTCGGACCCCGCATGCTCCTCCGCCTGCACCTCGTGGGAAGCAGGTGCTTGAAGAGAGCGGGGACGAGTTGGAAGTCAGCTGGCCCTCGCTTCTGTCCTCAGACGACAAGGCGGGCTAGCCTGCCACGACCCGAGTAGTCGTCCCTGTGGACGAAGAGGAGGAGGACAGCGACGACGCGCCCCTGATCGTGCGCAGATCAAGGGCGCATGCAGCGGCCGCGGGTACCTCCACGGGGGCTGCAGCGGCATCCGCCCCCGCGACGGCTCCCAGCTCCGCGATGGCGGCCTCCTCAGCGGCATCCGCCGGCACCTCAGCGGCGACCACCCCCGCCGCGGTTCCCGGAGCCACGGCGGTGCCCATCCCGGCAGCGACCGTCAGCGACCCGGCGGCGACTACCTCAGCAGCAGTATCCGGAGCCGTGGCGGCAGCCACACCCGCAATGGCCCTCGACGCCGTGGCGGCCCCTTCAATGGTTGCCGCGGTGCCTCGGGCCGCGGCCCCCTCACGGGCACCCATCGCCCCGCCCGCTCGGGGGATCTTATTGGGGCTTCGCGCTCAGGCGCCACCCCCTGAAGGCCGATTCGTCGGCAAGCACCGGCAAGAGGGGGAGGGACGACTCCCCACCTGCCGCACCGAGCAAGAAGGCGTGCATGGACGCCGGCAGCGGCGCTTACCCGGCCGGCACCGGGGCCAGCGGCGCCGCCCCCGCCTCCGCCGGTGACCCAGCCCTGATGGTGGTTGCGCCGGCAATAGGTACGGCACCCTCCCGCTTACATACCTGCATTTTCATTTGCCAGTTTAATCCTGCAACTGTACCTTCTTTTTCCGCAGGCGACGGCCCGCCCGCAGCAAACCTCCCGGAGACCCCTGCCGGGATGGAGGAGGAGGGGGAGACTCCCCCCGCAAGCCCAGTGGCCCCGCAAGGTAATCATCCAGAGCCCCTGTATCTGCCTCTGGGCAACTCGTTTAGCTTCCCGCTTCTCATCCTTCTCGCTATTGCAGGCCCAGGCGCGCCCGCACCGAGAGCGGGCGCTACGGTGGTTGACCTCGACTCTGACATCGAGGTTACAGGGACGGCGGAGGAGTCAGTCCCCACGCCAAGCCCTGCTGTGCCGGGCGCAGCGGCAGCGGCGGCCACCGCCACCACCGGGACAGCGTCCGGTGACGCGCCAGCGGCCACAGACGCCGCTGGCACGGATTCTTCTACCGCCCAGCAGGTGGCGGTCCCTGCCGGGGGCGCGGCAACCTCACCAGCCCCTCAGTCCCCAGGCATGGGTGTGGGGGAGGTTGCGGAGGAGGAGCAACAGGATGCTCCGCCGCAAGAGGACGACCCCCCGCCCAGTCATTCGGTGGCGGCGGGGTCTTCGTTGTCGTCGGCTGCCACCTTCGACACCGACCTCGGCACCCGGGGGTGGCTTGGAATCCCATCACCTGGGATCCGAGCGTGTTCGACCGGGGGCACCGGTTCCTTGACGCTGTCAAGGACCAGCAGCTGGCCTTCGTCGCCTCCTTCAACGAGGTGAGGGAGCACCACGCGATCGCCAAGAGCCAGCTTGGCGAGTTGCGGCTAGCCATGGAGAAGGAGCGGCAGGAGCTCTCCCGGCTGCGGGAGGAGACGTGCCTCGCTATGGAGGAGGCGCGCCTTGCCCGGGAAGCCCTGGAGGAGGCAGCCACACTGGTCCTCCTGGAAGAGGAACTCTATCGGCGGCTGGAGGCTCAACGCGCCGAGCTCCCAGAAGCTCTGGATTCGCTAGTGGCGGCTCTGGTGGAAACCAAGAAGGAGCACGCTGAGGTGCTCGCTGTAGCCCAGGCTCGGGTTGACGAGAAGAGCGACCTGATCGACAACTACCTTGCCGAGATCCAAGGCCTGCGCGTCAAGCTGGAGGTGCAGATCAAGGCCACCGAAAGTGCGGCGGGCACGGCAGCCCGGCACGAGATCCAGCTCAACGCCGCCAAGGACAAAGCGGCCCGGCTCGAGACCGAGCTGGCCGCTGTCCGGGAGGAGCTCGTCAAGGCCGGCGAGGACAACCCAACCAAGGCCGCGGAGCTCGCGTCGCTGGTGAGCCACCTCCGCAAGGCCAAGAAGGCCATGCACGACGCCCAGCTCCACCACGGCACGCTGATCGGGCAACGGCAGCTGGAGACCGAGAAGCTGCTCAAGATCGCCTAAGCGATGCGCGATCGGCTGCCTCGGTTCGAGCTGCGGGCCACGGAGGTGGAAGGCACGGACGTCTCCACGCTGATCCCATTCTCCTCCGACTTGGTGGGGAAGTTCGCGACGCTCGACGTCTGGATCTCCAAGTTCGGCGCCGTCGAGGTCGCGAACTGCGCCCGGGAGGTTGCCGGGATGATCCTTCCGAGGGTGCACCTCCGGGACCTGGAGTTCCCCTTCGAGACACTGTTGGACACCTGGTCGGATAGCGAGGATGAACCCACCAACACATATGCGGTGAGTGGGTTTGTCGATGAGGTGGTCGAGCAGATGCAGCAGAAGCCGGACCCCTAGCCGTCCCCGGAGCCCCCGGCGGAGGACGCTGGCAACTCGCTGCCGCAGCTCCCTGCCGGCCCTTGCCATTTCCTTGTTTACCTTCTTTTGTTTTTGTCCTGCAAGTATGGCGCTTGGCGCCGTTTGAACAATTACTATTTCATTAGTTCATGTAATCGTTTGCAACCTTGTTAATCCAGTTCTTTAGTTTTGCTTAATCCTTGTTCCTCGTTCCCGGGGCTCCTCGCGGGGTGGATCCCTTTGCCATTGTGTGTTATGCCTTGTGTTGCCGGGGACTCACACGCCACTCACTTAACCAGACCAGGGACCCAGGATGGACCCGCAGTGCCGACCTAGGGTCAAGCAGCAGCGACGAGCCACTCCGCTTGCGGGGTAACTACTCCAAGCCATGCCCTCACGGGACGGACCCGGAAGCCACACGGGGAGCGCACTCCCCCCGCAAGCGTCCTTCTAACACCCCGGCCACACGTAGGTTTCGGGGACCACTCTTAGCGAGACAGTGTTCAGTTACGTTTAGTTTTCAGAGAGTCTATCGTTTAGGTTCAAGCACTTAGCTTTCGTTTGGTCTCGTGCTCGGTATGCTCGCCGGAGGGGTGTGCCTGGAACGCCGCCCTTGAGAGAGCCTGTTTGAGGGATGCGGCAGGATCGCCGCCGGCGACAAGCGCCGATGACGATGCTACTGCTGCGTCTCCGCGGCAACCCTCGCCTTTGCAGCCTCTTCCTTAGCTTTGCCCTGAGCCGTTCCATGGCCGGGAAGCCTCTTTTATAGGCGGGAGGAAGAAGCTTGCCACCACGCGCGCGGGGTCACTGCCGCACAGGTGGCACCCCGCCCCTTGAAGTGCGGTACAGTCTTCACCACTTCTGCCTGCCAAGCCGTTGCGGCACACGTGGCGGCTCCCTCCTGAATCAGGGGCCTCGAAGTGCGGCGAGTCCCTCGTGATGCGATCACTCCACACCATAAGGCGCCGCTACATGCCCCGGCCCGTGGGCGGTCCACAAGCATTACAGTGCACAAGATTCCACCTTTATCCTGCACATTAGATTCTTACCAAGCCCGCGATGCTACAAAAAAAATTTGAAATTCATGAAAACACATAGCAGTATGGATAACTCTCCTGCCTCCCAGCCTCCGGGCACAGAAGGGTCGACGCCAAACTTGGATGTGAGCACTTTTATTTCCCAGACGCAGCGACTGCGTGATGCGCGTTGCGGGAAGCCGGGCAACTGCATGCCGTGATTCACGTTGCGGGAAACCCAGCAACTGCACGCCCGGTGCCGGAGTGATCCGGCAATGGGTTTCCGTTTTTGAGGCTCCGGCAGCCCCCTGCTCGCAACCAAGTATGGAAACATACTTCTGTGCACCTAAAGCAGGAGACAGAAGAAGGAGGAACATGTAAATAAACGAGGCAATCTTGAGATCATCAACCCTTTGCTAGTCTTGGCTGGAGTCGCCGTACGCGCGTACTCGGGGAGATCCGTGCTTGAGCTCGAGGGGCAGCACCGCTCCTTCCCCGTAGACAAGGGCGAAAGGAGTTTCGCCCATTGACTGAATAGGTGTGGTCCTGATTGACCACAGCACGGGCTAGAGTTCTTTGACCCAGTGCTTCCCCTGGCCTTTGAGCTTGTCAAAGGTTCTCATCTTGAGCCCCCGCAGCACTTCCGCGTTGGCTCGCTCCGCCTGCCCGTTACTCCTTGGGTGAGCAACGGATGCAAAGTGTATTTTGGTGCCCATGCCCTCGCAGTAGGCCTGGAACACTGTGCTCGTGAATTGCGTGGCGTTGTCGGTGATGATGCCGTTAGGCACACCAAACCATATAAAACTTCAAATTTGGCCAAACGGTTTGAAAGATATGATGTTTTGAAATTGCAGAGGCTTTTCTGCAAAGTTACCATTTAATTTCGGCCGGGATTTGTTTTATTAAAAAGAAAGGACACGTGGCGCTATCCAATAGGCCGGTACCGTTTCGGTAAGGCTTTTAATCATAGCTGTTGGATCTCACTTAACATAACACGGGCGGCCCAGATTTAATCATACCGGTTCACAATAAATGATCTAATCTTAGCCGTCGAACGAGATCCGACGGCCGGGAGGCATCTGCCTTACCTCCGACGAGGGCGTTAGGGTTCCGGCGATGGCGGTGTTGCGGGAACTTGGGCGGCGGCGTTTCCGGTGAAGCTGGGAGCTCAGGAGAAGGCAAGGACGTGGAGTCGTGGGCGACACGGGCGCTCGGCGCGGAGAAAGCAGCGGCGGTTGGAGAAGAAGGTGCTGACAGGGGGCCCCACCAGTCAGCGGCATAGGTGCGCGCACGGGCTGGCTCGGTCGGTCGGCTCGGTCCAGTCGGTCCGGTTCGGTTCGGTCAGTTCGGCCCACTTGGCCGGGCCGGCCTCGGTTTTCTATTTTTGTTTTCTTCTTTCCTTTTTCTTTTTTTCTATTTTCTGTCTTTGAACCCCAAATCTGATTTAAAACTCCAAATCACTCTAAATAAAATGCAACAAAATTTGTAAAATCATATTGTCATATGATCTAACTTTTGGGACAAGAATTCCATCGAAATAAAATATTTAAAAATACATTTGCCTATAAGATGACTTTTAGGGCCTTTTAGGCTAACAAAATAAATTATTTTTCAAAAGAATTTCAAAAGTCAACATGTGGGATAGCTATATGTATGCATTAAATCTCTTTTTATACCAAAACCCTCATGGTTGAAATGCAAATTAATCAAAAGCAAGATCAAAGCCTAAATTCAAATAAAGGCATTTTTGCAAAAGGTTTTCTAGGTAAATTTTAGGGTTTTGAAAGTGATTAAATGGAAGGGTGACATGATGCTTATGCATTTCAATGCATATGGAGAGTTTTGAAAATTTGGGATGTTACAGACCTAACCCCCTTAAGATGAATCTCGTCCTCGAGATTCCTGTTGGTTAGCAAAAAGGTGTGGGTGGTCTTCTCAAAGATCATCCTCGCGTTCCCACGTAGCTTCTTCTTCGGTGTGCTGATTCCACTGAACCTTGCAGAACTTGATGGTCTTGGAACATGTACGTCTTTGAGCTGTTTCCAAGATCCTGGTTGGTTTCTCTTCCTACGTGAGATCGCTTTGAATCTCAGCTTCATCAAGTGGAATTGTATCCCTTAGTGGCGTATCGGCCATCTCCGGGTGGCATTTCTTCAACTGCGACACGTGGAATACGTCGTGGACACTTGTCAACACTTCAGGTAACTCCAACTTGAAAGCTACCTCTCCTTGGCGTGCCAAAACCTTGTAGGGTCTAATAAAGGGTGGCGCTAATTTCCCTTTAATCCCAAATCTCTTAACTCCGCGTATCAGGGAAACTCTGAGATACGCGCTGTCACCAACCTCATAGGTGACCTCCCTTCGCTTGGAATCTGCATAACTCTTTTGCTTGGATTGAGCTATCTTAAGCCTGTCTCGAATCAGCCTGACCTTCTCTTCGGCATCCTTTATCATGTTGGGTCCGAATAGGCTACGGTCTCCTACACCATCCCATAGCAAAGGTGTCCTACATTTCTTGCCATACAAAGCTTCGAATGGTGCCATTCCAATACTCACTTGAAAACTGTTGTTGTATGAGAACTCTGCATAAGGTAGATTCTCATCCCAGCTAGAACCATAGTCCAGAGTGCAAGCTCTTAACATATCTTCGAGGATTTGGTTCACTCTTTCTGTTTGTCCATCCGTCTGTGGATGAAACGCTGAGCTAAACTCCAGTCTCGTGCCTTGAGATTCGTGCAATTGTCCCCAAAATCTTGAGGTAAATTGGGTACCTCTGTCTGAGACGATCTCTTTAGGAACTCCATGTAGGCATACAATTCTAGACATGTAGGGTTTGGCTAACTGTGCACTTGTATAGGTGGTCTTTACAGGTATGAAATGGGCAACCTTTGTCAAACGGTCAATTACTACCCATATTGAATCATAGCCAGATCTTGTCCTTGGCAAGCCGGTGATGAAGTCCATGCCTACTTTATCCCATTTCCAGTCTGGCACTGGCAACGGTCGTAGTAATATAGCTGGTTTCTGATGTTCAGCCTTGACTCTGCTACAAACATCACACAGAGCGATATACTCGGCGATATCTCGCTTCAATCCTATCCACCAAAACTTTTCTTTCAAGTCCATGTACATCTTTGTGTTCCCGGGGTGGATTGAGTATGGTGAATCGTGAGCTTCCTGTAGTATTAGCTTTCTGATCTCGGGGTCCTGTGGTACACAAATACGCTTCTCAAACCATATGGTACCTTGGTCATCCTCAATGAATCCTTTCGCCTTTTCGATAGCCATATTATCCTTTATCACTCTAATTTCTGAGCCTTCTTTCTGGGTTTCTCTAATTCTGTCCAACAAAGTGGGTTGTACTTCCATGTTGGTTAAGTAACCTTCTGGGACTATCTCTAATCTGAGATCCTTGAATTGCTCACACAATTCAGCAGGTAACTCTCCAGCTGTAAGTCCGTTAACATAGCCCTTGCGGCTCAAAGCATCGGCCACTACATTAGCCTTGCCTGGATGGTATTGAAGATTCAGATTATAATCCTTGATTATCTCTAACCATCTTTGTCTCAAGTTCAACTCTTTCTGGGTGCATATGTACTTCAAGCTTTTGTGATCGGTGAATAATTCACAATGCTTTCCCATGAGATAGTGTCTCCAAGTCTTGAGTGCGTGCACCACAGATGCTAGTTCCAAATCATGAGTGGGGTAATTTCTTTCATGATTCTTAAGTTGCCATGAGGCGTATGCTACGACTCTTCCTCCTTGCATCAAAACATATCCCAATCCTAGACGCGAGGCGTCACACTACACTTGGAAGTCTTCTAGTAAGTTGGGCAAAACGAGGATGGGTCTGACACTAACCTCTTCTTCAAATCTTGAAAACTTTCTTCACTTTTATCAGTCCATTCAAATTTCTTCTCCTTCTTCAAAAGCTCAGTCATAGGTTTGGCTATCTCGGAGAAATTCTCAATGAACCTCCTCTAATATCCCGCAAGTCCTAAGAAGCTGCGAACATCACCGACATTCTTAGGGGCTTCCCATTCAGTTACCACTGCTACCTTAGCAGGGTCAACGGGGCCTCCGTCTCCTGACACAATGTGTCCCAAGAAACCTACTTCGGACAACCAAAATTCACACTTGCTGAATTTGGCATATAGCTTGTGTTCTCTAAGCTTTTCCATGATCAGACACAAATGTTCTTCATGTTTTTATTTCCACTTCTAGTAGATCAAAATGTCGTCGATGAACACTACGACAAACTTATCCAAATATTCCATGAATACCTTGTTCATCATATTCATGAAGTATGATGGGGCATTGGTTAATCCAAAAGGCATCACTGTGTACTCATACAGGCCATATCTAGTGGTAAATGCCGTCTTGGGTATATCCGCTTCTCGGATCTTTAACTGAAAGTGTCCCGATCGGAGATCGATCTTTGAGAATACGCAGGTCCTTTCAATTGATTGAATAGATCATTGATTGTAGATAGTGGGTACTTGTATTTTATGGTCATCTCATTTAGTGAACGATAGTCTATGCACATCCTTTGGCTCTTGTCTTTCTTTTCTACAAATAGGACAGGTGCTCCCCATGGTGATGAGCTAGGGCGAATAAATCCTTTGGCCAGCTGTTCTGCGAGTTGCTTCTTTAGTTCCTTCAACTCATCTATAGCCATCTTATACAGTCTCTTGGCTATAGGTCCACTTCCAGGTAATAACTTGATAAGGAATTCCACATCACGGTCCGGTGGCATGCCTGGTAATTCCTCTGGAAACACATCCCGATATTCCTTCACTATCGGTACATCCTCTAGGCTAACCCCCTTAAGAGAATTCACCTTGGGTCTCTCAAGTTCATAGGTTGACTTAAAGCGGATTCGCTTCTTCTCCGGGGTTGTGAGTGTGATTGTCCTCTTGACACAATCTATAAGTCCTTCATACTTGGCTAACCAATCCATTCCTAAGATCACATCCAAACCTTTTGATCCTAACACTATCAGGTCTGTGGGGAAGTTCTGTTTCCCAATTTTTAGTGCCAGCATTCGGCATTCATAGGCCGTTATCATCTCTCCCCCAGGTGACTTCACCTTCATAGGGTTCACTAAGGTACTAGTGGTTAACCCATTCTTATGCACAAAATTCCTTGAGATGAAAGAATGCGATGCACCCGTATCAAACAGTACGAGTGCTTCAAAATAATTTAGGTGAAAGGTGCCTATTACGATACCTTGCTCCTCCGTGATTTCCTCCACGTTGACGTGGTTCACGTTGCCCTTTTGGAATGGGTTGGGCTTTGCTCCCGCCTCGTTGAACTTCTCATGGCAATCATTGGAGTAGTGCCCCATCTTGTGACACTTAAAGCACTCCACTTGGCTCAGGTCCCTGCCAGTGGTGCGGTTCTGTCCTAGGTTGCCTCCGTTGTTCTGGCCATTGCCCTTGTTGTTGATCCTTGGACGTTGGTGCTGGTGGTTCCAGCTTCGATTACCTCCCTGGTGGTGGTGGTGGTGTCCTTGTCCTCCATGGCGACGATGGTGTCCACTCCCTCGATGGTGACTCTGATGATTGCTACCATGCTTAACAATCGAGGAGCTCCCACTACCCTCGTACGAGGTGCGCGGCTTCTGGTGTGGACCAGCGTGGTTGTTGCCATGGTGAGGCCTCTTGAAGCGATCCCCCCCTTCACAAAGGGTTCGATCTCTGTGCTTATTTGTGCTAGTCCCTGGATCGACTCACTAGCACACACAGTTCAATATGTAATACCAAGATACAAAGGTCAAAAGTATTTTATTACATCGTATCATTCAGAACTTAAATTGTACTTACAAACTTGCATGACCATTTAGGCCAGCATAAACAAATATTGTTTCAAAACCTTGATAACATTGTATGACAAAACTGCAGCGGAAAGGTAGAGCAAAAGGGCCTCATCTACTCCCAGAGGAGAGAGCATGTTGGAATGTAAGCACATCACCCAAATAACATCGACGAACCCCACTCTTCGTCAGTTTCACCTGCATTATTAATTGCAGCCACTACGTGGTCAATACATTTGAATGTATTGGCAAGTTCACCTGGAAGTTATAACAGATCCTACAAAGTATATGCAATTGAGGTATAGTGGGGTTCAGGCTTTATGGCGTGGTAGCAAACATAGTTTATCTTACTACAATTGAATGTTACAATATTGTTAACTAATGGACACGGGGTAGAAACACCCATGCTCCTATTAACCTAGAGCACATTGAGTAGAAACATCAAGTGCTCCTACCCTGTTCAAACCATTCATTTTATTTAAGAAGTTGGAATGAGTCAGACCATCCTTACAGCCCCAATATCTAGTTGCTCATAATTGTCCGTAACCGGGGACACGGCTAAGTACTTAGTTTGACACTCTCGAGAGGTTGTACACATTCTCACAAGAAATCGACGTGTTAATCCCTTGCTGTCCTCCCAGGGGAGTAGCAACGGCATCGACTTCAAGAATTTTCAGAACATGTTTGCCCAGACCACCTGAGGGACCCGCGCTCCCACCTACACAACTACCTCAGTACAATCCCTCGGATCTGGGTTCACATTTCTTGCTCCATCCAGCCAGAACCCATTTAGCTTGTGGTTGTACTAGAAGCTACTAAACAGGAAATTAGTCCAGTTTCTGATACCTCAGGTGGCATTCCACATTTGCGACGCAAGCGCTCCCCGAATCCACGGAAGAGACGTCCATGGACGATCCATCTCCGAATCCACGGAGACTCGACTCAGAGGGACCCATAGAAATGGACCTGACGTCGCATAACATCTCAAAATCTCAAAGCAGTCCACCCAGGATGGTTCATTAGGGTTGTTTTGCCAAGTTTCCAAAATCACTCCACATCATCATTTCACAGTGATTGAGATTCCCTCCCACGTTTACTAACATAGCATGGTTAAACAATACTAATCACGATGGCTATTGGTGGAGGATTCATGGCAAAGGAACCCTGGAGCTAGTAGGTCAATCATAGCTAGCATAAGTACGAGTAATAGTCCTATCAATGCATTTCTACAAACAACTCTAATGCATAAGTATTTTAAAAACAAACAGTAATAGGTTATGATCAAAGTGAACTTACCTTGGTAGCAGTTGGAGTTCAAACACTCGTCACAATCGCAAGGTTCGCTCTCCGAGAATACTATACAATCAAGCAAACATACCCACACATAAACACACAATTCAAACATGAAAAAAGAATGTATGCTATGATGCGATGCAAACAAGTGACATGATTGGGTTTATTTTATTTGGTGATCTACTGATCTTAAGCATAAGTATTTAAAACAAGTGCATTAGGTTTTTAAATAAAAGGCAAAGGCTAGGGTTTCAAACCCTAAAAAGAGGTTTTATTGGCATCAGCCAAACAAACTAATTCAAAATATTTATCTCTCTGTCCCAATGGACAGAGGATATTAAAACAAAATTTTGGGCACTGGTTTCATTCAAAAAGAACTTCTAAATAATTAGTTATAAATTATATGGTATTAAACACTATTCTGTCATTTGAATGTGATTCAAAGATTCAAATTTGAAATTGGACAGTGCCAAAAGATTCTATATTTCCTAAGGATTCCAAAAAGGTGTGTATCATTAAATTTGGCCAAACAAATTTAAAGTTATGATCATTTGAAATAACAGGGGCTTTTCTGCAAAAAGGCCATTTAATTATTCCGGGGAATTAAAATTAGATTTTCATTTTATAAAATAGGTGCCACGTGTCGTGTTCTTATTCGTCGGTACTGGTTCGATTAAAAATAAAAACAGGATCTAATCCGGACCGTGGGATCACGATCGGACGGTCGGGCGGCTAGGGTTTTTCCTCCACGGCGGCGGCGGTCACCGGAGACGGAGGGGACGGCGGCGCGAGCACGGGCAGGCGGCGGGCGGCTCCTCTGGTCAAGCGGACGGCGCGGGGAGGTCACGGGGAGGCGCGGCGCGGCACGGCGAGGTCGGGGACGCGGTCGGCGTGGCGTGGGGCGGTCGGAGGCGACGCCTAGGTCGGCGCAAAGACGGCGGTGCGGGCGGCGAACTCTGGCGAAGCTTCGGGCGCGACGGGGGCGGTGCTACTGTGCACGAAAGAAGAAACGGCGCGCGTCAAATGAAGCGCAAGGACGAGTAGAAGAAGAGGGGAAAAGAAATGGCAGTGCTTACCCTTAGGGTTCACCGGCGACGAAGGAGAACGGCGGCGGCGCGGGCGAACTCTGGCGACGAATTGGGCAGCGTGGGTGCAGCGATTCGGGCAAGCCAGAGAGGGGAAGACGGGAGGGGGAGCTAGGCTTTATAGGGACGCACTTTGGGCGTTCTGGGAAGGTCGGGATCGGCGGGCGCGGAGATTGCGGCGGCAGGAATCCGGCGCGGATTCGGCGCGGGTCGCGCTTTCCTAACGACGAAGATTGACGCGTGGGCCCCACGCGTCAGTGGCTGCAGGCGCGCGCGGGGACCGGTCCGGTTCGGGCGCGGTCGGCCGGGCGGTTCGGCCGGTTCGCGGCTTAGCGGGCCGGCCCAGTGGGTCGGTCCGTTCTATTTTTTTTCTTTAGCCTTTTCTTTTTCTGTTTTTCTTATTTCTTTGATATCTTTTGATTTTGAACTCCAAATTGGTCCAAATAAATTCTAGAAAATTTTTAAAATCATGTTTTACCATGATTCAACTTTTGGGAGTAGTTTCCCCTCAAAATAAAATATATAAAAATACATTTGCCCTATAAATGCCTTTAGGGCTATATATCTATTTAAATAAAATACTTTTTCAACTCCAAATAATTATCCAAAAATTATGGGATAGCTTATATATGCAATAAACCCCTTTTTTACATAAACCCTATTGGTTTGAAAATCCAAAGCTTAAATGGGTGTAAATAAAGTCTTTTAAACCCTTTTGAGATTCAAATTTTGAATTCAAATATGCAATTATGGCATGATGCTCATGGATGCAATGCACATGTAAAAGTTTGAAATTTTGGGATGTTATAGACCTAACCCCCTTAAGATGAATCTCGTCCTCGAGATTCGGTGTGGCTAGCAAAGAGGTTCTGATCCTGTCTAGTAAAGTGGGCTGTACTTCCAATGTGGCCAGGTGTCCTTCGGGCACAATCTCTAGTCTCAAGTCCTTGAACTGTTTGCACAACTCTGGCGGTAACTCTCCAGCTGTCAGTCCATTTGTATAGCCCTTGGGGCTCAATGCATCGCCTACAACGTTAGCCTTGCCGGGATGGTATGCAGACTCAGGTCATAATCCTTTATCAGTTCTAACCATCTCCGCTGTCTCAGATTCAACTCCTTCTGGGTGAAATATATTTCAGGCTTTTATGATCTGTGAACAACTCACAGTGCTTTCCCATCAGATAGTGCCTCCAAGTCTTCAAGGCGTGCACTACTGATGCTAATTCCAAGTCGTGAGTGGGGTAGTTGCCCTCGTGGCTCTTTAGTTGTCGCGAAGCGTAAACTACAACTTTCCCATTCTGCATCAATACTCCTCCCAAACCTTGACATGAAGCGTCACAATAAACTTGGAAATCTTTCTGCAGGTTGGGTAGCACTAGAATAGGTGCGGACACCAATCTCTTCTTTAATTCTTGGAAACTCTCTTCACATTTCTTGTTCCAGGCAAACTTCTTCTCTTTCTTTAGTAGTTCCGTCATGGGTTTAGCAATCTTGGAGAAGTTCTCAATGAATCTCCGATAATATCCAGCGAGTCCTAAGAAACTGCGGATATCTCCCACATTCTGACAACCAAAAGTCACACTTGCTGAACTTGGCGTACAACTTGTGCTCTCTCAGTTTCTCTAAAATCATGCGCAGATGCTGCTCATGCTCTTCCTTGCTCTTGGAATAAATCAAAATGTCATCGATAAACACCACGACAAACTTATCCAAGAATTCCATGAACAAGCGCTCCCCGAATCCACGGAAGAGACGTCCATGGACGATCCATCTCCGAATCCACGGAGACTCGACTCAGAGGGACCCATAGAAATGGACCTGACGTCGCATAACATCTCAAAATCTCAAAGCAGTCCACCCAGGATGGTTCATTAGGGTTGTTTTGCCAAGTTTCCAAAATCACTCCACATCATCATTTCACAGTGATTGAGATTCCCTCCCACGTTTACTAACATAGCATGGCTAAACAATACTAATCACAATGGCTATTGGTGGAGGATTCATGGCAAAGGTAACCCTATAGCTAGTAGGTCAAATCATAGCTAGCATAAGTACGAGTAATAGTCCTATCAATGCATTTCTACAAACAACTCTAATGCATAAGTATTTTAAAAACAAACAGTAATAGGATATGATCAAAGTGAACTTGCCTTGATAGTAGTTGGAGTTCAAACACTCGTCACAATCGCAAGGTTCACTCTCCGAGAATACTATACAATCAAACAAACATACACATACAAAAACACACAATTCAAACTTGACAAAAGAATGTATGCTATGATGCGATGCAAACATGTGACATGATTGGGTTTATTTTATTCGGGTGATCTACTGATCTTAAGCACTAGCAATTAAAGGAATTGCATTAGGGTTTTTAGACAAAGGCAAAAACAAACTATTAAAACGATAAATAAGGTTCTAATGGCATCTGCCAAATAATTTAATTCAAAATATTTATTTCTTTGTCCCAATGGACAGAGGATAATAAAACAAAATTTTGGGCGCTGGTTTCACTCAGAAAGGACTTCTAAATATTTAGTTATGAATTAAATTGTATTAAACACCATTCTGTAATTTGAATGTGATTTAAATATTAAAATTTGAAATTGGACAGTGCCAAAAGATTCTACATTTCCTAAGATTCCAAAAAGGTGTGGATCATTAAATTTGGCCAAACAGATTAAAAGATATGATCATTTGAATCGTGTACCGGTTCGATTAAAAATAAAAACGGGATCTAATCTAGACCGTTGAGATGAAATGGACGGCCGAGATCTCACCTCTAGGAACTAGGGTTCCGGCGATGGCTCCGGCGGCGGCGCCGCACAGGCGGGCGGCGGCGCGGGGTGCTCCGGCGAGGCTGGCGGCGCGGGGATGTGCGGGGACGGGGCGGCACGGCACGGCGAACACGGTGACGGGGCCGGCGGCGCTCGGGGACGGCGGGGTGCTCGCCTAGGACGAAGACGGGCGAGGCGGCGCGGGCGGCGGACTCCGGCGGGCGTCGGCGTCGACAGGGGCGGCGCGACGGTGCACGAAAAAAGAAACAGCGCGCGTCAAACGAAGCGCATGGACGAGGGTCTCCAAAAATTTGAAGTTTCGGGCGGGATGGCTCAACGACGCGGTCGGGCACGGCGCGAGAGTGGCGGCGGCGTCGGAGCTCTTCGACGAAGAATCGGGGCGGCGTGGGCGCGTGTGAGCGGGGGTGAGAAGAGGGAAAGAGAAGAGGAGGGGGAGAGCTTTATAATGACGCGCTCGGGCTGCTCGGGGAAGGTCGGAATCAACGCGAACTGAGATTGTGGCGGCGCGGTGTCCGGCGCGGATTCGGCGGCCGGCTTTCCTAACGGGGAAGAAGGCCCTGACGCGTGGGTCCCACGCGTTAGCGGCAGCGGGCGTGCGGCGGACCGGTCCGGTTCGGTCGGGCGGTTCGGCCAGTTCGAGGCTTAGCGGGCCGGCCCAGTGGGTCGGTCCGTTCTATTTTTTTTCTTTAGCCTTTTTTTTCTGTTTTTCTTATTTCTTAGATAACTTTTGATTTTGAACTCCAAATTGGTCCAAATAAATTACAGAAAATTTGTAAAATCATGTTTTATCATGATTCAACTTTTGGGAATAATTTCCCCTCAAAATAAAATATCTAAAAATGCATTTTCCCTATAAATGCCTTTCGGGCTATATAACTATTTAAATAAAATTCTTTTCAACTCCAAATAATTATCCAAAAATTATGGGATAGCTTATTTATGCAATAAACCCCTTTTATAAATAAACCTTATTGGTTTGAAGATCCAAAGCTCAAATGGGTGTAAACCCTAGGGGTTAAATTGAAATAAAATCTTTTAAAGCCTTTTGAGATTCAAATATGCAATTGTGGCATGATGCTCATGGATGCAATGCAAATGTAAAAGTTTGAAATTTTGGGATGTTACAGAGAGATTGGAGAACCTGTTGGTGAAGTCTCGCAACGTCTCCCCTGGTTTCTGCATGACCGTGTGCAGTTCCGCCGTGGTTCCCGGGCGCTTGTAGCCGCCCTGGAACGCGTTCACGAACTGCTCGCGCAGATCAGCCCAGGAGGCTATGGACCCAGCGGGCAGGTTGAGCAACCAAGTCCTCACTGATCTTTTGAGGACCATCAGGAACCAGTTGGCTCTGACCTTGTCGTCGGCGCCAATGGCGTGCAGGCCCAACGTGTAGGTCAGGAGAAAATCCTTGGGGTTCACGGTCCCGTCGTATGTCCCGAGCGTCGGTGCTCGGACCTTCCGGGGCCACGTCACACGGCGCAGCTCGCGAGTAAATGTGTCGCAGCTGTCCTTGGTGCCCATGGAGCATCTTCCTGCTCCTCTGGGCGCTAGCATTCTGCCTCACGCCGGTGCCGACACTCCAAGCACTGGCGGAGGTCTTCCTGTTGGCGGGCGTTCAGGATGCCTCGCGCATCACCCCGTGTAACGGTCGATGACGAATCTGAGGATCCCATGGGATCCTCGCCTCCTTGCCTTCCCAATGGGGGAGGGTGTTCTCCGTGCCCCGAGACACGGGGCGCGTCTCCGCGTCCTAGGTTTTGTCCCCGGCCTAAACCAGCCGGGGCGCCCTCGCCTTGCGCCTGCTGGGCGGCGAGTGCAAGGAGCGCATCTAGCTCCGCCCTCCATGCTTCGTGCGCCGGCGTTCCTTGCGGTGGCTCGTAGCGCACCGTGACACGCGCGGCTATGATGGCTTCCGCCGGGGTCTGGGCAGGAGGCTGCCGATTCTCTGACCGGCTGCCCTCCGCCCTGTCACCCGGTGCCCTCGGGTGAGTGGGGCCAGACTCCGTCAGTGTCGCACGCGACGCATTGTGCTCATGGCGCAGCTGCCACGGCGCGTCTTCACGGCACCGTGGCCGCTCGCGCGGCTGGCTCTGGCGCTGGAGCCGCAGGCACCCTCGGCCGGTTGTTTGCCGACGGCCGAGGAGGAGGAGGTGGCAGCTGCGACTGCTGCTGCTGCCGTGGAGGGGACCCCTGGTCCCCTTGTGCTTGTGACGCGCGCGCAGCGTCATGGGACCGAGTGCGCATGGCGAGAGTGTCGCGCAAGTCGACCCGAGGCTCGTGTGCCTTCTTGGGCGAGCTAGTCGTTGAAGATGTCGTAGACCAAGAAGCCGGTGTTGACGACGATGATGCCGGCGGTCAACCGAAGCTTTCTGCACGCCCCCCTACCTAGCGCGCCAGATGTCGGAGCACGGTCTTCCCGGGACTGGGGTTCCCGGGAGCATCTTGTACTCGGCCCTTAGCTTTAGCTTCACTAGGGGTCGTCTCCTCGATGGGCTGCTTTGAGTATTTGAGATGTATGCGGCGTCAGGTCCATTTCTATGAGTCCATTTCTATGAGTCGTCTCTCCATGTCTATGGGAGCGCCTACGTCGCAAATGTGGGATGCCACCCGGGGTAACCAGAGATTGGACTAGTTTCCTGTTTAGTATTTTCCAGTACAACCACATGCTAAATGGGCTCTGGCTTGATGTAGTAGGTCGTATGATCGTGGGCCCAAGGTGATCGTGATGATGTAGCCGTGTAGGTGGGAGCGGGTCCCTCGGTATGGGTCTGGGTGATTACTTCTGAAAATTCTCGTAATCGACGCCGTTGCTACTCTACCATGAGGACAGCAAGGGATTAACTTGTCGGTTTCTTGTGGGTAAAGTGTACAACCTCTCGAGAGTGTCAAACTAAGTACTTATCCGTGTCCCCGGTTACGGACAATTATTGAGCAACTAGATTTGGGAGCTGTAAGAAAGGTCTCACTCATTCTAATTTCTAAATAAAACGAATGGTTCAAACTTGGATTAGGAGCATTGATGTGCCTACTCAATGTCCATAGTTTAATAGGAGCATCGGTGTGTCTACCCGGTGTCCAATAGTTTAATATTATTGTATCATTCAATCATAGTAGGGTAAATTTATGTTCTGCTTCCACGCAAAAAGCCTGAACTCCACCTTGCCATATACTGCATGTACATTGTTAGGTCTGTTATAATTACCAGGTGAACTTGCCAATACATTCAATGTATTGACCACGTAGTGGCTACAATTAAATAATGCAGGTGGATCAGACGACGAGTGAGGTTCGTCGTTGTTTTAGGGTTACGAGCTTACATTCCAACATGCTCTCGCTGTGGTGTTGATGTGGCTGTCGTTCTTCCATTTGTTTCCTGCTGCCAGACTTTAATGTTAGTTTTTTCGAGCTAACCCGAGGGGTTATGAAAGTTGTAAGTACTATGAGTTCTGGATCTGACGATGTAATAAATTTACTTGACCTTTGTATCTGGTATTTCATCATGAAACTGTGTGTGCTAGTGAGTCGATCCAGGAACTAGCACTGTAAGCACAGAGATCGAACCCTACCCGGGGGCGGTTGCTTCAGTCGCCTCGTTGCGATCATCTGCTGACAGGAAGCTTGAGGAGAGATCGCGAACCGCATGTGTTCTGTCTTCCTCGGGTAGTTTATGGAAATGGGACCCACGATGGGCGTTTCGAAGAAGGGGAGCGCTTCTGCCCAAAGTGTCGGATGACTCAGCCTTTTATGGACGCTTCAAGTTCCTCTTCTATCTTCTTAAGTTTGTTAGCTTCGAGCTTCTGTTGCTTAACAAACTCTTCTTTTTCTTTGACCAAATTGAAGCGGTTCCTGGCCAAGGAGTTCGCATATAATTCCAACTCTGCAGGAGTTGGATCATCCATGAGGACTCCCGAGTCAAGGGCTGCTTGAACCCGCGACTTCTCCGCTGCCGAATGACCACCTTGCGGATTTACGATCATATCCGCAGTCGAAGGAGTTGAGGTGACAGGGTTTGTCATGAAGACTTGGGCGATGGCGCACTTGGGCGCAAGATTGCTGCTGCCATGGCAGCCTTCTTGTTCCAAGCAGTCACCAGCGTCGCTTGGGACGGGGCTTTCTCAACTTGCCCATTGGAAAGATTTCGAGTGTGTGTTGGCGAACTCGTTGGCTAACAAGGACACAGAGGACACGATTTACCCAGGTTCAGGGCCCTCGATGAGGTAATACCCCTACGTCCTGCTTGTCGAATCTCTATTGATGAGTCGATTACAATGGGGTGCCGCAGAGTCTAGATGCACCGAGTCGTCGAGTGCGTCTAGGCGACTTGTATCTAAGTTGGGGGGTGTCCTCTTCGCTCCCGCTCCTGGTGTTTTATATATGCAGGAACTCAGGTCTAAGGTAGAGTCCAAGTCGGTTACCATGAAGAGATACACTCTAATTAATCTTCCTTATCTTGAGTTGCAAGATTTGGCATGTAGACTCCTAGAGTCGAAGTAGGCTACCTTGTGGGCCCCCAGTTGGGATGTATCCGGTATACTCGAGTCGAGTACGTGGTTAGTCATAACCACGTCAGTCGTCAACCGACATGAAGCTTGGAGCCAGGTTTCGGGTCGTGTGGTCACGACGCGAGACGTTTCGTCTGGGGAGAGCTCTAGGAGGGTGGCCCCATCAGAATCGCTGAGTGAACCCGAGCGAGTTCTTTTGTGTGCCTGGATATCTTCATCTAGTTTCTTTAACCTCTCAGCTTCAAGCTTTTGCTTCTTGACGAAATCCTCTTTCTCTTTGTTCAGGTCGCGTTGGGCCCTGGCAAGAGAATTGGCATACAATTGCAATTCAGCGGCGGTGGGATCCTTCATGAGGACTCCCGACTCAAGAGCTGCCTGGACTCGAGCCTTCTCTGCCGCTGAATATCCAGCCAGTGGATTTGCGGATGACTCGCAGCCGGAGGAGTCGGCTTTGGGGCGACGGGATTGTTCATGAAGACTTGAGCGATGGCGCACTTGGGCGCAAGATCGCTGCTGCTATGGTAGCCTTCCCGATCTGAGCAATTGCCAGCGTCGCGTGGGACGGGGCTTTTTGCAGACTGGGGTGGATTGCTCTCAGAATCGGAGTAGTTTCCAAGTGAAACCTATTCTGTTTCATCAGGTGAACCCAATAAGGTGAGGTCGTCATGACAACTTCCTTGTTCTGAGCGGTCGCCAGCGTCGCTAGGGACGGGGCTGTTCGCACGCGGGGACGGATTGGCTTTAGAATCAGAGCAGGTCCCAAAGGAGACTTGCTCTGCTTCCTTGAGTGGCCCCGTCGAGCCTGTCGGCGGGTCTTTCTCTGAGGGAGAAAGGAGAAGCAACTCTTCCGGAGTCGAGACAGTCGGACACGGTAGTCGAAGGATACCGGATCGGACATGAAACTCGCCGAATATGAGATCTAGGCGGGCAACAAGCTTGTCGAGGACTGCGGGGTTGGCTTGGAGGCGAGCAGTAGAGGACTCGAGGATCTTCGACTCCGCCTGAGTTGATGATGGTTTTTCTGGATCTGAAACCGCTGAGATCGCAACTCCAACACACGTCTTTCCCATAGACGGCGCCAATGACGAAGATGTGACTTCAACATTGTCCATATTGATGGACTTGTATCAAGGAAAGATTTCGAGTGTGTGCTGGCGAACTCGTCGGCTAACAAGGACACAGGGGATAACCCAGGTTCAGGGCCCTCTATGAGGTAATACCCCTACGTCCAGCTTGTCGGATATGTATTGCTGAGTCGATTACAATGGGGTGCCGCAGAGTCTTGATGCACAGAGTCGATGAGTGCATCTATTCGACTTGTATCTAAGTTAGGGGTGTCCTCTTGGCTCCCCCTCCTGGTCCTTTATATATGCAGGAACCCAGGTCTAAGGTAGAGTCCAAGTCGGTTACAATGAGGAAATATACTCTAATTAATCTTCCTTTTCTTGAGTCGCAAGATTTGGCATGCAGACTCCTAGAGTCGTAGTAGGCTTCCTTGTAGGCCCCCAGCTGGGCTGTACCGGGTATGCTCGAGTCGAGTACATGGTTAGTCATAATCAACATCATTTTCTCGGGCTTCCTTTGCCTCGGCTTCCGTATACATGGTTACTTGCGGGGGTCATGCTGTATATCGGCTGGTAAGACAGCTTCTGCCCCGTAGACGAGGAAAAATGGCGTATAGCCTATGGAACGATTCGGGGTTGTCCTGAGACTCCATAGCACAGCCGGGAGCTCATCCAGCCAACACCCTGGAGTGCGTTCAGGTGGCTCAATTAAGCAAGGCTTTATGCCGGCTAAGACCATGCCGTTTGCTCTCTCAACTTGCCCATTGGACTAAGGATGCGCTACTGAGGCGACATCAAGCCGGATTTTCTTCTCCGTGCAGAACCATGCAAAAGCTCCCTCTGCAAAGTTTATTCCATTATCCAAGACGATACTGTGCGGGTAGCCATATCTCAAGATGATATCCTTTAAAAATGACACCGCTGTCTTGCCGTCACACTTCCGTATTGGCTTCACTTCAATCCATTTCGTGAACTTGTCCACCATGACCAGGATATGCATCATGCTTCCTCGCGCCCGCTTGAAGGGTCCCACCATATCCAAACACCAAACCACAAATGGCCAAGTGATTGGTATTGTCTTGAGCTCAGATGCCGGCATATGAACTTTGCTGGCACATCTCTGGCAACCATTGCACTTCCTGACCATATCTTCTGCCTCCTGTAATGCATTCGACCAGTAGAATCCGTGCCGAAATGCCTTGGCTACTAACATTCTTGAGGATGCATGATGACCGCACTTGGTGAATATCTCGGAGGATCTCTTGTCCTTCTTCTGGCTCGACGCAACGCTGCAACACATTGGTGACACCTCTCTTGTATAGCTCGCTGTTAATGATGGTGTATGCCTTTGCTCTTCTCTGAATCTGCCTTGCCGACACTTCATCTTCTGGCAGACTTCCATCCTTGATGTACGACATGATTGGTAGTGCCCGAACCGGCACAGGACGAGTCATGAAAACCGGCTCGTCTACTTCCATTGGTTCAATTGCCATCGCTTCAGCCGAGTTAGGGCGCTCAGTCCCCGGGTTACCGGAACCACTGCCACTATCTATATCCATTGGTGTAACCTCAGCCTCCGAGTTTGCCGGAATAAATATTGATTCCGACTCTGGTGATGGCTTGATCGATGGCTTGCGCAGATGTTCCAGTGCGATGCCGGCCGAGATGGCCTGCCGCATTGATCCCAGCTTCGACAAAGTGTCGGCAGCTTCATTCTCCGCCCGGGCTATGTGATGGAACTCACAACTGAAACGACCGCCCCCGTATACGGGTTCGATCTCTGTGCTTTAGTGCTAGTCCCTGGATCGACTCACTAGCACACACAGTTTCAAGATGTAATATCATAGAACAAAGGTCTCAATATTACAACGAATCATCCAGAATTTAAAAAGGTACTTACAACTCGCATAACCTCACGGGTTAGCTGGAAAGAAAACAACTGTTCAGCAGCGGAAAGCGAAAGATACAAGGGCACATCAACACCACGGCGAGAGCGTGTTGGAATGTAGGCCCGTAACCCAACAAACATAACGTACATCTTACTCGTCGTCGGAGCATCCTGCATCATTAAAAGATGCAGCCGCTAGGGTCAATACGTTGAATGTATTGGCAAGATTCACTAGGAGTTATAACAGAACCTACCAAGTATATGCATAATGTGGCAAAGTGGAGTTCAGGTTGTTTGCGTGGAAGCAGAACATATATTACCCTACTCCAAAGGGATGTTATAGTAATGTTAACTAATGGACACGGGGTAGACACACCCATGCTCCTATTAACCTAGAGTACATTGAAGTGGATTCTTCAAGTGCTCCTACCCTGTTCAAACCATTCATTTTATTTAAGAAATTGGAATGAGTGAGACTTTCCTTACAGCTCCACATCTAGTTGCTCAAATTGTCCGTTGCCGGGGACACGGCTAAGTACTTAGTTTTGACGTTCTCGAGAGTTTGTACACATTCCCCACAAGAAACCGACGTGTTAATCCCTTGCTGTCCTCAGGGTAGAGTAGCAACGGCATCGATTACGAGATTTTCAGAGGTAATTCCCTAAACCACGAGAGAATCACGCTCCCCCTACACGGCTACCTCAGTACAATTCTTCGGGTTTAGGTTCATACAACTTACTCTTGTCTCGCCAGAGCCCATATAGCATTGTGGTTGTACTAGAAGCTTCTAAATAGGAAACTAGTCCAGTCTCAGTTACCCCAGGTGGCATTCCACATTTGCAACGTAGGCGCTCCCCGAATCCACGGGAGAGACGTCCATGGACGATCCATTCCTGAATCCACAGGAACTCGACTCAGAGGGACCCATAGAAATGGACCTGACGCCGCTAATCCTCAAAATCCTCAAAGCAGCCCACCCAGGATGGTTCATTGAATTAGTTGTTTTGCCTTACATCTAACAAAACATTTCATATAGCCAAAGGCATAACAATATCATAATGTAGTTATTTCCCCCACGATACTACCATAGCTTAGCATTCAAACTACAATCGATGGCAATTTGGTAGCAAGGTAATGGCGAGGGTAAACTATACTACCTGGGATTTATAGCTAGCATAAAGGTACGAGTAATAGTCCTATCAATGCATCTCTACCAACAACACTAATGCATAAGTATTTTAAAACAACAATAATAATGGGATATGATCAAAGTGAACTTGCCTTGTCCAAGGTTGTGGTAGTTCTCGCACTCTTCGCAACAACAAGAAATACACTCCACACAATCTAAAATAAAAGATACACACACAATAAACACAACATTCAATACAAAAACCATGCCATGATGCATATGCCAAGATGATGCACACAAAGGTTACTTCTAACGTACAAAGTTTCGTTTCTGTTTTGAAAAGTTTTTCAAATGATTTGGACAGATTATACACCAATAAGGAGTTAACAAATATGCATGAAACATGGATAGGGTTTAAAACAAAAGATTGTGCGACTTTTGCAACATAGAGCATTATTTAACTTGTATGCCATGATTATACACAAAATAATTTCTTCTTTGGTCCTAATGGATAGAGAACAACTTTAAATAATTTTACAGCAAGATAACATGTTCAAAACTATTTTGAAACCATTCATTCGAAATTTAAACCATAAACCACCATTCTGTAAATAGCTACTGTCTAAGTTATTCAAAACCGAAAATAAACAGTGCCAAAATATTCTACACGTTGAGACGATTCCAGAAAGGTGTGGATCGTAAATTTTGGACAAACGGTTTAAAAGATATGGGGTTTTGAAGTTGTAGGGGCTTTTCTGCAAAATTTCATTATCCAATTCGGCCGAATAAAAATAAAAAGAAAATCCTGCCACGTGGCATGGCGGGACTGGCCGGTTTCTAGGGTTTCGGCCGGCGGGGTTAGCTCGCCGGACGGCGGCGGCGGGCGGCGCGGGCAGCGTGCGGGCGCGGGCAGCGCGGCGCGCGCGGGGCGGCGGGCGACGCAGCCAGGCGGAGTGGGAGGCGGAGGCGGCGCAGCGGACGGGCGGAGCACGGGCGGCGAGCGGCGGCCGGCGCCGAGGAAGACGGCGGACGGAGGCGCGGAGCTCTAAATCGCGGCCGGCTCGCGTCACAGCGTGCGGAAGGAAGAGAGGAGGAAGACTAGGGGGTCGGCGCGGGCGGAGACTCACCGGAACGGCGGCGAAACGCAGAAAACGGCGGTGGCACCTACGAACTCCGGCGAGCAATTACTTTCTAACCGGTGCGAAATCGGGCGAGCGGTTTGGGGGAAGTGGAGGAGAAAAGCGAGGGCTTCGAGGTGACGCGCACGGATTTGGAGGAAACGGCCCGAGCGCGGAGAAATCGGAGGTGGAGTCGTGGGCAGTTCGCGGGGCGTGCGTGGCCGGATTTTTCGAACGGAGGTTGAAGATGACGCGTGGGTCCCACCGGTCAGTGAGAGCAGGCGGCTCGGGCTGGGCGGAGCCGGTCCGGTTCGGTTCGGCCGGTTCGGCCGGTTTTCCTCGGTTTTTCCTTTTCTTTTATCTATTTTCTGTTTTTGAACCTCAAAATTGATTCGGAGCTCCAAATCACTCCAAATAAAATGCAACAAAATTTGTAAAATCATATTTTCATACGATCTAACTTTTGGAACAAGAATTTCCTCAAAATAAAATACTTAAAAATACATTTTCCTATAAAATGGCTTTTAGGGCCCTTAGGCTATCGAAACAAATTATTTTTTCAAAATACTTTCAAAAACCAACTTATGGGATAGCTCTATATATGCATTAAATCCCTTTTTACCACAATACCCTCATGGGTTAAAATGCAAATACTCAAAAGCAAGATCAAAGCCCAAAATCAAATAAAAGCATTTTTTGCAAAAGGGTTTTCTGGGCAAACTTTAGGGTTTTGAAATTGATCAAATGCAAGGGTGACATGATGCTTATGATATGCAATGCGTATGAAGGGTTTTGAAAATTGGGATGTTACAACAACCTTCAAAGTGACTGCTGATTTTCTGCACATGAAAATGATATAGCGCCATATTGGCGTCCAATGCATCCCAATTACCAGAAGCTTGCTGGACCACCAGGTCGGAATCACCAAAACACTGGATCCGGCGAACACCGATCTCTTTTGCCATCTTCAGTCCGTGAACAAGCGCATCATACTCGGCGACATTATTGGACGCTGCGAAATGAATCTGTAACACATATCTCAGCTGATCGTGCTTGGGCGAGGTGAGAACTATGCCGGCGCCCAGCCCGCTCTTCATCTTGGAGCCATCAAAATGCATCTTCCAATAACTGGTTTCAGGTGGTGGTGGCTCATATTCCATCTTGGCCCAATCAACTAGGAAATCCGCTAGTGCCAGAGACTTCACGGCATCTCGTCTATCATACTGCAGTGTGTAGGGTGCTAACTCAATAGCCCATTTGGCTATTCGGCCACTTGCATCTTTATTGCTCATGATCTCCGAGATAGGAGCTTCACATATTACCCGGATTTGGTGTGCATCAAAATAATGTTTCAGCTTCTTTGCCCGCACATAAACGTCGTACGCCATCTTTTGGTAATGAGGGTAGTTTTGTTTTGATGATGACAACACCTCACTCAGATAATATACCGGCCTTTGTACCGATGAAGCGACCGCCCTCTTACTAGGGTTTGATCTCTGTGCTTATTTGTGCTAGTTCCTGAAAGGTTCTTTTAGACCCCATCTGTCTATTCTCTCATCTATGCTATCCTAAACAGATGCCTCCAAGACGTACCCCCAACAACAACAGATCACACACCACCAGCAATAGTGACAACCATGAGGAAGGGGACAACAATTCAGTTAATGTACAGACTCTGCTGGCAGCTCAGACTCAGTTTTTCCAGTTGGTAAACCAACAGTTGACCAGCCACCAGAACATTGACCAGAATAACCAACACCCCAACCCACCACCACAAGTAGATATGCTTATGAGATTTCTGAAGTTGCACCCACCTACTTTCACCACCTCCACTGAACCCATGGTAGCAGATGACTGGCTGCGTTTAGTGAACAACTTAGTGACTGTGGGCTGCACAGACGTTGAGAAAGTGAGGTTTGCAGCACACTTGTTGGAGGGACCAGCCGCGTTATGGTGGGAGAACTACCTGATCACCAACTTGATTGAGGATGTCACTTGGGAGATGTTCCAGGATGCTTTCCGCACCGCCCATATCTCCGCGGGAGTGCTAAGCCTGAGGAAGAAGGAGTTCCACAAACTGAAGCAAGGAACCCGCACTGTGATGGAATATATTGAGGAATTCAACAAACTGTCTCGCTATGCACCTGATAAAGTCAATACCGATGCGAAGCGCCATGAGAAGTTTTTGGATGGACTGAACGACGAGCTTTCTGTTCAGCTGACAGTTGCATACACCCCCACCTATCAGTCCCTAGTAGACAAGGCATTTATCTTGGAAGACAAGATAAACTAGATTGAGAGCCGCAAGAGAAGACTTTGCCATGGAAGCATTAACTCTGGACCACACCAGAAGCCGCGCACCTCTTATGAGGGTAGTGGTAGTTCATCGAGGATCAGACATGGAAGCCACCACCACCACCATATCCATGGAGGGAATGGCCACCATGTGCACTATCATGGGATTGGACACCGACACCAGCACAAAGACAATGACCATGGCAAAGGGAACATCATTGGTCAGTGCAGATGAAACATCAACGAGCAGAATCAGAATGACGACTTCACCCAGTTTGACCTGAGTCAAGTAGAATGTTTCAAGTGCCACAAGATGGGGCACTACTCGAATGATTGCCCGGAGAGGTTCGAAGGGAATGGAGTCAAGCCCACCCCATTCCTGGAAGGTCATGTGAACCAGGTCAGTGTGGAAGAAATCACAGAGCCGGGCATTGTGATTGGATCATTCCGCGTAAATTCTTTCCAAGCACTCGTACTCTTTGACACGGGTGCAACACATTCATTCATATCAAGGATGTTCGTGAATGAGAATAAGATACCTACAAACACCCTAAGAAACCCTATGAGAGTAAATTCACCTGGAGGACAAATGGTAGTGACTCAGGGATGCTGCCAGTTACCCCTAGAGATTGGGAAATACATTTTTCCCTCCGACCTTATTGTATTAGATTCCCGAGGTCTAGACATAATTCTGGGAATGGACTGGATGACCTTATATGAAGGTCTGGTAGACTGTGCCAAGAGAACAATTACACTCACAACCCCTGAGAAGAAGCGAATCCGCTTCAAGTCTACTATGGAACTTAAGAGACTTAAGGTAAATTCTCTTAAGGGGGTTAGCATGGAGGTTGTAGCCATAGTGAACGAGTATCCGGATGTTTTCCCTGAGGAGTTACCAGGCATGCCACTGGACCGAGATGTGGAATTTCTCATTGAGTTGATGCCAGGAAGTGGACCCATAGCCAAGAGACCCTACAAGATGGCCGTGGATGAATTAAAGGAGTTGAAGAAGCAGTTGGCTGAGCAATTATTGAAAGGATTCATTCGCCCCAGTTCATCACCATGGGGAGCACCTATCCTGTTTGTGGAGAAGAACGTGTAACATCCCAAAATTTCAAACCTGTACATGAGCATTGCATTCATAAGCATCATGCCACAATTGCATATTTGAATTCAAATTTGAATCTTAAAAGGGCTTTGGAAAGATTTTTATTTCATTTTAAACCCTAGGGTTTACACCCATTTGAGCTTTGGATCTTCAAACCATTAAGGTTTATGTATAAAAGGGGTTTAATGCATATATAAACTATCCCATAATTTTTGGATAATTATTTGGAGTTGAAAAAGTAGTTTATCTAAATAGATATATAGCCGTAGAGGCATTTATAGGGCAAATGTATTTGTTATATATTTTATTTTGAGGGGAAACTACTTCCAAAAGTTGTATCATGGTAGAACATGATTTTACAAATTTTCTGAGATTTATTTGGACCAATTTGGAGTTCAAAATCAAAAGATATCAAAGGAATAAGAAAAACAGAAAAAGAAAAGAGAAAAGAAAAAAAAAGAGCAAACGGACCGGCCCGGCCGAATTGGGCCGAACCAGCCCAACTCCTCGCGCGCGCCCGCAGCCCAGCCGCCCAGCGCCCGCGCCCGCGCGCCCGCACCCGCTGACAGGTGGGGCCCACCTGTCAGGGGCTTCTTCCCTGGAAGGAAAGCCTCGCGCCGCCGCCGCGATTTCCGGCCGCCGTCCCCGCGCGCTCGCCGCCGCAATCACCTCGGCCATCCTTCCTTTTGCAGCCCCAAGCACGTCTTTATAATCTCCGAGACCCCCTCCTCTTTTCCCCTCTGCCCTCCCCCTCAATTACGCCGCCAGGCCGCCGGAATCCGTCGCCGGAGCCGCACCCGCGCCGCCGCGTCTTCTTCGACCTAGGCGACGACCTGCGCCGCCCGAGCCCCAGCCGACCGTGCCCCTGTCTCCGCCGTGCCGCGCCGCGCCTCCCCGTGACTTCCCCGAGCTGCCCGCGTCGCCGGAGCACCCCGCGCCGCCATCCCCTCCGTCTCCGGTGACCGCCGCCGCCGCCGGTAAACCCTAGAACTCCCCTCGTCCGTCCGATCCGGATCCGAGGGCTAAGATTAGATCCCGTTTTATTTTTTAACCAAACCAGTACGCACCAATTAGATGCTGACACGTGGCACCCGGATTTATAAAAATAAAAATGTAATTTTTAATCCCCCGGAATTAATAAAAGGCACTTTTGCAGATAGGCCCCTGTAACTTCAAATGATCATAACTATACATCTGTTTGGCCAAATTTAGTGATCCACACCTTTTTGGAATCCTTAGGAAGTGTGTAATCTTTTGGCACTGTCCAAATTCAAATTTGAATATTTGAATCACATTCAAATTGCAGATTAGGGTTTTATGCCATTTAAATCATAACTAATTATCTAGAAGTCCTTTTTGAATGAAACCAGTGCCCAAAATTTTGTTTTATTGTCCTCTGTCCAATGGGGCAGCGAAATAAATATTTTGAATTAAATTTTTTTGCATATGCAAATAAAACCTCATTTTAGGGTTTAAACCCTAGCTTTTGCCTTTTGTTTAAAACCCTAATCACATGTGTTTATTTCTCAAGGCATTGGATCAGTAGATCACCCAAATAAAATAAACCAAACTCATGTCACATGTTTTGCATTGCATCATGACATACATGTTCTTTTGCTTTCATGGTGTGTTTATGTATGTGTATGTTTGCTTGATTGTATAGTTTTCTCGGAGGGCGAACCGTGTGATTGCGAAGAGTGTTTGAATACCAACTACTATCAAGGCAAGTTCACTTTGATCATTTACCCGTTATTTTATTGTGCACTAGATTTTATTAGTTGCATTGTCAGGATTATTATTGTATCTATGCTAGCTATGATCTGTCCTAGTAGTATAGGATACTTTTGCCATGACTTCACCATCAATTGCCATCGTAGTAGTAATTGCTATGCTATGCTAATATACGAGGGTGGTATTATTACAATGTGATACTATTGAATTATGATATGATTTTTCCTAGTGTATGGCAAAACAAGTAATTCAATGAACCGTCCTGGGTGGGCTGCTTTGAGTTTTCGGATGTCGTGACGTTAGGTCCATTTCTATGGGGCCCGCTGAGTCGTCTCTCCGTGTGATTCGGGAGCGTCCATGGTCACCTCCCCGTGCGATTCGGGGAGCGCCTGCGTCACAATGTGGGATGCCACCCGGGATAACCAGAGACTGGACTAGTTTCCTATTTAGTAGCTTCCAGTACAACCACATGGTATTATGGGCTCTGCCAGGATGGATGTAAGAAATATGAACCTGGATCCGAGGTGACATCGGTATGTAGCAGTGTAGGTTGGAAGCGTCCCTCAGGTGGTTTGGGGGAATATGTTCTGAAAATTCCTGTAATCGATGCCGTTGCTACTCTACCCTGAGGACAGCAAGGGATTAACACGTCGATTTCTTGTGGGTAAAGTGTACCACCTCTCGAGAGTGTCAAACTAAGTACTTAGCCGTGTCCCCGATTACGGACAATTATGAGCAACTAGATATTGGAGCTGTAAGGAAGGCCTCACTCATTCCAATTTCCTAATAAAATGAATGGATTGAACTGGGTAGGAGCATTGATGTTTTTACTCAATGTGCCTAGGTTAATAGGAGCATGGGTGTTTCTACCCCGTGTCCAATAGAATTCAAAACTATTTGGCTAAAAATGATAGGATTTGAATAATGAGGCTTTTATGCAAAATAGCCAAACCCCACTTAGCCAAACTATGCATGTACTTGGTAGGTCCTTTATAACTCTAGTGAGCTTGCCAATACATTCAAATGTATTGACCACGTAGTGGCTGTAATTAACAATGCAGGTGGATCCGACGATGAGTGAGGTTCGTCATTTTGTCATGGGTCATGTGCCTACATTCCAACGTGCTCTCACCTTGGAGTAGTGTGGCCCTTATGTTCTACCCTTTTCCGCTGCAGTTTTTGAAACATTGTTTTATGATGTTGAAACCGTATTTGTTTTATGCTGGCCCAAGAGGTCATGCGAGGTTGTAAGTACTATTTAAATTCTGGATGCTGCGATGTAATAAAGTACTTTCGACCTTGTTCCTGTATACTTCATCATGAAACTGTGTGTGCTAGTGAGTCGATCCAGGGACTAGCACAGTAAGCACAGAGATCGAACCCTAGTAAGGGGGAGGATCGCTTCACAACGGATGTGCATTGACTATCGTTCACTAAATGAGGTGACGATAAAGAATAAATATCCTTTGCCCATAATCAATGATCTTTTCGATCAATTGAAGGGACCTCAAGTGTTCTCAAAGATCGATCTACGATCAGGATATTTTCAGCTGAAGATCCGAGAGATGGACATTCCCAAAACTGCTTTTACCACTAGGTGTGGTCTATACAAGTATACAGTGATGCCTTTTGGTTTGACCAATGCACCTGCATACTTCATGAACATGATGAACAAGGTGTTCATGGAATTCTTGGACAAGTTTGTCGTTGTGTTCATTGACGATATCCTGATTTATTCCAAGAGCAAAGAAGAGCATGAGCAGCATCTGCGCATGATTTTGGAGAAGCTGAGAGCGCACAAGTTGTATGCCAAATTCAGCAAGTGTGAATATTGGTTATCAGAAGTCAGTTTTCTAGGGCACATCGTGTCAGGAGTAGGAGTTGCTGTCGACCCAGCTAAGGTAGTAGCAGTGACAGATTGGGAAGCACCTAAGAATGTTGGTGATGTCCACAGCTTCCTAGGACTTGCTGGCTACTACAGGAGATTCAGTGAGAACTTTTCCAAGATAGGTAAACCCATGACGGAACTCTTAAAGAAAGAGAAGAAGTTCGCTTGGAATGAGAATTGTGAAGAAAGTTTCCAAGAATTGAAGAAAATAGTAGTGTCTGCACCCATCCTTGTTTTGCCTGACCTGCAGGAGGATTTTCAAGTATACTGTGACGCCTCACGTCAAGGATTGGGAGGAGTCTTAATGCAAAATGGAAGAGTTGTAGTGTACGCTTCACGGCAACTAAAAAGCCACGAAGGAAACTACCCCACTCATGACTTGGAATTAGCATCGGTAGTGCACGCCCTGCAAACTTGGAGACACTACCTGATGGGAAAACACTGTGAGTTGTTTACTGACCACAAGAGTCTAAAATACATATTCACCCAGAAGGAGCTGAATCTGAGACAGCGGAGATGGTTGGAACTGATAAAGGATTATGATCTGAACTTGCAATACCATCCAGGCAAGGCTAATGTCATAGCCGATACATTGAGCCGCAAGGGCTATGTAAATGGACTGACAGCTGGAGAGTTACCGCCAAAGTTGTGCAAACAGTTCATGGACCCGAGACTTAAGATTGTGCGAGAAGAACATATGGCCACATTGGAAGTACAGCCCACATTGATGGACATGATTAAAGAAGCACAGAAGGGCGATTCGGAAATTAATGCGATAAAAGAGAATAAACTTATCGGGAAAGCCGAAGACTTTCGTGATGATGACCAAGGAACCATATGGTTCAGAAAACGCATTTGCGTACCGCAGGATCCGGAAATCAGAAAGCTGATTTTACAAGAAGCCCATGACTCACCGTACTCAATCCACCCTGGGAACACAAAAATGTATATGGATCTCAAGGAAACTTTTTGGTGGTCCGGATTAAAGCGAGACATCGCAGAGTTTATTGCCTTGCGCGATGTGTGCAGCAGAGTTAAGGCAGAACACCAGAAACCAGCAGGATTACTAAGATCACTGCCAATACCAGACTGGAAATGGGATAAAGTTGGCATGGACTTTATCACCGGTCTACCAAGGACCAGATCAAGAAATGATTCCATATGGGTAGTGGTTGATCGTTTGACCAAAGTTGCCCACTTCATACCGGTGAAGACCACATACACCAGTGCACAGTTAGCGAAACGTTACATATCCAGAATTGTGTGTTTACACGGAGTACCCAAGGAAATAGTTTTAGACAGAGGTACCCAATTTACCTCAAGATTTTGGGGACAACTACATGAGTCTCTAGGAACGAGACTGGAATTCGGTACAACATTTCATCCGCAGACGGATGGACAAACTGAGAGGGTTAATCAGATCCTTGAGGATATGTTGAGAGCCTGCGCTCTAGATTATGGATCCAGTTGGGATGACAATCTGCCGTATGCAGAATTCTCATACAACAACAGCTTCCAAGCCAGCATAGGAATGTCACCGTTTGAAGCTTTGTATGGAAGGAAGTGCAGAACACCATTGTTATGGGATGGTGTAGAAGACCGTAGCCTATTCGGTCCGGACATGATAAAGGATGCCGAGGAAAAGGTTAGACTCATCCGAGACAGGCTGAAGGTAGCTCAGTCAAGGCAGAAGAGCTACGTGGATTCCAAACGTAGGGAAGTTACCTATGAGATAGAAGGTAGAGCGTATCTCAGAGTTTCGCCGATACGCCGGGTAAAGAGATTTGGAATAGAAGGACAGTTAGCACCCCGTTTCATTAGACCTTTCAAGATCTTGTCCCGACAAGGAGAGGTAGCCTACGAATTGGATTTACCGGAAGCCCTGTCCAATGTCCACAATGTCTTCCACGTATCATAGCTAAAGAAGTGTCATCCTGAGATGGCCGACACACCCTTGAGGGATACAATTCCACTAGAAGAAGTCCAGATATAGAGTGACCTCACCTATGAGAAGAAACCGATCAGAATCTTGGATATAGCTGAGAGACAAACCCGATCCAAGACCATCAAGTTTTGCAAAGTTCAGTGGGACCATCACACAGAAGAAGAAGCCACATGGGAACGTGAAGATGATCTTCGAGAAGACCACCCACTCCTCTTTGCTAACCACACCGAATCTCGAGGACGAGATTCATCTTAAGGGGGTTAGGTCTGTAACATCCCAAAAATTTCAAACTTTTACATGAGCATTGCATCCATAAGCATCATGCCACAATTGCATATTTGAATTCAAATTTGAATCTCCAAAAGACTTTAAAAAAGTTTTTGTTTCATTTTAAACCCTAGGGTTTTCACCCATTTGAGCTTTGGATCTTCAAACCAATAAGGTTTATTTATAAAAGGCGTTTATTGCATATATAAGCTATCCCATAATTTTTGGATAATTTTTGGAGTTAAAAAACTATTTTATTTAAATAGTTATATAGTCCTAAAGGTATTTATAGGGAAAATGTATTTTTATATATTTTATTTTGAGGGGAAATTTACTCGCAAAACTTGAATCATGATAAAACATGATTTTACAAATTTTTTGAAATTTATTTGGGCCAATTTGAAGTTCAAAATCAAAAGTTATCAAAGAAATGAGAAAAAGGGAAAAAGAAAAGGCTAAAAGAAAAAAAAAAGAGGAAGAAAACCGGACTGGCCCGGCCAAATGGGCCGAACCGGCCCGCGCGCGCGCCCGCAGCCACTGACAGGTGGGGCCCACCTGTCAGCTGCTTCGTTCCCGAAGAAAAGCGCCTGCGCCGGATTCCCGCCGCCGCAATCTCCGGAATCCCGGCGATTTAGGCCTTCCCGAAGCAAGCCGAGCGCGGCACTATAAAGCCCGCGGCTCCCTGCCTCTTTCCCCTCTGTTTGCCCGCACCTGCACGCACCCACGCCGCCCCTATTGCACGCCGTAGCTCTCAGCTCGCCGCCGCATATTTTGGTCGCCGCCGGTGAACCCTAAGGTCAAGCTTCGCCGCCACCTACTCTTTCTTTTTCCCCTCGTCTCCACGCACACTGTGACGCGACCCGTTTCGTTTATGGGACACCGCAGGACGCCGCCTGTCGCTCACTGGAGCTCCGCCGCCCGCGCCGCCGCCTCGTCTTCGTCCTAGGCGACGACCCCGACCGCCCCGAGCCGCGCCGACCGCATCCCCGACCCCGCCTCGATGCGCCGTTCCGTCCTCGCACCTCCCTGTGCCGTCAGCTTCACCGGAGACGCCGCCCGCCACCCGCCCGTGCCGCGCCGCCGCCGGACGCCGCTCGCCGGAACCCTAGGTTCCCGGAGGTGAGCCCGAATCAATCTCGTCCGTCCAGTCTTGATCTACGGCTCAGATTAGATCGGATTAAATCTTTTAACCGAACCGGTACGCACGGATGAGAAGCCGCCAGGTGTCACTGCTTAAATAAAAACGAGAATAAAATTTTAATCCCGGATTTGATTTAAATGGTACTTTTGCAGAAAAGCCCCTGTAACTTCAAATGATCATATCTTTTAATCTGTTTGGCCAAATTTGATGATCCATACCTTTCTGGAATCCTTAGGAAATGTAGAATATTTTGGCACTACCCAATTTCAAATTTGAATATTTGAATCACATTCAATTTACAGAGTAGGGTTTAATGCCTTGTAATTCATAACTAATTATTTAGAAATCCTTTTTAATTGAAACTAGTGCCCAAATTTTTTTTTTATTATCCCCAGTCCATTGGGATAGAGAAATAAATATTTTGAATTAGTTTTTTTTGACTGGTGCCAATAAAACAAAAATTTAGGGTTTTAATAAATTGTTTTTGCCTTTTGTTTAAAACCCTAAATCATTTTTTTTAATTACTTATGCTTAAGATCAGTTGATCACCCAAATAAAATAAACCAAATCATGTCACATGCTTGCATCGCATCATAGCATATTTTCTTTGTCATGATGTGAATTGTGTGTTTATGTGTGTGTATATTGTTTGTATTTGAATAGTTTTCTCGGAGAGCGAACCCTGTGATTGTGACGAGTGTTTGAACTCCAGCTGCTACCAAGGCAAGTTCACTTTGATCATATCCTATTACTGTTTGTTTTTAAATACTTATGCATTAGAGTTGTTTGTAGAGATGCATTGATAGGACTATTACTCGTACTTATGCTAGCTATGATTGACCTACTAGCTATAGGGTTACCCTTGCCATGAATCCTCCACCAATAGCCATCGTGATTAGTATTGCTTAGCCATGCTATGTTAGTAACGTGGGAGGGAATCTCAATCACTGTGAAATGATGATGTGGAGTATTTTGGAAACTTGGCAAAACAACCCTAATGAACCATCCTGGGTGGACTGCTTTGAGATTTTGAGATGTGATGCAACGTCAGGTCCACTTCTATGGGTCCCTCTGAGTCGAGTCTCCGTGGATTCGGAGATGGATCGTCCATGGACGTCTCTTCCGTGGATTCGGGGAGTGCTTGCGTCGCAACTGTGGAATGCCACCTGGGGTATCAGAGACTGGACTAGTTTTCCTGTTTAGTAGCTTCCAGTACAACCACATGGTAATATGGGCTCTGCCTGGATGGAGTAAGAAATGTTTACCAGATCTGAGGGATTGTACTGAAGTAGTTGTGTAGGTGGGAGCGCGGGTCCCTCAGGTGGTTTGGGTGAACTTGTTCTGAAAATTCTTGAAGTCGATGCCGTTGCTACTCCACCCGGAGGACAGCAAGGGATTAACACGTCGATTTCTTGTGGGTAATGTGTAAACCTCTCAATTTCAATGTATTGACCACGTAGTGGCTGCAATTAATAATGCAGGTGAATCTGACAAAGAGTGAGGTTCGTCGATGTCTTTTGGGTCATGTGCTTACATTCCAACATGCTCTCTCCTCTGGGAGTAGATGAGGCCCATTTGCTATACCTTTCCGCTGCAGTTTTATGATACAATGTTTATGGTTTTGAAACAATATTTGTTTATGCTGGCCCAAGGGGTCATGCATGTTTGTAAGTACAATTAAGTTCTGGATGATACGATGTAATAAAGTACTTTTGACCTTTGTATCTTGGTATTACATCTTGAAATTGTGTGTGCTAGTGAGTCAATCCAGAGACTAGCACAAATAAGCACAGAGATCGAACCCTAGTAAGGGGGCGGTCGCTTCAACCGACTTGCCATCTTCATCTCTTTCCACCACTATGACGGCGTGGACAACTCGGTTTGTTGCTGCTACATACAGTAACATTGGCTCTCGGGCCATCGGTGAAGCTAATATCGGCATCGTAGCAATCATTTTATTCAACTCTTGAAAAGCTACTTCTGCCTGTTGGGTCCACACAAATTTGTCAGTTTTCCTCATCAGCTGGTACAAGGGCATTGCCTTTTCACCCAGCCGACTAACAAAACGACTCAATGATGCACATCTAATGAATTTTTGTATGTCCTTGAGACACTTCGGCAACTTCATTCTTTCTATGGCGGTAATTTTCACATGATTTGTTTCTATGCCTCGGGTTGACACCAGGAACCCGAGTAACTTTCCAGCTGGCACACCGAATGTGCACTTGGCCGGGATTAGTTTCATTCGGAACCTTCTCAGATTTGCAAATGTTTCTTGGATATCATCCAGGAGCGTGACACTCTCTTTGTTTTTTATGACGACATCGTCGACATACACCTGCACATTTTTGCCAAGTTGCTCATGCAGACATTTCTGCATGCATCTCTGGTAAGTAGCCCCTGCATTTCTCAAACCAAAGGGCATAGTGCGATAGCAATAAGCCCCGAACGGGATGATAAATGATGTCTTTATTTGATCATTAGGGTTCAGCGGTATCTGATGAAAACCAGAATACGCATCTACAAAAGACAACAACTCACACCCGGCAGTGGAGTCGATCACTTGATCGATCCGAGGTAATGGAAAAGGATCTTTAGGACATGCCTTGTTCAAGCTAGTGTAGTCGATACACATGCGCCACACTTTGGCTGCGGTTGGGTCATCTTTCTTCTTCTCGACCATGACCGGGTTGGCCAACCAGTTGGGATGTAACACTTCCATGATAAAGCCGGCAGTTAAAAGCCGGGATATCTCTTCCGATATGATTTTCCTTCTGTCATCGTCGAAGCGTTGAAGGGGCTGCTTCACCGGTCTTGCGTCTAGCCTGACATGCAATGAGTGCTCCGCCAACTCCCTCGGCACACCCGGCAAGTTTTGGTTTGACCATGCAAAGATGTCCCGATTCTCACGGAGGAAGTCGGTGAGCTCGCCTTCCTATTTCTTGGTCAGGCCGGCACCAATGATGACCGTGCGGTCTGGGAACACGTTGTCGACCGGTATCTTTTTCGTCTCTTTGGCCGCTTGGAAAGCCACGCTGCCATGAGGGTTAGTCATAGCCGGCAGAGCAATCTGCGCCGATTGAGCTAGTGCGACTACTTCTTGCAGCTTCTTCTTCTCTCCAGCAATGACCAGTGACTCGGCCAAAGCAGAACCTGCAGCCGGGTACTCCATTGAACGCTTGTAGTTGCCAGAAATGGTTATGGTACCATTTGGTCCCGGCATCTTCATCTTCAGATAGCCAATGTGAGTGGTCGGCATAAACTTGGCCAATGCCGGTCTACCTAGCAGCACATGATACGGACTGTTAAGATCAACCACTTCAAACACCAAATTCTCTGTCCGATAATTCTCCCTTGTACTAAATAAGACGTCAACTCGGATTTTGCTGACCGGTGCACATGACACTCCCGGCACAATACCGTGGAAGGTAGTCCGGCTAGGCTCAAGCATATTATTAGTAATGCCGAGTTTGAGCATTGTGTCTCGGTACATGATGTTAATGCTGCTCCCATTATCAATGAGAACTCGGATGAACTTGACATTGATGTCAGGCCCAATGAGCGTCGGATCAACCACTAGAGTGTAGCCACCGGGATTCGGCATGACTCTAGGATGATCAGCCCGGCTCCAACAGAGCTCCTGCTCCGACCAGTACATGAACTTCGGTACTGCCGGCATAACTGTGTTGACTTCCATCTCACGCTGACGTTGGCTTTGCTTGTCAGTCGGCTTTGTAACAAAAATCATGTAGCTTTGGTGATGCTCTTTGTACTCATTCCTTCATCCATACTCCGGGAAGCCTTGGTCTTCCACCTGATTGACAGTGTTGTTTGCTGGAGGGGGCCCTTTAATTTGCGCATTAGCGCCTGTGAGTGGCGGGGGAGGAGGCAACCGACTTGCTTCGCCCTTCTCGGCCCGCTGCATCCAACTGCATTGCCGAGTTTTGTGATTCGCCGACTTCTTGGGATTGGTCGTGTGGAAACGACAAGGCTGAGCAAGCATCATCTCGAATGTGTACTTCTGCTTATCTTGCCACGGCTTCTTTTGTTGTCCTTTCTTGGCCCACTGCTGATTACCAGTCTTCTGTCGCTGGCTATGACCAGCATCAGGTTGATCGTGGATCGTAGCCACATGAGCTGGCCCATACCGGTAATCAGGCCTGCCGTCCCTCCTCTTGTTTCTGTGATCTTGATGATCATTTCTCCAGAATGCTCCGGCAGGGTTGTATGTCGGCTGCTCTCTGTGCGGCTCTGCCGGCATCAGTGATGGCTGAGTTGGGTATCCCAACGCATACATGTCTGCAATCTTGATCATCTCGGACAAAGTGGCCGGCATTTACCTTTGCAGCTTTTGCCATAGCATGCTGCCATGTCGGCATCCTTGGGCGAACCATGCTATGGCCTGCGACTCCACGATGCCTTCACAGGAGTTGCGAAGATTATTCCACTTTGTTAGGTACTCTCGGTCGGTCTCGTTGTCCCTCTGCTTGCACATGGACAATTGCTGAGGGTGGTTAGGCCTCTTGTAGGTGCTGGTGAAGTTGCTAACAAAAGCTTCATCAGAATCTATCCAGCAGTTGATGCTGCCCTCGGGGAGGTTGTTCAGCCAAATCCTGGCAAACTCTACTAGCATTTGGGGTACATAGCATACCGCCCATCTGCGATTACCACCTGCCACATGCACAGCAGTGACATAATCCTCCAACCAGTCTTCCGGCTTGGTGCTGCCGTCATACGTTCTCGTGCCTCTAGGTAGCTGGAAACGCGGGGCAGGTATCTCTCTCATAATTCGGTAAGCAAAGCAGCATGGTCCCGGGGGACCCTGTTCTTCCAGAAGCTCTGACAGATAGATTCTGTCGAGCCGATGGCGGGCATCTAGTGGCGACACTTGCCGGTTTCCTACTCGGGCTCCGAGTGGACTGACGTTGTCATGCTCTCGCCTGAGATAGCCTTCATCTCCCATCGCCGAGTATCCGTCATTATAACGGTCTTGCCTTCGATCTTCACCTTGATACAGGGGGTTGTGCCCGGCACCCTGCTGACCCGCAGCGGTATTGGGCGCCGGACCCCGAGGTCGGTGTCCGTGTCCCTCCGAGTAATGTTCTTGCGGATCTTGGCGATTGTCGCCGAGATGTAGGCCACTTTGACCATCATCAACTCGCCTCGAAACTTGCTTCCCGGCTAATGCCGGATCAGAACGATCCGGCCGCTTGTCTCGGCCGGAGTTAACACTCTTATTCCATTTGCCACCGACATTGGGTGAAGACGCTTGCTTGTCGGCTCAACCACCCGCACCTGCGGCCGAGTGAATGATCTGGGATGCGCCTGGTTTGCCGTGCAACCTCATGTATGCCTCATTTTGCTCGTTAGCGGTGCAGAGCAGCTCCTTTACACGCAACTGCTGTACTCGGAGCGCCTCTCCTGTGAGGTTAGGCAACTCTTCTACTGCAGCCTCGGTGGCCCTGAGGTTTTTAACAGGAGTGCTATATTTCGGCTTCAGTGCCGATCCATAGCTTGCCGACACAGCAGGTACAGCTCTACCATCCCTAGCTATCTCGGTGTTCAAGTTCTTGCCTCGGTTACGCACTTCTCCAACTCGGCTAGGGTTATGCATTGCAGTAGAGTTAAGACCATGAGCTTTGTTGTACTCACGGAGAGAGATCTCGAGCTCTTGTCAAGCGCAAGCCACGTCGACAGCTTCCTGCAGCAGGTTTTGGCGTTTCAACTCCAGCTCAGCCTGAAGCTGGGCCGAGTTGACGTTTGGAGCCACAGGTATCGTCAGCCTCTTGATGGCAGCCTGAAGCGGAGTTGGCTTTGCCGGCAAAGCGGAAGTGCCGGCCTGAGCAGCAATGTTCTCGGGCCTCTCCATTAGGGGTCGCGCTGTTCTGCCGGACTTGCTCGGGACACCGGCGCTTTCAGCTGCGCCTTTGCCGGCATCGCCACCTTGGGCTGTCACCATGAACTCCACGCAGCTAATGGGGCAGTCGATATGCCGACCGCAAGGCGCGCAGATGGTGGGGGGATCCTCAGCTACCACCACATGCTCAGGATACCTGCAAGGAGAGTTAGTGGCGACATAGACCTCGTGCATGCCAAAGTTAATGAACCGGCCTGCACAGGGAAGTAGCGCGTTGTTGAAGCAACCTGCGTTATTGTCGATGAAGCCTAGAGAGCCGAATCTCTGGACCAAACCAGAGACGACGCGCTCTCCGGTGAGGAGGGTGCTTCCCGTCCGGATGAAAACTCCAGCCAACGTTGTTGCTGGCCCCACGGTGGGCGCCAACTGTCGTGGTGGTGTCACGGCAGATGCCATGGGATGGATTGAGTTGGGGCCGATGGACGATGGTGGATCCGGAGGAGGGATTGCGTAGAGTAACCATGCACAACTCACTGAGGACACGATGTTTTACCCAAGTTCAGAGCCCTCTTGTAGAGGTAAAGCTCCTACTCCTGCTTTGATCGTATTAGCCGAGATACTAGAGAACTACAATGGTGGTCCTTAAGCTGTGTTCAAAGGAGGAAGAAGAAGGGTGACTTCTAGTGTCTAAGGGAGGAACCCCTCTCACAGGAGGGGTGGAGCCTCTATTTCTAGGCTAGGGAAGATACACTGACAAGTGGGGCAAAGGGAAACCCTAACTACTCCCGGGCCCGCCGGGTATGCCCATGGTCCCCTCCGGATTATCCGGGAGGGGACAACGCAGCTTTGTGCTTTTCGTACTGTGAGACGGTGCGCACTGTAGCCATGCCCCGGCATTCATCACCGTCTTCTACGGCGCGTCACTGTGCAGTCGTCCGGCACAGCGACGTGAGCAATGACTGCTTTTCTGTGATTAAAGGAGCGTACCGTTACTTTAAGCCGTGCGACCAAGATAAGACCGTTGGCATATCCCGGCTCCAGCCGAGATAAGATAGCTTGTGCTTGTCCTACAATCACATGAGACAAGATAGAGATGCCGGCATGCTCTTGGTATGCCGGCCGGTTAGAAAGTTGGCTTAACAATGCCGGCTTACTTGCTTACGTCAGCCTTGCTCTTGTTTAACCGGCCAATATGTGTCTTCATGACTCTACCTGGGGTCATTCCCGCGACACGTGTGGAAAATTCTAGTAGTCAGTTTGAAGCTGAAGAGAACTACACAATTCCTGACCAACCACCAAAGAGGTATAATGCTGCAAAAGGCAGTGATGAACGCTGTAACATCCCAAAATTTCAAACTTTTACATGTGCATTGCATCCATGAGCATCATGCCACAATTGCATAGTTGAATTCAAAATTGAATCTCAAAAGGGCTTTAAAAGACTTTGTTTACACCCATTTAAGCTTTGGATTTTCAAACCAATAGGGTTTATGTATAAAAGGGGTTCAATGCATATATAAGCTATCCCATATTTGTTTTGGATAATTATTTGGAGTTGAAAAAGTATTTTTTTTTATTCAATAGATATATAGCCCTAAAGGCATTTATAGGGCAAATGTATTTTTGTATGTTTTATTTTGAGGGAAAACTACTCCCAAAAGTTGTATCTTGATAGAACATGATTTTACAAATTTTCTGGATTTTATTTGGACCATTTTGGAGTTCAAAATCAAAAGATATCAAAGATTTGAGAAAAACAGAAAAAAAAAAAAGAAGAAGAAAACCGGACCGAACCGGCCCCGCCCGACCGAACCGGCCCGGACCGACCGCGTCCGACCGCGCCGGACCCTCCTGGTCCGCCCGCGCACGTGCCCGGGCCGCTGACAGGCGGGGCCCGCCTGTCAGGGCCTTCTTCCCCGATGGAAGGCGCCGCGATCCCCGCGCGCTGGCCGTTTTCGCCACCGCGCGCCGTCTCCGCCGCAATCCCCTCGCTCCGTCCCGTTCTCACAGCCCCGAGCGCGTCCCTATAAAGCCCTCGCCCCCGCCGTTCTTTTCCCCCTGCTCGCCCCCGCTCGAACGCCGCCAGGCCGCCCCGATTTCTCGCCGTTGAAGCTCCGTCCGCCGCCGTTTTTCCTCTCTCCGACGACGTCGCGGTGAGACATCTTCGAAGCGGCCGCCCTCTCTCTGTTTCCCTCTCTCTCGCCCTTCTTCTGACGTGCGCGCCGACGTTTTTGGTCCACCGCAGCGCCCCGACGCCCGAGGTCCACCCGAACGCCGCCCGCCTCCACGCCCGTGCCGCGCCGCCGCCGTAGCCGTCGCCGGAACCCTAGCCATTGCCGGAGGTGAGCCCGAGCTCTCGTGGCCGGTGGATCTCGGCCAATGGCCGAGATTAGATCACATTTTAATCTTTTAACCGAACCGGTATCAACCAATCAGGAGCCGCCACGTGGCAACCGAGTTATAAAATAAAAATGTAATTTTATTTCCCCGGGTTAATTAAAAGGCGCTTTTGCAGATAGGCCCCTGTAACTTCAAAAGATCATAACTTTAAATCTGTTTGGCCAAATTTAGCGATCCACACCTTTTTGGAATCCTTAGGAAGTGTAGAATCTTTTGGAACTGTCCAATTTCAAATTTGAATATTTGAATCACATTCAAATTACAGATTAGGGTTTTTATACCATTTAAATCATAACTAATTAACTAGAAGTCCTTTTTGAATGAAACCCGTGCCCAAAATTTTGTTTTATTGTCCTCTATCCAATGGGACAGATAAATAAATATTTTGAATTAAATTACTTTGCAGATGCAAATAAAACCTCATTTTAGGGTTTAAACCATAGCTTTTGCTTTTGTTTAAAAACCCTAATCGCATGTGCTTAATTATCAATGCTTTGGATCAATAGATCACCCAAATAAAACCAACCCACTCATGTCAGATGATTTGCATCACATCATGGCATACATATTCTTTTGTCATGTTTGTATTGTGTGTTTATGTGTGTGTATATATTTGTTGATTGTATAGTATTCTCGGAGAGCGAACCTTGCGATTGTGACAATTGTTTGAACTCCAACTACTATCAAGGCAAGTTCACTTTGATCATTTACCCATTATATTATTATGCACTAGATTTTATTAGTTGCATTGTCAGGATTATTATTATATCTATGCTAGCTATGATCTATCCACTAGTATAGGATACCTTTGCCATGACTTCACCACCAATTGTCATCGTAGTAGTAAAATGCTATGCTATGATAATATACGAGGGTGGTATTATTACAATGTGATACTATTGAATTACAAATATAGTTTTCCTAGTGTATGGAAAAACAAGTAATTCAATGAACCGTCCTAGGTGGGCTGCTTTGAGCTTTCGGATGTCGTGACGTTAGGTCCATTTCTATGGGGCCCGCTGAGTCGTCTCTCCGTGTGATTCGGGAGCGTCCATGGAGCGCCTGCGTAACAATGTGGGATGCCACCCGGGATAACCAGAGACTGGACTAGTTTCCTGTTTAGTAGCTTCCAGTACAACCACATGGTATTATGGGCTCTGCCAGGATGGATGTAAGAAATATGAACCTGGATCCGAGGTGACATCGGTATGTAGCAGTGTAGGTTGGAACGCGTCCCTCAGGTGGTTTGGGGAAATATGTTCTGAAAATTCCTGTAATCGATGCCGTTGCTACTCCATCTGGAGGACAGCAAGGGATTAACACGTCGATTTCTTGTGGGTAAAGTGTACCACCTCTCGAGAGTCTCAAACTAAGTACTTAGCCGTGTCCCCGGTTACGGACGATTATGAGCAACTAGATATTGAAGCTGTAAGGAAAGTCTCACTCATTCAAATTTCCTAATAAAATGAATGGTTTGAACTGGGTAGGAGCATTGATGTTTCTACTCAATGTGCCTAGGATAATAGGAGCATGGGTGTTTCTACCCCGTGTCCAATAGAATTCAAAACTATTTGTCTAAAAATGATAGGATTTGAATAATGATGCTTTTATGCAAAATAGCCGAACTTCACCTAGCCAAACTATGCATGTACTTGGTAGAACCTTTATAACTCTAGTGAGCTTGCCAATACATTCAAATGTATTGACCACGTAGTGGCTGCAATTAACAATGCAGGTGTATCCGACGATGAATGAGGTTCGTCGTTTTGTCATGGGTCATGTGCTTACATTCCAACATGCTCTCACCTTGGAGTAGTGAGGCCCTTATGTTCTACCCTTTTCCGCTACAGTATTTTGAAATATTGTTTTATGATGTTGAAACAGTATTTGTTTTATGATGGCCCCAGAGGTCATGCGAGGTTGTAAGTACTATTAAATTCTGGATGATGCGATGTAATAAAGTACTTTGACCTTTGTTTCTGTATATCTCATCATGAAACTGTGTGTGGTAGTGAGTCGATCCAGGGACTAGCACAGTAAGCACAGAGATCGAACCCTTGGTGAAGGGGGGGATCGCTTCAAACGCAGGCCTAAGAAAAGGGAGGAATCAGTGATTGACAATCCAGTGGCTTTTAGAAAGGAAGAACTCCTGACGTATGTGGAAGTAAAGTCGAAACAAATTCAGAGCTACAGAGATGTCAAGATGGCACAGTTGCAACAAAGTGATCCTGACAATGATCCTTACTGCATAACCAAATGCATCGCTAAAGTGAAGACTGTAGATAAACTTTCACCACGTGATCGTCTAAAGATCATAGAGTACCTAACAGAGCAAAGAATAGAACGTCAAGTCTTCATGACAGTGGATGATGAAGTGTTTATGGAGATACTAAAGAAAGTGCTTGGTCGTGATGAGATCTGAAACAATATTTTTATCATGTTATTTTTTGGTGGATTAGAAATCTGTTTACACGCAACATAGTTATTTTCTGCATGTCGGTTTTTTATCTACACAACATTCAATATTATTATGAATTAATATATGAACCATATATTTGAGGTAGTCTTCCTGATGTGTAGAGAGTCTTCTTAATGTTCACCTAATTGTTGCAACCACTTTGGTGCCGTCCTTTGTTAAACTTTTTAACACTTTATGGAATGACACAGATTCTATAGATACATGAAGAATAACTAATGATATGGAAAGTATGGTACAGAAAACACAATTGAAACAGACTTGCACGGTCTTGATTGGTAATTCAAACAACAGTAATCTAAAAGCAATGTCTTGGTAGTCATGCATTATTTCTTGTACCGCGCCACTCCAAATATTCACAATAGCCTTTCCACATTGCTTCTGCGATTTGATCCCTTTTTGTATTTTCCAATGCACGCCTCTGATTGGGAGACTGTACATCACTTCTGTACTGTCTATCCCCACTTGGAATATCGACTATATGTTTAGGATCAATATTAGAGGCAACCTTGTCAAGCCATTTTTCTCCTCCCTCATGTTTGCGAATGAAGTTTTGAAGGACACAACATGCTATGGCAATGGAAGCTTGCGAGTCAATGGACTAATGTTTTAGTTGAGATATATTTGAAGCAATGTTTCATAGGCAAATGAATGAAGACCACTTGGTTAATTCAATGATAAATGTCATGAAGATAAATATAACATTGAGTTGTTGACAATTGGATGTGTGGTTTTGGTATCCGATGACAATCTATATGCATAAGTGTTTGCATTGAGCTTTAATTTAAGGAATGCTAGTAAGAAAAGTATATTGAATTGAAGGCATGAAGTTATTAGATTTCAATGGGTGAATCAAATATCGTCAAGAAGAAGAAAGTGAAGTTCCCGTGAAGGATTAATATCTTGAGAGAATGATTACAAGATAGAGATTCAACATGTGGTTTCAAGATAAGGTTATGTTGAGCTCATGAGTTGAGTCATGGAGCAAGTAATGGAGTGAAGAATCCATTTGGTGTCTCGAGATTTTGTGATAGAGAATTAAGAGACCAAAGTGTTATTGATGGTGAACCCCAATAATGGCAATGAGAGTGTAGTGCATTTGTTGATTAAGTCTTGAAGCAATGAAGGTTAAGTGAAGAGTTCATTATTGGCTTCAAGATATCATAAAGATGAAAAGTAAAGCAAATATGAAGGTTGACCAAGAAAAGTGCAAAGATTGGATTCAAGTGAAACTCATGGGTTTGGATCAAAAAGGAAGATTGCATGTAGCCCATGAGAGATGAGATCAAGTGGTGATATTTCATCAAGGTTGAGAAGAGCAAGATCAAGAAAAGCACTCCGAGGATTATATACATGAATCATATGGTAAGCAATTGTATATTGCACTTATGGACTAACCCATATTATGTCTATGTTATTTTTGGTTGAGGGTTAGGTGATACATATGGGCGAGTTTTGAAGAAACAATCTTATATAGCCCATATGGAGACGGTCATCAAGATTGACAAAGGACAAGCTCAATATAAGCATCCCGAGAAGATATATGCTTGAAGCTTGCCATCCATTTGGTGATAATGTACATGTGAAGATGAGCTTAAAGTGAAGGTCTCCCACATTAGAGTATGTGGGAGCAAATTGAGTATCTTCACCAAGTGACCGTGATCAAGCGAAGGATTCCAACTTGAGACGAGCATTGACGCCTACATCAACCTAAAGTGGATTGCTCAAGGCAAAGGTATATTGTAGATAGGTTTTCCTAGTTTTACCGGTCTCAAGGAGTTTGGTGAGAGACCGGTTTATAGGTTCGATAGCTTTTCTATCAAGAGGGGCTTTCGGGCGGTAGCGTGAACTCGTCGTGCGTAGAGTGCTCAAACCTTTGCATATTTTGCATCATCTCTTTTGGTTGATATTTGTTGGATATCTGTGTGAGTGCATAGAGCTCGTTGTTATCTTCGAAACAAGTCCAAGTTCATCGAAATCGGAGTTCGTATGCAAAAGTTATTGCCGTTTTCGTGTGAGTGGTTCTGCAGGTTTTTGTAGGCCGGAACTTCCGGGCAAATTCCGGGCAAACCTCCGGGTGATTCCAGTACGTTTTTCTTGTTCGATTTTTTGGTCCAGATTTCGTCCGGAACCTCGGGGAGCCCTCCGGGCTGTGGAATCTGGCCCCAACGGGCAGATTCGGGAGAACCCCTATATAAGGGGCTTCTTCCCCAACGGGAAGGTAAGCTCCTAGATCCGAAAAATCCCCATTCCTTTGAGCTTTCTCCACCTCCCCCAAGCCCCAAATACCCCATCAAATTGAAGGGAATTTGTAGATCTATTTGGAGGGTTCATTTGTTGATCTCCTCCTTTGTTTCTCCACTCCAATTCAATTTCTCCATTACATTTGTTGATTTGGGTGGGATTTGGGAGAGAGGGATTTTAGCATTTCTTGTGTTCTTTCTTTGCATTTGATGCATTGGCTTGAGCTCTCTACCTTGATTAGTTCGAGTGAGAGCCCGTGAGCTTGTTACTCTTGGAGGTTCTCCTCTTAGACGGCTTGGTGGTTTTTGCCTCGGTTACCTCTTTGTGGAGATTGTGAAGAGGGCCAAGGTTCTTCTTTGTGGTGCTTTGTGAAGTGGTTGTGGAGCTTGCTATCTCCGGAGTGGAGGAAGAAGCTAGCCATCTTAGTGATTGAGCTCCAACTTTGGTGTGGGAGGCTCAAGGAGTTAGGTGTGCCCTTTCACGGCTATTCGGGTTACCTCTTGTGGTGCCCGCACCTCTCCAACGGTGATTAGCTTCTTAGGAAGTGAACATCGGAATAAATCACCGTCTCCGCGTGCCTCGGGTATTTCTAAACCGAGTTCATTCACTTGTGCTTTAATTTGTGATAGCCATCGTGCTTGAAGTCATATATTATCTTGTATGTGCTTTGTGCTATCTTATATATATCTTGTGCTAGCTTGTTGCTTATTAAGTTCTCATCTCGTTATTGCTTAAGTTGTTGGTGCACTATAGTTGAGACTAGCATATTTAGGATTTGTGCTTGAAAATATCCGACTAGTTTAATTCCGCATTTAGGATAGATAGAGCCAAATCCGTAGAAGTTTTAAAACACCTATTCAACCCCCTCCCCCTCTAGGCGACATCGAGGTCTTTTCAATTCGTATCAGAGCTAGGTCTCTCTTTCTTAGGCTTAACCGCCTTGATAGTAAAGATGTCGACTAGTGGTATAGTGCACGATGACACTTTTCGTTTAGATGGCACAAATTATCACTTCTGGAGAAATCGCATGCTTTGTAAATTTAGGGCCATGGGTCCAAATACTATGCGAGTTGTTCTTGTAGGTTATTTCTCTTGTGATGATTGGAATGTTGATATTGAAGTTAAGCTTGCCATTAACCGAGCTATAACTTTTGAAGTATTCTTGTTAATCAACCATTGTAAGACGGCTCATGAGGAGTGGATCAAACTTGAAGAATTATATGGTGGTCCAATCTTCACGAGGGTAATATTCATTTGGAGTTAATTGAGGAGCTCTCTACGTCCTCATATCATGAGGAGCTTTCAATTGCCTCCACCTCCAAGTGCATCCACGTCACAAGAACATCCACTTCACCAACATGTGGCTTGTCACAAGGTAATGACATGGTGAGTGGACAAATCATATGTGATGATGATTTTGATCTTAAAAGTGATGATTCTTATGCTACCAATACTAGTGGTGTTTTTTCCTTGGACTTCAACATATCTAGTACCGAAGATGTCATAAATTCTTTTGTTGATAGTCCATGCATGTCATCTAGAAATTGCTTGAATAAGTCTTGTGATGATATGCTTGCTATTCCTTGTTGCCATGATAAAAATGCTTATATTTCCTCTAGTTCTTGTATGACTAACCATGTAGAGGAAATCAAGAAAAACATGGCACACATCATCAATGAAGAATCATCTTCTCTAAAAGAACCTTCATCATCCATCGACTCTCATGTGCCTCATGGCTAGGGAGTCAAAGGTAACTCCCACTTTGAGTCCTCATTACTTCACTCATAATCCCGATATATCTATTGATAGTGATTGTAATAATGATGACGATAGTGATGATGAGGCGAAAGCCACCTTTGATGATATGATTAGATTCATGACCACTCTTCGTGGTGAGACTTTTTTCAAATTCAAATTCCTCATGGATTTCATTCATGAACGTGGTGAGACCTTTGAGGAAATGGAATCCATTATTGATAAGGAGAAAAGGAGAGTTAAACTCTTTGAGAAGGAGCTCCACAAAGAAAGGATTAGAAATGATTCTCTTAGCTTGTCTAATGAAAATAATGATGCTTGTGCTACTAACTCTATTTCTTGTGAAGCATCTACCTCAAAGAAGAATGTTGAGCTAAGGGCTCAACTTGAGGTGCTAACTAGCAATTATGGGAAATTGGAAGAAATCAATAAAAAGATCTTGAGCTCTCATGATAATCTTCTATCTTCCATGGTAGGCTAAAGTTAGCTCATGAGGCTATTATGACAAAGGTAACAATTTGTGAGCCTCATGTGGACATAAGCACTGCTTCTATCTCAAATGCTTCATTGACTTGTGCTAGTCCTAGTAATTCATCTAGACATAATGTTGCTACATCTTGTGATGAATTGCTTTCCATGCCTTGTTGCTCTAACAATGAAACTTCTAGTTCGTCTAGTTCTTTTGTTGATACTAACCTTGTAGAGGAAAACAAAGAGCTCAAGGCCCAAGTCACTAATTTGAAGAAAGACTTGGAAAGGTGCCATGATGGGAACTCCACACTCAACAATATCTTGGGTGTGCAAAAATCACCTCATGACAAGAGTGGACGTGGATTCAACTCCAATAAGAAGAAGTCCAAGAGCAATAACTATAAGAAGAAGGGCCAAGATAAAATGAAGAATTTGACCAACATCATTTGCTTCAAGTGCAATAAGAAAGGGCATCATGTTCGAGATTGTCCATTGAAGAAGAAGCGCATTAAATGAGAAGCAACAAGGGAAGAGGCCTCAAGTTCATTCTCATGTACAACCTCAAGTTGAAGAAAGGCCTCTACCCATGAACAACCAAGCTATTGCTCCCCAAGTTGAGAAAATATAGAAGAAGAGAAAGAGGAGCAAGGGTAACTCTTCTCATCCTCCCATTGTAATTAATGATTATTTTCTTAGGAAGGATAAGGTTGGTAATGTGTTTGCCAAGTTTGTTGGTGCCCAAAGTGGTTTGGAAGTGGAAAAGACCATTTAGGTTGCCAAGCCTATTGTGACTAACTTCTTAGGTCCCAACTTGGTTGGGGACCATCAAGCTCAAACTTGATCAATAGGTGTTGTGGAGAGCATTGGAGACTTGGGATGAACATGGAGAAAAATGATACTCATCTTTTATTGTTGATCAAGCCAAGTCGTGTGGATTATCATCATACTATAAAACCAATGCCCCTCCTTGCGGTAACTTTTATTGTATTGCTTACTGTAACATCCCAAAATTTCAAATTCTTACATGTCCATTGCATCCATAAGCATCATGCCACAATTGCATATTTGAATTCAAATTTGAATCTCAAAAGGCTTTAAAAGATTTTTATTTCAATTAAAACCCTAGGGTTTACACCCATTTGAGTTTTGAATCTTCAAACCAATAGGGTTTAATTATAAAAGGGGTTTATTGCATAAGTAAGCTATCCCATAATTTTTGGATAATTATTTGGAGTTGAAAACGTATTTTATTTAAATAGTTATATAGCCCTAAAGGCATTTATAGGGCAAATGTATTTTTATATATTTTATTTGGAAAGGAAAATAGTCCCAAAAGTTGAATCATGATAAAACATGATTTTAAAAAAATTCTGGAATTTATTTGGACCAATTTGGAGTTCAAAATCAAAAGATATCAAAGAAATAAGAAAAAGGAAAACAAGAAAAGGCTAAAAGGAAAAAAAAAGAGAAAACCGGACCGGCCCGGCCAAATGGGCCGAACCGGCCCCGTTCCGCGCGAACCGACCGAACCAGACCAGCCCGGTCCGCGCGCGCGCCCGCAGCCATTGACAGGTGGGGCCCAACCTGTCAGGCCTTTCTTCCTCGAAGGAAAGTGGCCGCGATCTCCGCCGCCCGCGCCGAGCCGCGCCGTCGCCGCCGTGACGCCCCCGCCCGTTGATTCCGACCTTCCTGAAGTGTCCCGAGCGCGTCCTTTAAAAGCCCGAAGCCTCCTCTTTCTTTCCCCTTTGCTCGCCCACACTCGCACGCGCCCACGCTGCCGGGATTTCTCGCCGTAGCTCGCCGTCGCCCGCCGCAGTCCCGAGCTCACCGCCGACGAATCGGTACGGCATCGACGCCCTCTTCCCCCCTATTCGCTTCCTCTCTCCCTCGCGGTCTAGCTGACGCGCTCCATTTCATTTTTCGTGAACCGCAGTGTCGCCACCGTCGTCGCCCGAAGCTCGCCGGAGTTTCGCCGCCCGCCGCCGTCTTCTCGCCGTCTTAGGCAAGGCGTCTGACCACCCCACACCTCACCGACCCCGTCCCCAACCACGCCTCGATGCGCTGCACCTCCCACGCGCTTCCCTGAGTCGCCCGCGTCGCCAGAGCACCCCGCGCCGCCGCCGCCCGAGCTCGCGCCGTCGCTGGACCCCTAGACCTCGCCGGTGAGCTCCATCTTCGATCCCGGCCGTTGGATCTTGATAACCGGTCAAGATTAGATCCCGGGTTTTATTTTTAATCGAACCGGTATCATCCAATCAGGAGCTGCCACGTGTCACTGCTTAAATAAAAAACGAGAATAAAATTTTAATCCCGGTTTAGAATAAATGGCACTTTTGCAGAAAAGCCCCTGTAACTTCAAATGATCATACCTTTTAATCTGTTTGGCCAAATTTGATTATCCACGCCTTTCTGGAATCCTTAAGAAATGTAGAATCTTTTTGCACTGTAAAATTTCAAATTTGAATATTTGAATCACAGTCAATTTACATAATAGGGTTTAATGCCATTTAAATCATAACTATTTATTTGGAAATCCTTTTTAATTGAAACCAGTGCCCAAAATTTTGTTTAATTATCCTCTGTCCATTGGGACAGAGACATAAATATTTTGAATTAGATTATTTGGCTGATGCCAATAAAACCTTATTTTTGGGTTTAAACCCTAGCTTTTTGCTTTTTGTTTTTAAACCTAATGCATGTGTTTATATTTACCAATGCTTTGGACTAGTTAATCACCCTAATAAAATCCACCCAAACATGTCACATGTTTTGCATTGCATCATGGCATACATCTTCTTTTGTTTGTCTTGTGTGTTTATGTATGTATTGTTTGTATTGTTTAGTTTTCTCGGAGAGCGAACTGTGTGATTGCGAAGAGTGCTTGAATACCAACTGCTATCAAGGCAAGTTCACTTTGACCATCATCCTATTATTTTATTATGCACTAGATTTATTAGTTGCATTGTTAGGATCATTATTGTATCTATGCTAGCTATGATTCTCGTAATAGTATGGGATATCCTTGCCATGTCCTCACCACCAATTGCCATCGTGGTAGTAAAATGCTATGCTATGATAATATACGAGGTTGGTATTAATACAATGTGATACTATTGAATTACAATAAGGTTTTCCTAGTGTATGGCAAAACAAGTAATTCAATGAACCGTCCTGGGTGGGCTGCTTTGAGGAAGTGGAGATGTATGCGACGTCAGGTCCCTTTCTATGGGTCCATTTCTATGAGTCGTCTCGCCATTTCTATGGGAGCGCCTGCGTTGCAACTGAGGAATGCCACCCGGGGTAACCAGAGACTGGACTAGTTTCCTGTTTAGTAGCTTTTAGTACAACCACATGGTAATATGGGCTCTGCCAGGATGGATGTAAGAAATATGAACCTCGATCCGAGGTGACATCGGTATGTAGCAGTGTAGGTTGGAATGCGTCCCTCAGATGGTTTGGGGGAATATGTTCTGAAAATTCCTGTAATCGATGCCGTTGCTACTCCACCTGGAGGACAGTAAGGGATTAACCCGTTGATCTCTTGTGGGTAAAGTGTACCACCTCTCGAGAGTGTCAAACTAAGTACTTAGCCGTGTCCCCGGTTACGGACAATTATGAGCAACTAGATATTGGGGCTATAAGGAAGGTCTCACTCATTCCAATTTCCTAATAAAATGAATGGATTGAACTGGGTAGGAGCATTGATGTTTCTACTCAATGTGCCTAGGTTAATAGGAGCATGGGTGTTTCTACCCCGTGTCCAATAGAATTGAAAACTACTTGTTTAAAAATGATAGGATTGAACAATGATGCTTTTATGCAAATAGCCAAACTTCACATAACCAAATTATGCATGTACTTGGTAGGTCCTTTATAACTCTGGTGAACTTGCCTATACATTCAAATGTATTGACCACGTAGTGGCTGCAATTAACAATGCAGGTGGATCCAACGATGAGTGAGGTTCGTCGTTATGTTGTGAGTCATGTGCTTACATTCCAACAAACTCTCACCTTGGAGTAGTTGAGGCCCTTTTGTTCTACCCTTTTCCGCTGCGGTTTTGAAAACAATGTTTTATGATGTTGATACAATATTTGTTTATGCTGGCCCAAGAGGTCATGCGAGTTTGTAAGTACTATTAAAATCCTGGATGATGCGATGTAATAAAGTACTTTTGACCTGTTTTTGTATATTTCATCATGAAACTGTGTGTGCTAGTGAGTCGATCTAGGGACTAGCACAGTAAGCACAGAGATTTAGGATATATAGAGCCAAATCCGTAGAAGTTTTAAAACGCCTATTCACCCCCCCCCCCCCGCTCTAGGCAACATCGATGCCTTTTCAATCGGTGTCGTTGCACGGGGCTCTGACACCAGGGGTGCGTCGGCACCCCCTTTTTAGGTTTGGCAGTGGGCTATGGGGATCGCTCCAGCGATCGCCGGCGAGGCCAATGCGAAGCGTGAGAACGCGTCTGGATCGCTACCGAAGACACATGCACACAATCTTTACCCAGGTTCGGGCCACCTTGCGGCGTAAGACCCTACATCCTACTTGTCTGAGCTTATATTACCGAGCAATCAGCTGTTTACAGGGTTGCCGGGGAAAGCCCCCGGGCAATCTCTTTTTGGCTAGGTGCTTTTTCTACTTTGGGCTACTACCCGCGGAGAACTACTTGTTCGCTGAATGCAAGAGCCGGAAAAGAACCAGAACCAACCCTTTGACCGTTGGCAGGGGTCCTCCTTTTATAGCCAAGGGGATACCACAGGTGCCACGGTGCATGGTTTACAAGTGGCAAGCAAGGAGCTTGGGTAACTCCTCCTCGGTGCGCTGGCATGCATGCATGAGTGCCAACCGCGCTGCTAGGGGTATAGGGCCTAAGAAATAGGACTGGACAGCCACTGTTCGACCGACAAGACGGATAACGCCCCTCCTGTCGGCTCATTAAATGCGCCGTGTGGCTCACTCCTTGCCCTGGCGAGACGGCACACTGGGCGCCTAGCGCGCGCCCACGTGGCGTTGCTGCCCTGCACGCTCGTCCCCGCCCTTATGGCGGGAGCCGGCGCCCGGGAACCCCTCCTCCCGGCAAGTGACTTCCCGGGTCCCGGCAAGTGACTTCCCGGGAGGTGCCCAGGCGGGAATATTCCCCGAAGCCCCGCTAGCCCTTTCAGGCTGGTAGCTTGATGGACGATACCCCCACTCGGACCCCGCGCGCTCCCCCGCCGGCTCCTCGCGGGAAGCATGTGCTTGAGGAGAGCGGGGGCTAGTCGGAGATCAGCTGGCCCTCCCTCCAGTCTCTGGATGACGAGGCGGGCCAACCTACGACGTTCCAGGCAGTCATCCCTATGGACGACAACGATGAGGACAGTGACGACGCGCCCCTGGTCGTGCGGAGATCAAGGGCGTACGCAGCGGCTGCAGCAGCACCCGCCCCGGCGGCGGCCACCAGTTCTGCAGCGGCAGCCGCCTTAGGGGCGTCTGTCGGTACCTTGGCGGCGACCACATCCGTGGGGGTCGCCAGAGCCCCGGCAGCGACCACCCCGGCGGCGACCGCCTGCGACCCGGCGGCGGCTCCCTCAACAGCAGCTGCCGGGGCCACGGCGGCATCTACACCGGGGCAGCCCACGACGCCGCGACGTCCCCGGCTGCGGCAACCCCACGGGCGCCCACGGCGCCGCCCTCTCGGGGAGTCTTCAGGGGCTTCGCGCTTCGGTGGAACCCCCCGCGGACCGACTCACCGGCGAGCGCCAGCAAGAGGGGGAGGGGCGACTCTCCGCTCGCCACGCCGAGCAAGAGGGCGCGCACGGATGCCAGCGGCGCCACCGACCCGACCGGTGCATGGGCTAGCGGCGCTGCCGTCGCACCTGCCGACAACCCAGCCCCAACGGAGGTCACGCCGGCGACAGGTACGGCTTTTTCCTTCCTCTTTCGCTGTATTTTCAATTGTCAGTTAATCATACAACCGTACCTTCCCTTTCCGCAGGTGGCACCTCGCCCGCGGCAAGCCTCTTGGAGCCCCCTGCCGGGGCAGAGGAGGAGGGGGAGGCTCCCCCCGCAAGCCCGACGGCCTTGCAAGGTAACCGCCCTGAGCCCCTTTGTCCGCCTTTGGGCTACTTTTTGCTTGCCGCTTCTCACACTCCTTGCCGCTTCACGCCCAAGCGCACCCACACCAGGAGCGTGCGCCACCGTGGTTGATCTTGACTCCAACGTAGAGATCACGGGGGTGGCGGAGGAGCCGATAGTGGCTCCCGCACCAAGCCCTGCCAGGCCGGCCACGGCGGCAGCGGTGACCGCCGTCGCCGCCGGGGCAGCACCCGGCGACGCTCCAGCAGCCGCGGATGCAGCTGGCGTGGATTTGTCTGCTGCCCAGCAGGGGGCGACCCCTGCCCGGGGCGCGGCAGCCTCAGCAGCCCCGCAACCCCTGGGCGGGGGTGAAGGGGAGGTTGCCGGGGAAGGGCGATAGGACGCCCCGGCACATGCAGATGACCCCCCGCTCGGCTCTACGGTGGCGGCGGGGGCTTCGTCGTAATCGGCCGCCTCCCTCGACACCGACCTCAGCACACTTGCCGGGGTGGCTTGGAACCCCATCACCTGGGATCTGAGCGTCTTCGAGCGAGGGCACCAGTTCCTGGACGCCGTCAAGCACCAGCAACTGGCCTTCGTCACCTCTTTCAACGAGGTGAGGGAGCACCATGCAATCGCCAAGAGCCAGCTTGGTGAGGTGCGGGAAGCCGTGGAGAAGGAGCAGCAAGAGCTCTCCCGGCTACGCGAGGAGACGCGCCTCGCCAGAGAGGAGGCGCGACTTGCCCGGGAAGCCCTGGAGGACGCTGACGAACCTGTCGTCCCGGAAGCGGAGCTCTACCGGCTGCTGGAGGCCCAGCGCGCCGAGCTCCAGGGGGCGCTAGACTCGCTGGCGGCAACCCTCGAGGAAACCAAGAAGGAGCACGCCAGGGTGCTCGCGGCAGCCCAGGCCTGGCTTGACGAGAAGAGCGATCTGATCGCCAACTACCGCGGCGAGATCCAGGGCCTGCGCGTCGAGCTGGAGGTGCAGGTCAAGGCTATGGAAGACGCGGTAACGGCAGCGGCGCGGCAGGAGGTAGAGCTATTTTCTGCCAAGGATAGGAGGGCCCGACTCGAGACCGAGCTGGCCACCGCCCGGGAGGAGCTTGTCAAGGCCGGCAAAGACAATGTGGCCAAGGCCGCAGAGCTCGCAACGCTGGCGAGCCACCTCGGCAAGGCCAAGGAGGCTGCGCACAACGCTCGGCTCCACCATGGCACGCTGATCGGGCAGTGGCAGATAGAGACCGAGAAGCTGCTCAAGATCGCCCAGGCGTTGCGCGACTTGCTGCCCCGGTTCGAGTTGCAGGCCGCGGCGGTGGACGGCACGGACGTCTCGACGCTGATCCCCTTCTTCTCCGACCTGGTGGGAAAGCTCGGGGCGCTCGACGTCTGGATCGCCCAATACAGCGCCAACGAGGTTGCCAACTGCGCCCGGGAGGTTGCCGGGACAATCCTTCCGAGGATACACCTCCGGGACCCGGCGTTTCCCTTCGAGATGCTGCTGGACTCCTAGTCAGACAGTGAGGACGAGCCCCCCCACACTAGGGCGGTGCGCGGGTTCGTCGACGAGGTGGTTGAGTGGATGCAGCCGAAGCCGGACCCCGAACCGTCCCTGGAGCCCCCGGCGGAAGTCACCGGCAACTAGTTGCCACAGCCTCCTGCTGGTTCCTGCTGCTTTCCTATTTATCTTCTTTTGTTCTTGCCCTGCAAGTGTAGCGCTTTAAGCTATTTGAACAATTACATTTTGATTAGTCCATGTAATCATTCGCTGCCTAATTAATCAAGCTCTTTAGTTCTGCTTAATGCTTGCTCCTTGTTCCCGGGGCTGCCTCACGGGGTGGATCCCTTAGCCTTTGTGTGCTATGCTTTGTGTTGCCGGGGACTCGCGCACCTCACTCTTGACCAGACCAGGGACCCAGGACGGACCCGCAGTGCCGACCTGGGGTCACGCAGCAGCGGCGAGCCACTCCACTTGCGGGGTAACTACTCCAAGCCATGCCCTCCCGGGACGGACCCGGAAGCTGCACGGGGAGCGCACTCCCCCCGCAAACGTCCTTCTAACACCCTGGCCACACGCAGGTTCCGGGGGCACCCTTGGCGAGGCAGCGTTCAGTTATGTTCAGTTCTTAAAAAGCCCATCGTTCAGGTTCGAGCACTTAGCTTTTCGTTCAGTCTTGTGCTCGGCACGTTTGCCGGTGATGCGCGTTTGACATGTCTCCCTTGAGAAAGCCTGCTGGAGGAATGCGGTGGAGACACTGTGGCAAGATCGCCGCCGGTGACAAGCGCCAACGACGATGCTCCCACCGCGCCTCCACAACAACCCTCGCTTTTGGAAAAGCCCTTGCTTTCGGGGGAACCTGTCCCGAGGGGTGCGGCGGGGACGTCGTGGCTTCCTCGCCGCCACCAGGGCGAGGAAGCCACCACGTCCCCGCAACAGCCCTCGCTGCTTGGGTAAAAATCTTCTGAGGGACGCAGGAGGGACGTTGCGGTGGGCCGGAGCAAACGGCGAACGCCGGCACCGGCGCCATCACAGCGTCCTCGCTACGACCCTCGCCTCCAAGAGGCGCCCTCTGGAGGGTGCGGCAGGGACACTGCGGCAGCCCTCACCCTGGAGCCGCTCGCTAGGGGAGACGTGGCAAGGACACGGCGGCAGTGCACCCGCCGGCGCCAAGCGCCGGTGGGATGCACCACCACCGTGTCTCTGCAACGCCCCTCGGAGTGGGCTCGATGGGGTAATGCGGTAAGGGCGCGATGGCAGTGCACCCGTCGGCGCTGGGCGCAGATGGCATGCACTACCATCGCGCCTCTGTGGCACCACCCGCCTTTGCAGCCTTTTGGCTGTGCTCTGAGCCATTCCATGGCCAGGACGCTCCTTTTATAGGCGCGGAGGGGGGAAAGTCGCCACCACACACACCGGTTCAACACAGCACACGTGGCGCTCCGCCCCTTGAAGTGCGGTATAGTCTTCGCCGCTCCACCCGCTAAGTTGCTATGGCACACGTGGCGGCTCCCTCCTGAATCAGGGGCCTCGAAGTGCGGCGAGCCCCTCGTGGTGCGGTCGCTCCGCACCACCAGGCGCTGCTACAAGCCGCGACCCGTGGGCAGTCCACGGGCGTTACAGTGCGCAAGATTCCACTTTTACCCTGCAGGTTAGATTCTTACCAAGCTCGTGATGCTGCAAAAAAAATTCAAAATTCACGAAGAACTCAAAGCAACATGGATACTCTCCTGCCTCCCAGCCCCCGGGCACGGAAGGGTTGACGCCAAACTTGGATGTGAGCACTTCATTCCCAGACGCAGTGACTGCGTGGTGCATGTTGCGGAGAGCCCGGCAACCGCACGTCCCTGATGCACATTGCAGGAAGCCCGGCAACTGCATGTCCCGTGATGCACGTTGCGGGAAGCCCGGCAACTGCATGTCCCGTGCCGGAGCGACCTAACAACGGGTTTGTGTTTTCGAGACTCCAGCAGCCCCCTGCTCACAACCAAGTAGGGAAAGACACTTCCGTGCACCAAAAGCAGGAGACAGAAGGAGGAGGAACACGCAAATAAACGAGGCAATCTTAAAACTCAGGGAAAAAGCACTTATCTTTATTCACAATAACCAGTGGTTTACACACGGGGGTTGCCCGGCTACACTAGTTCGAGAGGTATGCATCGGCGGCATCACCTGAGGGTCAGGCTCCGCCACTTCACGGGTAGAACTTGCGCAAGTGCTCAATATTCCAGTTATTTTGCACCGGCAAGCCTTCTTCGGTTTCCAGCCGGACAGCCCCCGGTCTGGTCACCTGCACCACCCGGAAGGGGCCCTCCCATTTCGGAGTCAACTTGTTCCCAGCCATCGTTCCTTGTATCCGGCGCAGGACAAGGTCTCCGTTCTCGAGCCCTCGGGGACGGACTCGCTTGTCGTGATAATGACGAAGTCCTTGCTGGTAGCGCGTGGCCCGCACAGCAGCCCGGCATCGAAGCTCTTCGATGAAGTGCAGATCATCAACCCTTTGCTCATGTTGGCTGGAGTTGCCGTACGCACGTACTCGGGGAGATACCTGCTTGAGCTCGAGGGGCAGCACCGTTTCTGCCCCGTAGACAAGGGCAAAAGGGGTTTCGCCCGTTGCCCGCCTAGGTGTGGTTCTGATTGACCACAGCACGGGCTGGAGTTCTTCGATCCAGTGTTTCCCGTGGCCTTTGAGCTTGTCAAAGGTTCTCGTCTTCAGCCCCCGCAAAACTTCCGTGTTGGCTCGCTCCGCCTGTCCGTTACTCCTTGGATGAGCAACGGACGCGAAGTGCAACTTGGTGCCCATGCCCTCGCAGTAGGCCTGGAACACCGCGCTCGTGAATTGCGTGCCGTTATCGGTGATGATGCCGTTAGGCACACCAAACCGGCACACAATGCTCTTGAAGAACTTGATGGCCGCCTGGACGGTCACCTTCCGCACTGGTTCTACTTCCACCCACTTGGAGAACTTGTCGATGGCCACGAACAAATACTCGTAGCCGCCGACTGCTCTTGGCAGCTTGCCGACTATGTCCAGCCCCCAGACCGCGAACGGCCACGAGGAAGGGATGCTTGCTCTTCTTTGAGTGGAACTGGCACGCCTCGCACGTCTTCACCAGCTGCTCCGCGTCGGCCAGGGCCGTGGGCTAGTAAAAACCGTGCCGAAACGCTTTGCCGGCCAGCGCCCGGGAGGCCACATGGTGGGAACATGTGCCTCGATGTATCTATTCCAATAGAGCGCGCCCTTCGTCTTGAGGCACGCAGATGAGCTTAACTCCATTCGCACGCCTGCGGTAGAGGTTCCCGTCCACCATGGCGTACATTTTCGCTTGCCGCGCCACTTGCTCCGCGGCGACGTCGTCTTCTTGGAGGGCCTCCGTCTTCAAGTAGAGGGCGATTTCCACTGCCTAGGGAGGGGTCTCCCTGCCAACGCGTGCCGCTACGTCAGTGGCATGGACCCCTGCTGTTGCGGGGTTTCCTTCGGTTGCCGGAGGGGCTTCCCCGACAACCGGCTCGGGGGCGACTGAGGGCGCCGCTTGCCTGTGCCAGAACACCCCTGCCGGGGGCTTCCGGCGCTCTGCTGCCATCTTGGATAGCTCGTCAGTTGCGAAGTTGTCCTTCCACTTGATGTGCTCGAATCGCAAACCCCTGAACTTGCGTTCTAGCTTGCGGACTTCCTCCACGTACGGTGCCATCTGCGGGCAGTCGTAGTCCTTGTTAACCTGGTTGATCACGAACTGGGAGTCCCCGCAAACGACCAGGCGCTTGATGTCGAGGGCGATTGCCGCCCGCAACCCGGCGAGCAAACCCTCGTACTCCGCCGTGTTGTTGGTGGAGTTCAGGAAATCGAGTTGGACAGCGAACCTCAGTTGGTCCCCCGTCGGTGACTCGATGACGACTCCGGCGCCAGCTCCCTGGAGACTGAACGCGCCGTCGAAGTAGAGGATCCAGTGGCCTTCGTCCAGCCTACCGGGCAGGCTGGTCTCCGACTCCTCCTCTTCTACGCTCGTAGACGTCCACTCGGCGACGAAGTCCGCCAGAGCCGCACTCTTGATGCTCTTGGAGTTGGTGAAGTACAGATCGAACTCTGACAGCTCTATCCTCCACTCGGCCACCCTTCCGGTGGCTTCACGGTTGGTGAGGGCTCGCTCCAAGCAGACCCCCGACACCATCGTGACGCGGTGCGCCTGGAAGTAGTGACGCAGCTTGCGGGACGCGAGGAGAACCCCTAGAAGGAGCTTCTGCACTTGCGGGTACCTCGTTCCAGCGTCGCGCAACACCGTACTGACGAAGTACACCGGGTGCTGCACTAGCCACTTGTGTGGTGCTAGACTTGCCGGCTCGGGGGTGGTCTCTGGGTCCGAGGCGGTTGCCGGGGGCCGTTCAGCCCCCTGCCCCGCAGCCTCAGTCCCCGGAACGTCTTCCTCCCTCTCGCCAACAAGCACCGAGCTGACCACCTGGTCAGTCGCTACAAGGCAGAGTAGCAGCGGCTCGCCCAGCTTCGGGGCGACGAGGACGGGCGGCAACCTCAGGTACTGCTTGAGTTCCCGGAACGCCGCTTCGGGCTCGGGGGTCCAGTCAACCGGACCCTTCTTCTTCATTACCTTGAAGAAAGGCAGGGCGTGTTCGCCCAACCTTGAGATGAAGTGGCCCAACACGCCAACGCAACCGTTGAGGCGCTGGACATCCTTCACCTTGCGGGGAGCCTCCATCTTCTCGATAGCTTCTATCTTCTGCGGGTTGGCTTGTATCCCCCTGTGAGAAACCAAGAAATCCAGAAGCTGGCCCGAATCCACACCAAAGGTGCACTTCTCAAGGTTCAACTTGAGTTTGATCCTGCGGAGGTTGTCAAACGTCTCCCATAGGTCATCAATCAGCGAGTCCCCGCGCTTCGATTTGATGACGATGTCGTCCATGTAGGCCTCCACGTTTCGGCCTAGCTGGGGTCCCAAGCACTCGCGCAGCGCGCGTTGGAATGTTGAGCCCGCATTCTTCAACCCGAAAGGCATGCACGCGTAACAGTAGCAGCCAACCGCAGTGATGAACGTTGTTTTCTCCTCGTCTTCGACTGCCATCTTGATTTGATGGTAGCCGGAAAAAGCATCCAAAAAGCTCAGCAGATCGCAACCAGCAGTGGAATCGACTATTTCATCAATGCGGGGTATAGGGAAAGGATCCTTGGGACACGCACAGTTTAGATCAGTAAAATCTACACACATGCGGAGCTTATTCCCCGACTTGGATACTACTACAAGGTTCGCTAACCAAGTGGGGTGCAGAACTTCCCTAATAGCCCCGGCAGCTTGAGCTTGTCCACTTCTTGCTTGATGAAATCCTTCCGCTCCTGCGCCTGCCGGCGGATCTTCTGCTTGACAGGGCAGGCGTCCGGGCGCACCGCGAGCCGATGCTCAATCACCTCCCTGGGGACTCCGGGAAGATCCGACAGCTCCCAAGCGAACACGTCGGCATTATCCCGGAGGAAAGTGATGAGGGCGCTTTCCTATTCGGCAGCAAGGTTCGCACCGACGGTGACGGTGCGTTCCTTGTTGCCGGCTTGGAGGGGTAGCTTCTTCACCTTGGCGGCCTCCTCTCGGAGCTTCTAGCCCTTGCCGAGGCACGGGCTCGAGCCTGCACTTCCCCCGGCACGCTCTTGCGGGGCAGCGCGGGCCTTCTTCGTTGCCGGGCCGTCGCCCGGCGAGCCTTCGTCTACGGCAACGCCTTCGTCACCGGCGTCAGCTGCGGCGGCGGCCCTGATGACCTCGCCAACGCACCAGGCCGCGTCCTTGAGGTCGCACCTGATGGAGAGAACTCCGTGCACGGACGACATCTTCATCACGCCGTAGGCGCAATGCGTAGCCGCCATGAACTTGATTAGTTCCGGCCGACCAAGGATCCCGTTGTAGGGCAACGGGCTGTGAGCCACGTCGAACACTATGTGCTCGGTCCGAAACGCTTCCCGGGACCCGAAGGTCACCGGCAGCGTGATGTGCCCCAGGGGGCGCACGATCCCGGGGTTTACTCCCCGGAACGGCTCGGTGGGCTTCAGCTATTCCACCGGCAGCTGGAGTTTCTCCACCAACCTGGCGGACAGGAGGTTCAGCCCCGCTCCGTTGTCCACCAGAACCTTGTTCACCGTCATGTTGCTGATGATCGGTGAGACCATGAAGGGTATGACCCCGGAACCCAGCTGCCGCTCTGGGTGATCGTCGGCGCTGAAGGTGATCGTCACGTGCGACCACCTTAGCAGCTGCTATGGCTCCGCGTCCGGCAACAGCGCGCACACATCCCGGGTGAGGCGCTTCACCACGGCATGAGATGGGAGGGCGTAAGCTCCCCCATGGATGCAGGCGACGCCGCGGGGCTCCTGGAAGCCCGGCTCGTCGCCACCCGTGCAGTCGGACTCGCGCTGCTCCTCAACACGAGCCCTGCCCGTCCCCGGGGAGGGCGCTCCCTGTCAGGACGGGCTTGGCCGCGTCCTCCCTGGGCTTCCTCCCTGCCGGCGCCGGCGCCGGCAGGCCTCGGGCCCACTCTGGGGTCATTCGGGCAATCTCGGGAGAGATGCCCGATGTCACCGCAGTTGAAGCAGGCGCCAGCGGCTCGGCGCTCCTCGTGGCGCTGTTTGCGCCGCTGCCTGATGCCCTGCAGGATGCGGCAGTCCTGTGCGTCGTCAGTGGAGTTGGCATGGACGGGGCAGCGGGGCACGTCGCCCTGCTTGCCGCCAGACCCGCCACCGGGTGAGGCCTTCTTTGCAGGCCTCGAGGCAACAGCCCTGACTCCGCAGCGAGACCCTGCTTCCCACTGCGCTTGCGGGAACTCTTCTTCTGCGAACCCTCCTCAAGGCTCGCGACAGCCTTGGCTGCTAGTTTGGGTGCTAGGCGCCCTTCCTCGGCCATGGCGCACTTGTGCGCTAGGGCATACAGATCCTGTGTCGTCCGGACCCGATGCGTGCTCGGCTTCTCGCGCATCTTGGGGTCGCGGACGTTGATGGCAAAGGTGTTGACGATGGCGGCTACCTCCGCCTCCGGGATGGAGTAGGAGAGGTTGGAGAAGCGGTTGACGAAACTCCGCAACGTCTCTCCCGGCTTCTGCACGACAGTGTGCAACTCCGCCATGATTCCCTGGCGCTTGTAGCCGCCCTGGAACGTGCTCACAAACTGCTCGCGCAGGTCCGCCCAAGTGGCGATGGACCCAGCGGGCAGGTTGAGCAGCCAGGTCTTCGCTGATCCTTTTAGGACCATCGGGAACCAATTGGGTCTGACCTTGTCGTCGGCGCCGATGGTATGCATCCCCGACGTGTAGTCAGGAGGAAATCCTTGGGATTCATGGTCCCGTCGTGCGTACCGAGCGCGGGCGCTCGGAACTTGCGGGACCATGTCACCTACCGCAACTCGCGCGTAAACGCGGTGCAGCCGTCTTCGGGGCCCATAGGAGCATCTTCCTGCTCCTGCGGGCGTTGGCGCTCTAACTCGCGCCGACGCCGGCGCTCCAGGCGCTGGCGCAGATCCTCTTGCTGGCGGGCATTCAGAATGCCACGCGCGTCACCTCGCGCGATGGTGGGTGATGAGTCCGAGGACCCTTCCGAGTCCCCGTTACCCTGGCCTCCCTGCGAGGGAGCGTTTTCCCCTTGTCGCGAGGCGCGGGGAGCGTCTCCGCGCTTCGGGTTCTGCCCGCGGCCGGAGCCTGCCGGGTCGCCCTCGCCCTGCGGCTGTTGGGCGGCGAGCGCGAGTAGTGCGTCCAACTCCTCGCCCCATGTCTCATGCGTCGGCGTGCCCTGCTGCGGTTCGTACCGCACCATGACGCGCGCGGCGATGATGGCCTCCGCCAGGGTCCGCGCGGGAGGCAGCCGGTTTCCCGAGCGGTTGCCCTCCGCCCTATCCCCGGACGCACCCAGGTGTGCGGGGTGCGATCCCGCCAGCGTCATCCGCGACGCAGTATGCTCGTGGCGCTGCTGACGCTGCGCGCCTTCAGCCCGCGATTTGACTCATGGGTCGGCGGGGGCGGCGCTGCGTCCGCTCGCACGGCTGGCCCCGGCACTGGGGGCCGCCGGCCCCCTCGGCCGGTTATCTGCTAACGGCCGAGGAGGTGGGGGTGGCAGCTGTGATTGCTGCACTCGCGAGGGCTCAGGATTTTCCTGAACCCGAGACATGGGCTGCGCGTCATGCAACCGCGTGTGTGCCGCTAGGGCCTCAAGCGGGTCAATCCGAGGGTCACCAGCCCGCTTGGGGGGCATGGTGGCCGGCTCTGTCGGCGAAGAAGACGAGGCCGACGTTGATGTAGACACTGCCGCCGGCAGTCACCGGCGAGCTCTCCTCTCGCACCCCCTACCTGGCGCGCTAGATGTCGTCGCATGGGGCTCCGACACCGGGGGTGCGCCGGCACCCCCAGGTTCAGCAGTAAGCTACGGGAATCGCTCCGGCGATCGCCGGCGGGGCCAATGCGAAGCGTGACAACGCGTCTGGATCGCTACCGAAGACACATGCAGGTTCGGGCCACCTTGCGGTGTAAAACCCTACGTCCTACTTGTATGAGCTTATATTACCGAGCAATCAGCTATTTACAAGGTTGCCGGGGAAAGCCCCCGGGCGATCTCTTTTTGGCTAGGTGCTTTTTCTACTTTGGGCTACTACCCGCGAAGAACTACTTGTTCGCTGAATGCAAGAGCCGGAAAAGAACCAGAACCAACCCTTTGACCGTTGGCGGGGGTCCTCCGTTTATAGCCAAGGGGATACCACAGGTGCCACGGTGCATGGTTTACAAGTGGCGAGCCAGGAGCTTGGGCAACTCCTCCTCGGTGCGCTGGCATACATGCATGAGCACCAACCGCGCTGCTAGGGGTATAGGGCCTAAGAAATAGGACTGGACAGCCACTGTTCGCCCGACAAGACGGATAACGCCCCTCCTGTGTGGCTCACTCCTTATCCTGGTGAGACTACACACTGGGCGCTCAGCGCGCGCCCACGTGGCGTTGCTGCCCTGCTCGCTCGGCCCCGCCCTTACGGCGGGAACCGGCGCCCGGGAACCCCTTCTCCCGGCAAGTGACTTCCCGGGAGGTGCCCAGACGGGAATATTCCCCGAAGCCCCGCTAGCCCTTCCAAGCTGGTAGCTTGCCGGGCAACCTGCAGTTGCCGCCCGGCGCGAGATCCTTCCGGGAACTCGGCGACGCGACCCACGCGTCGCGCAACGGTAGTACCCCGGGTGCCACTGGTGCCACAACAGGGTAGTGTGAAGCGCACTTCAAAATTTGGAAACGCTTCTTCACAACACCAATGATACGCTCGACGTGATTACGGAGTTGTGCATGCCTCAGATTGAATAGCTCTTTAGCGTTTTGTGGCCTTTTGTTGCTTCTAGCTTGCTCGTTCAAATGGTACCTAACAATTAAATAAGAGTTATGAAATTATGTTTTCTTGAATATCTAAGCTGTCATTCTAACAAAATAATGCATTTTTACCTGACATTTCGATAGGGTGCAATAAAATTAGGTGTATTTGCATACCCTCCGTCAGCCAAATAGAATTTTCCCTCGGGCACATAGAAATTATTTTCTAGTGCATCTTGTAGGACCCGAGCATCAGAAGCAGACCCTTCCCAGCCTGCGCTGACATGGACGAACTCATTATCAGAATTACACGCCACCATGACATTTTGTGATAAAGTTCATTTTCTGGTACGGTACGGGTCTTGTAGTTTTGGAGATATGGTAATAGGAACATGTGTCCCATCAATTGCTCCAATACAGTCCTTCAGACATGCAAGAAATTGTGAAAAAAATATGTACCGAGTAATACGTATACAAGATATTTATAACACACATAATGATGAATACCTGGAAGTATGGCATGAATTTGGGGTTACTAGACACTTTTACAGGAACATTAATTGGTGGCAATTGTATAAGCCTTCCAGATAATGTAATGATGTTGCGCAACACTTCATTGAAGCGACAACTTATGGTTTCACCACTATGTTGAAATCGTCCTTGAAGAGTACGATTGCTTGCATTCGCCGAAAGGGCATATAAGAATATCGCTACTTGTTCTTCCACGGTGATTAGGTCAGAATCTTGTAGAAGTCGCCGCTCTCGAAAGCACCTAACCAAATTATGAAATATATGTTTTTCCATCCGAAAATCTCGTTTACATCTCAATTCATGACCCTCCAGAACTTCATTCACGTACTTCTGTCCCGTAAGGATGGAAGTATGAATACGTCGACGATTGCTTGAACCTCCCTCGCGTCTGTATACGGATTCGATGATGGCTAATTCATCATCTTCTCTTTGTTTACGTTTCAAAAAATTCCCCCACATTGTTGACAATCTTCAAGCACAATTTGCAATGTTGTTTATCTTAAAGAATAAATCAGTCGGTAATTAGAAACATGATCAACATGCACATGACTAAAAATAAATTTAAATTATATGGCCACATCCTGCCTGACTACCTACACCAAGTAATGGACGAGATGATTTAAAAAAGAATAAAGAAGGAATCAGCTAACATCGAACACAAGAAGAACCAAATTACTGCAACAACGTCGTGCATGGTGGGTTGACGTACTTGGCGACGCAAGACGACGAGGCCGACTGACCGGCGCGCTCAGAGGCCACGCACAGCGCACCAACACGGCGACGCAGCAGATGAACAGGACCTGATCGCACATACATGTTGCCTCCCTCCTCCTCCTCCTCCTCCTCATGCTTTCACGATCAACACACCAACAATAACAACGATGGCTTCCTTTCTATAAGATTGATCAAGTGCAGAATGTTTTAAACCTAACGGCTAGCTCGGTAGTTGAAGCTCACAGCTACTTTCTCCGTTCCATAATTCTTGTCTCAAATTTGTCTAAACATGAATGTATTTATTCCTAAAAAATTTATAGATACATGTAATATTTCGACAAAAATTATGGAATGGAGGGAGTACCTCCAAGCTAGTAGCTCGGTAGTTGCCAATCTTCCTGTGCACATGTAGCTACAGGTCAGCTAAAAATACAGCACGCCCAAACGGCCTCGTGGTTTTGCTAAAACTGAGAAAAATTGTGGTCTTTTCAAACCGTAGTATTCCCATGATTTAGAAAATACTTTGCGTCCAAACATAGCCTTAATCAATTGCGAAGAAAAACGAAAATTCTTTTTATGAACTTGCCGGCGCTTGCCGTGACGTGAGCAACAAGAAGCAGCTTTTCTTTTTGTAAGCGATAGCAACAGACCTGAGGAAGGGGGGATCCGGCGAAGAACGGTCAGTTTCAGTTTTTTCTTTTTTTTAGGGCAAGTCAGTTTCAGTTTTTTTTAGGGGTTCCAGTTTCTGTTTTTTTTTTTGAGCGAAGCTTTCAGTTTCAGTTCTGTTCGATGCCTTCACCTCACACTGCCTGCCAAGCCGTAGCGACCAGGCCCACAGCCCATGCCTACCGGCCCAATATGAAAGTCTGAGTCACCGAATCTGCGACGCTATCTCGACCCGACCGTCTTCCTCCCCGATCTCGCCTCCTTGCGGCCGCGCACTCAAATCCAGCCTCCTCCCAATCCCCGGCCGCCGGATCCAGTGGACTGAGTACGGGGAGGCGAGCCTGCGGAAGCCATGGCTGCGGCTGAGGAGAACAGCTCGCTGTTCTTGATATTCATCCTGACCATGATCGCGCTGCCGCTGGTGCCGTACACGATCATGCGGCTGTGCCACGCGGCTACGGCCAAGGCCAAGACCATCCACTGCCGCTGCTCCGGGTGCCACCGCTCCGGCAAGTACCGCAAGTCGATCTACAAGAAGGTGGGCGGGTAGCGGCTGTTTTATCTTTAGACGCTGGTGCTAGAGATTTTAGCACTACCGCTTTATGGGTGTCTTCTGACTGCAGATATCAAACTTCTCGACCTGGAGCAATCTGACCATTTTGCTTCTCTGGATTGTTGTGATATTCCTCGTTTACTACATCAAACTCATCAGCCGTGAGGTATGGTAACTTCTGGCTGGTATGCCTTGTCAAGTTTTCTTTCCTCCAAGGAGTTGACTGAAATTCTTCTCTGGCGTGAACTAGATACAGAAGGATTTAATACCTATTCATGTGTTCTTGTCGATTACATTAGCTAGAATAGTTCTCATTGGTATATCACTATACTGAAACAATTTATAATAGCCCAAAAGTACATAACCAACGTTAAAATGCATCTTTAACCTATCAGAGCAGCCACCACAATGCTCATGTTTTGTTACTTCTGCATAACACCAAGAAGCATTTTTTAATTAAGAGCAGCAAACCCAACGAATTTGTTAGGATACTAGAGAGACTAGCATGCCTTAGTTGCTGTTTAGTTTCCCTTATAATCATCTGAAGCCTCATTCATGTGCCACACTGTCACTATCTTGAAAATTGTGAGAACAATCACATATATGCAGAAACCTTTTGGTAATCTTGATATTGTAGATTTCAGGACTAGCTAATATGTTATTCATCCTTGCATAGGTTCATTTCCAGCCAGCTTTTAGCAAAGTCACGGTCGTTCGTGGCAATGCATCTTTGTGTTAATAATAAATCTGCAAGTTAACTGAGGATATTATATGCTTGACGCTCTATATGAACTGTGAAGGCTTTTTTCTTGAAATTTCACCAAGGCAAGATCCCGATAATTGATTATATGATTTTGGATTCCTAGGTCCAAGTATTTGAGCCATACAGCATTCTTGGACTGGAACCAGGGGCATCTGAGTCTGATATAAAGAAATCATACAGGAGGCTTTCTATTCAATACCATCCTGATAAAAATCCTGATCCTGGTAAAATGTGTTTCACACTATTTTGTAACATTAGTGCTTTTACTTTTTTTATTTAAATGCTTAATTTGTGGTATTTTTTGCCCTTCACCTTCCCAGAGGCCCATACATATTTTGTTGAATCCATATCCAAGGCGTATCAGGCATTAACCGATCCTACATCCCGTGATAATTATGAGAAGTATGGTCATCCAGATGGGCGTCAGGTAATGTGAACACTAGTTACTTATAGCGCGTAGCAGAAGACTAAACCTTTTTACCATCTTCTGAAGCTAACATGAATATTCTGATATATGTGTGTTAGGGATTCCAAATGGGGATTGCTTTGCCCAAGTTCCTGTTGAATATGGATGGTGCATCTGGTGGGATAATGCTTTTAGGAATAGTGGGGCTTTGCATCCTCTTCCCGTTGATGATAGCAGTTATTTACTTGTCAAGGTCATCAAAGTATACTGGAAATTATGTCATGCATCAAACTTTGTCCACTTATTACTACTTTATGAAGCCATCTCTAGCTCCAAGGTATGAACATACAAAAATCTCATTATTTGGCCATCTGGATTTTCCATCTTTTTGAGTTTGCTGATTGGCTTCATGATATGATGTCTTGACTAAGCAGATCTTCTTGTTTAAGTTAAAACGCTCCTTCCATCCAGATAGCTAGACACGGGACATTGCAGATCTTATAGTTGAAGTGAATACACTCCTTGTATCATTTGATATCTCAATGCCAAACATGAGACTAACAGTGCCATGAGCAACTGCCTGTGAGCAGCATTTGAGAACAAACATCATTCTGAACATCTCATTGTGATTTGTTTTCCTTGCTTTATAATCCAGTGATCTAGAGATTTTTTTGCCTTTCTGACTACACATGATACTTATATTTTTGTAGCTATTGATTTTAGGTCAAAATAACCTTATATGCGCAGCACCACACGAATCATTGCCATTTTTTATGATGAGATTTATAGTTTGAAAAACTGTTAAAAATAATGAGGGAACATACTGAACATTTTATAGAGCATGTTTTACTGCTGCTTAGCAAAACATGTGGTCCAATAGATCTTTTGTGTAAAAAAACCTGTATAACTGCCAACTGGTGGGCCAAATGGCTGCAAACTTCTTCTTTGGTTCACGGTCCTCTTCTGTTATGAATTATGGGTTCTGAATTTATTTATTAATGCTCATTAATCCATTTTACCATATTTGATCAATGGAACTATTGGTTGCATATTTCAGCAAAGTAATGGATGTCTTCATCAAGGCTGCAGAGTATATGGAGATGCCTGTACGACGCAGTGATGATGAGCCCCTCCAGAAATTGTTTGTAGCTGTTAGAAGCGAGTTAAATTTAGATTTAAAGAATATCAGAACAGAACAAGCCAAGTTCTGGAAGCAGCATCCATCACTAGTAAAGGTTGCACTTTTGTTCCTGCATGTTATGATACTAACTGATACTTATGATATGACCATTTTTCTTCAAGCTCAAACCTCCCTTTATTTTCAGATGGAACTCCTGATTCAGGCTCATCTTACTCGAGAGGCATTTGCTTTGCCACCAGCACTAGCAAAAGATTACAAACACATGCTTGAACTTGCACCTCGTCTTCTGGAAGAACTAGTTAAGGTACTTGATTTGTGAATATCTGCCCTTATTAATGTGAAGTCACACATGCTTTTCTTTTGATGTCTCCTCTTTCCATACTATTAGGAAGCTGTTATATATTATATCAAACAAACACTTATCCTAGCTCCCGAGTCCAGACCAGCTTTTGTGGGTTTTGCATTGTTACAGTTAACATGTTTTAAAGACTGGCTATCTGAGCCCATTCAAAGTTACATGGCATGATTGATAAATTGTCCCAATTTGATCATAATAATTTATCCATGAAATGGTACTAAAATTAATACAACACAGGTAGATGACCCGGCATGGTAGAATTTATGCATATTTTAATTCTCATTAACTTGGTTTTGGTCATAAACTGCCCTTAGTTCAAACGTTTATAAATGGTTATGGCTGCAATGGTTTATTGTGGGTTTGCCTGTCAGGTTACTTTGTCAACAGTATGACTCTACGTCATCCTGATGCAGGATGATAGATCGATAGCTCTTGATAACTTTCAAATGGGGAGCTTAAAGTATTTAGTTGTTCCTAACTAGGTCTGATGAACAAAATACGTCTTAACTTAACACACAAGTGTGACTCAATAATTTTATTTCATAGCAATAGGTACATGTAAACAGGTGCTTGAGTTGTTTGTGCGCTATGTAGACCGTGCATAGTGGATGTGCAGAATGGCAGACATATTTATTGTCTGGTTTATGCAATTACTTAGATTATTGCTTTGTCCTCTTAGTATGAGGAGCAATGTCATGCCTTGTCTTAATCCTGTGGTGCTGAGACATTTGTGCACGAAAAATCATTGTGTTTGAGGTCAGATGCATCACATGTGTGATTTAGTCAACTTTGCTACAGCTGCTAGTCTTATTTGATATATAACCATATCCTTGAAGCCCTAGTGCTGCTATTTCTTTAGGGATTTTTTTCTTCTCTTTGGTATCATCTCAACATGAAGATTTTATTTGACACAAATTTATACTGTTGTAGTTCCTTTTTTCTCTTTTCACTTTTGATCTAGCATACTTTTTTTTGCAAAGTATTAGATGCTTCATAGTTTTAATACACTTATTGGCATGCAGATTGCACTTCTACCAAGGAGCCCCCATGGTTTTGGATGGCTCAGACCTGCAATTGGTGTAGTTGAGCTTTCTCAAAGTATCATCCAGGTATTTGCAGTTTCTCCACGTGCATTTACTTCAGCTAACTTGTGGTGAACCGGTTCATGTTTCAAGTGATGTTTATATATCTTGGATCGGTGTTTTCAAACATAGATTAGCATTGTGTAGCTCAGAATTTTCTAGAACTGTAGATTCATGTGGTGTTTTTTTACATGTAAACACATCCTCCATCCTACTGATAATTAGCTGATGCAATACTTCCTCCTATGATGTGTCCCCTATGTTGTCTTTCACCTTGGAGTACTAGTTATCATTGTTTATCAAAATCTTATCCATTAAATGGTTGTCATTCAGTCTTTTTTTTACATTCTGATTTTGGCCAATTGTAAAGCATCATATACTTCACTAAATTCATAAACTGATTCCCTTGGTTTGGTGTACTTATTCATGGGCAGCCTGGCCCATTAACCTGGTCCAGAAACCCAGGCCTGACTGAGTAGGGCTTGCTCCTCAGACTGGGCTCAGGCCTCAGTTTGCTGCCTGAAGGCTTGGCCTTTTGCCATAGGTGTCCAATTAAGCGGGCAGGTCACTTAGGTAGAGCTGGAGGCAGCTACGGTCGCAGGGGAGGATACGAAGTGCTGGGGTGGAGAGAAAGCAGTCGAGCTCGTTGCAGCATCTTGATTCCGGTGGCTGTCGTCGCTGGAGACTTCATTTCTACCACTGCCTGTGCTGATGCTAGTTTGCTTGCAGTCTTATGTGGCTGCAGCTGGGAATGGGATTGAGGGTGCAGTAACCCTAAGAGTGCAGCAGCTGGTGGGCCAAATGGGCCTTATTGCATTGCTGGGCCCTACTCTCTATCGACTGCTACTGCTGCAAATAATCTGACCACCTAAGCGTGATTAAGTGCTGCCTAGGCGTACAAGACAGAATTGAAACTCACCACAATGTGGTATTTTACAATGATTGGTAGCGTGTACACTTCCTGGTACCATCATCAGTTCTCAGTACCAAACTAGCAATGCATGTGTTCTTTTGCGCACTCAGTTTTAGTGCACTACATTGTGGCTTAGTCTTTTATCGTGGCATTCAGCTGCATCTATTGCCATCTGGAGAAGGGTTTGTTAGTTGTCGTCTTTAAAATAGAGTTGTATTCATTTCACACTTTCAAACACTCTCGTCTTGATGTTTGCTTACAGTTTACAAGTTCTTTGATCATCATTGATGTTAATTTGAATATTCGAACACGTATTTTAGGCTGTTCCTCTCAGTGCTCGAAAATCTGGTGGAGGTAATTCAGAAGGAATTGCACCATTCTTGCAGCTGCCACATTTTACTGAAGCAACCGTCAAAAAAATTGCTCGCAAGGTATTTCCATCAGGCCTTACAGTATGAAAAGTAAACTGAAAACTAATATATACTCAAAACCAATAGAATGTCCTTGAAATGATTCATCCTTTGGAGCATGACAATTTATTCCATTTCTGTCTTCAGAAAATTCGGGCATTCCAAGAACTTTGTGATATGTCCAAGGGGGAACGTGCTGCACTTCTGACACAAGTAGCCGGCCTTTCTGAAGAAGAAGCTCGGGATGTGGAGCTTGTACTGGAGATGGTTCCCACCATTGAGGTTGATATTAGATGTGAGACTGAAGGGGAAGAGGGCATACAAGAGGGTGATGTTGTGACAATGTATGCTTGGGTCTCACTTCAGCGTCGCAGCGGCCTAACTGCTGCTCTTCCCCATGCTCCTTTCTTCCCATTCCACAGGGAAGAGAATTTCTGGTTGCTTCTAGCGGACACTGCTTCGAACAACGTTTGGTTATCCCAGAAAGTCAGCTTCATGGACGAGGCTACAGCTATAACTGCAGCATCAAAAGCTATACAAGACACCCAGGAAGCACTGGGTGCAAGCCCCAAGGAAGTAGGAACTGCAGTCAGGGAGGCAGTTGACAGAGTGAAGAAAGGCAGTAGGTTGGTAATGGGCAAGTTTCAAGCCCCAGCTGAGGGGAATCACAACCTGACTTCCTTCTGCTTGTGTGACACATGGATTGGCTGCGACAGCAAGACTAACTTTAAGCTGAAGGTTCTGAAGCGCAGCCGCGCGGGAACAAGGGCACATGTGCCTGAAGAAGGGCCGGTGGCAGAGGATGGCATTGAGGAGGAAGAGGAGGACGAAGAAGAGGAGTATGACGATTACGAGAGTGAGTACAGTGATGATGAGGAGGAAGAAAAGAAGAAGGGAAAGGGTAAGGTTGCAAACGGAGCAGCCCATCAAAGGGCAAACTCTGATATAGATTCAGGCAGCGATGATTGATACAATACCCTGTGTAGAAGCTTAACACCAAAAATGTTTGCCCTCTATGCCTTCATGAAACATAAAAATATCTCCAGCGTCAACTTATAGAGCAAGAACAGGCAGTAACAGTTAGTACTTGACTTTCCATTTTTATATTATGATTCATATGAATTGAGAATGTCACAATAGGCTGTTAATCAAATTGCTGGGATTTTAATGGTTCCCACCAAATGGAATTGGAATTGTTACAATTTACTTTGAAAAATATATCCAGAAATATCAACAAAAGGAAGTCGGTTCCCGGGTTTTAGTTGTACGCCAACGTGAAGCGGGATGACAGTTCGAATATTTACTCCCCTGGATTTTCGTTTGTAACGGAGGAAGAGGATTGCCCTGAGCTCCGATGACAATCTCGAGCACTGAAGTGCGTCTCCTTTTGCGTACCACAGTGCCATTCCCTGGCTGATACCTTCGGAAGAATACGAGGCTCACCGGTATCATCAGCTTTCCATCCATACAAACGACTGACAAAACAAAACATAAAACGATTTAATCTACCCTGCCCGGTCGGTAGGTACAGTGTAATAGTCGTATGGTCGATCCACGTTTCAATTTTATATAATAGTAAATGTCAAAGGAATCTTATAGTTTCGTGTTAAACATCACGATGCCATAACATTTGGATTTCCTTTACATAATCATAAAATTTGACATGGCAAAAGAAGGATGACATAGCTTGCTGACCAGATTCAACGTAAACCAGCTCGATAAATGGTCTCTGATTTTGGCGCTATGTCCGACTGATTTTTTTTATTGCCGAACCATGTCCGTCGCCGTATTCGTTTCATATTCGTATACGCATCTGTATCAACAATATCCATTTCGAACCCATGTTCGTTATAAAACATGATATATAACATGATTTAGTTAATATTCGTTCATATTCGCTCCGTTTCCACCCCTACTCTGGACGAAGAGGATTGGGATTGTAACATCATATTGCAGGTCCGTTGAAAAAAAAAGGCAGCCACCAACTGTGACGCACATCTATCCATGTCCAAAATCCTTTTTTTTTCAATCAGACACAAACAACACATTCCTAAAATTGTTTTGCTTAACCTCTAATTCATAAGTAGAGAGCAGGAGATATGGCTTCCTGTTACAGCTGTTGTTTACTCCAATGACCATACCGCTGGCCGCCACTGCACACGACGCATTTGCACCCGTCTGCCACAACTCCACACCCAAGCGATACTCAGGACTCTGGATGCACTCTGAGGTTACCCGATTAGTGCAACAACGAAAGCTCCCTCATCTGCTCTCGGTGCATAACTGGAACAAAATCAGCGATGTTGCATCTGCTCCATTCATGAGTGAACATACTGTATGATGGCGTTGCATTGAGATTGAGAAAGTTCGAATTTAGGGGCTTTGCGTGCCTTGTGACGCGAGCAATTTCGGCACCCAGTGAAGGGCTAGTAAAATTATTTCAAGTGATAATAGGTTCTATTTTTCATCTTAGCAGTTTATTTGAGATCTAATGAATGAGATTAGAAGTTTTCAAGTTTTTACTGAATAGATCTTTCCACGTGATGCATTGCCCGCAATCATTTGATAAAGTAGACCTTGGTGGAATCTATGCTTCGATGTGTTTATTATCTAACGACCGGATGGGCCGGACCTGAAATAATCGAAATGCATATGGTTAGGTGTTTTTTTTAGAATACTCCCAAGTAGGAGTATCATATATTGAAGAAGAAGACCGCGACGCGGTTACATACCCGTAGGCTCAAGTACATCAATTACTCAGAAACATTCCACACAACGTCAACTAGCCTAGAAATGGAAAAACCAGCAACATTGCTGAAAAGGCCCGCCTGCAGCCACGCCCTTCCTTCGATGTCAATCGCCCGCCGAATCTGAGCGACACCTGGAGCTAGTGCATCAAAGACCACCGCATTCCGGTGCTTCCAAATACACCAGCATATGAGCGTGATACTAGTGTTGATGTTCCTTCTGTCCTTCTTGCTGTGAACATCAAGACCGGGCCACCAGCTAGCAAGGGTGTCCTGTGGGGAAGGAACCCAGCTAAGTTTGCCCCAACCACTCAGATACGATGCCCATACCTGCCTGGCAACCACGCAACCAAGAAGAAGATGATCGATGGTCTCATGCTCCTGATCACACAAAGGACATCGTGCCGGATGAGACAGGCCGCGCCTAGCCAATCTATCCGCGGTCCAGCACCTGCCTCTGAGCGCCAACCACATGAAGAGCTCTTGCACTTCATTGGTGCCTTGGAGGACCAGACCTCGACTGCCCCAGGAGCCAGCTCACGACCACCAAAGAAAGCCGCATACGCCGAAGAGGCCGTATAAATGCTAGAAGCGTTCCATTTCCAGCGGAAATGATCCTCGTCCGCGGAAAGGACTATCGTACCCACACGGTCAAGAACGGCCAGAAGTTCTAAGAGCGCCGGATGAGTGAGCTCGGGGCTCAGGGCCCGCAACCAGCCATGATCCTCCAAAGCATCCGCCACCGAAATCCTTGATGCTCTGCTCGAGATTAGGGAGAACAATGTTGGTGCAAACTCGGCCAGAGAACCACCACCTGGCAACCAAGGGTCAAACCAGAAGAAGATCGATCGGCCGTGGCCAGCAGAGAAGTCAATGGCAGCTTCGCAGATGCCCCCTAGCCAGCTCTGGAATTGCAATGTCAAATTCAGCCCACGACCTGTCAGTCTCAGCCCGTTGAAGCCATCCCCAACGCGCCCTAAGAGCAAGGTTCAGCAATTTGAGATGAGGAAGGCCCAAACCTCCAAACTCCCGAGGAGAATAGACATCACGCCAAGCCACTAAGCAGTGCCCCCCTCGAACGTCCTTGCGGCCTTTCCACAAGAAGCCTCGACAAATTTTCTCAATGCTCTTGATGATCTTCATAGGGAGGTCGAGCGACACCATGGCGTACACAGGCATGGCGCAGAGCATCGATCTAACCAGAGTGAGATGTCCACCGAGCGTCAGAAGAGGGGCAGCCCACGTTTGGATTTTGTTGGCCACCTTATCCACCATGGCCGAGAGCTGCGTTGCTGACGGCTTGCGTAGGCCCAACGGCAAGCCCAAGTACGTGCAAGGAAAGGGCCTCACCACACAGCCAAGAGTCTGGCCCACCAACTGCTCATGTTCCTCGGTGCCCCGGCTCAAATGCGCCGAAGTTTTCTAAAAATTGACCATGAGGCCCGACGTGACGCTGAAATCCTGGAGCACCGCCACAGTAGCACGCAGCTCGCCCACGACCGGCCGCATCATCCGCAAAAAAGGAGGCACGCTGTGAGAGCCCACGAGAGGCGGGACGCTCGAAGAGACCGAAGTACTCCACCTTGCGCAGCAGCCAGTTGAGAGCATCAATGGCGAGGATGAAGAGCATGGGCGATAGGGGATCGCCCTGCCGAAGCCCACGCTGATGCACAATCGGGTCGCCAGGCACACCATTGATTAGAACTCTAGTTGAGGCCGATCCCAAGAGGGCACCCACCCAAGCGAGCCAATTGTTGCCAAAGCCCAACCGCTTCAAGACATCAAAAAGGAAAGACCAGTGGACCGAGTCAAACACCTTTGTGATGTCAAGCTTCAGGAGGACCGCCGGATGATGCAAATTCGCCAACCGCCGGGCCGTTCCTTGGACCAACAAAAAGTTGTCATGAAGGCAACGACCACAAATGAAAGCGCCCTGATGTGGGCCCACCATGCGGGGTAGTTCCGGGCCCAAGCGATTTGCCAGGACTTTGGAAACCAACTTTCCGACGCTATGAATAAGGCTGATCGGCCTGTAGTCGCGAATGGAGGCGGCATCCTGTTGCTTCTTGGGAAGAAGACAAATGAGAGCTTGGTTGACCGCCTCAAAACCACGAGTGTCAAGATCATGAAATGCATTGAAGCAATCCATGATATCCACCTTGATGATCGACCAACAAGAGGTGAAAAAACGCCCAGTGAAGCCATCCGGGCCGGGGCATTTATCCGGCGGTAGCTCCCGCACCACCTTCCACACCTCATCCACAGAGAAAACACCATCTAGCCCCAAAGGGGGATAGCGATCCACCCCAAGGAAATCAAAGTCAAGCGCAAACTCTTTGTTGATCCCAGACCCGAGCAGCCCACGGAAGAAAGCATCCGCCTCCGCTGCGATGCCAGAGTGACCGGTCACCAGTGTGCCATCATCAGTGGAGAGCGAAGTCATAAAGTTCTTCCGTCTGCGGTGACTCGCGTTGAGGTGAAAAAACCGAGTATTAGCGTCGCCCTCCTTAAGCCACAACAACCGGGACTTCTGCCTTGCAATCGTTCGCTCCAAGGAGGAGAGCCCAAGCAACTTCCACTTGAGAATGGCCCGCAAGGACCGCTCCAAGGACGACAGCAGTCTACTCTCCATAGCCACGTCGACCTGAGGATCACCTCAGTCGCCACAAGAATCTACAACTTGACGTTGCTGATGAACTTATCACTCCAGCTCCTCAATCGTTTCGCAGTGCGACAAAGTCGCTTGAAAGGATTAGCGATCCAGTTCCCATCGGCGTTCCACGCCTCCTCCACCACTTGGAAAAAACCGGGCACTTTCGGCCAAAAACACTCAAAATGGAAACGGCGGCCAAGACGTAGGTCAGCCACAAGATCCAACAACTAGGGGCAGTGATCAGAGGTTGCAGTGCTAAGAGCCGACAAGTATATGTTAGGGAGCAAGGCATCCCAGTCAGAAGAAGAGAAGACCCTGTCAATGCGCTCAAGCGTAGGACATCCACGCTCATTGGACCACGTGAACCGGCGCCCAGCGAGGTACAACTCTTTAAGGTCAAGATCAGCAAGGAGCCTCCTAAAGCGGCCCATCAAATCACGATGGAGCCTGGAGTTTATTCTTATCTTCGAGGTTGACAACGAGGTTGAAGTCCCCCATGATAGCCCACGGCCCAACATGGATGTCACGAACATCCCTAATCTCCTGGAGGAAACCAGGTTTGTCGACATCCCTGTGAGGCCCATACACCACTGTTAACCACCATGCACGCTGACCCGCGCCGTGATGGAATGGGAAGCCAGGTGAGGATGGGAGAGAGAGACAGTGTCAGCCTTCCACGCTAGGATAATACCACCCCTAGTCCCCTGAGCCGGCAAGTAGAAGAAAGCATTGTATTCATCGCCCAAGCATTCGGTTACAATAGACTGAGTTACAACCTGAAGTTTAGACTCTTGCAGGCACACGATACAAGCATTTGCCGCCACAGCCACTTGAAAAATTGCTCTACGCTTAGCCCGAGAATTAAGGCCGCGCGCTTCCACACAAGGATTTTCATGTCCGGCATCGACATGGGACAGCGCACCGAACCACGGAGCCACAAGAAGGGGCAGCAGCTATGCTGCACCCTCCACCAGCTCCTCCCCTATGAGAGGAAGAGCACTCGGCTCCCACCCAAACAAGGACAAGATCGCGGAAATGTGCTCCTGCGACAGCTCCTGCTCGAAGAGCTTAATGTAAGCCTGGAGAGCGTCCTTCGAAATTTGCTCTCTCTCACAAGCAATCCCAAGTCTCGAGATCAGAAGTCGCTGCTGCCGTTTAATGGAAGAGCCAGGCGCCATCTTCAGCGCAACCCGAGAGCTGCGACTGAAATTTTGGTTCAGCTTGGATTTTTTTTCAGTCCGATTTTGTATTCCAGCGTAAGGAAATGAGAACGGGAGTTCGAAGATCTGGATCAAGAGAATTGGGAGGAGACGGAGGACCGAGTAATGGATTGACACATCATAACGGAGATCAATAAAAAAAGGGCTGCCATCTGCTGCGACGCACATTCTATCCATGTCCAATTTAGAGTACAGATAAAATTGATTTGGACGTTACAGGACCGTAGCCAATCCATTTCCAGTCAAAGATTTGGGAACGCAGAACATAGACACGCCACACGCACATGGCTCTACATGACTGAATCAAGAGATAAATACAGAGAAATGGGCAGCTGACGTAATCGAAGTATGAGGTGCACATAACGAGTCAAAATGGGGCGGCCAGCGATGAACAAAATCGACTTGATAACATCATGGAGCCGAACTCCAAAATTATTAGCTTCAGCACATTAAGCCGGGAACCATCGCATTACCCATGAAAATGAGGAAACGTCGTACTAGCAAGATAGAGACTCGTAGGAGCAAGAACAGCTTCAGAGCCGAGCTGTTGTTGCTTCTGAGTTATTGTCATCTCCTCTGCAGATTCCTCCGCCGGCTGTTACTTCTTGTTGAGGACCTCCACGCTGCCGTCCTTCTTGGCGACAATCACCGACGTGGCCAGGCCGAGGAACATGCCGTGCTCCACAACGCCGGTGATGCGGAGCAGTCGGTCGCTGATGTCGCTCAGGTCACCGTGTATGCCATCGTGGAAGAACATCTCCACGATATAGTTGCCGTTGTCCGTGACAAATAGCTCCTCTTGCTGGTCGCCGGCCTTGGACTTGACCGTCCTGAGCCTGGCGTGGAAGCCTGGCAATTTGTCGAACAGCTTGCGGATGAGCCCCAGCGTGTAGGCGCTGCCAAAGGGGACGACCTCGACGGGCACGGCGCCTGTGCAGCCAAGGCGGGGGACGAGCTTGGACTCGTCCACGATGACGACAAAGCGGCCGCCGGTCCCCTCGATCATCTTCTCGCGGAGGAGCGAGCCGCCGCGTCCCTTGACGAGGTTGAGCTCCGGGTCGACCTCGTCGGCGCCGTCGATGCAGAGGTGGATCTCGGCGGCGTCCGCGAGCGCGAGCATCGGGATCCCGACGCGCGCGGCGTGCGCCTCCGTCTTGAGGGAGGTGGGCACCCCGGCGACCCCGCGCAGCGCGCCGCCGCGGAGGAGGTCCCCGAGGCGGTCCAGCGCGTGCGCGGCCGTGGAGCCCGTGCCGAGCCCCAGCGTCATCCCGGACTCCACCATCTCCACCGCCCGGTGCGCCGCGACGCGCTTCAGCTCCTCCTGCGTCGCCTTGGGGGACTCGAGGGTTCGCGGCGGCGAGGCGGCGCTGCCCATGGCAAGAGGTTGGAACGAGGGTTTCTGGGAGGGGTTGGGGGCAGGGAGCAAAAGGGAACGGCCACGGGAGGTGGGGGATTTTTGAGGGATTTTGTGAGTGGATTTTTAGGAAAGAAGCCGGCGGGAAAGGGAGAGGTGCGTGTGGGGGTGATAATAGAGAATCGGGCAGCCTTTATGGGCATCGGAACGCCTGAAAGGGATAGCTGTTTTTTCTCTCGCAGCTGCGGACTGCGGTGCGCCATGATTCGTGACGTTTTGGGACCAAATGAACAAGCATGATAGCAAGATGCATGCATGTTGCTGCAGGAACCAGATACGAACAGTAGTAGCGTGACTCATGCTTCACTTGGCTCGCGATGCGCGCCTACGACATCAGCTAAGTACTTGGTACGCTTCAAGACTGATAGGCTACGCAAAGATACGATTAGTGTTGTACTGTTTCAAGGCTCTTCGTCAATTGTCCCTTTTTTGGGCCAGTCAAGGGCGGACGCCTGTCTATCAATGTTAGAAGTGTATAAGTGGATTATCTAATCTTTTCCATCAGATCGATCTTTTAGTTGCGTTAACTAACACATGAAGCTTGACATGGTATCAGAGCCAAAGGTCTCAAGTTCAAGTCCCGGCTTTCACAATTTATATTAAAAATTGCTGTTACCCCCTCCGTCCATGTATTGGCCTCTAGAACCACTATACCTCTGAGTTTACACGTGTTGACTTCTCTTCACCGTCACACGTGAGGGGGGTGTTGAAGTGTATAATTGGATTGCCTAGCTCTTTCCATTAGATTGGTCTTTTTGTTGCGTTGACTAGCACATAAAGCTTGACAATCAATAAAGGCATCCTAACAATTGGTTATCGTGATCAATACAATTGGTTATCGTGATCAATACTTAAGGGGAAAGAATATCTCAATCATTAGTTACCACATAGGTAGATTATTGAAGATCTACTCTAATTAGAAAGTCATGGATAAGAAACACTACTATAGAACTCATTCTCCTCTAAGGAGAGAGATCGCCTGACGTGGGTCCACATGTTGCTGACTGTAAAGTCTGACTTTACGTCAGGGGAACCCAGGTCATATGGGTATCGGAAGACATGAAATGGATAGGGAAGTATTGAAAATCGGTGCCTAGTCTTATGTGAATTTTATTTCTACTCTCTCCATCGCATATCAAGTGACTCAAATTTATATAAATATGGATGTATCTATATACTAAAATATGTCTAAATACATATAATATTTCGGCACTTAATATGGGACGGAGGGAGTATATTCATTGTGCCGTCCTGGTATTTTATATTTTATATAGTACTAGTACAGTGTCCGTGCGTTTCCACGGCCTTTTAGACACCTGCACATAAAAATTCATGTTTATAGAAAGAACAACAATTTAATTTGACATCAAGGAGTTGCAAAATCAAGAGTTACAGGCAAAGCTTTTATTGATGGCTAATGCATGCATATTTCCTTTGCGAAATCAAGGTCAGACAACAATCCACAGTCACGCTGGTTATCGTCATGAGATTCGGCTTCACTTGATCATCCTCTAGCACGTAAAGAAATAACTCCAGCCCCGCCTCACACTCATGGTTCTCAAAATGTCCAGCAACCATCGCATTCCATGAGATGCAGTCCGTCAGACACCTTCCGCACAACCTCAACATCACCACACTTGGAATACATAGTCACGAGTGCATTCAACATGTTGACCTCGACTCACATCACAGTCGAGCATTTTCACGAACACCCTCCACGCGTGCCACGACTCCCCGAACCGGACGAGCATGCCGAGCATGGCGTTCCTGAGGCAGAGCCCGAAGGTGAAAGATTAGTATGGTCGACTAGAGGGGGGGGGTGAATAGGCGACTAACAAAATTTACTTTTTCTTTTCACTTTTATGGGATACAAACATCAATACATGGGTTCACTAAAACATCTAAATGATGAACACCCCTAGTACGATGCAATAGCCGAAGCAAGAGCACAAGCAATAGATAATCAATTGAAACTTGCTTGATAGCTGAAGCACAAGATAAACAATTAAGCTTTGCGAGTAAGTAAAGAGGCAAGAATGATACCACACGGGGAGACGAAGATTTCACCGGAGTTCCACCTATTGGGGTCGGTGTACGTCTCCGTTTGGAGGAGTGCTCTACCACAAAGGTAGAGACACCACAAAGGCTCACTCTATTCTCCAACTCACAACACCACAAATGTGCGATGAGTTCTCACAACACCACAAAGGTGAGGTGAGTTTCACTAGTGGCTTCCTTGAGGGCGAACGCCGAACCCTTACAAACAAGGAGAAGGGCACAACTCCACAACTTAGTTGGAGACTCCTTCCCGAATCCTCAAGCACCTTCTCACAAGATTGGAGGCCTTGAAGAGACACCTTCCGGCTAGGGATCCCAAAATCCCAAGAGTAACAAAATTCACAAAGAAAACAAGGGGAATCAACTTTTCAATTTGGTGAAACCCTAGATCAAGATCTTCTCCTCCAATCCTCAAAGAATCAATAGTGGGGAAGCACTAGGGAGGGAGATCTAGGAATTTGAAGCTCTTGTATTTAGGGGAGAGAGGAATAGCTTGGTTGAGACAAAGTTCCGAGGTAGGGGACGACTCCTATTTAAAGGGCGCTTCAAAAACTAACCGTTATGAGTATTTCGCGCAGCCGGGTGGTAGAGAGGTAGCAGAGAGGTACTACCGCCAGCAGTAGTACCGCTCCGGTACCGTCCCACTACCGCTAGAAGACAGTAGTTTTTAGGTGCGGTTCCGGTACAGGGACGGAACTACCTGCCCCGGTACTACCGGCCTGGATAGAGCTGCACTGCCGCCCTGGAGACATTTAGGCACTAAACTCTTAGGCTAAGATTATGAGGTGGTCTCTCTCCCACTTAGGAAACGGCTTTATGTGGGTGCAAATAGTAGATTTGTGTACGTGAAGTTGATTCATCCAAACCTTTCCCATGTGGACTCCCTCTTAATAGTACGGATTTCCTACGACTCAATATAAATAAAAAGCCGTAAATCCTTCTACGTTTCTTTCCTTTTTGAAGGCAACGAACCATCTTGTGCCATTTGATCTCACATCTGAAACACTCGAGCACACGGTTAGTCCACGAGTCATGTTGTCATTAACACCAACACACTTAGGGATCGAAATGCCCTTTCAGAAGGTGGCATATGCGACGGGCACGCGCGCAACGCGTGTTCCGCGGCACGGCGCCACTCGCAGAGGTGGAAGAGCGCCACTCACGCGTCCTCGTCAGGTGGCTCCGGGGAGGACTCAAGCAGCCAGAGCGCATGTGGGTAGCTCCCCATGCGCGTAGAGCGCTCGCAGTACCACGCTCGGGTTGGCGGAGAACGTGGAGGCCGCCGCCGCCGACGCTGACGACACCGAGCCGGTGGTGCGAGGAGGCCGGGAGGGCAATGAGCGGATGTGCTTGTTCCGCGGGCGCGTGGGCGGGAGGGTTACAGGGAGCGGACGGAGGCGAGGAGGAGCGGGGGAGGGTACAGGTGGTGCTTGGTGGGCGGAGGAGGAGCTGGACACACATAGCCGCCGCCGCTCGGAGCTCAAGCCATCGGCGCTGCCGCCCGCGTCTATGCCGCAGGCGTCGGGCGGCACAAAGCGCAGGAGGTCGCTGGATGGATGGCGCGGAGCAGTGAGCGAGGGTCGGATTGGGTGGCGTGACGGCCGGGGAACCGGGTTGGGCGACGGTAGCGGAGGATTTTCTAGAGGCCTAGAGTTTCCTTCTCATGTGGAGGATCCGTTTCGTGGGGACTGGCCGACTGGGGAGAAACGACATGTGCAGACCGTGGATTAATTCTTGAAAACCGGAGGGGGCAAAACACAAATATGTCTGGCGGACGACGACGAAGGAAACACTTCTCCCTTTATTATTAGGTGTAGATTTTGTTTGGTTAATACAATCATTTACAAACAATTAAATTATTATTGGTAAGCAATTTATATGATGATCAGATTCATATTTTAAAATTCTCATGACTGATTTTTATCACACAATAGTAATTTGTCAAAAGATAGTTTTAGGCTGCGTTTGGCATTGCAGTGGATTCTCATAATTTTCACCCGTTGTGTTTGGCTAACCGACTTTTCTGTACTTTCGTGTGTATTTTTTCACAATAAATTATAAAATAAGTTCAGCGCAACACAGTTCTGCAATGCCAAACTAAGCCTTAAGCAACCAAAATACTTCATAAAATGATGTTTCTTTTTTAAAATGAGAAAAATAGGATTAATGAGTGAAATGTCATAATACGTCGTGTTCATTTTTTCCTCATCAAGGCAATAAATTAGTCGTCTTTCATCCTAAAGAAAGAAGTGCGACCAAAACAGAAACATGAATGGTGCCTATGCTGCACAACAAATGCAAAAAGAAACAAGTATTCAAAGAACAGATTAAGACAGGTTGATTAATGGCCATATTTATGGCTTGATACATTTTCTTAACCATGGGGTCCAGATGTTATATGATCCTTTTTGCTGAATCTTGCAGCACAAGGAAGGCCCATAGAAAGGCTGAGAGTTCATGTTTACGGAGAAGATTTCTAGTGCTACCAAGGTGCTCCCATAGAGGACGGAACTAGAGCATTTGGCAATTTTGCGTTTTAGGCCTTTAAGTTTGTGTGAATCAACACTCGCTACTCTCCTCTCTCTAGTCATTTTTCTATTTACACCCTTAGGTTTTGCAATGATTGGTCCTAACGAAGTTTTTATTGTCGACGTCATACCATTGAAATGATTGATGCTAACGAAATTTAAAATGACTTGTCAATGAAATAATTGCACGTTTGGATTTTCAATGGCGCATCTGTGAATTTTCAATGAGATTTTAATTGCACGTTTGAATTTTTAACGGTGCAATTATGAATTTTCAATGAGCACGTTGATTTTCAATGGTGCATATGTGAAATTTCAATGAGATTATAATTGCACGCTTGGCTTTTCAATGGTGCATCTGTGAACATTCAATGAGACTTGTTTGAAATTCGATCGATACGAAACAAAATCATGGATTTCAATGATATATCTATGAAATTTCAATGAGATATGAGTGAGGAACTTGTGAACCTTCAATGGAACGAATGAAATTATGTACGAACGACAACAAAATTCACGAACTTATTTTCGCGTGAGGAGGACGAGAAGAAAGAGGCATTGGGGGAGAGAGAAATAAAAAAATGGGTGTACCGTGGGTTGATTCACACAAAACTTAAGGGGCTAAATGACAAACTGTCAAATGCGCTTGTCTTTCCGTTGGATTTATACTAAGCGGTCCATATTGCTCCCGAGCATGACGTTGAGTGAGAGCACCTCATGACTTGGTAGCACTGGAAATCTTCTCCTGGTCCACGGGAGAAGTACAATTCCAAATTCCCAAATCCCAGTCAGAGGCAGTCAGCTCTTTTGATCTCCTCTTCTTCCCCAAAATAATGCCGCCGCAACGATTCTTTCCTTGGTTAATGGATTAATGGAGGTAAATTGACTACTCCCCTATGGTTGTACTCGCTCCTCCATCCAATATCCGTTCCGTTCAGCCGTTACAGAGATCAGTCTCCTTGTTAAATAGCCTTCACTTTCATGGGCAAAACGAAATCCTCTACATTGGTTTGATTCTTGTTCTGCACGTGATCTTCTTTCAGGCTTGATTTCATCAATTTGAGAGGCTTGTCGCACGTGATATTGTCACATGATCGTATAAGTCTAAAGCCAAAACCAAAAGACTAACAATATATTTTTTGGCTTATAAACTGAAAACCGAATGACATAGTTTTAAGTCTAACCAAACATTTACATCGCAAATTCAACCATTTCTGTTGCATTGTTATTAGGTATTTTCACAAAAGTGACTTTCTCACATTTTAAATTTTCTTGTTGCAAAGGCGGATTTTAGATGCTGCAACGAGACAGATCCACTAAATCCTCCGTCAGCACCGACTGTATGATACTGTACATCCTATTTATTTGCAGTTAGCACTCCACTAAGCTACAGTAAAAATGTGGTATCCATGAATTTACATGTCAATTCCGAAGTAAACACCAAGATTTTATATGCATTCTAACTTAACAGTCAACTGTCAAATGATTCTGTTCATCAGCCATGCCGAAAACATCAGAAATAAAAAAATCCCTGCAAAATTGATGAAACTAAGTGTCAAATTTCAACTTTTGTGGGAGTAAACAAACAAGATGTCAAGAAAAAAAAGGAATTCTTCTCAAAGAGTACTAATTTCCATACCGGCGTGGTTCAGTTGAGGTCAATCTTGTACTTTGTTAATGACGTCTTTTTTGGTACAGTGAGTATCCAACAAGAGCAGACAGTAGTATTGTCCATAAAACCTGCAGAAGAAGATAGGAGTTCAATAACCAGGATCCGAAATATTCAACTCTTTAATCTATCAGCATGCCCATAAATGTAATCTGAATTAAACCCAAGTGAACCAAGTTCATAGATCCAAAAGTAAAAAAAAAAGATGCAATCACCATATTTATTGTATTCCATCTCTCAAGCTTCTTTATCCTGGATTGCAGATCATCAAGCACACCATCTGTTGAAGAATTTTCTCTTATAGGTGAAGATAAATCAGAATTGAAGCTCCCTCCCTGCATTAGGGGTTACCTTAATATATCAGAATAAAAATAGATAAACATAAGTTGAGAAAGAAAAGTAGCCACAAAATCTGATCGCATAAAAACATCTGCTACAATAGTTCAGGATGAAAGCTTCTTGGGGTATTAAATCCTCATCAATTTTAACTCCAATGTTATTATTCTATTTCACTTCATGGAAAATTATCTCTGTGATTCAAACAAGTGGGAACATATAACAATCATAGTTCAGGATTATAAAACCATGATCAGGTGATGTAGTTAATCCTTAACCAGTTTCATATTTATGCAGTGGCATTCTTGGGGCCGGAGCGAAGTTATCACATGTGAAGAAAGAATGCATCCTCAGGAGTTTTATGTTCAAGTAATAAGGTGCTAGTAAATTTGAGCAGAAACTGCAACTACCAAAAAATCAGAACAAGTTTGCCTTCAGCATCCATAGAAAGGGTCACCTCCCAACAACGTCCTTCGATTATCAAGGATCCAAATTACTGAAAATGTTACATAATCTTCCACAGGAGACAATTCGGTCAACCAAGTTTTCTACAGTAGTCTAAGACAACCAAAATAGAGGGCAAACATGATGTGCTGTGCAGCAGCCTGTTCCACTGCTAGCCTGCGCGTCGTTGGTGTTTATGTCGAGAGATATAGTTGTACTCCCTCCGTTTGGGTTTGTACAGCCCACGCGGAATTTTATGTCAATCTTTGACCAAAATTTACATTGGTAACATGAGATTATTGCGGCACAAAAGATATATTGTTGGATTCCTATTGAATAACTCTTTTTCTAATGGTATAACTTTTATACACATATACCAAATATAATTTGAATAATTATTGGTCAAAGTGTGGCACAAACTTCAATAGGAGCCTTATAAACCCAAACAGAGGGAGTATTGTACTAGGACTATTTTGTTATTCAGGGTTCCTAGTTTATCTCCTTGTACTTGTATATATTTGGCCTAGAGCCTCGGCAATAGATCAAGTTGCATATTTCCTTACATGGTATCAGAGCCTAGGGTTTAGGTCCCACACACACAACTCATGCTCTCCATCGATCCCATAATCGATTTCCACAATCACAATCACACGGTGGGACAGTGGGGAATTGAGGGCTTAGCGCATTGGGAGTTGGTATCTCTCCTCCCATCTTGTGAGTCTTTACTATCGCCCCAGAAGTAGCACCACCAGCACTTGGGCAATAATATCTGGGTAGATAAGATGCTACATGGACCTAAACCATGAAGGTGCGTGCTCAGTGACCTACAGTAAACCACCGCAAAGCTCAGCGAAAAGGTAAAGGTCACTCACAATCGTATATTCACGTCTCCGGTCTCGACAAATTTAACCATGTTTTAAATTCATTAATTTACAAGCCATTCTCATGTGACTTAAAAACAACAATTTTAGAAATAACTCACGGAACATTAATAATACTCCCTCCGTCCCATATTAAGTGACTCAAATTTGTCCAAATATGGATGTATCTGTACCTAAAAAGCGTCTAGATACATGTAATAGAAAGTCACTTAACATGGGACGGAGGGAGTATAACATTGGAGATGAATCAAACAAACACATACAAATTCTTTGGTTACCTTACACAAATACCTAGCAAGACAGGTTTCACAAGAATATACTACAGGAGTATGATGGCACACATAATATAAAAAAATGTTGTTCCCAATGTAAACATACTTGTGACTGGATGAACTCGACTAGTTCTTGTAGCCTAGCAGCTTGTTGGTTATGTACACCAGCAGGAAAATTATCATCCGTTGGTAAACTTTCCAGAATAATTTGAAGATAGCTCTGCGAAGCACCAATGAGACCATAAAACTGATCATATGTAAAAACAAAGTGTACATATATGATCTAAATGGAGTCGCTACAGATTTTTAAACCTTTGTTGTGTATGAGCCCTCTAAGTTGAGAGCAGAAGCAGCAGAGGAAACTATATCCTTGTTTGTTCCTTTAATTTGAAGATACGGATTGGTCACACCTTGTAAATGGTCAACTTCTATAAGAATCTTCAGTTGAGTAAAATAATGCATTAGTACATAGCATTTGCAGGATTTCAACAAACACTCATACATTTTTATCAATGCTTTGAGAACCCACTAAAAAATTGCTGTCCTTGACTATAGACCATTAACTACACATCAATGGCTAAACATTGTGTTTATTGCACCGCAGGTTGCACAGATTGGTTTAACTCCGCTCATGAACCGTTCATATGAAATACACCGCAAAATTGTAAGTTATAAGAAAATCCAAGGTATAACAATGTTATGATACGAGAGATGTGTTCCAAAAAGCTGCATGCTCTACAATGATATAATGTGACAAATCTGTTCTAAAGAGCTCCAGAATCCAAATGTTTGTGACAAATCTTTGTCTCAACTTGCTATGTACTGTAGTTCAAGGCAATGCACCTCCAATGCGTTGCAATTGCTATCTCCCTTTGTTTTTAATCAAAGAACCACCGATGATTGATCATGGGGCATGCATAATTCCAGTAACATTCTCTTCAAGATAAGGAAAATGATTAAAACTCTGAAGGAAAATAGTACCTTTCCATCTTGGTAAATCACGGCAGAAGCTTCAATGTATGCAACAGCTTGGTAACTACAACGTGGGGCAATAAAACAATTTAGCATGCAGAGAGTAAGCATTTGGCATATCAAGTTATCAACTGAGAATTTAACTTAAAATCCCACCTTTTTGTGTGTGAGCTGAGTTTTACGTTTCTAGTCATATTTCTAGAACATTCGCTCCTGATTGATCCAGCTACTGATTTTTTAAGAATATGAACAGAGCTTGTTGTATTGTACAGCACAAAAGGACAAAGAGACATGGAGTCATCGACTACAAGCTAGTCTATAACTCAATCTACCAAACACTAAACCCAAACCTTAGACCATTGGGGAGACTGATGTACCATTAACACCCCTTTAAAAAAAGGACCAGGACCAAAAGAAAAGGCTGATGTACCAAGATTTTGTGGACTCGGCTGGCATGACAACTTACAAAGAGCAACATAGACTTTGGTAGACACGGCAAGCACAACAGTAGTATAGGTCTAGTCTCTAGTCAACCATGAAGAAGCACACTTATCGACCAAACATCAAGAAGCAGCAGCACAGTCACACAAGCAGCAAACATGCATGAACAAAAAAAAAGCAGCCTAACTAGCAGCCCAACAGCCCAGCCCCCCAAAAAAGCAGCTCAACACACAAAAAACAGACCTTCTCAAAAAAAGAAGAAAAAACAGACCTAACCAGACTTTAGTAGACACAGCAAGCACAAAGTTTTCCTATACCATGTTATTGCCAAGCCTAAGGGGGCAAATATATAGTACAATAAGATTTAAACTGCAAGTAAATCTACTAGAGAGTGCATCTAAACCTTTTTTATTTTGAATGTTAGGAATATGGCACCTCTGCTCAAGTGTCGCAGAGACTTCCAGTACGAATTTCTTATGAAAATATGAATGATGAAGGTTAATGTCATACCACACACAACTTACCCAAGTTTAAGAAGTCCTGCCACAGTGCTGGCACTAATATCAAAATCAACCTTTGGCTGGATAATAAAATTCCCTTCCCTTATAGGCTGCATAAGTTGAAGAGATGAGGTAACATACCATTGACCTGTGTCAATAAAACAGGAAGAAAAATGAAATGAAGAAAGTACACAAACCTCTCGTATTAACAATGCAAATCTTCCTTCACATATTCTGACCCTAATACATTCGCCTTCTGTCAGCTGTCCATTTGATGGTATGCCAGGAAGTCTTAAGTACACATCAGTGAAGTTTTGGACGGAGCTGCAGACTTTACTAGCATCTAGCACTTTTAGTATGTCTTGGTAGGATACCTATATATTAAAAAAAGAAGGGAAAAATCCATAACCAATGTAAGCATGAAGGTGCCATATAAAGCTACATAATTTACCTGCTTTGTACTTTTTAATACAAAAGGTGAGCTTTCAGGAGAGAGCACAGGATCAAAATCATTTTGGATCTTAAGCTGCAAAGCAGGTAAAGAAGAAAGATTGGTAGTTCAGACCATTTTCACATATGGCATAAATCAAATAAGTCATAAGTCAACACTCATGTCTCTTGTACCAACATGAGCATCAACAAGATGTGGTTCTATGTATTGTTGAAACAGCGGAAACACAGTTGTCATAATTTCACACTGCGAAATAGAAAAGCCTGCACGATTCTTGTCTCTCTGTATTCTTGCAATAAGATGTGAATGAACTCCACCAACCTAGAACAAGTGAATTTAGTTAATCTCCTTACAACTTATTATGGACTAGCAGAAAATGCGACTAGACTGGCATTTTTTAAACATTTGAAACACAGAGTCTTACAACTGCAATCCACAAATCCAGTGACTTCCTTATGGAAGGATGCAAAGTATAGACACCTTCGAAGATTACCTGCAAGTCCGAAAGTGCAAATCAAGAAACAATATTATACTAATCTGTAATTTTGTAGAAAGATAAGGTCAGAAACTAAATGATGCTGGGTTGGAAGCCTGAAACACAGTGCCACAATGATGTTTGATCATGTAATGTGATTTCTTCATCCGTAGCAAAGCATCGGGCTTTCAACTAGTGATACCAAACTAAATAGAGAAATATTCAGAATTAAAGAATATGGCTACCTGCTGAACTCAGTGTTCAGCAAGAAGCAAGGCGCTACCCCGCTGTGCATATGAACCATAACAGAAATACTCAAATGAACTAGTACAGAGTATTATAGTTACTTTACCACTCCACATTCCTCAGATACTTGAAACTCCTTGAATCCATTTCTGCTGAACTTCTCAAAGTCGAAGCAAGGGACTTTTGCTTTATGACTATTTCTGATTTCTTTAATATTCTGCAGAGCAACAAGGAAGATACTCATTTGAAAACGAATCTACTGATACAAGTTTCATGTCATATAAATCGCATATTAACAAAGTAATTCTTGGTCAATGCCTGTCTAAATGAAACCTTATACACCTTATATTATGAAAAAGAGGTACTGTAGTATTTTAGAAGAAAATTATTTTATCATTGTTGCTACAAACACAATGAAACAACTAAGGTGGTTGTGGTTGTACTGAGGAGACTGGCAGTAGAGACACTAAGCATCAACAAAGACCACAAAGCCGACAAGATCCGGCAGGCGGACTTTGGAGATTCGTCGAGATCCGCAAAAGAGGGGAAGCGGGCGGATCTCTGGCTCCGATGAGAGCAGCGGTGTGTGGCCCCGGCGAGGGCGGCCACGGAGGTTCTCCAGCGACGGTGAAGATGGCTGCTGCTGAAACAGGTGGGGTCCGGCAAGCAGTGGCGGATCGGACGGTAAATCGATTTAGGCTAGAGAATCAATCTGCAGCAGCGAGGATCGATCGGGGCAGGGGGCGAATCGATCAAGAGATTGACAAAGAGCACGAGTTGCGCGTGCGGAACCTAAGAAACCCTGGGCTCTGATACAATGTGAGGAAATAGGCAACTTTATCTATTGCCAAGGCTCTAGGCCAAATATAAACAAGTACAAGGAGATAAACTAAGAATCCTAAATCTAGAAGGAAGTACAACTAGTCCTTGTATAATAAGAATACATATCTCTAAAAGAATCATGACTTGGGGCAGGAGCAGCAAGATCTGTGCTGGAAGAAGCACCTATGGTGCAGTTGGGCACGGGCTCTGTTCAGTTTTTTAGGCAGCAAATATGATAAATGTTCTGCATGCCACGTGTTTTTGGACATTTAATAAATTACGTTTGAACTATTCTGGCCCATGAAATAGAAATTCCCAAAACACAATATCTGGATTTAATTAAAGAAATGGCATCACCTTTGTCAGCAAAGCAATATCCAATGAGCTATACTCATCATATTTATAGTCCCTCACTTGCTCAGGCTTGTAATAACTTTCCAAGCTTATAACTTCACAGCCAATTATATTGGCCATCTTCTGAGCTAAACTTGTTTTCCCCGATCCACTAGGACCACCTACAAATAAGGGCAGGAAATAGCAACTTAAGCGCCTGCAGAATGAACTTTCAATGCCACCTGACAGTAGAGAGAGAGAATTTTGTTTTGGGGGTGATGTGAATTCAGACTCTGTAACCATCATCTACTCCTTTTTAACTAAATCTTTAGACCAGTCTAGTATTTATTTTTAGTGAATCGAAATGCTGCTTCTGTTTAGCTGACAGTTTTGCCAGCACAATTATATGTTTTATTTAAATGCCAGAAAGACACATGTAGCAAGTATTCATATAAACACAAGCAAGAAATGTGACACTTGAACAACAAGTTGCTCCTAAAAATTAAACTAAATAGGGATGGACTGTTATGCTTTAAGAATCCAGCACAGTAGACATGACTTGTAAAAACTATTTTTTTCTTTTGTTTGGAATGACATAACTATCGGAAGTTTCTTTCTTGGCAAATATTGTAGAATTTCCGTCTTGCGGCAATCATCCAGTGCAGTAAGTGTACAGAGTATTGATTCAAATACGATTATGTGGAACTTGGGGAATTAACTTAGGTTTTAAAAACACTTGATTGATTATTGACAACCCTTACAAGTGAACACAAGAATGTGAAATTGCTACCAAGAATATCTGAGGTAAAGGGTCAACCAAATGGTTTTAAACTGCGCCAACAAAAGCATACATGTTCGTAAGTATACTTCTCAACGATGCTAAAGCAGATACTTGATCTGTAAATTTTAGTTGAATTCTACACCTCTCCACTAGATTAGGTGAGAAATAATTACCAATCCCAACAATGACAGGAAATCCTTTGTTCTCCAGCACTGCCTGAAAGACAAGTATATATGGAATCTTTCTTAGATCTGTGTATGAACTACCCCCAACAATAAGCATGGTACCTTTACCTGAATTGCTTGAACTGATAGAAGAAGACCTCTATCTAAGTCATAAGAATCTGGCAACGCTGCTAACTGGATACTACTTCTTGAAGGAGAATCTGAGAACACGATTGAGATAATCATGAGATACTGTAAAGATCTTTTTTTACAGAATTACAATATGACGTAACAAGTTGAAAACCTGGGATAAACTGCCATTTTCCAAGAGCAGGCTCCTGGTCAAACTTTTTAGGTGGAGACCTCGTCCATGGTTGCACAAAGTCGTCAAGATTTGCAGCTCTATCGGTAGTAACACGAATTGGTTTAGGCACATCAATTTTCTTTTCTTGACTTTCAGTCAGTAGTTTCCTAGAGACTGGTGGAGGTGTATTAAGTCGTGGAACCCCTAAAACCAATAAGAAATATATTACGAAAGCTCCTGTTGAAAACACAATACTCAAACAAGACATCACCTTTGCTCTCCAGGATCATTTCCAGGTAGGACTTCGTGATCCATGGACCCTTTATACCAAGATTAGAAGCTTCTGCTGCAACAATCTAAATTATGAAGTCAGTAACATTTTCAAAATATGTCTAAGGTTCCATAACCATTAACATCACAAGATTCCTAAAACTAAAAGTTTCAACATGTAGGACTTAAAGGGAATTCAAATAAGATTTACAAGACGACATGCAAGTAACAGATCCGAGGGAGACAGATTGCGACGTTCGATTTAACAGTGTAACACTCGAAAGAATGACACAGAGCACAACCAGGTGATCACGTTTTTTAACCGCATTGTTGCATAAATAAAGTATAATAATGTAGAAAAACAGGATCCAAGAGTGCATACCTTCCTACTTGGCCCTTTTAACACCAAAAAGGACTCATTTAGGGAGTCAATGGACTCTGCAGCTATCAATAACTGATCTCGGTTGACAGTTCTGCATGTACGTTTAAAGCTAACAACAACACTATATCCCAAAGCCAACAATCCTCCAAGAGTTGTCCGTCCAACCTGAGACACATTTAAAAATAGGCAAAAAGATAAGAAGCCAAATCCTGCATTGTAATCCTGTGTTGGACAAGGTAATTAACCCTTCATACTCCCTCTGTCCCTGAATACATTAAGTTTTAGGAATCTGCATTTCAACCAAGACGCATGTAGTGAATACTACATCATCCCTCTTCATTAAGCCATTTATTATCACCTTGGGAAGCTGTGTTTTACTCTAGTCAATACTAAAAAATTACATTGGAAATGGCCAAAAGAAGGGGTATGCAAGGGCAAATCTCGTGCAATGTTATTGCAAAATGATAAAATCAAATGCATTTAGGAACAATTTTGAATGTGTGAACTATATGGATTTGAGAATGGAGAATGTATTGTCATGCAAATAGGTCATTTGGTACCATTCAGTTGAAACAAAAAAGAAGGATTGCACTAATTTGCAGAACGAAAATAATTCCGTGCGAACAACATTGTGTAAACGTGCTGCCAATTGGGTTGGACCAGTTCCGGGCCTTCCGGCACTTCGTGTAAACGTGAAAATGTGGTAAAAAAAGAAAAAATGAGACATGAATTTTGCATTACACTACATTTTTTTTTCCTTTATTGCAGCATTTATGACAAAAGTATATTATTTATTATCGTAAAAAACCACACCGGTTCAACCGGTAAACCGGCGGTTCGACCAGAAAAACCTGAACCGAGAGCCTCACCGGTTTGATCACCGGTCCGGTTTTCAAAACTAGGTTTGCACCATGTTCATGCTATCTTCCATCTCCTTCAAGCCCACAGACTTCGTCTCAAGCGCTCCAAGAGCGGGATCCACAAGTGAATTTCACGTACACAATTAATACTAAGATAAAAATTCCAGCAGTTTAGGATGGTAAGATCTTTTGCATACCTCAAACTCAGCTTTTGGACGGATAATAAAGTACTTGTCAACAATCCTCTGGTCCCCGAGAGACAGGTAGTATCTTATACCACATTGCGTAACTTTAATCCAATCATCAATTTTCATTTCTTCCGAAGCAAAAGGTGGCCTAAGGTACATCTCAATAAAGCTGAAATAGTTTAAGGGAACAATTGTCACATACTGATATGGTGAACAGACTTGAGCCTGATAATTTACAAGAGAACAAGTCTGGATGAATGTAAATAATATGAATTCAAAATGATAGGTACAAAGGATACGCACTTGTCAGTTTCTGGTTTACTTTTATCAAAAGAATATATCTTCTGGCCATCTTGCGACTACAAAGACAAAGCAAAGTTAAAGAAGCAAAGGAGATGAAACTAAGCAATCAGTAGCTGCACATTCTGATTGTCTACTGCATCAACACTGCAGAAACTCATTTTGATTTAATACGAGGACAAATAACCCCATTTCAAATGGATAGGTTTCACATTAGTATGTACTCATTCATTCTCTTTCACTGTAGTTTTGGGCATTGACAGAGTCTCCACACACACATCTTTGATTATTACTAGTTCTAACTTCCAACTATATGCCAGCATACAATATTATTGAACAAAAATAGGTAGTGAAGTCCATTAAAATAGGTAGTGAAGTCCACTACCCATTGAACAAAAATAGGTAGTGAAGTCCACTACCTAGTCTTCTGATGCAGCAGCCCACGACTCGCATCCTCTTTCTCACAACTGAATTCCCGTATGAACCATGCATGCATGCTCCCTCCATTATTTGCAATGTCGCCGAGCACCATGCAAGCATGCAAGTCAATCCAAAAACTAGTCATCAACAAGATTATCTTAGTTTCTAACCTTCAAAATCTTTTATGACTCAGACTGTTTACCCGATTGAAGATCCATTTTCACCGTTGGATTTTTGCGTCGAGATCTTAAAAATTACACCCCATGTTTATATGTCACAGTGATACTTTTTCTATCGCTAGTTATCACTTACTAGATACTCAAACGAGCAATCATGTTGCCCCCTCCCTCTCCCTCTCTGGACTTGCATAACAACGAAATGCCTAAATAACTGATCACTGACTACCTTCCAACCGTTCACTATTACCATGATAGCTGTTCACTACTTACATGGCAGCCAACATATTATAAACTTGGTCTGGTAAAAAAAAATGAACTTGGTAGCTGATGGCAATAAAAGAAGTTCAGAAATATTAGCAACGGGGTCTAATTTTGAAGCCCATGCTGAGACAAAAACAATGCTGAAAACAGATTACTAATTGGATTAACGGTTTGCGTGGTAAATCATTTTTTATTCTCAGATTTAGCTTTTAATGTGGGCTGTCGTCACCAATTTTGTTGCTTTGGTTTGTTTTGGCAGCATAAGAAGAAAGCTGCAAATGAAGACTAGGGTTGGCAACTTGGCACGTCCCCTAAATAGATTTCCAAAGAATTATTACTAATAATGTGAAACTACTTCTGATGAGACTGAGAGAGAGATTATTATCATTTTCATGTGACAGATCAAGATGATTTTGTGTATGTTGGTGGTCAAAGTTTGGAAAGGATTATTTCATGCATTTTACGATGACAAGAAGATGAGGAAGTAGTGTGGCTGGTAGCAATATGATTGCTTCCATCAGTAGATGATATATCAATATTTGACCAGTGAAGATTTTGATTTAATAATATACTACGTCTACATCGAGGTACAAATAAATTTATAGTATTACACGTACTTTTTTATGTGCTTCTACTCATGATTTCACAAACAGTCACAAAGATAGTGATGGCCAAAGTTACAGTAGTTTGACTGCATGCATTCTAGAATGTTACTTGTTTTTGACTGGATGAAGCATGGACTGCAGCATGCGAACAAAACAAAAAACAAAAAACAAAAAAACTAACAGCAAGCAACAAAAGTCTTGTAAATTTATGTTTTAATCAAAACCTCAGATTAGTATTTGACAGAGAAGTCTGACTCAACCAGTTTGATTTCTGCTTAGCTGTGCCAAATTGCAGTCATGCAGAATTCAAGAGAAATCGATATTGAGTTATTGACAATGTACAAAGATAACAAACTATACAACTGAGCTGCTAACGTGAACAGCACAACAATATAATCTCATTTCGGTAACCTGACACCCACAAGCACCGACAGGTGTAAGATTTTCTGATCAAAGGTAGTTCATGTGACATGATTCACAGAGTTCTACTCCCTCCGATCCATATTAATTGTCTCAAATTTGCCCAAATATGGATGTATCTATGCCTAAAAAGCATCTAGATACATGTAATATTTCGACAAATAATATGGCTCAGAGGGAGTATAAGTTAATTCTGGGTTGACTAGTGCATGCAAAAAAACACTGCTGCACTATATTACAAAAAGCTTCACATATAAATGTCGCAACTTTGTCTAGATATGCATGTACCTACACACTAAAACACGTCTAGATACATGTGTATCTAAACAAAGTTGCGACACTTAATATGGGACGGAGGGAGTAGCATGTTACCAATCAACAGGAAACCATTGCTGACCTCGTATTTACATTTTAGCTTGTAGTACGGTTCACGGAATGAGCAGACAAAGCTGTTATCGATTCTAATCTGCATCATCAAGGTAAATAGGTTACATGAAGACTGAATACACCAATGGTAGCCACATGGAAACAAAAAGTTACAAAAATTATACTTGAGCATGATGCAGGTCTGGCTCAATGTGCTTTCTGAACAATGGAAATATGCTATCAATCAGATAATCCAATGAACAAGAATCTCCAATATCACGCTGAACTTTAGAAAGCAGGCTAAAATGAACACCACCAACCTGAAGTTCATGCAAAATATTACTCATTTAACCCTAACTTCCAAACATAAAAGATTACTCACTTACTTGAGCCATAATTATTGTAATGTAGAAATAATATGAAGCAAGGTTTTACCACAGCAACACGAATATCAAGCAGTGACCTTAGTGTTGAATGCAGAGCATAAGCACCGTCAACAATCACCTACAAGGATAACTAGTATCAATAGAGAAAAATAATCTGATTCTGAATTACGCATAATGTCTAACATGTATCCAAATATATCACACCACTCCAAATGAAGAAATCTTAAGTTGCCTCCATCCTGTACGTTTCTTCTCTTGAAAATCAACTAGGGGCATCAATGTATCTTTGCCCTTCACTAGATCCTGCTCAGAAGACATGATTGTAAGGGTACTAGTCATACACCTAAATAAGCAGAAAATTGACAGGATATCAAGCAAAATATTGTTACATACAAAAATTAAAAAACAACGGTCAGAAACTGGAATATGATTTAACTAAGTACATCAAGTGTAGGTTAACTAGAGTCACTACTTTCTGAAAAACATTGAACAAAGCAGATATTTCCAATTTGTGTAGTCCAGCAGGCAAAGCATGACCCAACAAGACCAAATCAATCAGCTGCTGCTAGATGCTCGATAAAACAAGTAATGGTACACGAGAGGGTTTTGATGCTTGTACGCTCATACTTGCAAAATCATTCACAAAATGCATGTTTTAAATTCCACTCAGTGAATAGAGAGATTCAGTTTATCATATATTTGCAAATAAGAAGATCAGAGCATATGCATTTTGGATTGTTGGGTCCACCGTGTTACATGAACTATGTTCTGACACTACTGTTTATTTATTACTTTTCACTATGACCATGAATATGAGTGCTCCGCTGAGCACAGAAGACATCGATGACTTCCAAATGGTTCTGTATTATTTATTTTTTTGCTCTTCACAATCAAAGGTTTATCTCATGATATTTAGAAATCTAATAATATGTTCTGGAAACTTTTCAAAGCGACACTCGTATGTATATTTACATGTACTAAATATAGGAAATATATGCATCCGTAAAGATCGCTAAACACTAAAATAGAAAATGTGAACCAAATAAGCTATGCAGCATGTTCACAATACCATTTTAGCAAACATAATAACAATGGTCTGAATTGCGGCCAAGACATCTATTTAGTACAACTTTGTACTAACTCAGCGACCCTTATTATGGATCGGAGGGAGTACTAGTTACAGACTCCCTAGTCCCTACAATTTACATACTAATCAGAGATGATGGAAAAACATCTGGCCATCTGTCAGTGAGGCCAAGTTGTAATGGCTCTGATTTGATCTTTTTTCACATACATAAAGTAGTAGATGTGACTTCAACTTTTTACGAAATGTGACATGCTTGCTCTCAAGAGATAGAATAGTAACATTTTTCTCAGATAGATGCAAGCGTTATCCAATTCCATATCTATCAAAAAAGTAACTTCCCAGCCACCTATGTATATGTGTGCAGTACATATTGTGAAACAGAGTAATTAGTACATGTGTATTACATGTATGAAAAATTAATTAGACATTGTAGCAGAGCAGGGTGGCACATGTTAACAACAAAACATGAGCATTCACAAAGTCAGCTAGCAGACAAATCAGAAATAGGTAACTATGTACTCAAAAAGGTGCTCGAAATATACGACCCCAGCAAACGGTAGCTGTCAAGACATTGATGGTGAAGAGTCAAGCAACCATGATGAAGTGGAGTAATTCGTTGTCCAATGAGAAGGATGCCTCATAAATAAAGTAGATAAAGCAGATAGCATTATCAGGGGAGTGACTTGATGATTAAGGTTAATGTGTGTGCCAAGGAGACTTGATGTTGGTCTAAGATAAGATTAAATGCATGCTAACAAAGGAATTTGATGCTGGTACAAGCTACCTTCAGGAATGACCAAGTTTCGATGTATACACAACTGAGCTTAAGACAACTTCCTCAACTAGATTTCCCATGCTAACAAAGGTTAAGTCACTCCCCTGATAATGCTATCTGCTTCATGGTATGTTTGGTTTGTCATTCAGGTCTGATCAACATGTTCTCAAAATGCACATACATACTTACATCTATGTTTTTCTAGCGTTATAATCCAAAACAATAAAAATTACTTCAAAATTGTAGTTACTGATAACTTTAAATATTTTTGCACATGAATTCACTTAGGTTTGTTTGGTGTTGCATGAATTATGACAATCCTGTTAGGTTGAGCTGCTTTCACAAAAACAAATTGACTGCCTGTTGTCGTATAATTATTAAATCATGTCCTGGCTAACATAGAAAATATAAGAGATATTTCCAATTATGTTGTATGTTATGTGCCCTTATTTTAGTGAATTTTGGGAATTAGCTTGATTTTAATCTGGCTTGTCAAATACGACACCAATATTTTCCACTTTACTACAACAGTTATATAATAAGTTCAGCACAACACAGTTCCAAGTTTCCAACAAGTACAGTGGCCTTAACTAAATAAATAATCCAGTACTTATTTAACTAAGTGAGTTTAATTAAAATAAAACTGATACTACCTCCGTTCCTAAATATAATAAGTTTTAGCTTTGTCTTAAGTCAAACTTACTGGTGAACTACCTCTGTTTCACAATATCTGTCCTGCGTGGATACCGGCACAAAATTGAAGTAATATGATGGAGTCATAAATACTTGTCTTAACTAGAAAGATTAGTAGTAAGTAGTAAGTCCATCTCATGAAAGCAAGAGTGATAAAATTTCCATCAAATATCTCTCAACTTACTAGGTGCATGGGACAGATATTGTGAAACAGAGGTAGTGGAAAGTAACTAGCATGTGCAAGTGCATGGGTTCCCAGAGAAGCCGCTCCCTAAATTTAGTTAGGCTTCCAAACTAGTTTAGCCTAATCTAATTTGGAAGCCTAACTAAATTTTAGAGGCGGCTTCTAGTAGAAGCTAGGGGGAGGGCAGCTTCCTAGAGAAGCCCCCAAAAGAACTGTCCCGTATTTCAGTTTCATGTCTTCAAACCACTATGATCAACTGTCACAGGTTGATTACTACAGGTTCTCTTCCAGAAGATATTTATAATTACAATGTTATGATGAAGAAGTGCACAGACCTTGAGCGAACATGCATGAAACACCAGCACTAACACAACACACAAACATGCTGCCACATTTTGGTATCATTCTAATCAGGGGCACACGCACCCAGTTAAAAGATATTTTCCCCTGACAATTAGCTAAAAAATTCAGATTGTGCACCACCTTGTTCCCATGTAAAATGCCAAATTGCCAAGGTCAGACACGAGCACTCTAAACTATTTACAGGAAAACAGTTGTAAGACAGATTTCTGATTCTTATTTAACATGTGTTCAATGTGTTCACTTACGAAGCCAAGACAAAGACATTAACTAAACCAATAAAAATGCCAATAAAGTATTCCGCAACATCAAGATGTATGAGGGAATGCACAAAAAATGAGTGCAACAAAGACAAACTTAAAAATCATTTCCACACATTAGCTAGCTTCCTTCATTTGTTCTGCTAGCCAAATTTGCATATCCGCTTATCCATTGCAACCACATACTCCCTCCGTCCAACAAAAGATGTCTCAAGTTTGTCAAAATTTGGATGTATCTAGACATGACTTAGTATATAGATGCATTCAAATTTATTCAAAGTTGAGACATCCTTTGTTGGACGGAGGAAGTAGTATAAAACCGCTAGACGTGATAATCTTCCATCAACTTTTCTGACATCGTGCAGTCTTAGGTGAGTAAAAGATCATTAACAGATAATTTCAATTAATCACCATACAGAAGTTGGTGCATTGGCTAAATTTCAGGGAGTACATGCGTCCTAGGACTCTCTTCTACTCCCTCCGTCTCATATTAAGTGACTTTCTATTACATGTATCTAGACGCTTTTTAGGCTTAGATACATTCATATTTGGACAAACTTATTTGTTGCATGGAGGACCCTAACGTAAAGTGGCACCAATACAAGAAACTGGACGGTCCTCTTTCTGGGAATAACTCCACATTCTCTTATGCACCCACCCATGAAGGCATAAATTATGCTATTCTCCTTTAACAAACACGGAAACACCAGTACACGCCTCTACAAAATACAATCGGACAGAACATTAACGCCCACCATTTCTAGCGACACTGTGGCCCACCATTAAAGCAAAGTAACCTGCACGCATCCAATCCCCGTCGTACGGCTCGAGAAAGGCGGACACGAACCTGCAGGTTGCACGCGAGGGCGTCGAAGTCGATGGTGTCGATGTCGCTCCCCTCGTCAGCCCCGGCCCCCGTGCGGTAGTTCTCCATGGAGACGATCACGACGCACCCCAGCACCGATGCCACCTTCTCTGCCAAACTGCGCAGCAAAGCATCACCACCCCCAAAATCAGCCATCAATCAGCTCCTCAAACGAAAGAGAGAGCATCAAACAGTCAACGCGATGTGGTCGCAGGGGTGGAGAGGAAGATGGTTCTCTGCTGCTCTACCTGGTCTTGCCGGAGCCGGTGGGGCCGCCGATGCCGACAGTTACGGGAAGGCCGTCCTTGCGCTCGCGCAGCTCCTGGATCGCCTTCACGAGGAGGTAGTAGCCGCGATCGAACGACTGCATCAAAGACAGGGGGATGGAATTAAAGGGGGAGGGCGGAGGCAATAATGGAGGAGAACGGAGACGGGGGGCGGCGGGGAGGGAAGAGGGGAGGGTTTACCACATGGAGTGGAAGGGACTGAAGGATGGAAGAGGAGGAGGCGGCGGCCGCGGCCGTCGGGGAGGGAGGGGACGAAGGATGGTGGAGGAGGAAGTCGCGGCCGCCGGCCTCGAGGCAGCGCTGCAGAAGGTCAGCATCCATGGCCATGGCAGGTAAGAGGTTGAGTGCAGGGGAAGGAAAGAAGGGGCTTCCACGCTTGGAGCTGGGAATTTCTTTGAGAAAGAGGGCTGACTGTATTTTTCTGATAGGAAGAGAGGGGTTGAAGTTAGAACTAGACTAAGATGGAACTGCCGTGACGCTTTGCCGAGCAAGCAACGAGTTCTTGACTCCTTAACAAATCCACGATTTTATTTATGATCTATAATCGTGTCAATGCATACATAATTTCTGTCTCTACTATTTTATAGAGACATCAATTTGATAGAAAAATAAAATCTAGATCGCCTGACGGCCTATGTTCATTTGTTCGCCCATCCATTAACCACACATCCCCTTCCATCGATTGATCTGAGTTGACTAGGACTACCATGCTCAAAGAAGTCCACAGACGGAAAGAGGAAGCTGCAGCTAGAGCCTTCGAGGAATCGATCGGTGGAAAGGGATGCGTGCGGGATGGGACCCGTTAAATTAAATTGTATAGACGGTCTAGATTTTATTTTCCTACCAAGTTGTTGTCTTTATGAGTTTTACTTATGTATCTAATTTGAGCCGGCATTTTGCACTTGTTTCACACCCAAACTAGAAGGGTTGTTTTTGTTATAAGTATCCATACTCCCACTTCACACACAACTCTTTGTAGGTTTGATTTCAAAATAGGTTAGCTATGTGCAACCCAAATCTTCTTTGAGAGTTCTCAATTCTCATTGCTCTTGTAAAACTGACCTTGTGAGCTTCAGAAACGGTCGGTCGTTTGACGGCAGCCGACAGTCTCCCAGTGCATCCAACTTCGTGTGTGGTCGTTGGATTGCAAACTTAGAGTGTTGTTGGATGATACTTGTTGCGGATCATTGCATAGACGGTGGTTGTCCTTAAAATCGTCAGTTTGCTTGCACTATTATCTTGGATGTTTGCAGGTAGGTATCCAAGAGTGTTGTTGGTTGGAGTCGGTGGTGTTAATCACCGTATCATTCAGGTCGCACTACTTATCATGCTCATGAAGATCGGGCAACCACCCATCGGTATATTAAAAATAGATCAAACCGTAAATGCCACTTTCATGTGTACGTGGGGCTACGAGGATCGGCCTCGGCCCTTAGCCCGCGAGGACTACTCACACATCACGATTGAATGACGAGAAGACATTGTATTGTATAAACAGTTTGGAATTGATAACTGAAAGTCTTACAATATCGTCGGTTGCGATGGAATCGAGATTATCCTTTGAGACGTAGGTGGATGAATGACATCCCGCTTATGCTTCAAGGTTTCTGGAGCCCCCTGTGCCATTCCAGCCTCGTGTCCCTTCGTGGAAGCTGTTTGGGTTCAACGAGGCGGCGGCGGCACCAGGTACAACCACTGGCCCGAGAGCTTGCGGTTGCACGAGGTGGCGTTAAAATTTCTGGAGCCTCGGCTGGCGACGCTTTTTTTGGATCATTTGTTTCTCTCGTCAACACCTTTGCAAAAGTACTCATTTTCCATTTTATTGTGTTATTCTCTTCAAGGAATAAAATAAAGAGAAATATTTGCACATCTTCGCAATTATTAGTGACTAGTGGACAAGTAGAAGGATATAAATGAGTGTAAACTTCACTGATCACACCACATAGTTGAGAGGCACGGATATTTTATCCCTCGGCAAAGATCGACCAAGCTAGAAGAAATGGAAAACAGAATAGATTGTGATGACAACTGATGCATGTAAAATGCATACATGAACTTTCATGTTATTTATGTTATATTCTACAATTATTCTATCATTTAATTGAGTTTTCAATGAATTTCTAATGATTTGAGGACAATTTTCTCACCCAGTGTTTTTAACGTTCACGGACCTTCTGAACTCAATAAATCCCAAAAACATCTGTGAGCTATTTTTCAGAAAGATAAAAGACCGCGTGAAACAGAGGCAACCAAGGGAGCCAAGAGGGCCAGGAAGACCCCTGTAGACCACGTCGTGGGGCCCAGTAGGGCCCTTCGAGTCTCGTTTCGCTTTGTCTTTTTGCCCACGCCTTCGTATTGACCTAAAACCTCCTATAAATACATTGTGCTTCGTGTTCCCGAAGCACGAACAATGAGAAAACAAAAACAAAAAAATGCAACAGATTGATCTAGGATTGGAGGTGGGAACTTCGCCAAAGTCGCCGATGGCCGCCACTCACTCTCCTCCAACATATCCTCCATCATCACCATAATGATGAGGGAGTAGTACTCTTTGAACTATGGGTTTGTGGAAATAGCTTGATCTCTCTCTCTCTCTCTCTCTCTCTCGTGCTATCATGTAATAGAAACATATGAGCTGCTAGACATGATTACAATCATCGCCGAATATTTATTGGTGGATCTTTTGTTATGAGATTGCAATGTTCAGATTACGTTTGATGTATTTATATATGCATAAGTCTACCCGTTCTTGTTTACTTGTACGAATCATATGAGTTTCTTGAACATCTGTGGAGGATGTTGACGGAGTAAGCTGGTAGTGGAATATGAATAGTGACATCAAATTTGGGAACTACTAGGGTTTTTACCTTTCCGTTGTTTACCTCACTAGCTAGGGACATATAAGTGCATTATGCTATCAAGTGATGACAATTAGTCCTGTTTGTTCAAGGTTGCATGAAAGTTCAACATCATGTTAAAGTTCTTAAATCAATGCCTTGTTTATCTTAAACTTGGTTAAATGCGAAATCACAATGCCAAGGAAGTATTAGTGAGATATGTTGCATCGTCTCGATATTGGAACGCGATGCCCATATGAATGCTATTGGTCACATCTAAATTACATTGCAAAGTTAAGTAACTTGTCCTTTATGCTATATTCATGCCACCAACATTATAAGAGAGTTTGACAAATGAACCCATGTACCCCGTTCTTATTTTAATCAGAAGAAAAAAACTCTATTTATTATGTTCTTGCTGTACATTATTTGCCAGTACCATAAGAACGAAATTAAAAATCCCCATTGAGTTATTTACTTCCTTAATTGATAGTTTAGTTATATATCTAGTTATTACATCTTCTAATTAGTTTAAATTCCTGCTTAGCATTATTTTACTTAAAGTACTTGTTATAAGGAAAAATTGGCCAGGGGACACCGTTATTTTGCGGTCTTGGCCCAAACACACTGCCCGATTGTGAATTTGCCCAGTAACATTACAATTTTCGGGGCATTTGCTGAAACACACCTCCCGTCTAAAAAAGGAAAGTCCCATGAAATTACAGCCTTACCCCCCTTCTCTTCTTCCATTACAACCCGGCGGTGAGCGTCACCGTGTTCAGGTTCCTCCAGCAGCACACCCTGTACTGCAAGATGAAGACAGGGCGGCGGCGCCGTCCCCTTTCTATCCTCACTTGACCATACTCATACTTGACTTTTTTTTTGGCTAGATAGATTGAGTAATTAGGATACTTTAGATCTGTAACGTAGATGCAAGTCGATCGATACTTATTAATTAGGTGCAGCAGTTGATTGATTTATTGATTTGCACGTGTTCAATTCTGTGTGGCACATTTCAGTGAACTTTTTAGATCAATCAAATTCAAGTCTCGTGTGCCAAGAATATTTGCCGAAATTTGTTCTTGACCATCACATGAACAAAGATATGATGAACCTGATCAGGATCCCAACTAAATAAGATGCATCACTTGGAGGCTTAATTGAACCAGAACAACAAAAAGGCAAAGAGCGAGGGTCAGATCTAAGCCCGCTCTGCAGATGCAGATATTGTAATTTCACAAGACTTTCCCTTTTTGGCTGGGCGGTGTGACGAGGGAATAACCCATCGAGTCCTCAACCTTCATATACCCGATACAGCCCAGCAGGGGGTCCACTCGAAGGCCCATCAAGTATATGCAGGTCGAGTTCCTCAAAGTGCGGCTCAAGCCGAGGAACATGATCTTTTCGTACCAGAATAAACTGATTTGATTGTAAACCTTTCCGATTATCACGCCCGAGACCTAGCCACTAGTATATAAGGCTAGGAGGGGGAGTCAGGAAGGGGTAACCTCTACACATACACGCCGGATCCATCTGTGCATCATAGCTTCATAGTAATTTCGATCAATACAATACAAGAAAAGCATGACGTAGGGGGTTTACCTTCCGAGGGCCCTGAACCAGGGTAAATCTTGTGACTCCCCTAGTCTTTGTTAGTCGACAAGATCGCTGGTGCACCCCATGCTCTCCTTCGGTCGAAAACCCTTGAGTCAGGGTATTGCCGAGGTAGCCCCTCGTCATTGGCGCCGACCGTGGGGAAGAAGTGCATCAGATCTACGATCTTCTTGACCATGTTGTTCTCAATCCACAACGCATCAACCACGGAGGAGTCGATCCGCTTCGGGTCCTTGAGCTTCTCAGCTCACCCGCCGGAATTGCGCTCCACTTTCCACAACCTCAACGGTCTTCTGGACCTGTCCTTCGGAAGCTTTAATCTCCGAGTCAGCCGCGAGGGAATTGTCAGCTTCACAGATCTATCACCAACAAGGCAGATCTGCAATTCTTTGGAGGCGTCGCCGACTGATCCCTCACCCCCGATGCGTTCGCTGGGTAAAACAGGGCCAACTCTGGCCAATTTTTTTTGCACCGAGTGCGATTCACATCACTCGGTGTTCGCTGAAGATCCCACTCCTTACAGCGTCAATACCTGTTCGAGCGCAGCAATCAACCCCAATGACGCAATCGCGATCCCTCGCATGACCTTAGCACAAGTCTTCGCGGCGGAAGTAGGCGAGAGCAGTGGAGATGGACACCACGCTGGTAGAACCATCTTCGCCGAGGCGCGAACAGGAGACGCGACCAATGATCGCCCAACAGTCATTCTCATGCCGGAAGAGGAAGTTCGGGTCGAGGCCACTCTTAACAGCACTACCCCTCTACCAGCAGACGCCACGCGCAACGAGATGATGGCATATCATCATGTGCTAAATACTACGCATGCTCGACTGCGAGATGAGCAGGCAGAGCTACAGCGACGGCGGGAGATCGCCGACGCCTCGAGTGCTCGCAAACAGCTCTCAGCACAGAGTCGCAGTGCTTGCTCCCAAGCGCTGTGCTATCGATCTCGGTTGAACAATATTCCCGAGCGAGATCGCATCGGCATGACACGTAGGCTGGATGATGAATTGATGACAGTCAATACCCAGGGGGAGGTCCTCCCCCGGACGCCACAAGGAGCCGTGGTTGTTGCAAACACGTACCTCTTATCCACTATGCCACCGAATGACGACCTGAAGGCGGCTTAGGCCTCATCGGGAATGCCCCAATGGGCCCCAACTCGTACCAGATGGAGCCCCGATGGCATAGGGATGATGGTTCCCAACGGCAAAACAATCGCATGACTCCTCCACGACGGGGACTGGAAGAACAGGCTAATCGCCGCCGCAACACCCTCGTGCTAGGAGATGCTCGTGATATTATTACTCAGCAGAGAATCGATCGCGAGCGGTCAGCCCGTGCTGACCGCATCACAGAAGAAGAGGATGAACCTTGCGGCGCGGCCTGCTTTAGTCGTCGCGTTCGCAATTCGCAGATGCCCCATAATTTTTCAGTTTCGTCGAGCGCAATCAAGTTTGACATATCTCAGGAGCCACGAGCTTGGTTAGAAGATTACCTCACAATCGTGCAACTGCAGGGAGGAACGAAGAACACGGCCATGCAATGCTTGCAGTTGCAGCTCAAGGGGCACGCTCGCACATGGCTAGCTAGTCTGCCAGAGGGCGAAATCGGCTCGTGGGACAAGCTCTATCAAGTCTTCACCCGCACATTTCGGGCAACATATAAAAGGCCAGTTTCGTTGGAGGAACTCCGAGCGAAGGTCGAGTGAGTCCATTCGTTCATACATACAACGATGGACATTCCTAAAAAATGCAGCAGAAGAAATATCGGACGAAAGTGCAGTCGACGCCTTCGAACGTGGGTTGAAACGCTTCACTTTTAAGGAAGAACTGGGACGGAGCAGGCCAAAAACAGTGGCATATCTGATGGAGATAGCAAATAAATGGGCGGATGGAGAAAATTCAATTCGAAATGAGCACAATGCACTACCCGATGATGAAGAAGCCGAGAGAGGACACGGCCGTAGCACCGAGCAACGAAAGAAGTGAAAGGAGCGGGAGCCTAACGCTCCCGAATTCGTAGCGGCAGAGTTCGACCGTAACGGCAGTGGGCGAGGTGAAGGAAATAATGAAGGGCAGCAGGATAGAAACTACCGTGGCAACTACCGGGATAGCAGCAAGAATCAGCAGTGGCAGCCTCGGAGGTTGCGGCGAGATGGGCAACCTGCTTTATCGTTGGCGCAGCAGTTGTCATCTCCCTGCACCTTCCATGGTACCAGGGATGTCGATGGAAATATAAGGTGCGGTCACACACTATTCGAGTGTCTCCATTTTCACGAGTTGCAGGACACATGCAGCCAGTTTCAAAATTCAACGGCAAGCAGGGATTACCCTCGAAGGCCAGGTCAGCAATCAACGAGGAATAATCCCAATCCTTTGGCTCTGCCACACGCCACTCGAGCTGGGATGGTCGCGCACAATGCACCACCTCCCCCTCCATTGCCACCAAATTTCGCTGGATCCGTGCAACATGTGTAGCCTGCGCCACGGCCATCAGAAGCACCAGCAGCAGCTAACGCGTATCCAGCGCCTCTAGGAAATATCTTCATGATACAAAAAGGAAGGCCGTCCAACCGACATCAAAAAGTCATCACTCGACAAGTTCATCTGGCTGTAGCTGCACCACCCGCCACCCCAGAATACCTCGACTGGTCCGAAGTCACCTTTTCATTCTTGCGGGCAGATCACCCACCTCAGATCCCGAGGCCAGGACAGTCAGCACTAGTCCTAGAAGCTCAGGTGGGAGGCTATGAGATGAGCAAGGTCTTCATAGATGGAGGCAGTGGCATTAACATCATATTTGCGGATACACTACGGGCGATGAACAGATCTTTAACAAATCTTCAAGCTACAGACACATATTTTCACGGAATTGTTTCGGGAAAACAGGCAGTACCGTTGGGCCGGGTCAGCCTCGACGTCATCTTTGGCAACCCCGCTAATTTTCGCAAGGAATGGATCGATTTTGAAGTACTCGACTGGAATTCACAATACCATGTGCTTCTAGGCCGGCTGGCACTCGCCAGGTTTATGGCCATCCCCCACTATGCATATCTCATGATGAAAATGCCTGGACCCTACGGCATCATCACCGTCCGAGGAAGCTTTACAAGATCGGACAATTGTGACACAGAATTCATAAACTTGCTGAGTCATTCGGCATGCAGACAGAACTCGCCTCTTTGAAGGAAACGACGGACAACGACGTACTTCCCATGACGAAGAAAGCGCCACAACAAATGGAGTTCAGCACGAAGAGCGACACGACGGAGCATCAGGTACACCCGACGAATCCCAGTAAAACAGTGCTGGTGTCCTCGAGTCTTCCTCCCGCATAGGAAAGCGCGCTCTTCGAGTTCCTGCGCGAGAATTGGAAATTTTTCGCCTGGGTACCATCCGATATGCCGGGTATTCCCAGGGAACTTGCTGAGCACTCTTTGCATGTGGACGAGCATGCCAAACCCATCAGGCAACCGATGAGGCGTTTTTCAGAACCAATGCGAAAGGCCATTGGTGAGGAGGTCAATCGTTTGCTTGAAGCAAAGTTTATCCAGGAAATAAAACAAGCTACCTGGGTGGCGAACCCCGTGCTTGTCCCGAAGAAGAATACGAAAGTTTTACGCATGTGCATGGACTTCACCTCGTTGAACAAGCACTGCCCGAAAGATCATTTTCCTCTGCCTCGAATTGACCAGATTGTCGATTCGACTGCGGGATGTGCCCGGTTGTCATTCCTTGATGCATATTTGGGATACAATCAGATTCGATTGAAGAAGGAGGACGAAGACAAGACAGCATTCATAACGCCTTATGGAGTTTTCTGCTACACAACTATGCCTTTCGGACTGAAAAACACAGGCATTACGTATCAACGCTGCATGCAGGCGTGTCTTGGGGCACAGCTTGGCAGAAATGTTCAAGTCTACATCGATGATATCATTATCCAGACAAAGACTGAAGATACCTTATTAGAGGATATTCAGGAGACATTCTAGAATCTTGATAAGTATCGGATCAAGCTTAACCCGACGAAATGCGTCTTCGGAGTACCTGTAGGGCAGCTTTTGGGCTATTTTCTTTCTGCAAGGGGAATTGAAGCCAATCCAGAGAAGATCAGAGCAATAGTAACAATGAAGGAACCAGCAAACATCCATACAGTACAACAGCTTACAGGACGAGTGGCAGCCCTCAGCCGTTTCATTAGTAGATTGGGAGAAAAAGCCCTACCATTCTACCAGCTACTCAAGAAGGGGGACAAATTCACGTGGACACCCGAAGCCAACAGTGCATTCGCCGATCTAAAACGCATGCTATCAACTCCACCGGTCCTTGTAGCCCCACTAGAGAATGAGCCTCTCTTGCTATACCTTGCCGCCACAAATCAAGTGGTCAGCACGGCTTTGGTAGTAGAAAGAGCAGAAGAAGGGAAAGCGCAGCCAGTCCAAAGGCCGGTATACTATGTTAGTGAGGTACTGTCTCTCACAAAGCAGCGTTATCCACATTATCAGAAGCTGGCATACGGATTATTCATGACGACTCGGAAGTTGGAACATTATTTTCAGCAACACCCGATGATCGTAGTAAGTGAAGCTCCACTCGCCAACATTCTCAACAACCCGGAGGCAACAGGACGGGTCACCCAATGGGGAATCGAGCTTTCGCCCAGGAATATCACATACGAGCGCCGGAAAGCAATCAAGTCGCAGGTGCTGCCAGATTTCATCGCCGAGTGGACTGAGATGCAGACTCCAAGCCCCCCCGATTTGTCGAGTGCTTGGACCATGTATTTTGATGGGTCCAAACGGGCAGAAGGTGCCGGGGCAGGAGTAATATTGATCTCACCAAAAGGAGACACGATGCGCTATGTTTTTCAGATGCACTTCCGCAATGCCTCCAACAATGAAGCCGAGTGCGAAGCTGTGTTGCAGGGCATGCGGATGGCAAAAGCGTGCGGTGCCACTCGCCTAATGATCTATGGTGACTCTAACTTGGTTGTGCAGCAAACAATGAAGACCTGCGACGCAGTATCAGACACCATGATTGCCTACCGTGATATGTACAACACACTGGAGGGTAATTTTGACGGTTGTGAGCTCGCGCATGTCAGCCAAGCCAGTAATAAAGAGGCTGATCATTTGGCCAACCTGAGATCCACGCGGACAGCAGTTTCGCCCGGCATTTTTCTGGAGATCATCCATCAGCGAAGCATCAAAGAGAAGAGCGCGACAATTTCAGTCAACAAGTCGCCCCATAGCCGATTCAGCAGTTTCACCTGACAACCCCGCAAATGAGCAAGCAGCAGCCGGCGCAGTCGAAGTCCTGGCAATTGAACCAACATGGATGAAGCCTTTACTCGCATACATGCTCCGGCAGGAGTTGCCAGAGGATACAACCGAAGCTAGAAGGGTTATGCGGCGATCGAAAGCTTTCACAATAATCAATGGCGAATTGTACAAACGCAGCGCCTCCGGTATTTTTCAGAGATGTATCTCACTAGAAGAGGGACATGATATCCTCCTAGATATCCATCAGCGCACGTGCGGGCACCACGCGAGAAGCAAAACAATCGCCGCCAAAGCCTTCAAAGCTGGATTCTACTGGCCCACGGCCCTACTCGACGCCCAGGCTATCGTCAGCAAATGTGAGGCATGTCAGATGTTCGCCACGAAGCCGCATGCCCCAGCATCCGAACTCAAGACAATTCCCATCGCCTGGCCTTTTGCGCAACAGGGACTCGACATGGTAGGCCCGTTGAGGAAGTCGCGTCATGGAGGACACCGCTTTCTGCTAGTCGCGGTAGACAAATTTTCGAAGTGGATCGAAGCCATGCCAATTGCAAGTGCCACACCTGCAACGGCTATTCAATTTTCAGGTCTATCGTTTTCCGTTTTGGCGTTCCTCACAGTATCATCACGGACAATGGAAGCAACTTCAAAGCAGCCGACTTTCAAGACTTCTGCGCGCAGATGGGGATCCAAATCAACTATGCTACAGTCGCGCACCCGCAGACAAATGGCCAAGTCGAAAAGGCCAACAGTCTGCTCACCGAAGGCATGCGGAAAAGGTTGATGATACCCTTGCGGAGAGCAGCTGGCGCATGGGTCGAAGAACTCCCTTCGGTACTCTGGAGCCTGAGGACTACACCCAATTCTTCAACGCAGTTCACCCCTTTCTTCATGGTGTACGAAGCAGAAGCAATGCTGCCATCCGAAGTAAGGTACAACGCACCTCGGGTCACAGCATACGCTGGACCAGATTGCACAGAAGGTATGGAAGATGCACTCGACGCAGCAGATAAGGCACGCGACATCTCCCTTGCTCGGTCAGCAGTCTACCAACAGAGTCCCCGCAATTATCACGACCGTCGGTTCATTCGTTGAAGGCGACCTAGTCCTTCGGCTGAAACAGAAGGGTCATTACAAATTGGCATCACCTTGGGAAGGACCCTACATCATATCCAAAGTGATCCCCGGCGGGGCCTACATCCTGAACGATCTAGCCACCAGCGTCAATTTCGGCACGCCGTGGAACGCCCGCACAGCTAAGGCGTTTCTACGCTAGTTTTTTTCTACAAACAGACTCAGTTTATCTTTTTATCGTCTTCAGTTTCTATTCAGTCATATTATTTTCATCAGTACGTCATTGAATAAAGATTAGTTTTTCCCTCGCACATGAGTTGAATTACTACACTAAACACCTCCGTCTTTTCAAAGACCTGAGGGATGTATCTATATGATATCGCTCGAGTATGGCAACTCCAGCGTCGCAGTTAAAACTCCGCGGGTGGCACTCACCCAACAGTCAATCAGGAGTCGGGGGCTGCACGAAACACCCGCGAAAACAAGCATCGTACAAATCATAATTACACCAGTCCCGGAGGGAACTCCAAACCACAGGCTCGACACCTTCATCAACGGACGGCACTCAGGCGCAAGTCTATCACACTTCGTCACGTATTCAAAATATTTAACTAACAAAGTTTTGGTTGCAGAACACGACAAAAGAAGAGGAAACACAAGCTGTTCAACACCTAATGACAAGAAAAGACTCGGGGGCTATTTCCCCCAAAAAACAAGTGCTAAAACTCAGCAAGGCAGTAGAAGTCTATATCATCTCGACAAGGCTGACCAGTTCTCGAGCATGCCACTCGACGGTGTCATAGTAATACTCCATGTTGATCTCGGCATCTTCAAAAAACGGCACCACACGCAGTCCACCCAGATCGAGGCCGGGATATCGAAGCCTAACAAAAGCCAGGCCCACAGTGGCACCAGTTACAAGCTGCTCATGTATATAACTCTTGATGACAGCCGAATCTGTGAACAAATGGACCAAACCCCGAAGACCGTCAAGAACCGGCATATTTGGGAACAGAGCTCGGTGAATGTCAGTCATAATCTGGCGGCACAAGATCAAACAAGCTTTGGCTCGGGCAGCTCGATCCTGCAGAAGTGCCAGTACATACCCCCTATCGGAATCAAACCAGAAGGAAGGAACGGTCGGCCCTGCCCGTTGAAGCGTGTTCAGACGATGGCGAACGCGTCCAGCCTCTTCATGGGACTCGGGGATAATTTCTGCAAACACAAAACAGCTTGTTCAAGATGGAAAGCAATACAGAACATGCAGTCACCACGGACAATGCTTACCGCGCAGATCAGAGCTTATCGAAACAAGCTCCTCCAGGAGAAATTCTTCTCGGGTGGCAGCGGCGCGAGCCTTCAACTTCCACGCAGCAACCTCCCCGCGAAGCGCCAAGAGCTGACGTTTAGCACCCCTCACGCGATCGCAAAGATACACAATCTCATCAGAGCAACTCATCTCGGCGAAACCAATGAAGCCGCTAATCTCGCGGGATATGCCAAATAACGAGTCCAAACCCGACTATAAATAGTTGACCATGGACTCGGGGGCTACTTGTAAGACCTCGGGACCGGAATTATGCAATTTAGCCCCAAATTGCTAACCTTTGCATAATTCAAGTCTTATGTTCTTAACCTACGATAAACACTTCAATACATACATGCATTAATGTGCTCATCGCAGGGTTTTGCAACATGAATATCATTACCAAAACTCTACAGAAGAGAGTAATTACAAAGCTCATACAAGGAGCAGAATAACAAATATTACAAAGAGAGAACACATGTCCCAACATTACATCATTACATCAGGGGAAGTCGAACTATGCCCGAGTATGGACAAGAATACAGCATGGCCTGAAGAGGCTGGAAGCTGGAAGGAAACCGCCACGAGTCTCAGAACCCTGATCTGGATCTCCTGGCTAAACATCGAATCCAACATCGTGCTCCACGAAGAAGCTAGCGGCTCACCTGCTCTGCTGGAACCTCTGAAGAAAACAACGTTGCAAAGCAACTGAGTACAAAGTACTCGCAAGACTTACAGGGAGAACTAAACAAAATATGCAACAAGTCTCAAAAGATGGATAAATATGATGGGGTTATGCAGCAGCAATATATCTGGACAGACACACTAATGACATCGCCTAAGTAGAGGATAAGAAGCGTCTACGAAGTGAGGTGATCTTCTAATAACTAACACCAACCAAACACAACCTCTTATCACCCCCTCAACCCCTTGTGAGGAAATAATCCAAAGGCACTCACACTTAAGCAGTTTTAAGCATATCCATGATTAAGGCTAATTACTACTCAAGTTTTTGAGATTAAGTTGGTTAAGTTCTCTATGATCAAGTAATGACCTCCAAGTCGTCCATAACCGCGGACACGGCTTTCCGAAAGATTTATCCCTGCAGGGTGCACCAATTTACCCATACATGTTCGACCAACCCACGAATACCAAGCGTGCTCACACTCAAATGTGCGCTGGCTGGATTGAGCGACACGACATTTCCAAGTTCCACAACTAATCGGGGGGGACCACCCAACTGAGTCTATCCGAAACGAGAGCCCGGCCGAAGCGTTGTACGGACTCAAGAGTTGCGAGGACAGCTGACAGTGGTTCAGAGCCCGCAGGATGACCACTCCAGACTAGTGCCGCAATCCTATATGAATGCAAAGTCACCAACAAGTCTCCACAAATCTCTGTGTGCATGCAATGCAAATGCCGAATGAAACACCCGAACTATGTGGCCCCTGGAAGAGCTGAGGATCAAGTACTAAGTCGAGGGGGAAGCATATCTTCTCCCACGAGCGGTTAGCGCGAAGTTTCTTGGATCGGCGAAAACGAGAACTCAGTCCTTAGGTCGGCGCAAATGGAACAAATCACCAATGCGTTAGCATGGCCTCCCATCATTGCCTTGTTACAATTTAATATCATATCACAGTTTTAAGAATGTAATTTAAAACATAAAGTAGCATGTGGATGTCGCAATTGTGGAACCCCTAAGTAAGGACACTAGACTAACAGTCTAAGCAAGACTTCTAATGACCAAGTAGGGCAACAAACAAACAGGTGACATGGTATTGGGACAAGTAACAAGACATATGGCAATAAGTAGAGCTGACCAATAAGCTATGCAACCTAGAGGCATTGTGACAAGACTAAGTCGTAACTTAATGCAAGATTGAGGGAGAAGCAATAGGTAGAATCAACATGGTTAAGGAAGGGCTGCTTGCCCGGAGTACTCAATTGCCCGGAACTGAGTAAGAATCCCGAAAGGAACACAAGTGTAGTCGTCGTCGTAGGAATCGAAGACTAGCGAGGAAGAAGCAAATACATCACATAAAAGGAAAGTATAAGCATACAGGATACACAAGTTAATTGATATGCACAATCAAAGAATGATCTGTGGCATATAGGGATGATGCATGTCATATTAAGGATTTCGAAAGTAAATCCGATATATAATTCACCAAGTTAAATGGAGTCCGAAAATACTACACATAACATTTATATAACTCCATATGCAAGGAATAGAGTTTAATGGATTAACTACACTCAACATTATAGTTGTATTATCATGGATGAGAATGACATGGATAGGTGCAACACATGCTTTAACAAGAACAACACACCAAACAAACGAGTCGAACGGGGTTGCACACGCCGGTGGCAACGAAGTACCTGCAACTAACACTATCGATACATACACGACATCTCATACATCACATGCATTTGAAATCTCGCAACCTACGAGTCTACAACAAAGAACGGTTGGCTTCACGGGACGGTCGCACGTTATACCTAGGACACGGGGCAGCGTCACGATGTAGACGAAGTAGTCGACGTAGAGGAAGTAGTTGTACATGTAGGCGAAGTAGGCGGGGGCGGCTTCGGCTCCAAAGCGATGTAGGTCTTCGCGGGCATCGACGAAGTGCAGCAGCAGCACGACATGCAACACCAAGGCGGCTCGACGTGGAGCAGCGGCAGCGGCAACAGCAGCACATCAGCGAGCACACGGAGGCGCTGACCATCAGGGCCCACACGTTAGGATTTAGCAATTTAAATAGGAAAAGACCAAAAGGGGCACGGGCCTGCTTTTTGGGCTTGGAGATGGGCCGAGCGGGGCGGGCGGACGAGGAGCAAGGGCGGGCGCCGGCGAGGCAGCAGATGAGGGGGTGGCTTGGTGGCGTGACCGACAAGGTAGGGGAGCAGGTCGACGACGGCAGAGCTTGGGAGGAGGTAGGCCCGTGAGGTGGTGGCGGTCGACGGCGGCAGAGCTGCGCTGGGAGAGGCGGAGGACGGCAAGGGAAGGCGGCAAGGCGCTAGAGGAGCTTGGCGGTGTGGTGGATGGCGAGCCAGCGAGCTCGGCGGCGCGGCTAGGTGGTGGCGATGAGCAGCACAGGAAGAGGAGCAGCGGCTCATGGGAGAGAAAGAAGGAGCCACGAGGAGAGAGAGCTGCAGGGTGAGAGAGGCCACGGGAGAGAGGAAGGCCATGGGGAGCTACGGCCATGGGAGGAGATCGAGCCGGGGAAGGAAGAAGAGAAGGGAGGAAGAAGAAGGGGATCGGGAGGAGGAAGGTGAGGCGGCGGCCAGGAGGGAGAAGGGATTAGGGGGTAGTTTTATAGGCTAGGAGCTAGGGTTTGGCTAGATGGGCTGGCTTTAGGCCCAACGAACAACTGCACATAAATTTAATTAATTTGTGTTTGAAATAAAATAAGAAGAGAGAGTGTGTAGGTTTAACTAGACCTGGAATTAATTTGTCAAACTCAAATTAGTATTTGTACAAAAATAGTTTTAGGCTTTCGTGAACACACGAAAAGGCAAGCACATGAAACGACAGCTTTTATGCAAATGAATGTAGTTTCATGTGACATGATGCTAATGGCATTGCAAAATAAATATGATGACATGAGCATGACAAGATGATGACAATAACTAAATTACAAAACAGTCCAAAAGGGCTTAAAAGGAAAAAGGGCTTAAAAGGAAAAGGGGTGCTTTCGAGCTGTTACACTACTCCCATCGGGAGCGCTGATCGCGCACCCGACGAAATTTTACCAACTCAAGATCTGTTCGACTCCGTGCCTAACTACAAGCAGTTGGACACGCACACGGAGGCTACTCCCATCGGGAGCGCTGATCGCGCACCCGATATCTTTTCCCCTAGGTACCTACGGTACGACTTGACTTGCGACCCGGTTCGCCTCAAGCTGTGTTTGCTCCGCCTCTTCATGAAGGAAGATGATCCATCGAGCCGGTTGCAGAGTCTGATCCATCTGGGGTCGAATATCAATCGTCTTCCCGGGCATCACAGGCAGCTCATGGATATGATCAAGATCCAAACTGGGATGCTTCACCAGGGCAAACGCCAAAGCATGTTGAGCGCCCCTGATCATCAAACTCCGAGCAAAATCTTGTATTCCCGTGCCGCCACGAAATTTTTGCATCAAAACTTCAAGTCCAGCAGGCGGTCGACGCAGAGGAAACAAGGCTTGGTATACGTGCTCCAGCGTCGATCGACAGGACTCGGCAAAACCCCATATCTGGTCAACACGGTCTGGCATCCATGCCAAAGCTCGTCCCCTATCTCTGTCATACCAAAAGGATGATCTGTTCGACGTGTTCAGCCTGCTCATTTGGGAGTTCACCCGCTCGGCCTCCGATTGGGGGTCAATTTGAAGACCTGGAGCATCAGAATCAGTAGCGACCACAGTTGCAAATGCGATAGTCAATCGAAGGAAAGAAATTCAGTTACCCGCCAATTTCTCGCACATCGTCGACAACTCCTTCATCAGAAATTCCTCGCGGTCAGTGGCGGCTTTGGCTTTGGTTCGCTGCACGGCCACCTCCCCCGTAACAGCCCGAAGCTTTTGCTCGAGACCCTTTAGTTGGTCCCTCAATATCGTCAGGTCCAGAAGAGAGGCGGGGGAAGGCGTCGGAGTCGCCATGGTAGCAGGCACTGGCTGCGACTGCACGGGAATGGCTTGGGCAACTGGTGTTTCGCGCGTTTCGTCGTCATCACTCTACAGCGCCAAGAAAGATAGAAAAGAAAATACATCTTCAAAAGACGGCCAAGAGACATACATATTGCATCAAAAGAAGACATTTCAGGCACCATAGTACGGATTCATCTTAAGGGAAATCATGGCGGAGTCAATACTACAAACTATTATAGTAAAGAAAGAACGAAGTTCACGACGAAGGACAAGCTCCCACCTCATCCGTAGCCTCCTGCGCAGAATAGACAGTCGCCGCATTCAGTTGCTCGATCACCGTGGTGAACTTCTTCGCCAGCTTGCGTCCCCGCTTAACAAAGCACTTCAACTCGACGACTTGCTCGTCAGAAGTTGTGGGAGCGCCATCAGCAACCTTCTGCAGCAGCGCTTGGTTGAGTCCATGCGCGAGCGAGAGGATGAAGGCAGCCTCAGCACCTGTCTGGGTCTGCGCCCGAGTGAAGTCTTCGAGTGGATCTTCACCTTCGAAGAAGCTCAGCAAGCCGTCGAGTGAGTTTGGCACCTCGACGTCTGGATACATGCTCGTAAATAATGACCTCAGCGAGGAAGTCACCTTCGCGAGCATGTCACCCGCATGATTGCACAACTCCCCAACGGAGCCCACCACACCACTCAATTCAGTGAGTTGGTGTTTGCCACGAAGAGAAGACAATGAGCCGAGGGAATCTGCGGCAAAATCATATCAGTCGAAGAAATCAAAGGGGAAAGGAAACAACATCAGTTATGATTAAACTCACCAGAGAGCGCGTCGATGGCAGCCGACAATCGCGTCTTCAACTCGTCATCTCGAGAGGCAATCTCCTTCCTCTCAAGTGCCAAGCTCTCCTGCGCTTCCAGCTTGGCCTGCTTGACAGCCGCGTCCACCTCGGTGCGCGCAGCAGCCAATTCCTTGGCAGAATCAGCAACCAGCTGCTTGTACTTCAACCGCCACTCTTGACTATTACCAAGCGCCACGTCACGTAGTCGGTTGGCCTGTTCAGTCAACCCTGCAAAAACAGGCAAGGTTAACAGCCACCAAGTCCGTGCAGACATTATGGACAGGGATTAAGTACAGTCCAAGCTCATACCATGGGCGTTAGCAGCGGCCTCTTTCGCTTGGGTCAGTTCAGGCATAGCTGCTGGTTTTCCTCCTCCAGTACTAGGTAGCGGTCGGCAAGATCCACCAACTTTTCAACGAAAGGCTGCAATTGACAGGAACACGAGTAAAAGATATTAGCATGAAAAATTGTTTCACTCAACACTCCCATCGGGAGAACACTCACATGGTTTTCCAGGGCCAAAGCCCCAATACAAAGCTGGGATGCCGAAGTCGACGGTTGCGCAATAGTCGGAGTCGGTGCCGTCTCGGGAAGCCTGGCGGGTGAGTTCCTCGCCGGCGAAGAATCTCGCACCTCGCACCGAGCCAAAGAGGCACTCGGTTTTGAAGGACTTTGGGCTGGAGAAACGGCGCGAGAGTTCTTGGCCACGGCGTCCCCATCACTGTGGATTTCGGCTACTCGTTAACTCGGAAAGAAGAATTCTGAACCGACAAAGGAACTGGTTTTAAATGAAACATACCTGGAGGAGCCACTCGATGACACATCGAATATGCGAAGACGTCCCTTCGGCTTGACAGTGACCTTGGCTTTCTTGGTCAGGGGAGCCGACGGGGACGGCGACTGGGGCCTTGGTTCATCTGATGCGGCTGTGGCACTCGACGGAATTGTCTCCTCAGGCACCTCGTGCTGATGAGAGTCTCCAGTCGATTGCGCCGCTTCACTCGACCGACCACGCTTGCGTGATTGATGGTCATCTTCCTCCTCATCCACGTCATCCTCGTAAAGGGCGTCGGAGTTGGAGCAGTCGACTGGTTCGTCATCATCGACTGGCACCCCTACGTCCAAGGGAGGCTGGCTCATAAGCTCCTGGTGGCCCTACAACAACACTTCTCAATAAAACCTAACTTGGAAGTTGCAGAATAGTAAATGGCGAGTGCGTAAGGAAAAGTCACCTCTTCACGCGATCGGTCGGGTCCGTAAGGCGGTAGAGGAGATTTCAGATCTTCCAAGGTGATCTCTTTTCGAGTGACCACTCTTACTCGAGTAAGAAGGTCCTCGTCCGATAGATCCTGCGCACAGACTCGAGTGGAGTCTGATGGCCCCGAGTACTCCCACATTTGGATCGGCTGAATCCGCCTCTTCATGAAAAGGGCGATGAGCTGCAGACCACTCACTTCTTTTTCTGGAGTTTGTTGAAGCTCGACCACTTGCTTCAACAGAACAGTAGCCTCTGCATCCTGTTCAGCTGTTAGCTTGTGATTCCAAGATTTCAACTTTCTCACTTGAGCGGAGGCGAAGAACTCGGGCAGGCTGAAGTCCTTGCCGTCAACTGGCTTATCTTGGAGGTAAAACCATCGACTCCTCCACTGCTGCACCGACTCGATTTGATGAAGGGAGAAGTATTGGACATCTCCGCGGAATTGGATGTTGGTGCCGCCGGTCTTGTAGATCCAGTCGCCCTTGCCCTGCCGCTTGATGATGAACAACTTCTTCCACAAACCCCAGTGCGGTTTCACGCTCAAATAGCACTCACAGAGCGTGATGAAGTACGCAATGTGAAGGTAGCTATTGGGCGTCAGATCGTGCATCTGAAGCCCGTATGCCAGCAGCAGCGCAAGGAAGAAGAAATGGGCGGGAAGAGAAAGGCCGCGAATAACAAAGTCATAGAAAACAACTCGCTCCCCAGGCCTGGGACGGGGAGTTACCTCGTTGCCCGGGACGCGGACCTTGCCGGAATCCTCGCCGGGAATGAGCCCGTGCTTCCGCATCATCGAGAAATGACGCGCCATGATCCCAGAACGGTTCCATTCCCCGGTCTTCTTGTCACCGCCGGGCACGGCGTCAGCAGCCTTCTTGGATTTCTTGTCCAAGGCGCGGGGAGCATCGCGAGATGCCCTCTTGCTGTCAGCAGCGGCGCTAGCACCGGCGGTGGTGGAGATTTTCTTCCTGCCCATGGTGGGGATTGCGCGATGGCAGTGGTGGAGGAAGTGGGGAGCAAGTGCGACGGAGAGGAGGCTTGGTTTTGGGCAAGGGAGCTGAGCACAGAAGGAAGATAGAGTGAAATGTGGGAGACAAGGGGGTGAAATGAGGAAGGAAGAAGACGATTGGTAACGGGAAGGAGCGGAATCACCGCCGCATGATTTAGGCTGGTGCCACGTGTATCGCATCCATGTATGACGCGTGGCCCCAGCGGAAACGAACCGGTTCTCCTTCCGTCGGTTCAGGAACCCACGACAGCTATTATTGCGCCTAAAATCTTGCACGCGTCGTATGGTCAAATCAAACTTACCACATCCACAATACTCAATTCAGTCCGTGCATAAAGCGTAAGGTATGTCCCATCGACTGCCCATACCATTTCTTTAATCAAAACATCAGCTGAGATGTCACGTCAAGCCCTAGAAAACTCTGGGTTGCCACCTGACGATACAGGAACTCGAAGTGTACCTCACTCGAGGGCACTCGACAGTAATATCTGGGTCGCACAGACTGCGAAACAAGCCCGAAGCCACATTCATAACGTGAAGGTAAGACCCGATGGTTTTCATTGGGCTTGGAAATCAACATCATCAGGCGATTCCAGATTATCCATGTGTTTGCATGAAGAAAAGATCCCAACGAACGCGTTGGTTGATCGCCTTACAGTACTGGATTTCGAGTCTGTAAAACCCCCGACAGGTTTGACTCGAATACCGCCAGTTATCCAGGCTCGAGCCTGAGGACTCGAGTGCGGATGTATGCTAACAGAGTTTTTGCCCCGGTGCAATTAACTGGACTCAACCGATCGAGTATTCCAGGCACGTTAAGCAACCATCCCACACAATATCAGTACAAATCACAGAAACGCTCTGTGGCTTCCGAGTCACAGATCAGGAATTCTCTTAATTCAGGTCTGATAAACATTCGAGTCAATCGAATGGTGAATAGTTAAGACAAGAAGACTATCTGCGTCTTGACATACAATTGAGTAACTGAGATAAGAAAACTCTTGAGTCCCTACCCGAGGTTGCACCTCGAACAGGGACTCGGGGGCTAACTGACGAGGGAATAACCCTTCGAGTCCTCAACCTTCATATACCCGATACAGCCCAGCAGGGGGTCCACTCGAAGGCCCATCAAGTATATGCAGGTCGAGTTCCTCGAAGTGTGGCTCAAGCCGAGGAATATGATCTTTGCGTACCAGAATAAACTGATTTGATTGTAACCTTCCCGATTATCACGCCCGAGACCTAACCGCCAGTATATAAGGCTAGGAGGGGGAGTCAGGAAGGGGTAACTCTACACATACACGCCAGATCCATCTATGCATCACAGCTTCTTTGTAATCTCGATCAATACAATACACCAAAAGCAGGGCGTAGGGGTTTTACCTTCCGAGGGCCCTGAACCTGGATAAACCTTGCGACTCCCCTAGTCTTTGTTAGTCGACAAGATCGCTGGTGCACCCCCTGCTCTCCTTCAGTCAAAAACCCTTGAGTCAGGGTATTGCCGAGGTAGCCCCTCGTCACGGTGTGTTTCAGCAAATGACCTGCAAATTGTAATGGTACTGAGCAAATCCACAATCTGGCAGTGTGTTCGGGCAAAGACCGCAGAATAACGATGTACCCTAGCCAATTTCCCCTTGTTATAACGTATAGTTATTATTAGTTTAGTTTGTTGTTGTTGTTGTTGTTGTTGTTGGTGGTGGTGGTGGTGGTGTTGCCGCCGCCGCCGCCTTACGTTATTGTGATTGACAACCACTGTGTGGTGTTTGTTGGGGCACAAAGCAAATACTTGTGTTTTACAGGTTGCCTGAAAGGAACTTAGAACTTAAAAAAAAATTTGTATACATCTTCCTGGGAGTTTGATATAAACCCTCGAATCATCTTTATGGGAAAAATTAGCTTGCTACATCACTCTGCGCTTGTAGTTCCAACAAATTGTTACACACATGTGTGCCATCAGCAACCACCAAATGAAGAATGTTGTCATAGTGCGGTCTTTCAACATAGTCACATATCCTCCATGCATCTAATGTGTGATATAGCTTGTAGTAGTGGCTACTTCTTGGATGACGCTCCAGAATGTGTAAGAGTGCTAAATGCAGTGTAAACAATATTTCCTTTTTATTGAAAGATCACGGCAATGTTGAAACGCTAAAGTAACCACATACTGTTGAAGTCAACAATTTTAGGAAGAAGTGACCCCCAGCCGGTGATCCATATCCATAGGCCTGAGAGAAAATAATAAACGTGATGGGCAAAAGATGCTTGTGGTGGCACTCGATCAAACGAGAGGAAAATAGGACAATTCCGTAATTAATACTATTGGAAAAATAATACTATCCGGTACATAATAAATGTCAGGAATTTATTATAAAATTGTATCAACTCTATAATAAATTTTAGACAATTATTATGAATCGGTGGGAGTAATTCTTACTCGTTGGCAATGCGTAAGATAAGATTATCAAATGAAGTTGAATAACTAGGTTTCCGTGGTTTAAATACAATCTTCGATTGAATAGAACGACGGCGGTACACAAATTTATCCAACGAACAAACTAATCACTAGCTTCAAGTCAACCACAAAACCATACGAGATCCGTGAACTGCTAGAATGCTGTCAAAAAAAAAATTGAGCTGCTAGAAATTGTGTACCACTCGCGTGCTCCCTTCCCTCAATCTGATCAGATCAACTCTGTCAGATCGCCAAGAAACACAAAAGTCAGAAAGTAGGAACCAGGGAAAAAAAATACCGTCATAAAAAAGCTGCAAAATAGAAACGAGGGATGAGAATTGAGAGAGCATGATAGGCTCTGCAGCGAGGGAGAGTCAAGAGGAACAAGAACACCTAGACCGAGACGGAACGGAGAACCTTGCACCAACACAGACAGAGCCCGACCAAACACAGCACAGCAGCCAGCAAAGCCTCAAACCTTGCACCATCACTTCCAGCTCCACCGGGGCAGCAGCAAGCCACCAGCCGCCGCCGCCGCACCAGCAGCAGCACGGCACTCGAATCTCCTTGCTGCGGCAAGCGAAGCAGCATCCCACGGCAGCTCGCGCAGCAGCGACGCGGTGGAGTCTGGCTGGAGATCGATTTCCTGCAACCCCTGACCCGTTTCCTCCCTCCGCGTCCGAGGAAGTGCGCGCTAGCGAAGGTGAGAGTTCCCTGCCCCCGCCCCAACCCCCCCGTATTGATCCGCCCCCCACGCGCGCCGCGGTCGGCAATGGCAGGTCGTGTCGCCTGGCGTCCAATGGCGGCGCTTGGCACGCCGGCGAGGCTCCCGGTTGGTGATTTGGGCGTCGATGAGTTAGGGGCAAAAACCTAGCTTTCGGTCGAAATTGTGGTGGCTCCGAATTGGATCAAAGCGGCCAGCTGGGGATTCAGTTTGAGCGGTGCGCTGTGGCGGTGGCGCAAGTTCGCTCGTCCACTGGAGGTTTTATGCCAGTTTGTTGCTTGGTAGATACTATTTCTTTGCTTCGTGCGTGGAGATGAGCCTGAAAGTTTGAATTTGAGGCGAAACCCTAGTCTCCTTCGCCATTTTGATTGAGGTGCCGCGGATTGAATGAGGGGAGCTCGAGTTCGTCTGAGTTGGAGAAATAGCTTGAATAGTGTTATGTCACTCGGTCGGTACTTGTGATTTGGGTTCTCTTGTTGGTGGAGTTTGAATTGATTACTTAACTGCAAATCCCCCCATTTTTCTTGTTCTTTTGAATTAGGAGAAACTGGGTTGTAGTCTAGAAGATCTTGCGTCTGGTTTGAAGATTCTCCTTTGTCCTTTCTCGTTTTGTTGGGGGCAATTTCAAGATGTCCTTTCTTATGTCTGTAGGCTTGATGTTGCTCAGGCAAGAGATGCCCCTGGTTTGAGTTTCTTGAATGGGAAGGTTCATGCTTACTCTACAAGTGCACTGCATAAAATCTGTGTTCATGTTATTCTGTTTTAGGTCTTGTTTGGAAGAAGTTACTCTCCTTTTGTGTTAGTAGACTTTGTGAGACCAATAACATGATTTTGTTTCTTTTCAGTTCATTCTTTAGCAGTGCTGAGCTCATGCTTCCCAAAACTGGTGTGAACTGTGAAGTGCCTTTGTCCTGTAATTTTCATAAAGTACCTTTTTTGTCGATGTTTGTAAATTGTACATGGCTAATGTTTTGGCTGTTTCAGCTCTTCTTTTGGAATGTTTTAACCTGCAATGTAGCTAGTACATTTTGTATTGTATCATTTGTTTTTAATGTCTACATTCAGAAATTTATATCATAATACCATACAATTTTTTTTCCTTTTTTTATATGTGTGTGTGCATCCTTATGTGGAGATGGGGCCTTAGGTAATTTGTTAATATGCTAGTTTCTTTCGGTCTGTGTTTGTGTAAGTTCAGCAGCTTGTATTAGAATGGAGGAGTTCTCTATATTTACCACATTATCAATTGAGATAAAGTTCTACACTGACTCATTATACTTGGTTAATCCCATGGCCTGCTGCTATTTTTACTGCTTTTATTGTTACTTACCCTACTTATTATACCTAAATCAGATATCTGTTCATTGCAGTATTTTGTGACTGAGCTGTATACAAAGAGAGGTTGGATTGGAGGAAGAATATAGTGGATATTTACTTGTGGATATATTTTCTGGTAATTGGATTCACGTGGAATCGCTTTCCTGAGAGATGCCGTCCACTAAGCCGCCATCAGTGCCACCAGCACCAAGCCTGCAACTTTCACCATCATCTGCAGCACGACAGAGCACTCGTATTGACCTTCGTGAGATCAAGTCCAAGATTGTTAAGAGGATTGGGCCAGACAGAGCAAAGAAGTATTTTCAACATCTGGAGAGGTTCTTATCTTCAAAATTGAGCAAGAATGAGTTTGATAAGCTCTGCCTTGCAGCACTTGACCGTGAGAACCTCTCATTGCACAACCATCTCGTCCGTTCTATCCTTCATAATGCCTGTGCAGCAAGTGGCCCTCCTGCAAGTTGTGCTTCTAAGTTGATTGGGGATGTCACCAGTTCAGAATATACAGTGGTTCCTCCTGTCTGGAATGGTGACACTTTGAACCAGCATGTCAAAGACAAACAACCATTGAGCAAAAGTGTAAACACATTAACGCAGCATTCACCAATGAATCATCATGGTGATAATGTTACTAGGGAGAATGGTGCTCCATATTTGCTTGATCCGAAGAGACATACACAGGTTCAGCAAAGTGAGCATGTGGAGCCACTTACCAAGCACTCACGCGTGGAAAAGACACCACTATTTTTCTATGGGTCTCCACATAGCAATGGCCCTTCTTCTGTAGATGCTAGAGAAACCATGGAAGAAGAAATTATACACCATGCCCAAGGTTTGGTGCAAGCTCCAATTGGGATTCAGTTTGGTGCTGCTACTTCTGGTCGGACTCTCATACCTTCCTCCCTTGGTTCTGTCACTTCAGATGATAGCTCTATTAATTGTTATGAACTTGGTGAATTATGTGATACTTTATCACTCAGAATGAAAATGGAAAAAACAGCAGAAGTAGAAGGTTTGGAAGGGGTTTCAATAGAGTGCGCTAATTTGTTGAATAATGGAGTTGATGTTTTCTTGAAGCAGTTGATTGGATCTTGTGTTGAGCTTGCGGGAACAGGATGTCAACATGGCAAACTTAGCCATGCAGCATTGAAGCAGAAGCTATTCCGGAAGCTAATAAACGGTGTATCACTGCAAAATCAAGCCCATATGCAGGGTGGGATTACACCTCCAGGGACTAGATCGATCTCAATGCAAGACTTAAAGACAGTGTCAGAACTAAACCCTCATCTCCTTGGGCGTAACGCATCAGTGCTACTTGAAAAGATTAATTCACATGACTAATTGGGTGGACCAAGATGGAATTTTCTCGCTACAAGATTGTACAACTTGATGGTGCCTCTTGCTTTATGGCCGTCGATTCAGGTCATAACTTATTGATGTGTGATAGAGACTGGAGAAGGAACACAAACTTTGTACATTCTGCTGGTGATGCGAAATCTCATCTTCATGGATAGATTCCGAAATAAGCAAAGTTCTGCTTATCTTCTAGAGGTCTGGAGGCTGCAGAGTAGACCCTTCAATTTTCTGCATCTAAGCACCAGTAAAAAGGCACAAGTGCTTCACACTGAACTATGGTGCATGGCTCCAGATGAACTGAAGCAGTATTCTCTGTAAGTTTTCTGCACTAATATGTGCTTTTCAATCATTACATTTCTCGCATAGATAGAAAATTATCTGATCATTCATCTGCAACAGTTTTCTCTTCAGTATTGTTTAGAAACTATTTATCAGTAATATGCAGAAAACAGTCATAATGCTGTCTGATAATATTTGTTTTAGTTTGGAACTGGTGTGAACTATTCAAGTATCGAGGCACTGAAATCTAAAACAGACAGTGGAAATACCCTTTTGTTAGATGATTAGATCGCCTTATGTCTTGGGTTCTCAGCCTCCATTTTGTTAGATCTGTGTATTGTTCTTCTATTTAATAGAGTTTATTTAGTTTTGAGTGCTATACATTGCAGTTTTGCTTGTATGATTTTGCAGTTGGCACTTGGCCATTTTGATTTTCTGATTAGGCCGAATTGGCTTAAGTAAAAAAGAAGAATGCTCTTTGAGACATTTTGAAATTAGAGACAAGGGAGCATCAAATGTGGAGCAAAATGTTTTTTCTACAGGATCAAAATCAGCAAAATTGTACAAAACCTACATAAAATTGATAGCACAAAATTAAAATTGGAAACTATTGTAGTAGTGGGAACGTAAAACTTGATATTTGCAACTCATTAGGTTGAAAGTGCATATGTCTGTATGCATATGATTTACTAAATGTGTAACAGATATGTGTGTATCCATCTGCTCTTCCTGGTTTGCTAAAGATCAAAGTCAAAATTGCGAATCTTAATATTATGTAACTTACCACATACCAAATATTCAACCGATAGGTCATCTTACAAGTTACAGTATCTACACAATCATCTAACAAAAAATTTCAATCATTCGAGATTTCACAGATGCTTAGGTTTCTTAACTAAAGGAACTACCTAGTAAAGAATTGAAGAGTACTGAAAAATTAGAACTAAATTATCTGATGAAAAAACTAGGGGGAAAAGAAGACTACACACTTTGATTTCAGGTTGAAATATGAGATACTTAAACTTCTGCAAATATGAACATCGAAATGGAACCTTTTTTTCATGCCTAAATTCTACTATTCCAATCAATTATCAAAAGAGTAATTGTATACCACATGCATATCATAACAATATTGAAATAGTGAAAGGTAAATTGTAGTTTAGGCGAGCACCCTGCTGTGTTAACATGTCATGATATGGGTCGAGTGCTCGATGTTCTGAACTGGATGATAACTAGCGAAGCAAATTCGTGATAGCAAGTCCAACAACAAAATCAAATGAGAAGGCTTTTGGAATTGAACTCAAATCAACTTATGCTCTTGATGAAACCGTAGCCAGTCCAATGGTCGATGGAATTCCCCAATCCTCACAAAGGAAGAAAGTAGCATCAAAGATGTACTTAGGGTTCATCAGCATGAATGGTGGCCTTGGGTCTTGGAGGAGGAGCAAAGCCGAACTAAACATCATAATAGTTATAACCGTAACTAGAGCAGGGATGGGGTATGTATAGTCCTAAAGTTAGATAAACAAGATGTGGCCTAGCTTAACCGTCCGTGGATGGGGCTTTTGACCGAATGTGAGATGGCTAAGGCATGCATGGCGGGTCGGAGGCAATTTGGTTGGCAGTATCGACCATTCCAGCTTCCTACTCAGTGTAGCTTTGGTAGTACTAACCATCATCATGCTGGAGGTACTGAAGGGGAACGGAGGCTTCGGTCTTCTCGGGCTCCAGTCAGTACTCAGTAGTACCGACCATCATCGTGTCGGAGGTATGGGTACCGATTGGAGCTGTTGAGCTTTCTTGGCGATGAGTGCTGCTCCAGTGGTCCTGACATAGATTTGGTCTGTCGGTCAGTGTTTTCAACTGGGATCTGCAACTTGTGCCCCTTGTTCTTCCTTGTATCTATGCACACATATCGTCCATGAATTAGGTAGCACACTATCCTTGGTTGTAAAGAGAGAACAACGATTAGATTGACCTCTTGTTGTATTGCCTTTGCTTTGCGAGTACCCTTAGGCCTAATCATGGTGTCCCTTGAGCCAAGTGGCGTGACAGTGCCTTGCCGTAGCCTCACTGCAGTGATAGATTCTTGCTTTAGGATTATCAGCATCTTCTCTTATATGGGGTGCTAGAATGCGAAATATCAAACTTCATAAAAGGAAATATGTATGATAACAATGAACCGAAAGGAAATATGTAATATGAAACCAATTATCATAATATCTAAATTGTGAATTAATGTTGCCACCATATACTCTGGTGTGCTACCACTGTGGCCTAATCGGGTCTCCGTGTGCGTGCAATAGCTTCTCCGTACCCGTAGACAACCTGTCCTCAGACTACAACGGTTGTTAAGACTTATTTGGTAAATCAAAGATGTCGAGTTCAGGTTGCGTTAGAGATCAACAGACATTAGTATTCCTTTGGCTCTTGGGGGCAACTCTGTACATACTTCAGCATGGCTCTTGTCGAGGAGTGCTTTGACGGCACCTAAAGAGAAGTGATTATATTGCAAGCCTTTGTTGACAGTTGTTTGTTCCATGTTGTCATTGTCACAATATCGGCTAGAAGATCGATAGAACATTCAAGTTATTTGTCTTGATAAAGCGAGTCTGTAGAGCAATTGAGCGCTGATAGCCAGACGAGGAGGCGACAAGATGAGCACATGCGCAGGGAACGATCTGCTTATGTTGATCTGCAGGCTGCAGCTATCCTTGTGGCGTTGTTTTTGTGATGTGGGCTGTGGCCAACGGGCTACTGTCCCAATCCCCAGGCTGCAGCTAGGATTGTTGTTTATTCGACCAATTTTAGTTGCAAGTTTGAGGCTTAAGTTGGGCTTCAGCTGGGCCTGGGAGGGCGAAATTACTTGGCCTAGTTGTGTCTAACGACCTACTTACTAGTTACTAACCACTATGGATTAACGACAAACTGTTTGGATCTCAAGCACGGCTAGCACAAAGGATGTGCGATGGTGTTGGAACCACCATTACATGAAGGGTATTGCCTACTACTGCTAGAGGTGGTCCCTCGTATAGCTTGATCAAGTCAACATTGAAAACATTTGTAAATACGAGCATCAGTGGTATTTCCAGGTTGTAAGCCACCTTATTAATTTCAGTGCTGATGCGAGAGGGTCGCCCTGGAAGGCAACTTCTTGATGGTGGAAATATGAAGGGGAAGCCACACCTAGTCATCCACTTTAACCTTCATGTCGCATCATGACGCTTGTCATCTTAGTACTGCTTCATGTGTAGATGTGCATGAACGTTGGAGATAAACGACTGTGTGATGTACCGTGCTTCTGGGGCAGACCACCTAAGCCATGCACGACCCATAGCAGCATATGACCTGCGGGTGCTGTCCATAGATGATCTTCAGTGTGGCGTCTTCTTTAATGCCGAGTGGAGGAATATATCGTAGCAAAACTCAAGGCAGCCAACACATCTATGTCAAGGACGATCACGAGTCATACTGTGCAAGTACGTGGCAGTGGTTTTGTTAACCACCTTAGAGTGGTCATCTAATGAGGGATGAAAAGGACATCTAATTGGGATACAAAGTTGAGCTCATATCGAGCTAAGTGTTGCACATCGAACATGTCCTTTCGGAAGTTTGATGTGAATATGGGATTATGGTGAATGCAGAGATTTCCTGAAGGCGCACAATATCAACAAAGAAAGCGTGTACCACGGTAATTGCCGGATATGTATGTGCCAAGCGATGGTGCCCGTACTTGGAGAAGCAATCCACTTCTTCAAGATGATGGGACTTGCCACCAACCATGGGGAGGCCCTCGACGAAGTGTATGGAGATGCCTGCCCACGTGCTCAAGGGAGCCTCCAAGAAGCGTCGCAGGCTGGCAATATTCATTTTGTAGGTCTCGTTGCGTTACGAAATTGTGCATGCCCGCACAAATTCCTCGACAACAATGTGGTCCTCGAGGATCTGGAAGTCATGATGTAGGCTGTGGATGATCTTTTGGATACATTTGTGGCCGTGCCGTGAGTCGTGGTGAGCAACATGGGCAAGAAGTGGAGTCTACATGCATGTATGTGCGCATGGCCATCAATGAATGCCCATGGCATTGTTAGCTCGCCCACCATGATGCGTGCAATCTACGTGGCCAGGTCGATGCCCCTGTCTATGCTCCTCAAGGGTGTTTACTCAAGGGGTAGATATAATGAATAGAACCCTCCGCTCGACATCACAATCACAGGGGATCGGCCACGACGTTCGAGTGCCCCAGATTTTTATTCACTTAAAAAAATTGAACATAAAAGACTTGCTTGCCTATTGATCATGGGAAATTGTTTATGGTGGAGACGCTGATCAAGTTGGAACTTGGAAGCATAGTGATTGGCGAGGAATAATAGGTGCGACCGAATTAGCCAAAATAGAACTCGTGCATGGCTTAGGTGGTCTGCCCAAGAAGCATACATCAAACTGTCATTTCGCCGTTGCTTGAAAGGTAGCAGGTGTATTTGTCAGGCTGAACGACATAACCAAGAACTCTAAGCAGCCCTTGGTGTAACGATGTCTTCTCGACACAGGTGGATTCAGGCAGACTTGGTCAAGCCTAGATTGCTGAAGAATTTGGCAGTCTTTCAGCTCATCAAGCAGTTCCTCAACCACATGAACCGGGAACTTTCTTTGACTATCTTCTCGTCAAGTGCGCGGTAATCCATGCCTATTGACTCTTACACATCTTGCTTTTTAACAAGCAATACGGGGGTGGAGAATGTTGACTTCTTGCACGTATCAACTTGTGGCCAACAAATGGAGCATCGTGAGAATCTTGTGGCAGCAGTTTGTTGACTCATCCAACAGGCTACCGTACGTTAGCTCAATTTAGGTCCTGTACTTAAGCCATGTGAAGGTGGGCGAGCGGAAGCGAGGAGTCATACCATGCCACACCAACTGGTGGTCGCTGCATTGTAATGATTTGGTGAGCTAGTGTTTTTTTTTTTTTTTTTGAAACTATGTAGTGCGCTAGTTGAACTCCCATATGATGGGACTCAACGTACCCAACTATTTGGATCCACTAAGCGGGATGTTGTAGAAGTCGACGACGGGTTCTTCGTCCCTGTTGTTGTGGACTGCTGGCTCTGATACCAAACTTGTATGTGGCGTGGATAGTGCGTTAGAAGATCGTAGTGTTCTCTGATGGGAGATTATGGCTTATAGCCATGGAGCCCTAGACCTTGGGTCCATGCAAGGAGAGACATGCAGATGGTTGGTTTTCTTTCTTTCTTTGTTGAGATATACTGCAAAGGATTACATAGCAGGCTTACACATTATATTGGGAAATAACCAACTTAAGGATCAACAGATCAAGCAATTAATCTTATCTCTAAGAGATCAATCAAATCCAAACATACTAAATAAGTCAATTTACTCTAGTAAGTCATTGTGTTAGAGCCATAGCCCCTCTTGGTTTGTGCGCTTCCTCGGGCCATACGTGCAACTCCATATATATGGTATAAGCCACCTATTGTGTGACTAAAGGTAGCATTGCTGGGCAATCATTGAAGGTGGGCCGATAGTACTGAAACGTAAAAGAAAGACATTGTTTCAAATGAATTATGAAAGATAGTGGTCAAAATGGAATTTCTGAGAATAATTATATACTAAAACCTGGTTAATGCTGCTCCCATATGCACTGTTTTACTGTTGTCGGGGCATGGTTGGCGCCGTATGTGCACAGCACATGGTATCGCAGTTGGCAATACCTAAAAAGAGGCAATGTCTGGGCTGGGCCTCAGAATTCTAATTTTTATCTGCCCTTTTCCCTGTTAATAGTAGGTGTAGGTTTTGAATTGTACTCTTTTCTGTTCATTGAGGTTAGTCATTATCGTAATGTGCTGTTTTCTTATAGTAATGTCCTAAACTTGGGTGTATTTTTACCATCTTTATTATGGAGATGCAGTAATGTGCTGTTTTCTTATAGTAGTCCTAAACTTGGGTGTATTTTTACCATCTTTATTATGGTGATGCAGTTCATATTTCATTTTTAGTTTTACATGATGATGATGATTGATTGTGTTAGTATCTATTTTAGTGTTTTGGGGTTGCTACAACTGAAGATTGCAATGTTGTCTGTTCAATTTTGAAGTTGCATACTTGGGATGACATTATTATCCTTTTAGGCATGTAGTCTTATGTTGTTATTAAAAACAAGTGTCAGTATGATATTTGGAAAAGAAAAGAATCAATTATTGAGACAAGTTATTTATTATGCATTTTCTTGAGATTCGTGAAATTGACTGAATAAAGGGCTGCTGAAGGATTAAATCGTTGTTTGCATGCCCTTGCTCTGCTTTATGTGATGTACAATATATGTAAGGTTATGTTTTCTGATCTTTTGGGTCTGAATTGGTAAAGAACTTAGCTTGCGAAGCCTAATTAGTTGCCGACATTCTTTGAATCTGTCAGGAGCCCGTGCTTGCGAGCCAGGATCTGCAAAATATGTTTTTTCCTATCTACAGCAGATGTATCCAACACATGACACGAAGCCAGTCGCCTCAGTTTGCAAGGATTTGGTGGGCCTCTTATCCCCTGGATTCAGATTGCCGGTTTTGGTCGATTTATTTTCCTGAGTTAACAGGTGCTACAAAATTGTATCTTTCAGCTCCAAGTCGCAAGATTGTACATGTCTCGGAGCTTTCACATATAGAGGAAATGCAATAAGACACTCTGCTCTCTACTGACTGCTGTGTAAGCATTCTCAGCTCTGTATAATCAATGTAACACGTGTAGCATCACTAAAAATGTAGCTTCTGGTGCTTGAACACTGAACCTTCTTTTTTGGGATCTTCTGCAAGATAAAAAATTTAGAACAGTATGTCAACCCTGATAATACGTACCTTGCTAATTTTACTTCTCTCTATCTTTGATGTCCTAATGTGATAAAGCAAACTGGTTAACACTGGTTAATTTGACATAGCATTAGTTGGGAATATATTTATCATTTCCCAAGAGTTTCTCTTCCTTCTGTAAACGAGTTTACCTTGTACAAGTAATCGGGAACCAATGCATATCGTGCCTTCAGACGACTTTCAGTACTCCATGTGTTGTTGGAAATTTTTTTCCTTATGGGGGATTTGCTGGAAATCCGGTCTTGCTTTTCACGTGGAATTGTTCAGCACAAGACGAAGTGTTCCCGGTTATGTCTGGTTGTGTTGCTCTGGATTTAAGCTTTTTCTGCCTCAGAATCCTATTCTTTGGTGAAATTTTTGCTTGGATGATAGATGGATCCGCAGATTAGCCAGGTATGGTCGTAGAGTTGCAATTATTGAGGCTCGAGCTGGATCCGCAGATTGTGCCACCAGTTTAGATGCTGATACCGAAAGGGACCTGCTGTCTGTTTTGCTATTACATTGAGCTAAACTGACCTGCTCATTAGTTCTTTATTCGTTTATCTTTTCGTGTCACAATGGAATAAAACTGGGATTGGCCAAGTAGTTGATTTTTCGTCTTAAGCATTCAGTACTCCGAGCCAGTTATGATTGTCTAATTTTCTGTTCTCTTGTTGGCTATGTCTTCATCACCTGTTGATGCATTGCGAGTAACGTTGTCGCGTTTCTATAGAAGAGAGGACCATGTAAACTTATGTTTGCACGATATATGAAAATTGTCCTTTTTGAATTTTGATGATCATGCACATGTGTAAACAATTTCAGCACCCATGCCTTGCCTCCTGCTGGCGATGAATAATACCAGAATCAAGCTCTTCCTGTGAGCACCCACACAAGCAAACAGCAGCAACGAACAGTGTTAAATGCTATGATAACCAGTCAGAAACAAAGATCCAACACATCGAATACAATCAACCAAAGAAACCATCGTATTAACACTCAATGTACTACTCATCTTGAGATGGAAATAAAAGGATTGATCCAAGAATTTAGGCTGAGCCACTGCTACTCCTTGAAGGACATGACCGTCTCGAAGGCGCCTACCAAGGCTTTCACCCTGCTCTTCCTCTCCTCCAGGAGCTTGCTTTTGGTTTCCTCAATCACATCGTTGCTCGTTGGATCATCCTTCCTCCAGGACTGGGTAACCTCAGCCATTGCTTTAGCTTCTTCCTTTTCTGCTCCCTCCAATTCATCAGCACCGTGCTTTCCATTGCGCAGCTCACAACCTCCTCCTTTCTCTTCTTTATGTGAGTGCTCTTTGACTTCCTCCCCGCTCTTGCCTTGTTGCTCAGAGTATGGCTCCTGCTGATGACCATGTCGAACTGAACCAGAAGCAGCCGAGCCCATGGATTTCAGATCGACAGGGTCAGGAAGTCGCTTCTGCAGGTGATCTTCGATGGACGTGGTTAGGCTCTCAGATGCCTCAAACTGCATTGATGGCTCCTCTTCTTTCTCCTTCCTTGTTGCCCTTTGAGAGGCACTTGCTGCCCTTGAGCTTGCACTAGCACCACCATTTGCAGCTTTTTCTACTCTCTTCTTCGCAGCGGCAACTGGTGCCCGTGCCGATGGCACCGGCGGAGTGATCTTCCCACCTCTCGAAGCTCCCGGCGATGGCGCCCTCTGGATGCCCACACCTTTCTCAGTGCAAGGCCTTGGTGACACCTTGCTCTTCGGCAAGGTGGACGGCGACTTGGCTGCTGCCGCTGTCCTGGCCATGTCCTTGAACGAATTGCTCGGCGGCACAGCGAGCACAGGAGGCCGCTGTGAGGTGGCAGTAGTACGAACCTTGTCGGATTTCGCTCTCGCCAGACTCGGCTTCGATGCCGCAGCACCGGTGGATGGCTTGCCCACATGGATGTATGAGCCTGAGCTCGACATTGTCCGCGACGAGACGGACCGGCCGGCAGCCGACAAGGATGGACGAGGGCACATGTCCGGAGAGGCAGAGGGAGCCGCCGCTGCCGCTGCCGCTGTTGCCGTTGTTGCCCCAGCTGAAGGACCGAATTTGCGGTCCGGGGAGCTCGGGACTGACCTTGCCTGCCGCGCGCTGTAGCCGGAGGACGATTCGCTGCTGGAGGAGGGCCTGATGTTCGGGGACATCCTGATGGTCGTCGTCCTCTCCTTTCTCGGGTAGAGAGGCTCCTTCTTGGATGTCGCCATTGGTTCTGTATTAGCTAGCTAGATGCGGCTGCACAAGAAGCGGCACGGATCAGTTGGGCTGCCAATTTTGCATAAAACTGACTCGGGAACATGAATCACAGGCGCGGATTAGGTAGATCTTGTCCAGCTATTGCACAAAACACCAAATGCGGAAAGCGGATGCACTCAAAAATCAAATCATCTTCTTGGTGACACATCCTACTCGTCGGCTCCAGCCAAAAGGGTAAAGAAACAAAAGAGACGACAAAAATGAGCTTATCGCAACGAATTCCTAGTTAATTAAATTAGGCGTTGATTGATGGCGGCAGGAAGACGAAGAATGCCCATCCGTCACTTTTCCCCAGATGCATCACCCAACAGAATGAACCCAACAAGCACGCAGCAGCCAAAGGCCAACGAATCGGCCGCCATTACTGCCAGGAACCAGCAGGGGACGAGGGCGGGCAACGAGGCGTACCTGGGGGTCACCGGCCGGTGGGTCGATCTGGGGATCCGCCGGCTATTCTGGCCCAGATGCGGGGGCGAGGGCGACGAGGACGGGGAGGAGAGGAAAGTTAACACCATGGCCGGGCCACATTATATGCCGCGATTTGGACGGTAGCCGCGTAGGTGGGAGAAGGACCCCCCATGCATTGCCGCGTCTCCTTAAAACTAGAGGCTGGGGCGCCCAAAAGCGCGCATCTTGATCCTTATCATTTTGCTTTGCTTTGCCGAGTGATCGCAGCCTGTCAGTCTGTCAGATGGATCAATCATACAAACACATGGCCTTTGGGTTCACATATTATTAGGTTTTCTGGAAATATTTGCTATTGACTTTTCACGTAGAACGGTGAAACAACATGTACTACAATGAATTATGTTTTTAGACTAACTCTAAATAATTTGTTAACATTAAATTTGATGTAGACTCGATCGATTCTTCACGAAGAGATAGTTTTTTCCTTCCAAATCAGCGGACTGTTAGTGGTTAATTACTAGTAATTGTGGTTATTAGTGCTCAAGCGTTGTGTCCGTGCAGGTGCATTTTCCCTCGTTGGCTCATTTCGGTACCTTTTGTTGGGGGCTACCTTCAACTTCTATATATATATACCCAGATTCAAATGTAAAAAAAGTTATTATTCCTAATCAATTCTTAGTAGTTACCCTCTCAAAAATATTACCAGTACTTATGCTGAGTTCTAAATTTCTAATGAGTTATCATCACGGTCTGAAGAGAAATACTTCCTCCATTTAGAAATAAGTGACGTGGATTTGTATAAGAATCTATGTAAATCCACGTCACTTATTTCGGAACTGAGGGAGTAGTTGAGAAGGTGTTGAATAATTACTGTTTGCCGCCCTAGCACCTGAGTGCAAGGGCCGAAGGTGTTGAATAATTAGGTATTTTTGATAAATCTTGAATCCAAAGAATCATGGCATAAAAAAAACCTCGTAAAGAAAACTCAAACTAATAAGACTAGCAGGTGTGCCCGTGCGTTGCTACGGAACTCGGTGGCTGGAATCAGCTGCAAGGGGGTGCGCAGGTGGTTGGCAAAGGCTGGGAAGGTCGGGACGCTTAGGGCGCTGGGGGATGTGGTCATGCGGCTGCACCGGGTTGCGAGGTTTAGTGAAGAGTTGACGCGGCGGACAGAATGGAGCAAGCAGCTCATGGCGCCATCAAGGTCGGCCGTCTCCCACGAGTCCGGCGGCTGGCGGCGGCGGTGGAGGTGGTGGGAGAACAGGTGAAGCAGGCAGTGACGCGACGGCTTTGCTCGGAGTGCTGTGGCGTCGGTTGGCATCGGTTGTAAGACGGAGGAGGAGAAATCAGGCTGGGGGTGGAGGGGGAGGCTCGGGCATGGGCTCACGCGGGCGCAGTGGCGTCGGTCGTAAGGTGGAGGAGGAGGAATCGTGAATAAGACAGGAATGAGAGAAAATAACGGGAAGTGGCACATTTGTTAGTTTTAACAAAATTGACCTACCGTGTCCGTGTCAATGAACACCAACTCCAATTTAATAGATAGTAATAGATATGATCCAAGTTGTGGAATAAGTTGCTGAGGCGACTAGAAACATAAGCTGCAAGCAATAACATTCTGTTTAAAAGCGCTTCAGTACTATTCCAAAAGGTGAAAAGCGTTCAGTCAAAAGAAACAGTTTGAAATACACTTTCTAAACCAAACGGCGGGCCTGGTTTGCAACTGTCCAAACTCCACCTCCAAATTGCCTTTGATGTTTGTGTGTTTCTGTGGGAGCACAGAAGCACTACTCATTTAGAGCAAGGAAACAACTGGCAGTCAAAATGCTGAAACCAACCAAACCTAACTGAAGTTTTACACTGCGACCAGCATACACCATTTCGTATCATTAGGGATTCAACTCAACTACTTCCTCCGACACTTTTTATGGATCAGGGAAGAGTACAATATAAAATCTGTCACTGAATTCAGTCCTATTCACAGAGTATACATACAATCCTGCATGGAGAACAGAACAAGCCACGAAAGCAGTTTCAAAACGAAAAAAGAGAACAAGCCACAAAAGCACAGGTCATTATCTTAGGAATTAGGATGCACATATCTATAAACATTAATTCAGTACACAGCTCAAAGTTTGTTTAGCAGCCCCATTGCGTCAAGAAATCACCTGAAATAATGAACTAGATGCCACTTATTTATTTTTGTACCAGTCGATGCACACGTCCATAATATTATTGAAATTGCCAATAGTGATTAGATCTCAATTATAGTTGGATTTGATTCTACTTTAGAGTTTGATGGGTAAAGAAGACTTCTTATCTACGTACGGAGTATTTATCATTTTTACAGGTTTTAATGTTCCTTTGGAAGATCTACAACCAAGGGCAACAGGAGCCTCCAGGTTGACAGCAGCAGCAACAGAAGCCTCCAGTTGACAGAGCAGCAACGGAAGCTGGAGAGGTGAGGGCGAGGCGGCGAGCCGTCGAGCTTTACCTGCTGGAGGCCAGAGAGGATTCGGCGGCGCGGCGACAGGGTAGAGGAGGCGACGAACTGCGTATGCGGCCGGCGGCACCCGTCGAGTCCAGCGGCAGCGGCGGCCGGCGGCGACGATGCCGGCACGGTCGCAGGAGCTTGGAGAGGACGACAGGTCTACGCGTGCGTCGGCATCGTTGCGGCGGCGGCGGACCTCGTCGAGCACATGCGCCGCCTATCCGTCGAGCAGCCTCGGCCGGATCTGAGGGATGGTTTTGCGGGTGCGAATGTTCCGGCGAGGTGGGTGTCGTCAGAACCTGATTTTCTGAAACGCAAGTGTCATATTCTTCAGAGTTTCAGTGTTTTTTTTTTTTTTTTTTGCGAGATCAGAGTTTCAGTTAAAGATCGCTAACAGCCAACATGTCTTTCCACCAACTAGTAATTTAGTTGTTTCATAGATATTCATATTATTTGTTTCAAATATGGGGTCTATAGCTACCACAAATGTAATGCTAAATACAATGTTGTGAAGCCATTTTTTATTTGTGTGGGGATGTTTATTATGCTACTTTAGAAAAACACGTACTAATGATTATTTGTGTCATTTGTAGGTATTGTGGTTTTTAAATCAATACGTATAATTTTTTTCGGATTTAATCTGCATAATCATGTAATATCTTACATATTGTAAATTGAGGTTGCTATCCAGGCTAAATACCCCTAAAGCGTTTAGTTTATATGTTCTAATTAGCATCATTGAGAAACAAAAGGGGAAGAGGCTTCTGCCAATGTAAAGCAGATCACTTACATGGTATGCCATGAAGCATGCATAAAAGATTTACCATTAACCTTAGAAGCAAAGCTATTGATTGGTCCCCTGACCCAGTTTAATTTGAACCTGTAAAACATGCACTGTATACACTGTAATCAAGCTGCAAAAACCAAATGGAATAGCCACTTGGCTCAATTTTTACCTGAAATATCAAATAATATGGAATAATTAGACATGCTTGCTTATATTTTACTAAAAAAATTTAAGAGGACAGAAATATGTTGACAACGGTTAGATCATAGGCAAGTCTAGGCTATAACAGTTAAGTTGGTATGTCTAGTTGTTACCATGGAAATTAACTTGATGCAACGACATGGCTGGAATCGCCATAAAAGTATTACATCTAGAACCTTAATGTGTCATCTATATGTGAAGTCCATCAGGCCAAGAGGTAGAGCTTTCCTCTAGGGGCATAAGATTGCAAAAGTGATGAACCATATAACAGGAAGACATGCTTGAAATAGAACTATAGACATATAATTAAAGACATGCTTCAAACTACTCCACGTCACAAACTTTATGGAATTTGCATAATGACGTACACGACATGTCCTCTGTAAAACCTAAGTACTATCTTAATTTGTTTCTTTTTATTAAACTTAGGTTTTGGGGAACTTGCTCAACCCTCTAGGGGTGGCATATCTCTCATATATATAGTGGGGGTACACAAAGTACCAATACATGACAATGACTGCATACGGTCTGTACAAATACACAATACCATGCTATACAAATCTAACACCCTTCCTCAATCTCAACTCACGCCTAAAGCATCAAGAAGATTGAGATTGCGCCTACAGACCTCAAATATGGGCAAAGGTAGAGGCTTGGTGAAGATGTCTGCAAGTTGATCCTTCGACGGGATGAACTTGATTTGCAGTAACTTTTGTGCAACGCGTTCCCTTACAAAGTGATAGTCAATCTCAATGTGTTTGGTCTGTGCATGGAACACCGGGTTTGCCGATAGAAACGTAGCACCAATGTTGTCACACCAAAGGACCGAAGGATGAGGTTGAGACACTCCCAATTCCTGAAGGAGGGACTCAATCCATATAAGCTCAGCGGTTGCATTAGCAACAGCCTTATACTCGGCTTTTGTACTGCTGCAGGAGACAGTGGCTTGCTTGCGTGCACTCCAGGCGATCAAATTAGGACCCAGGAACACAACACATCCCCCCGTAGAGCGCCTGTCATCTGGACAACCAGCCCAGTCAGCATCAGAGAAGGCTCCGGATGAACTGGCACGCTGGTGTAGACCAAAGGACATCGTGAGACGCACATAGCGCAGGATGCGTTTCACAGTAGACCAGTGCACATCGGTAGGAGCATGAAGATACTGGCACACCCTGTTGAGTGCAAAGGACAGATCCGAACGCGTGATCGTCAAATACTGCAAGCCACCAACAATACTGCGGTACTCGGTCGCATCCTCAGGAGACAAAGGAGCACCATCAGCGACTGAGAGCTTGTCAGTGGAGGACATGGGAAGGGGCAACGTCTTGCACTTGAGCATACTAGCACGGCGCAAGAGATCAAGGGAGTACTTCTTCTGTGTGAGAGCCAAGCCACGAGACTGATGAGCAACCTCAATACCCATGAAGAAGTGAAGCTGGCCCAGATCCTTGATTGCAAAATCAGCTCCAAGGGCAGAAATAAGAGCATCGGCAGCCGGCGAGGAAGAGCTGACCAGGATGATGTTGTCCACATACACAAGCAGGTACATGGTCATACGCTACCGTTGAAACAAGAACAGGGAAGTGTCTGCCGTGGAGGGGACGAAGCCATGAGCACGAAGAGCTGAAGCCAAGCGAGCGTGCCAGGCACGAGGCGCTTGCTTCAGACCATAAAGAGCCTTCGTCAGACGACACGGGTGATGGGGCTGAGTGTGATCAACAAACCCAGGTGGTTGCCGCATGTAGATCTCCTCTTCAAGCAAACCATGAAGGAAGGCATTCTGCACATCAAGCTGTCAAAGAGACCAACCTCGAGAAACTGCTAGAGACGGAAGGAGCCAGATAGGCTTGACGACGGGGCTGAAGGTGTCCTCATAATCAAGTCCATGTCGCTGTTTGAAGCCCTTAGCCACAAGACACGCTTTGTAGCGCTCAATGGAACCATCAGCGCTTTTCTTCACCTTGAAGACCCACTTCGAGTCAATGATGTTGACATGAGGTGGAGGGGAAACAAGTGTCCAGGTATCATTCTTGAGAAGAGCCTGATACTCTTGTTCCATAGCAGCCCTCCAGTGTGGAATACTCATAGCGGCTTTATAACTGCGTGGTTCAGAGGTCGGATCTGCCACAGCATGGGTCATGCAGGCAGCCAACCAAGCGACGGTGCCATCGGTGCGCTGCCAAGGGCAAACAATGCCACTGCGGCGGCGCGTGTGAGGCCGGAGCACAGCAGCGGGGCAGCAGGCGGCAGAGGCGCACGCGGGGGCGAGGTCAGACCAGGCGACGACGAGGCAGGCGAGGCCGGCCTAGGCGATGATGAGGCAGGCAAGGCTGGCCCAGGCGGGGGCGAAGCAAGCCTGGCGGGCATAGCCGTCGCTGGCGGATTGTGCGAGTCCAAATCCGGATCGGACTCCCCGGCAGGACTGCTGCATGTAGCCAGGGCAATGTGATCAACGTCGAGGCCAGCCACTGAGGGGCTGGTGGAGACTAAGGCTGCATCAGGGAGCAACTCCAAGCGAGCACCACGACCAATTCCTGCACCATGATTAGGCAGCAATAGAGGAGAATATGCAACATCTTCAAATTGGCCAGGCAAGATAGGAGATGAAAGCATCGATGTATCTGGTGGGACAGGTGGCTGTGGCATGGCGGAAAAAGGGAAGACGTGCTCATCAAAGACAACGTCACGCGATATGTAGACACGGTTGGTGGGCACATGTAGGCACTTGTAACCTTTATGGAGAGAACTATACCCAAGAAACACACATTTTTTCGACCGAAACTCAAGTTTGCGACTATTATACGGACGAAGATGAGGCCAACACGCAGAACCAAACACCTTAAAAAAAGTATAGTCAGGGATCTCATGCAAGAAGTTCAATAGGAGTTTTCATATGAAGGACATGCGTAGGTAGTCTGTTAATAAGAAAACATGCGGTGGCAAAAGCATCACTCCAGAAACGAAAACGAAAAGGTACAGAGGCATGCGCAAGGAGTGTGAGGCCGGTCTCAACTATATGACGATGCTTGCGCTCAACAGCGCCATTCTGCTGATGTGTATGTGGACATGACAAACGATGGGAGATGCCAAGCTTATTAAAGAAGGTGTTGAGGTTGCGATATTCGCCCCCCCCCCCCCCCCAATCTGACTGAACATGAATAATCTTATGCTTGAGAAGACGTTCAACATGCAATTGAAACTGAAGGAATATATCAAACACATCAGACTTACGCTTAATAGGATAAAGCCAAGTAAATCGGCTATAAGCATCAATGGAACTGACATAATAGTTGTGACCACTAATAGAGGTTTGTGCTGGACCCCACACATCGGAAACACAAGTTCAAGAGGACTCTTAACTTCTCTAGTAGACGAAACAAATGGGAGTTGATGACTTTAGTGCTAGACTCTAATGGCAGCTCATGACGGTGGAGAATATGACGAACTATAGGAGTGGCAGGGTGACGAAGGCGAGAGTGCCACTGCGACGGCGACACACAAACACCGCTGAAGACTCGGGAGACGGACGGATCCTCCAGACGATACAAGCCTTGGCTCAAGTGACCACTAAGCAGGACGTCCCTCGTGACTCGGTCCTTAATAAAGAGATCAAAAGGGTGAAATTCACATAGGACATTATTATCAAGATTGAGTTTAGGAACAGATAAAAGATTACGGGTCACCGAGGGGACCCGTAGAACATTACGAAGATGAAGCTTCCTAGACGGATGGCTAGTGAAAACGGATGCTTGGCCAATATGAGAAATGGGCATACCTGCACCATTGGCAGTGTGGACCTTGTCGTGCCCATGATAGGGCTGGTGCGTGGTCAGCTTGTTGAGCTCGCTCGTCAGGTGATTCGTGGCACCAGTATCCATGTACCACACGGGATCAACAGGGTAGGATGGAGTAGACCCCTGCTCCTTGGCCTTCGCAATGACATGGGCAGCAAGGGCGGCGAGGGGACTGAAGTCCGCCACAGCGACTTGGCGTTCGTTGTTCTTGCCATCGTTGCCGAGTCCCAGGAAGCGGCGCTAGAATCGGCGGTGGCACTTGGAGGTGAGGTGGCCCTCACGGCCACACAGCTGGCACACTCGCGTGGGCCGACCACCCGAGCCAGCGCCGCCCGAGGTCGGGGCAGGGGGCGGCTGCTTGGCAGAAGGGGGCGGGGTCGGGCGCGCGGCACCAGGTGGTTTAGCACCATGAGTGGACCAATAGGCCGCGGCGGCAGGATCGGCGAGGATGGCCTGCGAGTGACGTGCCTCGACCCATTGCTCAGAGCTCAGGAGGCAGGAGTACAACTCGTGGGGGGTCATCGGTGGTTTAGCACCATTGACAGCCTCATCCAACATGTCGTACTCCTGGTCGAGCCCCTGAAGGATGAAGCCGACGAACTCCTCATCGCTTAGCGGCTTACCCATGGAGGTGAGGGTGTCCGCGAGCACCTTGATCTTGTTGAAGAAGGTTGTAGCAGAGGAGTCCAGCTTCTTGATCTTGCCAAGCTTGCGACGGATGGCCATCGAGCGGGACATAGAGACCAAGGCGAACACGTTCTCCAGTATAGTCCATACCTCCATGGAAGTGGAGGCAAACAACACGAGACTAGCAACCCCCTCTCCCAAAGAAGACTGGAAGGCAGAGAGGATCGCCTGATCCTACTGAATCCACGCACGGTGCTCGGGATTAATCGCCGGGCCGTGCACCGTCACGATCACCTGAGGAGGACACGGAAGAGAACCGTCAACGTACCCTAGCAGGTAATGGCTGCGGAGGGCATCACCTTGGCACGCCGAAGTAGGTAATTATCCGGAGTCAAGCGGATGGTGATGAGGTGGCCGAAGTGGAACGGGCCCGAGGGCGTGGCGACGATGGGAGCCGCGGGCAGGGCCTCGGGGAGTGCGGCGCTGGTGTGGGCTGGGCAGCGAAGGAGGTGGCTACAGCAGGAGCCGTGGCCGCGGGGACCACCGCGGATGGCGATGGCGAGGCACCCGGCAAAGGCACGCCGAGGGGAGCCATCGAGGAGGCCGACATCGAGGCGACGGGCACTACAGCGGCGGCAGGGGCAGAGCTAGTCTGCGGGATCGGGGCCGAGAACATGGACCCGCAGCTGGTGGTGCCAAAGAACCGGGGCACCGAGGGAGCAAGCGTGGCGGAAGGTGCATTGAGGAGGGCAGCCAGCGAGGCCGGGAGAAGGCCGGAGGCGGCGGCGCCCGAGGCGGAAGAGGAGGTCATGGAGGCGGTGGCGGCGGCTGACAGGTGGATCGGTTAGGCTGATACCATATTGGATTGATGCAGTAGCCAACTGAACCAAAAGTCCGAACTAATGGAAATAGGCTAGGCAATATAGTTATATTCTCAACACTCCCCCTCACGTCTAGGCTATTTTAATCCTTAGCGTGGGTTCGGTGTAGGCCGCAGAATTTTTTTTTTTAATACTGCGTGAGCAGGGTCTTGAACTTGAGACATGTTAGCTCTGATACCATATTAAACTTAGGTTTTGGGGAACTTGCTCAACCCTCTAAGGGTGGCATATCTCTCATATATATAGTGGGGGGTACACAAGTACCAATACATGGCAACGAACGCATACGGTCTGTACAAATACATAATACCATGTTATACAAATAACACTTTTTATGTGTACATTTAGCATATATATTTTCCTCAAAATATCTATAGATCTGAACACCCAAAGTCTAATTAATCATCATGTAATTGGTCATATTTACTCTCGCTACGCAAACAATTTTAATGTTGTCATCGTACTGGGCGAGACAAGGTGAAGATGATGACATATTGCAGGAGGATTGAATGAATCCTGAATTAATTGCACAAAGAATGTGAGAGGAAGGCCAAACAACAATTACTCCACTGCACAAAGAATGTGAGAGGAAGGCCAAACAACAATTACTCCACTGATTTATTTGGTCCAGAAAAGACCGCATGTACGGATATTTAGAAACGGAGGGATCAATAATTATTGATCCTTAGACATTGGCACCAAATAAAATGGTACACCAGGTAGCTGCAACATATAGTTCAGCTTGAATCATCAAACCCATAGTTTCATCCACTCGTCGTACTGATTTAACAGCATATTTATTCCCAACGGCTAGATCTGCAAAATAGTTGTCTAGATGAGCACTGATATCCCCCCCTAACACATTGTGTTCAGTTGCAACGTGAACATGTCCACCGTTACAGTTCTTGCTCGATATGCTATATGGTGAGGTGCAATAATCAAATTCAAGTAGGCGTATCAGCAGTAAGTAATCTTTTTCGATCAGGAAACATTGAGGCCTCGAATTCTAAAACACGTACGTATGGTAAGTCCTCAAGCAAAACAGCACCTATGGATTGATGTCCCTTACCAGGTATTAGTTAGACGTGGCTTCTGCCTGCATCCAGCATGAGAGGTCATTGAAGATCGTGGTACAAGCGCTACCACCAGCAGCACAACAAATTGGATGTTCATGGATCGAGGACGGCGAACAGAGTGCGCCCTGGCCGCCGCTTAGGGCTGGAATCGATAGATCGAAAGAGCAAGCAGCATCCTTTCAAAAAAAAGAAAGAGCAAGCAGCATGGGAAACCGTGGATCGGGAGCAAAACTTGGTGGGCCGGTTTTTAGCTGGGCAACCACAGGAGCGTTTTGTTTTCTACTGGGGAAGATACCGGAGATCCATTGGCTGTAGACAAATTGTTAATATGGCTCCACCAAATCGATGGCCAGATTTTTTGCTTTTTATTGGGATTTTTCTAGCGTATTACTTCCTCCGTCCCAAAATAAGTGTCGGAACGGAGAAATTATTTTTTTGTAGTTGCTCCATCACGTACTTTTAGTATATAATAGATAGATTTAACCGTTGTCCCTGTTTACCGTTTACTAATCGTCTTGTCGTTGTAGGCTAGTACGATCGATTATTTACTGTTATCTTGTAATTGGCTGTGAAAACCTAATTGGAAGGAATGAAAGCTAAGCTTTAAACCATAAGTTTAACCTTTTATTAACTCCGTAGCTATGGTTAGATCCCGTAGAACAATTCCTACTCCCTTCATTTCATAATTCTTGTCGAAGTATTACATGTATCTAGACACTTTTTAAAAGTAGATACATACTCCCTCCGTTTCTAAATACTTGTCGTGGTTTTAGTGCAAAATTGCGCTAAAACGGAGGGAGTACATTTTTGGCAAATTTGACACAATAATTATGTAACGGAGATAGTATTTACCACGGATGCTCCACCTCGGGAGAGTTTCCTTCCGGGTCCTAGTAGGATCTGACAAAGTGGTAGAGCACCGATCCTGGTGCCAGTTCTATTTCGAAGAGATAATTGATTGGGATTCTTATATCCCACCGTACTTGACCCAAACGAAGTTGGAGGTGGCGGCGGTGGAAGCGGGTCGTGACTCGTGAGAAAAAAGGGTCGGGAACTACAATAGTTTTCTAGTAAAATTAAAAAAAAATCTTCACGTTCTGACATGCCTAGATCCAAGGTGACCTTAGAGCATCTCCAGCCGCGCCCCCCATTTGGCGTTCGACGCAGCCATTTTTTAGGCCATTTGGGGGGCGCCGGCGGATTTTGTTTTTAGGGTTCCGCCGTGACCCAGCCACGCCCCCAATAAGAACTCCCCCAAAATTTGAAAATAGACAAAATTTAACTAAATTCGGAGGAATTTAAATGAAGTAGGCGAAATTTAACTAAACTCGACGAAATTTAATTAAACATAAAGTTTTTTCATTACATAATTCTAAAATAAAAAGGCCGCCTAGTCATCGAGGTAGGCCTCGTCGGAGTCAATTTCGATCGGCTCCACCTTCATCTCCGGCGCCGGCCTCTTCCCCGCCTTCTTCTTCTCGGCTGCCTCCCTCGCCGCCTCCTTGGCGTTCCACGCCAATGCCACGGCGTTCGTCATGGCGAGGCCGAGGCGTTTTGCCTCCTCGGCCTCGCGCTCGCTGGGGCGCTCCGCCGTCCGCTATCCCGGTAAATCCTCGGGATCGTCGTCCTGGCGCCATTCGAGCACCAGGCGCTGGTACTTCGGCGCCGGCGCCCACTGCGGCTCCGGCTTTGGTCGGACTAGGCAGAGGTGGCCACGAGGCGGCTCCGGCCCCCGTCGGCGGGAAGACGTCCCCCTGCTCCTCCTTGATGCGCAGCGCCGGTGAGGAGGCGCTGCGGGAAGAGCTGGAGCCCGGGGAGCGGGATGCATCGAAGCCGCCGTGCCGGTGCCTGCCCGCCGGTGCTGGTGGGGGTGGTGGGGGCGTTTCCAGGCAGGGGTGATCACCGGCGGCGATTCACGCGAGTACCGCCGCCACGAAGCGCCCGCTCAAGAACCGCCGCCGGCCGTCGATGTTGAATCGACCCGGCGGCGAGCGCTCGCCTTGGCCGTCGTAGCGGGAGATGTCGATGGCACGGAGGTCGGCGAAGAAGGGCACCCCGTTGGCCTCGGTGGCGCGGTTCCACCCGGGGTCCTCGCGCTCCTCCGCCGTCAGCCCGTGCCACCAATGGGCATTGACGGCGGCTGTCCGGGCATGGCCCGTTGGCACCGGCGGCGTCGAGATGCCGCCGATGCTGAGGGTACAGTGCGCCGGCAGCCGGCAATAGGCGGCGTCGGGTACTCGTGCTCGTGGAGGGCCTCGGGCCCCTCAAGCGTGAGCGTCGCCCGACGCCACGTCTCGTCGCTGGCAGCCATGTTTTCATCGGCGGGAGGGTTTAAGGGCGAGAGAGAGGGAGGGTTTGGGCGAGAGGGAGGAGAGGAGGCACCGAGAGGAGACTGCCGAGTACCGTTGGTGGTCGCCCCTTTTTATATCGACGGAATGCGAACCAGCGGGCATGTGAACACGGCGATAAACGCTGCCTCATGGCAACCGGCGGGATACTGCCATTAAAATCCACTCGGGAGCCGAGGAGGGGCCGGTGATTAACTGGTGGGGCGTTTAATTGGTCGCTGACAAGGCGGGCCCGCCGCATTAACGCGTTGTGCTGGCACCCCCACTCGCCCCCCGTGTGTTCGGCCTGGGGGCGCAGGATAACTTTTTGGGCCGTGCCGGATGAACAAACAAATTGGGGAGGCCGGCTGGGTGGGTTTTTAGGCATCGGCTAGAGTTGCTCTTAGTACTAGAAGGCCGATGCACATGAGGTAGTTGTTCTGAAACTGGATCTTCAACACGGCAGTTTGTGCGCACAGTAGAGGGCTGGCGATTGTGTAGCTGTGGATCGAAGATAGTTTTGGCTATTTTGCTCGCTGGTTGTGGTTTGCTTTGGAATGGCTCAATATTGTGCTTCAAAGTTCGTTTCTTGCTACCTTCAGGCTTTTGTGCGGCCATCGGCAGCCCCTTTCTCTACTCATCAGCCGGTTTCGTTGGCCACACAATGACATGTGCTGCAATCAGATCCTCCTGGTGGCAGTTGTGCCTATGTTTAGGAGTTTTTCCTTCTTTGTGTTGTGTTGTAATCATGTACTAAAAGTCAGAATCAAAACAACTGATTACAAGAATTTAAACGAAGAGGAGAGAGAGCGGGGTGGCTATGGCGGTCTGATCGCCCCCGGTGGCACCTTGCTGCCTGCCTACATGGCAGCGTTCCTTGACCTTTCCACCATGGAACGGCGTCCTCCGGTGCCTCACACGCCAGGGGCACCGGATGGATCGGATAGGACGCGCCCCATGGAGTCACTGGACCTCTCCACCATGGAACGCCTGCCAAGCTCGCCGGCCGTTTTGGGTCATCATAGGTCTGATGACCCTCACCTTGCTCAAGGTATGGATCCTCACCATCTTGGTCGGTCCTCGGGTATTCAACTGTGCCAAAAACTTTGGCGCCGGTGGCGCATGCCCATTACTGTTCCGGCCACCTCGCGACCTGACTTCTTCATGGTTGCATCCTTTGGCTGGTGCAAGTATCGGCTTACCGACATCTCTGTGGCCAACCTCCTTAATGCCGGCTTAGGTGGCATTCCCGAGGAGTTTAGAGTGATCCATCTTCGTGATCGCACCTTCCGATTCTCGGTCACCAGTAGATTCATTGGCTTCCATATCGCCAAGCTTCTCTCCATCACCTGCTCGGCTTTTGTGGTCTTCTTTCATCTTTGGGGCTTCAGTGGACCCAATTATGTGAAGGAATTCGAGGACTGGTGCTTGGAAGAGAGGAACTCTTGGACCGTGATAGCCTCGAGGGTGTCCCGATCTTTCGATGAGATACCTAATTATCGATTTGGTAGGAGGTGACGTTGACGATCCGACTACAACCTAGGAGGCAGCGCCTTAGCGATCGATACACCAACTCCAGAAGGTTATTGATCCCGCGGGGGCACGATCAACCTGACCACGAAGGTCTTTGTTCCTGCAAGCAATCGAAGAACAAGCAAGAACAAGATGAAAAGCAATCTGAAATTGCGAATAGGAGATATGAAGGTTCACGAATCTGAATACTCAATATAGTTGGAGTCTTGATGACGGTAAAACAGGTGGTCTAACCGACACACGCGATTACACGAAAGTAGCAAAGGCTAAACTTTATCTAATCAAAACCCAAGGCTCCATGGGGGGGCTCATGGGGTATAAATAGGAGGGGAACTAGGTGGTTTTCGGACAGGTCCTTGAGGGACTCCGAAACGGCCTAGGAATCCTCCTAAAACACAACGAAAACATCTAAAAATTGGCTGGACCCTATTACATGGCCTTAGGCCCAATAAAGCAAGGTTATAACCCTCATCTTTGGCCCATAGATACCCATTGGAGGGAGAATCCTCCACTTGGCCGAAATCCCATTGATGAAGAGGATGCGGCCTTCTTCTCATCTCTCGTTATGGCGGTTTCAATGTTCTGAAATCATCACTTGAGCTAGCTCCCGCCACCTTGCTGCCACCTCCATGGTTTGCTGTCCAACGCTGATCCTTGAGGTGCAAGCTAGGTCCTTCATTCCTAAAACACATAAAAGAACCCATCTTAGGCAGCAGCATGTTCTCATTAATATTAAATGAAGTACCGAGGAACGAAAGTACCTGATAATTTAGTTGTCGTGCACGAGCTCTAGTAATTGGTCCATGTATCTCCGGTACTTGAGGTGTATGTGCTGTAGGGGCTGTGGTTGTATCATTAGTTGGGATGTCCTCATCATCCTCCCCTTCTTGAATCGAAGTCGTCCTCGACGGTAGTTCATCTTCTTCTCCCAAATAAGGCTTCAAATCTGCAATATTAAACGTGGGACTAACCCCAAAATCTGCAGGTAGCTCAAGTTTATATGCATTATCATTAATTTTTGCTAACACCTTAAAGGGACCATCAGCTCGTGGCATTAACTTAGACTTGCGCAAATCAGGGAAACGATCTTTGCGCAAATGCAACCAAACAAGATCTCCAGGTTCAAACACAATTTGTTTTCTGCCCCTATCTCCCGCAAGTTTATACTTAGAATTCATGCGCTCAATGTTCTCTTTAGTCGTCTCATGCATTTTTATTATAAGTTCAGCACGTTCCTTAGCATCAAAGTTAACTTTTTCAGAAGTTGGCAAAGGTAACAAATCAATTGGTGCACGAGGCATAAAACCATAAACAATTTCAAAAGGGCACAATTTTGTGGTTGAATGCAGTGAACGATTATAAGCAAATTCAATATGAGGTAAACATTCTTCCCACATTTTCAAGTTCTTCTTTAAAACAGCCCTAAGCATAGTAGATAATGTTCTATTAACAACTTCAGTTTGTCCATCTGTTTGGGGATGACATGTAGTACTAAAAAGCAGTTTGGTCCCCAACTTAGCCCATAAACATCTCCAAAAGTGGCTAAGAAATTTTGTGTCACGATCTGAAACTATAGTATTGGGCACACCATGCAAGCGAACAATTTCACGAAAGAATAAATCAGCAACATTTGTAGCATCATCGCTCTTATGACAAGGTATAAAATGTGCCATCTTAGAAAATCTATCAACAACAACAAATATGCTATCCCTCCCCTTCTTAGTTCGAGGCAATCCCAAAACAAAATCCATTGATATATCTTCCCAAGGAACATTAGGAACAGGGAGAGGCATATATAAACCATGAGGATTGAGTCGTGACTTAGCTTTTTGACATGTAGTGCAACGAGCGATAAATCTCTCAACATCCCGTCTCATCCGAGGCCAAAAGAAATGATCAGCGAGCACATCTTCGGTCTTTTTCACGCCGAAGTGACCCATCAACCCTCCTCCATGTGCCTCCTGTAACAACAAAAGACGAACGGAGCTATCTGGGATGCATAGCTTGTTAGCACGGAACACAAATCCATCATTAATGACGAACTTGTTCCATGTTCTGCCCTCTTTACAATGCTGCAAAACATCCTTAAAATCTGCATCATGTTCGTATTGTTCTTTTATAGTCTCCAATCCAAATATCTGAAAATCAAGCTGAGATAACAAGGTATAACGACGTGATAACGCATCAGCAATAACATTATCTTTACCCTTCTTATGTTTAATAACATACGGAAAAGACTCAATAAATTCAACCCATTTAGCATGACGACGGTTCAGCTTTGCTTGACTACGAATATGCTTCAAAGATTCATGATCAGAATGTATAACAAATTCTTTGGGCCATAAATAATGTTGCCATGTTTCTAAAGTCCGAACGAGAGCATATAATTCCTTATCATAAGTAGAATAATTCAGACTAGGCCCACTCAATTTTTCACTAAAGTATGCAACAGGTTTTCCGCCTTGTAACAACACACCTCCTAAACCGATTCCACTAGCATCACACTCCAACTCAAAAGTCTTATTAAAATCAGGAAGTTGGAGTAAAGGAGCATGTGTCAACTTATCTTTCAATATGAGAAAAGCTTCTTCTTGTGCAGCGCCCCATACATATGGAACGTCCTTCTTTGTGAGCTCATTAAGCGGTGCAGCAAGGGTGCTGAAATCCTTTACAAAGCGGCGATAAAACCCAGCGAGTCCAAGAAAGCTCCTCACTTGGGTGACCGTTGTTGGAGTTGGCCAGCTTTGAATTGCGTCGATCTTGGCCTTATCAACTTCTATGCCCTGTGGAGTGACAACATAGCCAAGAAACGAAACTCGATCGGTGCAAAAGGTGCACTTCTCAAGGTTACCAAACAAACGTGCATCTCTCAAAGCATCAAAAACAGCACGTAAATGATTCAAGTGGTCTTCTAAAGAGCTGCTGTAAATCAATATATCATCAAAATAAACCACCACAAATCGTCCTATGAAAGCACGTAAAACTTCGTTCATTAACCGCATGAAAGTGCTAGGTGCGTTAGTAAGACCGAAAGGCATGACTAACCACTCATATAGTCCAAACTTAGTTTTAAATGCTGTTTTCCATTCATCGCCTAATTTCATTCGAATTTGGTGGTAACCACTACGTAAATCAACTTTAGAGAACACGGTAGAGCCACTTAATTCATCTAACATATCATCAAGTCTAGGAATTGGGTGACGATAGCGAATAGTAATGTTATTAATAGCTCTACAATCTACACACATACGCCAAGAACCATCTTTCTTTGGTACCAAAATAACAGGAACAGCACAAGGACTAAGGGATTCACGAATATAACCTTTGTCGAGCAATTCTTGAACTTGTCGTTGAATCTCCTTCGTCTCCTCTGGATTGGTACGGTAGGGCGCACGGTTGGGCAGCGAAGCACCAGGAATTAAATCAATTTGATGTTCAATCCCTCGAATAGGTGGTAATCCTGGTGGTACGTCTTGTGGAAAGATGTCGGAATACTCCTGCAAAACGTGAGTAACAGCAGGGGGCAAAGAGGGAGGCATATCCTCAAATGAAAACAAAGCCTCTTTGCAAATGAATGCATAGCAAACAGAATTATTCGTATCTAACTCAGAAATATCGGATTTACTTGCAAGCAAGCATGCACCTTTCAATTTAATTTCATTAACATGTTTCGGTTCAGATTTGCTAGTAGACGCTTGGTGCTTAAATTCTTTAGCGACATTATGGTTCTCACTCTTATCCTTCTCTTTGCTCTTTGCTCTACTAGCTCTAGCAAGATCATCTTTCACAATTTGTTCAGGAGTCATAGGTTTCAAACCAATTTTCTTACCAGCATGCATAAAAGAATAATGATTAGTTCTACCATGATGAACAGAATCTGTATCATATTGCCATGGACGACCGAGTAACATAGAACATGCTTGCATAGGTACCACATCACAATCCACAAAATCAGAATATGTACCAATAGTAAAGTGTGCACGGACTGTTCTAGTTACCTTGAGCTTACCGCTGTTGTTAAACCATTGAATGTAGTAAGGGTGGGGGTGCGGCCTGGTGGTAAGAACAAGTTTTTCCACCATCTCCGTGCTGGCCAAATTATTGCAACTTCCCCCATCTATGATGATACGAACAGCGCGTTCCTTGATGACCCCTTTTGTTTGGAACAAGTTATGCCGCTGATTTTGTTCGGCGTGGCTCATTTGGACGCTCAAGGTGCGTTGTGCAATCAAACTCAAGTACTGATCAGCGGCTTCAGCTCCCATTAACTCCTCGTCATGGTGCGCAGCGGGGTCTTCTTGCTCTTCCTCGACAATGAGAGCATAGGTAGCTTCGTCAAAATCACTGGCTGAATCATATACTCCGTCTTCACGTATGATCATAACGCGTTTGGTTGGACAGTCCCGCTGAAAATGCCCGTATCCTTTGCACCTACGACATTGGTTATCTCCGGTCCGTCCGGTGGAAGCAACGGACGCTGCTGAACTTTGTGCAGAGGCAGCGGGTGTATTTCTTGTTGCTGCTGGTCCAACCTTTGCGGATGTAGGTGTAGAGGTACTTTGCTTGTTGGTGGAAGTAGTCGGAACAGCCGGACGTGTAGGGGGTGCAGCTAGGCGTGTGGAAGGGGCAGCGGGGCTGCGTGCTGCCCATGAGGAAGTACGACCTGCAGAAAAGTTAGTCCGCGCGTTCGCGTGTCGTCCCTGCACTTCCCTTTCAGCTTTGCAAGCAATGTGAAACAATCGATTGATAGAATTATACTCCTTATAATCAACAATGTCAGCAATTTCACGATTTAAACCACCAAAGAATCTAGCCATAGCAGCTTCCTCATTCTCAACTAAACCACAACGTAACATGTTCTTTTGCATTTCTTGATAATAATCTTGGACAGAATTACTACCTTGCCTTAATTGTTGTAGTTTCTTTAACAAGTCACGCGAATAGTATGAAGGAACATATCTAGCGCGCATAATTCTTTTCAAATCATCCCATGTTGGTGGTATAGCGTTAGGATGTGCAATACAATACTCATGCCACCAAACAGAAGCAAAATCAGTAAACTCACTAGTAGCAGCCCTAACCCTCTTATTAGCAGGAAAATCATGGCAAGTAAATTTTTGACTCAATTCTAATTCCCATGTAAGGTAAGCATCAGGGTCATATTTTCCATCAAAAGGAGGAACCTTAAGTTTAATAGAATGCAGCGAGTCATGTTCCTCTCTGTGAGGTCGTGTCGGTCCCATACCTCGGCGGTTGAAATGAGTTCGGCGATGATCACGGTCGTTGTGATGGTTTACGGCCCCGTCGTGTTCCGTATCCGCGGAGTAGTCGTCGTCGTTCTCCTCAACCTCGCTTGCGAAGGTACCCTTATTAGCGGTCCGCTGGTTGTGTGTATTGTTTCCTCCCGGTGTAGCGATGGTCGTTGCAGCAATTGCCGCCAGTTGCGTCGTGATTTCTGCCAGAGAAGTACTAATGGTAGCAACAGAATTCTGTAAAGATGTTAGCTTGGTATTTGTTTCAATGTGCGCGCTCTCCAAGGTTCCAAGTCTCTCATTCGCAACCCGAACGTCCTCATCCAGCTCCTCGTTACGGAGCCTAAGCTTGCGATCAAAATGTGAAATAATGCCCTTTGTGCGTGGAGAGTGGCCTTGTAAATCATCGTCAGAACCTGCCATCGTTAGGAGAAAACAAGAAACAAATCACAAGGAAAAGTCCCTATGCACTACTAGGATGTGGGGTTCCAAAGATCACTCCACTCAACTTTTAATCAAGTTCTTACTCGTTCTTACCCCGCAAACAGGAAGGTGATGGCCAGCGGCGAGAACAAGCCCTCCGAAGATTAGTGTATCGATGCCTCGAGGCAAACCAACCTAGGTGTAGAATCTGTGGAGCTTGGAGGCTTATGTGAGTAGCAAGGAAAAGCGAATAATCAAATCAGCAATGCAAAGTTGAAAATATGCTCAAAAATGCTAGTCCTAGTTGCTGGAGTCGACAAGAACGAATTACAGAAATTAACTAAGCCTAGATACTGAAAAAGGTAGAAAGGAAAGATCAAATGAAAGGTAAAACAAGTAAATCTCTGGGGAATATTTTTTCTCTCTTTTTTTTTTCTTTTTGTGGCCTTCTGTTTGGCTTCTTATTCTTTTCTATTTTTTTTTTATCCCCAGAAACTCACGCAAAAGAAGTTAAGACCGGAAAGCTGCACGTCGGTCTGTAGGAGAATAGCAAAGGCTGTAGTAAGGAAAACTCAGAAAAATATGAGAAAATATGGGTTAGAAGCGTATCAAAACAAGCTTTCCAACAAGTGCAAGATCACTCGAAACGGAGGTCGGACGGTGGAGAAAACTGAGATATACTGCGCTGCCCCGGTGCCGTAAAACGGGTGCAGAAACTTTGGAGCTCGAAAAGTCCACCTTAGAGGCCGAATTTGAGGGTCAAAGTGCAGGGCGTTGCCCTGGATATTTCCTGATGCGCCTCGTCGTGAGCTTTCCAAAAAGTCCAAAAACGTCCAAATCCGAGTTGGTATGCAAAAGATACGTCCGTTTTACTGAACACGGGTCAAACCCACCCGAAACTAAAATTCTACTCGGACTCGGGTCCGAAACTGACTCGAACTCTTTCTCTCTTTTTTTTTTTCCGTTTTTTTTTTTTCTTTCTTTCTTCCTTTTTTTTTTCTTTCCCTTCTTTTTTTTTCACAACTTTCCGAACAACTTGATCTCTAAACAAAAATCGATCTATTATGAAACACTTTCCAAAAGCACTCTTGATTGGACTCGGACTCGAACTCGCGGCTGAAAACTATAACTTGCCGACTCGATGTAGGACTCGGTGTAGGACTCGAAGAGGGACTCGGTGTAGGACTCGAAGAGGGACTCGGTGTAGGACTCGAAGAAGGACTCGGTGTAGGACTCGAAGAGGGACTCGGTGGAAGATATGGTGGCGGCGGAAGATTATGGCGGTGGTGTGGCAGGAAGTTTGGCGGCGGAAGATTGATGAAGGAAACCTGCGTCACACGAAGAACAAGAAAACCAAAAGCAAGTTCGATCTAGTAGAAAAAATCTGAAAAACGATCCAATCTAATCCAGCAACTCGACACGATTAATGCAGCAAAGATTGAACAATGCAAATACTAATGTGAAAATTGCAAGGCTCAGATTGGTTCTAGGACAAGGTAACTAATTCTAATTTTTGTTTGGCTTTTTCTGGACGATAGGTAAAAACAGATCTAAACTACGGATAAACTGGAAAAATCTCACCGAGCAACCTTAAGCTCTGATACCACGTGATAGCCTCGAGGGTGTCCCGATCTTTCGATGAGATACCTAATTATCGATTTGGTAGGAGGTGACGTTGACGATCCGACTACAACCTAGGAGGCAGCGCCTTAGCGATCGATACACCAACTCCAGAAGGTTATTGATCCCGCGGGGGCACGATCAACCTGACCACGAAGGTCTTTGTTCCTGCAAGCAATCGAAGAACAAGCAAGAACAAGATGAAAAGCAATCTGAAATTGCGAATAGGAGATATGAAGGTTCACGAATCTGAATACTCAATATAGTTGGAGTCTTGATGACGGTAAAACAGGTGGTCTAACCGACACACGCGATTACACGAAAGTAGCAAAGGCTAAACTTTATCTAATCAAAACCCAAGGCTCCATGGGGGGGCTCATGGGGTATAAATAGGAGGGGAACTAGGTGGTTTTCGGACAGGTCCTTGAGGGACTCCGAAACGGCCTAGGAATCCTCCTAAAACACAACGAAAACATCTAAAAATTGGCTGGACCCTATTACATGGCCTTAGGCCCAATAAAGCAAGGTTATAACCCTCATCTTTGGCCCATAGATACTCATTGGAGGGAGAATCCTCCACTTGGCCGAAATCCCATTGATGAAGAGGATGCGGCCTTCTTCTCATCTCTCGTTATGGCGGTTTCAATGTTCTGAAATCATCACTTGAGCTAGCTCCCGCCACCTTGCTGCCACCTCCATGGTTTGCTGTCCAACGCTGATCCTTGAGGTGCAAGCTAGGTCCTTCATTCCTAAAACACATAAAAGAACCCATCTTAGGCAGCAGCATGTTCTCATTAATATTAAATGAAGTACCGAGGAACGAAAGTACCTGATAATTTAGTTGTCGTGCACGAGCTCTAGTAATTGGTCCATGTATCTCCGGTACTTGAGGTGTATGTGCTGTAGGGGCTGTGGTTGTATCATTAGTTGGGATGTCCTCATCACTACTACTAAGCCTGCCGCCAAGATCATTGGTACAAATGTGCTCACGGGAGCGAATCAGGTGCCGATTGGAAGAAAATCTGTTTTTCAGAGACTTGAATCACCTCCGATGTCACCTTGGTCTGCCACCAAGGAGCAGGATTCGACAGATTGTGGTTATTCTCCTGCTGCCATCGAGGCCACTAAGCTTGACTACCTGAGAAGATGGCAGGCTAAGCAGGGGATTCAAGACACTATCCCATGCTCCACGGTTTTTGGAAGGCTCTGTTTCCCGTGCTCCACATCCTCACAGGGTCAGAATTCAGTTTTCAGGCGGATCACTTTCCCGCCAGCGCCGGAGACAAACGCTGACATCTCCAACGGTCAGCAGAGTACTGGCGTGGTCAGTAATGAGCCGAATATTACTGCACCTAACTTACGGCCCAATACTGCACACATTGATGAGCCGGATTACTCCCTGGGGGCGGAATAACCGCTACAGGCCACTGATGGGCCGAGGCCCAGTTGTACGAGATGCTTGCTACCTGGTCACACTTTCAAGGAGTGCAGGCGTGCCATTCACTGCCGGTATTGTCTCCGACCTGGGCACATTTATAGGTATTGCCGTCGACGTGTCCAAGACGAGAGTTGCAATTGCACTGATAGCGCACGTGTTACTGGGTTTTCCATTCGGCCTAAATTCCCGGCACCTGCTATTTCTGACTGGCCGGATGGATCTGTTGCCACGTGGTTCAGATCGACGACTCGAGAGCACCGAGTGAATGCTGCCCCATTTTTTACCACCTTTGCAGCATACTCTGATTTTATTAATGGGAATAAACCCAGGTCCCCTCCTTTCATATCACCAAAACCCCCTCCCTTCGCGACCACCAGCGACTCCGGCGAAGCTCGTGCTTCATCGGCCATGGCGAACTTCCCCGTCAACCCCGCGCACTTCATTCCCGGGTCTATGATGTTATCGATGTCGCGGGCTGTCCTCAGCAGAGCAGGTTTCACCTATCCAGTCGCACGGTGGCCAAGAATGAAGACCTCGCCATTGCGACCATCGAGCCACCCCTTCCTCCGGACGAGCCATTCCTTAACATCGAAGGTATCATCAATGCTCTTCTCGATTACCTGGGTGTTCATGCAGATGCTATTGAAAAATGCCCACTCGGTGATGCCTATGTCAGGCTGATGTCTGCTAGGATTAGGGATTTGTTAATCCTTCATAGTCCACATCAGCATAATAATCAATTGATTAGCTTCTGTGAGCATAACAAAGGAATCAACTAGAGAGCATTTAACTTTAATCAGGAAGCTTGGCTCATGCTGCTTGCTTTTTCTTTTGATAATTTGACATATGAGAACATCAATTATGCTGTTGCTGATTGGGGGAGATTAGTTCACTGGGACAAGGTTGCTAGCACTTTAGCTAGAGTGATTATTAAAGTTAAGGTTGCTGACCTCAGTCACATCCCATTTAGCATTGTGGTCACTGATGGGGATGACATGCAAGGGGAATCTTGGACTGTTCCTGTCTTTATACTTAGTTAGAGACTACTTGGTGGGCACACAGGATGAGGATTTGCCACCTCCTAAGGGTGCTACCCCACACCCTTTACCTGCATTAGAGTGGCATGAACAGCCTCAACGGCCTAATTTACCTGAGTTCAATGCTGACTGGCACCTCCAGCTCCCCCCAAATTTGCATAACATGCTTATGCAGGGGCAGAACATTGATATGTTTGCTGATGATAATGACCCTATGCAAGCTGATAATGCTCAAATGGTGGAACATGCTGTTGCACTAGCTCCTCAGATCCATATCTTTGATGTTGCTGCTGTTGATAATCATATGCAAGCTGATAATGCATAGATGTTGGCTGACTTGGATGACCTGAATGATGACAGTGAAGTCACAATTTCTCTGAGTCCTAATGCCCCTGCTATCAGCTCTGAAGGCTCCACTAGTGTTAACCTGCATAATCACCAGGTTAATCAAAACATGATAGTGGGAAGGGTGGAAATTCCTGAATTCTCCCACTCATCTGATGTGTTCACATGCCTCCAGGGCCCCCACCTGACCTATCGACAAATGGAAAATCTCCATATTTCAGGTGAAGGTACTGAGATCTGGAAGAAGCACTTTTACAAAGAGCAGCCTGATGATTACTCTGTCACCATTCTAGGGACATGGATTAACTTCTTTACTGCCATGTTGATGTCACCTGAGGAATTTGAGTGGGCCAGGAAAGTTCTTAGATCTAATATGTGGCAGGCATTTTCATCTGGACAAGAATGCTTTAGAGCTTTTTCTATTCCTGAGAGATGCCCAGCTGACACTCCTATTTCCTGCAAGCTCCGGGACAGAGTGATTGCTAATTGCCAGGGTTTCACCACTCCACAGGCATACAAGCACTTGGCTCTCTCTGATAAACCACATGCATCTACTTCTGCTCTTAGGGTAGGAAAGCCAGAATGCCACCCACTGTGGTCACAGAAGTGAGAAGGAGCCCTAGGCTCAGCAAAAAGCATGCTGGATTTAAGCACAAAAGCTGCATTGATAGAGATTGCTTAGCATGCTCTGCTATCCCACCCAAAGTGTCCAAGAAATTTTTTAGAAACCTCAGTGAGAGATTTGTTCTGGTGACTGAAGAGGATTCACACACTGATGAATCCATCCCAAATAACTCAGCATTGCCCAATGATAAAGCTGCCCCCAAGAAGAAGAAGCAGAGGAAGTGAATCATGTCAGAGAGAAGGGAGATGCTGGAACCTGTGTTTATGTTTCCTTTTTGTTAAGAATAGCTTTTGTTTGCATTATGCTTTTACCTGTAAGCATTCCTGCTATGCTACTTGGTACATTAGTAGACCTTTGTGGTGGTGTTTATCCACTAAAGCAGCTGAACCTCAGTCTGCTATTTTTTGGGTGCAATATGCACCATCCCCATCTGTTTCTTTATGAGTACACATGATTGGAAAATTCTCACTTGGAACATTAGGGGACTAAATGGGCAGGACAAATGGGTGCAGGTCCAGAAGAAGATTGAGGAAAGTGGATGTTCCATCATTTGTTTGCAGGAAACTAAGAGAACTGTTGTGGATAATCACTTTATCCATAACTTCTGTCCTAAAAGGTTTAACAAATTTGCCTACTTACCATCCAATGGTAGATCTGGTGGTCTCCTTACCATTTGGAATGGTAATAGATTCTCTGGGACGCCTGTAGATGTTACAGATTTCTCTTTATCTGTGGAATTTAAATGTACCACTTCCAATAAAACTTGGACCCTCACTAATATATATGGCTCTTGCTCTGATGATAGAAAGGTGCAGTTTGCCCACTGGCTCCAGAATAATACTATTCCTGATCATGCTGAGGGACTCATTGTTGGGAATTTTAACTATATTAGATCACCAGATGATAGGAATAAGCCTGAGGGAGACATTAATGATATGCTGCTGTTTAATGAATGTATAAGTTGGCTTGGATGGGTGGAAATTCCCATAAAAGGGAGAAAATTCACCTGGAGCAACATGCAGGATAATCCTCTGCTTGAGAAACTTGATTGGTGTTTTACCGCCATGAGCTGGACAGTTAGATTCCCTTGTTGGCTTGTGATCCAAATCCTAGTGGCCGGAAGTTCCGGCCCAACTTCTGGCCATTCCAGGCACCGGAACTTCCGGTCCAACTTCCGGCCGAACCTCCGCCGCTCTCTGTTACTTTTCGGGAAATTGCGGAATTTGCTGCGGAACTTCCGGATATTCAAGAATATGCGGAACTTCATGTGTCCGTTACGGATCTGACTTGCTCTAATGCTCCTGCTATATATACCCCTTGTATGACGCCGTTTTGGGAGGAGTTGAGTTCGTGTAATCTCCCAGGCATTGTAAACACTCCCATATAGTGAAGTTTCGTTGGCTGGCGCCCGTGGATTTTTTTCCCTCTCGTTGTTTGAGAGGGTTTTCCACGTTAAATCCGTGTGTCCTTGTGCTGTGATTTCTTCTTCGTTCTTCGTTCTTGCTTGTCGCGTTCATAACAAATGGTATCAGAGCCCCAGGTTCCACCTAGGGTTTGCGACATGTCTACCTTGAAGATCAATCTGCTGCAGCTGGACTACACCACACGAATCTCGTTGTGGCAAGTGAAGATGCGGGCGATTCTCGCCCAAACTTCAGATCTGGATGAAGCGCTTGATTCCTTCGGCAAGAAGGATGAAAAGGAGTGGACTGCCGAAGAGAAACGCAAAGATCGTAAGGCTTTGTCTTTGATTCAACTTCATCTATCCAATAATATTTTGTAGGAAGTGTTGGAGGAGAAATCCGCAGCAGCCCTGTGGCTGAAACTGGAATCGATCTGCATGTCTAAAGATCTAACCAGTAAGATGCATGTAAAGATGAAGTTGTTCACCCATAAGCTGCAAGAAGGTGGATCGGTAATATCTCATATAACTGTTTTTCGAGAGATAGTTTCTGACTTTCAAGCTTTGGAGGTTAAGTATGATGATGAGGATTTAGCCATCTTACTCTTATGCTCGTTGCCTAGTTCTTATACAAATTTCTGCGATTCAATTCTTTATACCCATGACTCTCTAACCCTTAATGAGGTTTTAGAAGCACTTAGACAGAAAGAAAAGATGAAGTCTATGGTGCAGACCGATGGGTCGTCGTCAAAGGCAGAAGCTCTGCAGGTCGTGGCAGGACCGAGCAGAGGAACAATAACTATGGCAACCGAGATAAGAGCCAGGACGGAAAAGCTCGTTCAAAGTCCCATGGAAAAGATAAGTTCTGTAGGTATTGTAAGAAAAATAATCATGTCATTGAAGATTGTTATAAACTGCAGAACAAGGAGAAAAGAAACGGTACCTACAAATCGAAAGATAAGTCCAATGGTACTGGTAAGGCCGCTGTCGTTTCCACCCGACAGCTCTGAGGGGGAATGCCTTGCTGTTCTTGCTGCTTGTATTTCCCGTGATGATGAATGGATTCTTGATACATCATGTTCTTTTCATATTTGTTGTAACAAGGATTGGTTCAGTTCTTATGAGTCTGTGCAGACTGGAGATTTTGTGCGTGTGGGCAATGACAATCCTTGTCATATTGTTGGCGTTGGGTCAGTTCAGATCAAGACCCATGATGGCATGACACGCACGTTGAAAGAGGTGAAGCACATACCAAGTATGGCAAGAAATTTGATCTCGCTGAGTACCATGGACTGTGACGGGTACAAGTGAAGCGATCCACCCCTTTACAGGGTTCGATTTCTGTGCTTACTGTGCTAGTCCCTCGATCGACTCACTAGCACACACAGTTTCATGATGAAATATACAGAAACAAAGGTCAAAAGTACTTTATTACATAGCAACATCCAGAATTTAAATAGTACTTACAACCTCGCATGACCTCTTGGGCCAGCATAAACAAATATTGTTTCAACATCATAAAACATTGTTTTCAAAACTGCTGCGGAAAAGGGTAGAACATAAGGGCCACAACTACTCCAAGGTGAGAGCATGTTGGAATGTAAGCACATGACGCACAACATAACAACGAACCTCACTCATCGTCGGATCCACCTGCATTGTTAATTGCAGCCACTACGTGGTCAATACATTTGAATGTATTGGCAAATTCACCTGGAAGTTATAACAAATCCTACCAAGTATATGCAATTGAGATATAGTGGGGTTTGGCTATTTGCATGAACGCATCATTGTTCAATCCTATCATTTTCTAAACAAATAGTTTTAATTCTATTGGACATGGGGTAGAAACACCCATGCTTCTATTAACCTAGGCACATTGAGTAGATACATCAATGCTCCTACCCGGTTCAATCCATTCATTTTATTATGAAATTGGAATGAGTGAGACTTTCCTTACAGCCCCAATATCTAGTTGCTCATAATTGTCTGTAACCGGGGACATGGCTAAGTACTTAGTTTGACACTCTCGAGAGGTTGTACACATTCCCCACAAGAAATCGACGTGTTAATCCCTTGCTGTCCTCAGGGTAGAGTAGCAACGGCATCGACTACAGGAATTTTCAGAACATATTTCCCCAAACCACCTGAGGGACGCGTTCCAACCTACACTGCTACATACCGATGTCACCTCGGATCCGGGTTCATATTTCTTACATCCATCCTGGCAGAGCCCATAATACCATGTGGTTGTACTGGAAGCTACTAAACAGGAAACTAGTCCAGTCTCTGGTTACCCCGGGTGGCATTCCTCAGTTGCAACGCAGACGCTCCCATAGAAATGGCGAGACGACTCATAGAAATGGACCCATAGAAATGGACCTGACATCGCATACATCTCCAATTCCTCAAAGCAGCCCACCCAGGACGGTTCATTGAATTACTTGTTTTGCCAAACAGTAGGAAAACCATATTGTAATTCAATAGTATCACATTGTAATAATACCACCCTCGTATATTATCATAGCATAGCGTTTTACTACTACGATGGCAATTGGTGGTGAGGACATGGCAAGGGTATCCTATACTACTAGAAGAGATCATAGCTAGCATAGATACAATAATAATCCTAACAATGCAACTAATAAAATCTAGTGCATAATAAAATAACGGGATGATGGTCAAAGTGAACTTGCCTTGATAACAGTTGGAGTTCAAACACTCGTCACAATCACAAGGTTCGCTCTCCGAGAAAACTATACGAAACAAACAATATACACACACATAAACACACAATTCACATCACGACAAAAAAAGGATATGCTATGATGCGATGCAAGCATGTGACATGATTGGGTTTATTTTATTTGGATGATCAACTGATCCTAAGTATTGGTAATTAAAAATAATGCATTAGGGTTTTAAACAAAAAACAAAAATAATTGATTAAAACCCTAAATTATGGTTTTATTGGCGTCAGCCAAATAATTTAATTCAAAATATTTATTTCTTTGTCCCAATGGACAGAGGATAATAAAACAATTTTTTGGGCACTAGTTTCAATTAAAAAGGACTTCTAAATAATTAGGTATGAATTAAATGGCATAAAAGGCATTTCTGTAATTTGGCTGAGATTGAAATATTCAAATTTAAATGTAAACAGTGCCAAAAGATTCTACAGGTTGAGAGCTTTCCAAAAAGGTAAAGTTTGTCAAATTTGGACAAAGGGTTTAAAAGTTATAAGCATTTGAAGTTAGATGGGCTTTTCTGCAAAAGTGCCATTTAAATAAACCGGGGGATTAAAATTACATTTTTATTTTTCTATTAATGTGCCACGTGTCAGCTCCTGATTGGTTGATACCATTTCGTTTAAATGAATTAAACTAGATCTAATCTCAGCCGTTGATTTAGATCGGACGGACGAGGGGAGGTCTAGGGTTTCCCGGCGGCGGCGGCGCTCGTCGGAGACGGAGAAGACGGCGGCGCGGCACGGGAGGCGGCGGCGCGGGGTGTTCCGGCGACGCGGGCGGCTCAGGGAGGTGCGCGGGGGGTGCGGCGCGTCGAGGCGGAGTCGGGGACGGCGTCGGTGCTCCTCGGGGTCGACGGCGCGCTTGCCTAGGACGACGCGAAGACGGCGGCGGGCGGCGGAGTTCTGGCGAGCGACGGGCGACGGCTGCGGTGCTCCTAAAAGCAAACGGCGCGCGTCAAAAGAACCGCGAGGAGGAGAGAAGAGAGATAAGCGTTGTCTCGTCGTCCATGGCGTACCAGGTGTTCGGCGGCGAGCTCGAGAGGGGAAAGACAGAGGGAGGCACGGGCTTTATAAGGACGCGGGCGGCATGTTTCGGGAAGGCCGAAATCGGCGGGGAGCGGCGATGGCGGCCGCGACGGCGCGCGCGGGTCGGGTTGCGTGACGTGCGGGGCTTTCCTCGCGAGGAAGATGACCCCGACAGGTGGACCCCACCTGTCGGTGGCTCCTCGCGGTCGGGCGCGCGCCGGGCCGGTTCGGCCCATTTGGCCGGGCCGGTCCGGTTCCTTCTTTTTTTTAGCCTTTTCTTTTTCCCTTTTTCTTAATTCTTTGATATCTTTTGATTTTGAACTCCAAATTGGCCCAAATAAATTCCAGAAAATTTGTAAAATCATGTTTTATCATGATTCACCTTTTGGGAGTCATTTCCCCTCAAAATAAAATATATAAAAATACACTTGCCCTATAAATGCCTTTAGGGCTATATAACTATTTAAATAAAATAGTTTTTCAACTCCAAATAATTATCCAAAAATTATGGGATAACTTATTTAGGCAATAAACCCCTTTTATAAATAAAACCTGTTGGTTTGAAGATCCAAAGCTCAAATGGGTGAAAACCCTAGGGTTAAAATTGAAATAAAACCTTTTCAAAGCCTTTTGAGATTCAAATTTGAATTCAAATATGCAATTGTGGCATGATGCTTATGGATGCAATGCACATATAAAAGTTTGAATTTTTTTTGGGACGTTACAACAAGTACGCCGGTGGGCGTAGACTTCTGAAGGTATCTAGAGGTTCTCTCATTCACATGATAGGTGATATGAATTCTGCCAAATTATATGTTCTTAGAGGTAGCACTTTGCCTAGTTGTGATGCTGCCGTTACACCTAATGATTCTGATGATTCTGCAAAAACGAATCTGTGGCATATGCATCTTGGGCATATGAGTGAACATGAGATGGCAGAGTTGGTGAAGAGAGAGCTCATCGATGGCTGCAACCTGAGTAAGCTTGAGTTTTGTGAGCACTGCGTTTATGGTAAGCACAAAAGGGTTAAGGTCATTTCTGCCGTTCATACCACCAAAGGCATATTAGATTATATGCATGCTGATGTTTGGGAACCCTCCCGTAAGACTTTTATTGGTGGGGTCCTAATTACATGTTGTCCAATGTAGATTTGGGCAGGCGTTTTTGGGCTGAGGCAGCTTCCACCGCATGCTACCTCATAAACAGGTCACCTTCTATTCCACTTGACAAGAAAACTCCCATTGAGGTATGGTCTGGTAAACCTGCTGATTAATCACAGTTGAGAGTTTTCGGTTGCACCGCTTATGCTCACGTTGATAATGGAAAGCTAGAGCCTAGAGCTATTAAGTGCATTTTTCTTGGCTATGGTTCTGGACTTAAAGCTTTCAGGTTGTGGATCCTGAAACTAAAAAGATTTTGCTGAGCAGGAATGTTGTCCTTAATGAAAAAGTTATGTATCATGATACTTTGTCCACTGATGCCTCTCGCATTGAAGAGGAGAGACTTAAAGTGCAGGTGGAGCACGTTGATGAAATTGTTGACAACGATGATGCTCAGGTTGATCATGGTAGTGATGATGGGAACAATGATGATAATAATGATGATATTGTTCCACCCTCACCACCTGTTTTGCAGCAACCCACACGGTCTATTGCAGATGACCGTCCGAAGAGAAATAAAGGTCCTCGCCCACGTTTAATTGAAGAGTGTGATCTTGTTTATTATGCTTTGAGTGGTGCAGAACAGGTGGAGCATGATAGTGAACCGGCCACATATAGTGAAGCTTTTGTTTCCAGCGACCGTGTGAAGTGGTTGTCTGCCATGCAAGAGGAGATGCAATCTCTTGAAAAGAATGGCACATGGGATGTTGTGCCCTTGCCTAAACAAAAGAAGGCCGTTCGCTGTGAATGGATTTTCAAGAGAAAGGGGGGTCTGTCTCCTAATGAGCCTATGAGGTTTAAGGCAAGGTTAGTGGCAAACGGTTTCAGTCAAATACCAGGTATTGATTACAATGATGTGTTCTCTCCAGTGGTAAAGCATAGTTCCATCTGTACTTTCTTTGGTATTGTTGTTGTTGTTGTTCTCGACAACAATTAGAGTAAGGGGTGCCAATGCTCGATGGCACAAGTGCGGGTATAAAGGCAGGGCATATACACCGGCCTTATAAAGAAGGTCGCCGTACACTTGGACAAGTTCACACGTTGATATTTTTTTAATAGGTTCGGTCGACCCTGCGGGTGCGACTTAATCCAATGTTAGGAAAGGCTTCGAGGGGGTTGTTAGCCAAGAGCTTGGGACGAGCGGATCTTCCCAAGACACCTTTTAGCGAGAGATTCATCGGGGCCGCCTCGTACTTGGACCGAACGCGTCTTTCCAAGTATCGAGGTTAGGATACCCTCGGAACTCTAACCCAGCCCCTTCTCCTTCGAGCCCGTGCCAACCAAGGTTAGCTTGGAGCCTCGAAACTAGAGTCCCCTAGAAGGCTACCTCGAGGCCGATCGACTTTCAGTCGAGAGTGGCGCGCGAGAGCGAACCTTAGAGGGAGCCCTCTCCCCTTGAGTTTATTCAAGTTAGAGTGAATGATACATGCCCCCATGGGGGGGTATTTATAGCCTAGGGGTCCATGACAAAAGAACATGGCTAACCTTGAGGGAGAGAGAAAAGTGGGGGCAAAATGGTAAAAGTAGCTCCTTGGTCCATAACATTTGTGTGCACCATGTGGGAGAAAGTGAGGGTTTGTCCATGGGCCACCATGGACCAAAAGCCTCATCCCAACACCTTTCTTGGCCCATACTCCACCTCTTTCCACACTTTTGACCATGGCATGAGAGGCTTGACTTGTTGAGTTCCTTTGACCGCGCCTAGTTGGCTTGACCGTGCCATGTTGGCATCTTGACCAATCTTGAGAAATATTGACTAAGTTGCTGCCACGTAGGATTTGCGGCCCGGCCCATATAAGGGTTTTATTTTACTACAACAGTAGCCCCCTTGAGTTGGAGGCATTGATAATTCCTTTGGGTCAACCTTGAGCGAGAGACTTGAAGTCCTTTTCTTGTCCTTGTATTCATGTGATATTTCCGGCAAAATCACTTCATAGGTTTCTCGTGAGAAACTAAGACTCTCGATAGTTTTCCTGTGGAAAACTGGAGCCTTAGAGGTTTTTCAAGGAAAAACCATTTCTTGAGTGGTTTATCTACGAGAAACTGAGACTCTCGATCGTTTTCCTACGAAAAACTGGAGCCTTAGAGGTTTTTCAAGGAAAAACAATTTCTTGACAGGTTTCTCTACGAGAAACTGAGACTCTTGATCGTTCTCCTGCGGAAAACTGGAGCCTTAGAGGCTTTTCGAGGAAAAACCATTGTCTTGACAGGTTTCTCTACGAGAAACTGAGACTCTCGATCGTTTTCCTGCAGAAAACTGGAGCCTTAGAGGTTTTTCCAGGAAAAACCATTTCTTGACAGGTTTCTCTACGAGAAACTGAGAGTCTCGATCGTTCTCCTGCGGAAAACTGGAGCCTTAGAGGTTTTTCGAGGAAAAACCATTGTCTTGACAGGTTTCTCTACGAGAAATTGAGACTCTCAATCGTTTTGCTGCGGAAAACTGGAGCCTTAGAGGTTTTTCGGGGCAATTCCATGCCCATGGTGATTTCCTTTGCGAGAAATCAAGTTTCAAGGGGTATTTTAGCAAAAACCGGGGCCCTAGGGGCCTCTCCGCGAGAAATCCGATGCCCCGAAGGGCTTTTTTTCATAAATCAGGGGCCCTACGGGCCTCCCTGAAATTCCCAGGGACTTATAGGTGATTTTCTCGAAATTCTTGGACCTCCCCGTGGTTTTTTCCGATCGAGTCGGCCGTGCGGGCTAGCTGAGCTGGTTCCCGTGCGCGCGGACGCGAAACGGGCCGAAGCCTTGGGCCGCCTTCGGGCGGGCGCGTCCGATTTGCTTTCTTTTAGAAGGCTGCGCTTATGGGCCATTCCCGGACCGAGGCCCAGCTGAGCGCGAAAACAGTTCAGTTTTTAAGTGGGGCAATCGGACGGCGGAAAGAGGCCTGACGCCCTAGATCCGACGGGGGATGTTCATCTTCTTCCTTGGTACGGGAAAAGGAGCCTGGGGGTCATCCCTGTGCTTTTGCGGGCAGCAGACGTCACTCGAGGTGACACCAGCGAGGACAGCACGCGGGGTCTTGCGGTAGGGATCCTTTGACCGGTTCGGCCCAACTTGGGGCAAAGGGGATGCCTCGTTTGCTCTGTGTCTTGTCCTTCCCAAGGGCGATGTGTTGGACTTGGGTTGGTCCGGCCTGGATGCCAAGGGCGCTCCTTGGGCCTATAAAATGGGATCCCAAGCCATTGAGGATGTTCACACCATGCTTGTTTGATTTGCCCGGTGCCGAAGATGCGTTCGGCGGTGCCCGGCACTTCTTCGAGAGGTTGGCGTAGTAGGGAGCCCCGTAGGGGCATTAGACATCTCCTCAGGCACGACGGCGGCTAGGCCAGCCGGCACGGGGCAGCAGCCAAAGCTTTGCATTGTCGAGGTTTCGTTGGGATTCTGCGCACGCGAGGCCGCTCGGACCGAGGCGCCGATTTTGTTTGCAATGTTCCCATGAAATCTTTGTCGGCCCCATGGCTCTCCTTGCTCGCGCCGAGGTGAAAGGAGCTTCACTGTGGTGCTTCCCATGCCTTTAGGCGTCCACCGGTTCCCTTGGGCATTTCATCGAGCATCTCGGACGCGTGTTGGGGGTGCCGAGACTTCGATGTCCGAGGCGGCGGCAACGGGAAGCGCAAGCACGGGAGCGGGCGCGGTGAACCCTCCGCGGGCGCGTGCGACGCAGCGCACACGGCAACGGGCTCGGTGGGCGCGACGAGGCGATTGATTGGCATGGTGCGGCGGGCGGCGCATGGGCGCGACATGGTGCAGTGGGGCCCGACGCACGGCGGGCGCGCAGCGCGGCGAGCTCGAGCAAGAGCGGTATGCCGGGCGTGGGCATGGAGCATGCACGAGGACGTGCGACAAGGCGTTGGCGGGCGTGGGCGCGTGCGGTATGGCGCAGGCACACGCGGCTTCGCGCGCCCGTGACACGGCGAGGACACAGCGGGGCACACACGTGCGTGGTGCGACGCGAATGGGAGCGGCACGACGCCGACAGGGGCACGACGACACGGCACGGACACGGGTGAGCGTGCATGGCAAGGCGCCGGTGCGCAAGGTGTGCCCCCGTCAAGAGATTCATCGAGCACCCTGCGGGTGGTGGCGTCTCTCCTTCTTTCTTCTTCGCGTGGGCAGGCCAAACGAGAGATGGGCTTGTGGCCCGGGGGTGAGCCTCCCACTCCCCTTTTTTTTGATGGGCTTGCCTGAGGTGGGCCTTCAGCCTGAGGAGCTTGGCTCCCCTCTTCTTTTGCTGTGTGCGAGTGGGCCAAAGGCTTGCGGCCCAGGAGCTTGGCTCCCACTTTTTATTCCTTTGCCGCGCGCGAAGGCAGGCTGAGGGCTTTTCGGCCCAAGAGCTTGGCTCCCTTTTTTTACTAGACCGGTGGTTGTGCATGCCTTGGCGACGTCTTTCGCCGTAGACTTTCCGTAGTCGCTCCCTTGGGAATCTTCGCAACTCGTACTAATCTCTTTGTGTCATCTTTTCTAGCCGAGTTTCATGTTCGCATGGCGAGGTGGGTCTTTAGCAATCGCCTTTGAACCTTGGGCTCGTTATTGTCACGACCTTAGCTTTTGGAGCCATGGTACCTTGCGATGGCCCCGAACCCTGGGTTCTCCACGCTAGCTCTTGGAGCTAGACTTTTAGTGGTACCTTCGTACCTTAGGCTCTTTGCCGCGACCATGGCTCTTGGAGCGATGGTGCTTTGTGGCGGCCCCGAACCTTGGGTTCGCAATGCTAGCTCTTGGAGCTATAGACTTTATGTGGTACCTTCGTACCTTAGACTCTTTACCACGACCATGGCTCTTGGAGCTATGGTACTTTGCGACGGCCCCGAACCTTGGGTTCGCCGTGCTAGCTCTTGGAGCTAGACTTTACGTGGTACTTTCATACCTTAGGCTCTTTGTCGCGACCATGGCTCTTGGAGCTGTGGTACTTTGCAACTGCCGCGAACCTTGGGTTTGTCGTGCTAGCTCTTGGAGCTAGACCTTAAGTGGTACTTTCGTACCTTAGGCTCTCTGTCGCGACCATTGCTCTTGGAGCTATGGTACTTTGCGACGGCCTTTGAGCCTTGGGCCCACAAACCTAACTCTTGGAGTTAAGATTTTTGCTGCAGCAACAAAGCTTGGACCTTGGGTTCTTTAGTGTTGCTCACACGCCTCATTACCCATGTTGCAGGTACGATAGAAGGTGTAGATTTTTTATCACCGAGATGATGGCACCCTGACTTGGTGGAGCTTAGGGTTTCCTTGTGCTCAAGGACCATCTTGATATAGTCCAATCCTCTTGGGATGCAGACTTTTGTTTGACCATAGTCTTGGTGGTATTTTGCCCCAAAGGAATCGAGGTCTTGTTCGCCGAGGTATTTGTCCAGCGGAGTCCAATCGCATTGAAGCAAGGACCTTGATTGTCTGGCAATCTTGGAGGTGAGCCCCCTAGCGAATCTTGACGAGATTTCCTTGTTTTGTATGTTGCCATCACAACTTGGTTACGCACCATGTGACGGGTTTTGTTTGCGCTTGGCAATCCAGTCAAAGATGGTGTTTCAACCATGTCACCGAAGCTTTTGTAAGGAGGGGACATCCTTCATGGCGTTCGATTTATTGACGCTCTTGGGCACAAAACTCGAGCTCATTTGCCTATCTTCGGTGAGCATTTCTTCCTTTATTTGCTTTGTCCACCTTTGGTGAATGTTTTGACACCATTCTTGCCTTCTTTTCCAGGTACCGTGATACTTGTATCCGGTGTTTCTAGAGTTGACATTGGTGCCGACGATAAAAGGAGGAGGCATTGGGCTCTCTCCAAGCCATGTAGGGTGCCGTAGGCTACCCACTCCAAGATCGAGACTTGGTGATCGGCTTTCTTGCTTCAAACTCTTGTTGTTGAGCCATGAAGTCTTAGCATGCGCCTTTAACCTTTGGAAGGTTCGAGGCTTGCTGGAGGTTGTTAACCTCGTCGCACTTTCAAGCCCTAAGGTTGTGATGACCTTGTTGGGCGAGGAAGTTCCTCGGGAGCACGGTGGTACTCATTGGTCCAAAATTCCTCAATTTGTGATGAGTTTCCGACCTCACCCTTCCGGAGGGTATTTGGGAGGTATGAGCTTATGTCGTCCTTGGAGTCGACAAGTCACCTCTGATGCTTGCGTATGTGCTTTGCACATTATCCTTTTGACATAGCCTTATGACTTGCGTGTAGCTAGCCATATGCCTGGAATGCATCCATTTGTTTCATTCCATGTATCGCTATGTTGTTAACATTAACAAAAATGTCAACTTTAGCTCAACATGTGTTTGTGAGTACTACATTTCTTCCTTTGCGGAATATTATGTTTCCTTGGTTTTATACAGCTCGCGATCGATCGCTATTGCTCGCACATTGTGCTTTCAATTGCTGTCGCCGTTGGGATACGACTCGGCTTCGGTGCCTTAGGTCATGGTTACGAGCCATGGATCCTGGTACCCTTGCGAGGGTCGCTATCGATATGCCGGTAGTGATCCGGACATTTCGACCTGCCGTTCGGGAAATTTCATGCGGAATTCTCCCTCTTCGGACTTCAGGAAGCTATGCTTTCCCGCGATTATTATGGAGCCATAACTCGGTTACTATCACACAGGCCCGTGCGTGACGTCTCGCGCATGGGTAACATGGTTCTCCGAGGTAAGTTAACTCATGCATAACTCGCTTATTTACGGTTCTCCTTAAATGCGTTTTACGGAGCTTCCGGCCCTCGAGGGACTTGGTTCTGCTTGGTGGATGGACTCAGGGCACACTAGGATCCACCAAGGAACGGGTTGCCAATGAGGCAATTATGTCCGGAGACATTTTGGGAGATGCTTTGAGCCAACGTAGGCCTCCTAGCATTCCTTGGCAAGCGGCACAGGGGCAGCAACTCTTTCTTGAGGAGGAGTTTCCTTTCGCGGGGGTGCCACTTGATAAGGTTCTCCTTTGCGGTGATGCCGCGTGGGAAATACCTAGGTTGGTGTAGGCTTCCCATCATAAGTTTTGAGAGCGGCACTTGGGCAGTGACTCTTCACGAGGAGGATTAACCTTTCGCGGCGATGCCACGTGACAAGGTTTTCCCTTTCGGCGACGGTGAGCCTCTTTTGAGTGCCCACACATGCCAAGGTTACACATATGATAATGTGCTACCTTATTTTTTCCAAGGATGATTGTGCTCACATCCCTTTCCCTTCTTTTTGAGGAGATGGCCTCGAGGGCGCTTATAATCCCTTGGCGAAGAGGCTGGCTTGGCACTTATACTCGCTCGAAGGGTCGGAGGCGCATCCTTGGTTACTTCGGCCTTTTTAGGCATAGAAGTGGCAGCTCATTGCCGGCTCCAGGCATTGATGAGGAGTTATCCCTTTATGCTTTCAGGATGGCACGCGTGCTCTCATTATGTCCCTCTTGGCCGCGATGCGGCAAGGTACTTCCCACTTAGGGCCGAGCTCGTGCTAGAGCTTCGGGTCGAGGTCTTCTCGGAGGAGAATCGTTCTCGTCGTTCTCGTACCCTTGTTTTGTATAAGCGAGTTGCACTCTGCTTATAAGTGGCATGCTTCATGAGGTCTCTGTCGGCAGTTTCCTCAATTTGATGCTCTTCATTTTTCGCGAAGGCGAGGGCGGTGGTTTCTTGGAGCCCTTTCCTCTTGAAGTGAGCGCATGGCACTCGACTTCGACCGAGAGCATTGCTTTTGCTCCTATGCACCAAAAATGATGGGTGCTCGGCCCTGTGGACTGGCTTGCAGAGGTGCGTATTCCTCAAACCACACCCTTGACGAGCCTATTGGCTCGCATTCCTCCTTGCTTATCATTCTTTTGACTGCTTGGCGAAGCCCCCTACAGGGCGAGTGTGTTGGCTCTTTTGACTACGCCGTTTGTCTTTAGATAAGCCATGGAGGAAGTTCAGTATTATCTTCCAGATGGTCGCCGAGTTTTGTGGATTCCGTGGAGTCTAATTCTTGCGGGACATCATTTTGGCGAAATGACGTTTTTCCTGGAACTTTTGGATGACTTGCGACACAAATCCTTCAGGGAAGTGTTTATGCCTTGAGACACAAATCCTTCAGGGAAGTGTTTATGCCTTGATCTTCTCGGATAAGTGGCAATTGATTATCCTGTCACCATAACATGTCCCCAGCCCCCGTTGCATGCGAGGGGAGGGCCCGAGAAGGTCTGTTCCCTTGCGGGCAAATAGCCATTTCGTCGGGCTATATTTTTTGAATAGGTTCGGTCGACCCTGCGGGCACGACTTAGTCCTATGTTAGGAGAGGCTTCGAGGGGGTCGTTAGCCAAGTGCTTGGGCCGAGCTCGTCTTCCCAGGTCACTTATAGTGAGAGATCTTTCGGGGCCACCTTGGACTTGGGCCGAACTCGTCTTCCCAAGTAGCGAGGTTAGGATACCGTCAAGACTCTAACCTGATCCCTCTACTTTGAGTCGAGGCCGTACTAGACGACCCGGAACCTCGAAACTAGGCTTCCTAAGGTGCGTCCCCGAGGTCGTGTCGAGACTAGGCTCGACCCGAGCACTCAGGAGCAGGCCCATTAGGTTGCTCTAGCCCTCTCCCCTGGTTTGGGCTTTGCATCATCGTTGGCGATAGAAGCTCTAGTGCAAGGCTTTTTTCAAGGTCGTGCTTGGCGCAAGATGGTCGCCGCATATTCCGGAGTAGACCTTGGGTAGGAGTTTGGCTCCTTGGTCGAGGGCATGCATTTAAGCAAAGCGGCGACGCCCTTCTTGTGTGGGATGCTGTCGAGTAGGATGTACAACCCGGTTTTTGTAAGCAGAGTTTTGGCGTCTTTCCAGGCGTGGATAATTGGAGTCATCCAAGAAGGTTGACTATCGATGACCATGCTGGTCATTGAAGTTTCGTTAACGGTATCGGCTTCTTCCTTTATGGACGGGGCGCGAATTACTTTGAATAATCCACCGGGTGGCAGCGGTTGTTTGGAACCGGCCATTCGGGCTAACCTGTCGGCCAAGTGATTTTTTTCCTCGTGGAATGCGTCGCGCCTCCATGCCTAGGAAATACCGTTTCATCTTGCGAACCTCTTCGATATACTTCTTCATCCTTTCATCAAGGCATTGATATGACTTGTCCATTTGGTTTATCACCAGTTGGGAGTCTCCTTGGATGGGGAGGCGTCGAACCCCATTGCCTTGGCCAATCGAAGTCCGAGAAGGAGCACCTCATATTCTGCCATATTGTTGGTGGCATTAAAGTCAAGATTGGCGGCGTACTCCAAGATCTTGCCTTCGGGGCTGATGAGTATGACCCCAGCCCCCGCACCGTCGAGGCGCTTAGAGCCATCGAACCTCATTATCCAATGTGGTTTGGGGGGCTCAGTCTTGGATGCGATTTCTTCGGGCGGGGCTAGTGTAGCATGCCACTCGGCCACAAAGTCAGCCAGGACTAGGGATTTTATGGCCGTTCTCGCTGTGAGTTCCAGCGAGAAGGAGCCAATTCCGTTGCCCATTTGGCGATTCTTCCGGTGGCCTCCTTATTGCCGAAGACTTCCTTGAGTGGGAAGGTAGTTGGCACCATGATGGTATGGCCCATGAAGTAATGACGGAGTTTTCGAGAGGCCATGAGGAGAGCGTATGCGATCTTCTCGATCTGGGTGTATCGATCCTTTGCTCCTCCCAAAGCTTCGCTCACGTAATATACCGGGCATCGTAACCCGTCTTCTTCCTTCACGAGTGTTGCGCTTACGGCGACCGGAGTCGCGGCAAGGTATAGGAGCAAAGGCTCCCCCTGCTTTGGGCTCGTGAGAAGTGGAGGGGTTGACAAATAGGTCTTGAGATCTTCGAAGGCCCTTTGAGCTTCATCGGTCCACTCAATGTTGTCGAGGCTTCTCAAGGCTTTGAAAAAAGGAAGACCCTTCTCGGCCGACCGGGCGACGAATCGTCCCAAGGCCTCCATTCTTCCCGCTAGGCATTGCACATCTTTGACGGAGTAGGAGGCTCCATCTCTAGGATGGCCCAGATTTTCTCCGGGTAGTCCTCGATCCCTCGTTGTGAGACAAGGAAGCCCAAGAGTTTTCCTCCTCGAACTCCGAATGCGCACTTCTCCGGATGGAGCTTTACGCCATACTTGCGGAGATTGTCGAAGGTTTCTTGCAGGTCCTTGGGATGTGTCTTTGCAATTTGACTTTTGATGACAGCGTCGTCAACGTAGACTTCGGCGTTTCTCCCCAATTGTTCTTTGAGTATGAGGCTGACGAGGTGTTGGAAAGTTGCGCCGGCGTTTCTCAAACCAAAAGGCATTCTGCGATAGCAGAAGGTGCTGATGGGAGTGATGAAGCTGGTCTTTTCCTCGTCTTCCTTGGCCATGTGGACTTGGTGATACCCTGAATAGGCGTCCAAGAAGCTCAACCTTTCACATCCCGCCGTGGAGTCGACCAGTTGGTTGATCCGACGGAGCGGGTAGTCATCCTTGGGGCACGCCTTGTTCAAGTCGGTAAAGTCGATACACATTCGCCACTTGCCGTTGGCTTTCTTTACCAAGACTGGATTGGCTACCACTCGTGGTGCCAAACTTCTCGGATGAGCCCGGCGTGGGAGAGTTTGGCGATTTCTTGCTTGATGACTTCGCTTCGCTCGGTGGAGTGCTTCTGAAGCTTTTGCTTTACGGGAGCCTTGTCGGGTCTCACGGCGAGGCGATGCTCCATGACGTCGCGCGGGACTCCTCCCATGTCGGAAGGTGACCAAGCGAAGAGACCGGAATTCTTTCGAAGTAGGCCGACGAGTTCTTCCTCGAGTTTACTCGGGAGGTCAGCTCCAATCTTCACCGTGCGCATGGCGTCACCTTGGGAGACACGTACTTCCTTGAGTTCTCCTTCGGAGAGGGGCTTAGGGATGTAGCGCTCCAGGTGATTGGTTTCGGATGTTCCCGCGTTCGAAAGCATGTTAATACTCTTGGATGATTCTCCCTTTTCGGCGCACTTGGTCTCGTGGCGGTAGAGTGTCTTCCTATCGGAAGATTGCTCGCCGCGGACCGTTATCATGCCCTTTGGGCCTGGGATCTTCATGCAGAAGAAGTTGTGGTGGATGGCGGCGCAAAGACGGTTTAGTGCCATCCTTCCGAGGATGGCGTTAAAGGAAGCCTCCATATCCCCCACGTCGAAGCGCACGAGCTCGGTCCGATGATTTGTGGCGTCTCCAAAGGTCGTGAGGAGCTCAATTTGTCCGAGCGGCTGAATGGACTTCCCTGGCACGAAGCCGGTGAGGGGATAAAGGGATGGCTGCAGCGAGCCGTTCTTGTATCCCCCTTGTGGTTCCATCAGCTTCTTCAACATGCTCAGATATAGGATGTCGGCGGAGCTTCCACCATCCACAAGAATCTTCTTGAGCTCACAATTGGCGACGATCGCCATCACAAAGAGGGCGTCGTCACGTGGGAAGCGTATCCCCTTGGCATCTTCTTCGGTGAAGGCAATTGGCACGCTCGCTCACTTGGGTGGTGGTGTCGGGGTGAAAGTTCCCACGATGTTGACTTCGCGAGCATACTCCTTGCATTGCCGCTTTGATCCCCATCCTGTGGCGGAGCCCTAGAGTATTACTCCGACGTGATGTGCGGGTTCCTGGAATTGGAGGTTATTCTCCTTGGGTGCTGGGTCAGTGACAAGGACGTTGGCGGGGCGTGGAGCCTCGGGTGTCTTCTCATCCTTGCGCCGGGCAGCATTCGTGCCTGGAACTCTTCGCGAGCCGCGATGAGAGTGTTGCACTCTTCGATGCTTTGGCTTGCCGAGTTGTGGATGAGGCATCTCCTAGTTCCTCCCTCGGCGGGGCGAGGTGGCTTCTTGGGTTGCCAAGTCTTTTGGGATGGTGTTTGTCCTTCGATGGCGAAGATCTTCCGGGCTTGGTCGCCGGGGGCCTTTTTCCCCCACCTCCTCTTCTTCTTGGAAGATGAAGCAGGCGCAGGGGGTTTGTCGGACGAGGGAGCTCCTCGGGAGTGGCGCGCGGCACGTCCTTTTTGGTGATGTCCCCGTCTTCGCCCCGGGCGTATTCTTGCAAGATTCGATAGAGCTCCTCGGTCGTCTTCAGTGGGTTACGACTTAGGGCCCGATTCACTTCTCCTTGGAGAAGGCCTTGCATGCATGCGTCGATCACGATGGTCGATGGCGGGTTGGCAATTTGGCTTCGCACCTTCGCAAAGCGATGGAAGAAGCTTCGGAGTGATTCCCCCGGCTTTTGTTTCACGGCGTACAGCTCATGAGCCTGCACGGGTTCTTTGAAGTTTCCTTGAAAGTTGGCGATGAAGACCTCTTGGAGGCGCTCCCACGATTGCACGGAGTTCATCCCTAGGTTATAAAACCAGGTTTGCGCCATCCCGGTGAGCGCGAGTGGAAAGAGGTTGCACATCTCGACGGGACCTCCACCGGCGGCCCGTATTGCGGTGGAGGTAGACATCCAAGAATTGAAGAGGATTTAATTCCCCGTCATACGGCCGTATTGTAGGCGGCTTGAACCTTGGCGGAAAAGGAGCGTCTTGGATCTCCCGCGTGAGCGGGTTGCAAGTCAGCCGATTCTTTTGGTTCCTTCGGTGGCGAGGTCCTCCCTCGTCGCTTTCATCGCTAGAGGGGTCGCTCGGAGAATGATCTCGGCGTCTTCTTGGGGGGTCGGAGCATCGACGGGAATTCCTTTAGCCGCCGGCACGGGCTCCAGACTCCGCCACTTGCTCGTTCCCATGCACGCTGGGGTCTCGTTCCCCGCGAGGCGCGGCTTGAGGCGGTACCTGGTTGCCACCTTGCTCGACCCCGGCGAGGGGAGCGAGGGGCGCTTGTGGTGCACTCGCAAAGCGAGGTTGATGCTGAGCGTGTGCGACTTGGAGAGTGCCTTGCAGCGGCAGCCCCCAATAGAGATGATACCAAGGAGCTCCATGGGCGATCGCGACGAGCGCCAGCGGAGGCAATCCCGGTTGGAGGGGTCGTAGGCTGGGACTCCTTGGTTTTCCGGCGTGGATCCTCTCGATGCCACATTGTTTCCGCTTGTAGGTTCCGAGGGCAAGGTCACTACCGATTGTAGGGAAGGTGACGTGAAGCCCATCAAGCGAGGCATGCCGAGTTCCGTATCCCCTGCTGGGGCAACAACCGTAGGCAGCTCACCGATCCTTGCCACCACGGTTTCGAGCACCTCGGTTCCTTCCGGGATGGCCGGTAGCGAAGGGGCGACCACGACTTCCGTCTGGGCGACCATGCTTGCGGCGACGTCCGAATTGGTGAGGATTCCTTCTTCCTCGGGAGCCCTCGAGGCACTTGCTTTCTTTGTTTGCAACCGTGTAGACTTCGTGGCAAGTTGGGGACCCGATGAAGTAGGCTTCGTCGGGGCCATTCAATCTTCAATTGCGGCGAGGGTTCCCCACGGTCGATGCCACTGTTGTTGTTCTCGACAACAATTAGAGTAAGGGGTGCCAATGCTCGATGGCACAAGTGCGGGTATAAAGGTAGGGCGTGTACGCATACCTTATAGCGAAGGTCACCGTACGCTTGGACAAGTTGACACGTCGATATTTTTTTAATAGGTTCGGTCGACCCTACGGGTGCGACTTAATCCTATGTTAGGAAAGTCTTCGAGGGGGGTGTTAGCGAAGGGCTTGGGCCGAGCGGATCTTCCCAAGACACCTTTTAGCGAGAGATCCGTCGGGGCCGCCTCGTACTTGGACTGAATGCGTCTTTCCAAGTATCGAGGTTAGGATACCCTCGGAACTCTAACCCAACCCTTTCTCCTTCAAGCCCGTGCCAACCAAGGTTAGCTCGGAGCCTCGAAACTAGAGTCCCCTAGAAGGCTTCCTTGAGGCCGATCGACTTTCAGTCGAGAACGGCGCGCGAGAGCGAACCTTAGAGGGAGCACTCTAGCCCTTTCCCCTTGAGTTTATTCAAGTGAGAGTGAATGATACATGCCCACATGGGGGTATTTATAGCCTAGGGGTCCATGACAAAAGACCATGGTTACCCTTAAGGGAGAGAGAAAAGTGTGTACAAAATGGTAAAAGTAGCTCTTTGGTCCATAACTTTTGTGTGCACCATGTGGAAGAAAGTAAGGGTTTGTCCATGGCCCACCATGGACCAAAAGCCTCATCCCAACACCTTTCTTGGCCCTACTCCACCTCTTTCCACACTTTTGACCATGGCATGGGAGGCTTGACTTCCTTTGACCGCGCCTAGTTGGCTTGACAATGTCATGTTGGCATTTTGACCAATCTTGGGAAATATTGACTAAGTCGCCGCGTCGTAGGATTTGCGGCCTGGCCCATATAAGGGTTTTATTTTACTACAACAGTTGCTATGCATGATCTTGAGCTTGAGCAGTTAGATGTGAAGACTGCATTTTTGCATGGAGAGCTTGAGGAGGAAATATACATGTACCAACCTGAAGTGTTCATAGTTCCTGGTAAAGAGAAGTTTGTTTGCAAGTTGAAAAAGTCCTTTTATGGTTTGAAACAATCTCCTAGACAGTGGTATAAAAGGTTTGATTCATTTATGATCTCACGTGGCTTCAGTAGATCTCAATATGTTACTTGTGACTACATTAAATTTGTTGATGGATCACCTATATACTTACTGTTATATGTTGATGACATGTTAATTGCTGCCAAGAGCATCAAAGTAATCACTACTTTGAAAGCACAACTAAGTAGTGAATTTGAGATGAAGGATCTTGGTGCTGCTAAGAAAATCCTAGGTATGGAAATTAAAAGGGACAGAAAATCTAGGTTGCTATTTCTTAGTCAGCAAAATTACATTGAGAAAGTAATTCATCGTTTTAATATGCATGATGCAAAGTGTGTTAGTACTCCTATTGCTTCTCATTTCAAGTTGTTAGCGTTGCAATGTCCTACTTCTAATGAAGATATTGAGTACATGTCACGAGTTCCCTATTCTAGTGCTGTTGGTTGCTTGATGTATGCCATGGTTTGTTCACGTCCTGATTTATCATATGCTATGAGTTTGGTCAGTCGTTACATGGCTAATCCCGGTAAAGAACATTGGAAAGCTGTTCAGTGGATTTTCAGGTACCTCCGTGGCACATCCAATGCTTGAAGTTTGGCAAGACTGATGAGGGACTAGCTGGCTATGTGGATTCAGATTTTGCTGCCGACTTGGATAAGAGGAGATCCCTCACAGGTTATGTGTTCACGGTAGGTGGATGTGCTGTGAGTTGGAAGGCAACATTGCAACCAATTGTTACTCAATCTACAACCGAAGCAGAATATATGGCTATTGCTGAAGCTTGCAAAGAGTCTGTTTGGTTGAAGAGTTTATATGCTGAGCTTTGTCAAGATGTTTCTTGCATTAACCTATTTGTGACAGTCAAAGTGCTATTTACCTTACTAAGGATCAGATGCTCCATGAGAGAACCAAGACATTGATGTCAAGTACCATTGTGTTCACGACATTGTTGCATAAGGTAAATTGAAGGTAAGCAAGATCAACACTCATGATAATCCTGCTGATATGATGACAAAGCCTGTTCCTATTGCTAAGTTTGAGCTATGCTCAAGTTTAGTTGGTATAACTATTTAGCCCCTAGTGGTTGTTGGCGCCGAAAGTGTTTTCTTTGTTGTTGTTCATGCTACAAGGAGGAATTTACTATAAGAAGGAATTTGTCTCAAGGTGGAGTTTGTTGGCTTGTGATCCAAATCCCAGTGGCCGGAAGTTCCGGCCCAACTTCCGGCCATTTCAAGCACCGGAACTTCTGGTCCAACTTCCGGCCGAACCTCCGGCCGCTCTTTGTTACTTTTCGGGAAATTGCGGAACTTCCAGATATTCAAGAATATGCGGAACTTCCGGCCTCCAACCGGAACTTCCGGTGTGCCCGTTACGGATCTGACTTGCCCTAATGCTCCTGCTATATATGCCCCTTGTATGCTGCCGTTTTGGGAGGAGTTGAGTTCGTGAAATCTCCCAGGCGTTGTAAACACTCCCATATAGTGAAGTTTCGCTGGCTGGCGCCCGTGGTTTTTCCCTCTCGTTGTTTGAGAGGGTTTTCCACGTTAAATCTGTGTGTCCTTGTGCTGTGATTTTTTCTTCGTTCTTGCTTGTCGCGTTCATAACATCCCTATGACTGACGCCTTCTCACTTGCTAAAACGACATCTGACCATGTCCCATATGTTGTTAAAATTGGTACGAATTCACCAAAATCTCAGATCTTCAGATTTGAAAACCATTGGATGAATATCCTTGGTTTCTTCCAGCTTGTTGCTGATGAATGGAACAAACCTTCTTTTATCACTGCTGCTGACAAAAGAATTGCTTCTAAACTGGAAGAGCTCAAAAAGATCATGAAGAATTGGACCAAAATCAAATCTGATCTTCATACCCAGATTGATGAGCTTAATGATCTCATTCTTCCGTTGGACCATATTGAGGAAGTCAGGCAACTCATCGATAGAGAAGCTAAACTTAGGAGTGATTGTAAGAATCATCTTCAGAATTTTCTTGATACACAAAAATCCTACTAGAGACAGAGAGGCAAAATCAAGTGGGCAAAACTTGGAGATGAAAACTCTAAGTTCTTCCACTCCTTGGCCACTATTCAGAACCGTATGAACAAAATTTCTGTGATCAAACGTGATGATGATTCATTGGAATATGAACACGATGGCAAGGCCTCACTGTTCTGGTATGCTTTCAGGGACAGGCTGGGTAAATCGGATGGTCAGCATATGATGTTCCCTCTCGATGAACTTTTCTAGAATGCTCAGGACCTCAGCCTGCTTGAGGCACACTTTTCACATGATGAGATTTATCAGGTGGTTCAGAACCTCCCAATTAATAAATCCCCTGGTCCTGATGGATTCAGTAATGAATTCATGAAGAGATGTTGGCCCATAATTAAAGATGATTTCTATGACCTATGTCACCAGTTCCACAAGGGGGAGCTTACGTTGGACAGTATTAACACCTGGTTCATTTCTCTCATCCCTAAGAATAACAATGCCATGAGTGTGAATGAGTTCAGGCCAATCTCCATGCTTAACTGCACACTTAAGCTTCTAACTAAGCTCCTTGCCAATAGGCTTCGGGACTCCATCATGCAACTCATTCATCAAAATCAATATGGCTTTATCAAGTGCAGAACTATACAAGATTGCCTTGCCTGGGCATTTGAATACATCCATGCATGTCATAAATCTGGTGAGGAAATTATCATCCTTAAGCTGGACTTTGAAAAGGCCTTTGACAAAGTAGAGCATGCTGCCATTTTACAAATCCTGCAGGCCAAGGGTTTTGGAAGTAAATGTTGTAGTTGGATCAAGTGTATTCTGGACTCAGCTACTTCACAAGTTCTCCTCAATGGCATTCCTAGGAAGATGATCCACTATAAAAGAGGTGTAAGACAAGGAGATCCACTGTCACCACTGCTTTTTGTGTTAGTTGCTGATCTCCTGCAAACTATTCTGAACTATGCCATGTTACATGGTCAGATTGCCAAGCCTATTCCCACTACTGAATGTCCTGATTTCCCTGTTATTCAGTATGCTGATGACACCCTCATCATCATGCAGGCTGACACCTCACAACTGCTTCTGCTACAAGATATACTGCTTCAATTCCATGCTTCTACAGGCCTAAGAGTCAACCTTGAGAAATCTAGTCTTATTCCCATCAACCTTCAAACTGACAAGGCTATGGAACTTGCTGCTATATTTGGTTGTCAAATTGGGGCACTTCCTTTTACATATCTTGGTCTTCCGATGGGTAATACCAATCCTAAAATTGTGGAATTTCTCCCACTAATCCAAAGAGTTGAGAAGAGGCTCACTTGCTTTTCATCTATGTTGTCATATGGGGGAAGACTACAACTTGTAAATTCTGTATTATCTGCCCTACCATCCTACTTTATGAGCAATTTCCTTCTTCCTGCTGGAGTGATCTCACAGATTGATAAATACAGAAGACATTGTCTTTGGCGCGGGCAAGATCTTACCAAGAAAAAAACCCCATTAGCTGCATGGGAATTGGTATGTAGACCTAAGAAGGAAGGTGGCCTTGGTGTCAAGAACCTGATGACACAAAATAAAGCTCTCCTCATGAAGAATGCCCACAAATTCCTCAACCATTTTGACTTGCCTTGGGTTCATCTTGTTTGCGAGCTGCATTATCCCCATGGCAACCCTATGATCCAATCCTGAAAGGGAAACCTTGCCCCTGTATGGGTTTTGATGAATGATGACAACATGGTTGAGGAACTAATGAGTTACACGGAGTGTTTCAGGTTTTAGTTCCTCAGAAGAGTTGGTTTAGCCAGCATCGACGACCCCTAAAAATTGAAGTACAGGTACTGGCTTGAAGTATGAAGAACTCAGTGAAGAACGGTGAAGAATGTGAAGCGTAGCTTTCTTCATAGGTCTTTCCGTAGCTTTCTTCGTTTCTTCGCCATTTGAAAACTTTAAGTCCTACAGTCCTATCCGTCCGTAGTTTGAAACTTTTGGTTGTGTTGAAGTATAATTAATATTGCCTCTTGCATGAGGATTCTGCAATGCCTGTAATAAATTTAATCTTCATACATTTTCGTTCCTCATGCATGCATGTTTACTTCAATACTTGTTGGTGCTGCATCCGTTTACTTCAATTTATGAGCATGTATGAATTCTTATTATTGCTGCTCTAACCTTGCACACAATGCACACCCTTGCTTCTGAAGAATATGAAGATTTCCTCACACTCCAAAAGCTCTTTGCACTTGCATTCTTAAATAGTGCATATCTTCAGGGAGAGTCTTCATATAACTCAGAAGCTAAAACCTTCACACTTATTTTTCTCATCTTTGAAGCTTTAACCAGTGTTTTCATCAAACACCAAAAAGGGGAAGATTGAAAGGGAAACCTTGCCCCTATATGGGTTTTGATGAATGATGACAACATGGTTGGGGAACAAATGAGTTACACGGAGTGTTTCTGGTTTTAGTTACTTAGAAGAGTTGGTTTAACCAGCATCGACGACCCCTAAAAATTGAAGTACAGGTACTGACTTGAAGTATGAAGAACTCAGTGAAGAACGGTGAAGAACATGAAGCGTAGCTTTCTTCATAAGTCTTTTCGTAGCTTTTTCTTCACTCGAGTATAGGAACGCCGTACTATTAAGGGGGGTTTGAAGTGTGGAGCTGGTTCAGGTGAAACCTATTCTTCATGTTCAGCTTAGGCGAAAACCATTTTCTATCTGAGTGTTTTTTGTCGGAGTGAAGAATGAAGCATTTCAGGCTTCACAGAAACTTCCGCGTGAAGTCTTCACTCTGATTTCAAATGTGTTTGAAAATCTTTGTCGTGTTACGCTTTGACCACGTAATCTAACCGTTGTGAGACAAAGAGATAAAGTGTGAGCTGGAGTCTCAGAGATCACTTTATCCAACGAGTCACAACGGCTAGATCGGCCGTGGCCAAGGCTATATAAGACGACCCACCCCGAACGGGTTCGGTGGTGATCCTCAGATAGTTATTTTGAAGAACACCTGAGAAAACCCTTAGAGCTGAACTGAGCATGAAAAATGGAATCCCCTCTCTAGCCGAGCACTTGAAACGTGTTACTCTTGGTGATTGGCATCACCTAGACGGCTTGGAGTCAGTGTTGAAGAGTAATCGAAGCTTGTGATTCGCCATCAACCAGTCTGTGAAGGTCCAAAGATCACCTCAAGATCTACCACGAGTAACTGGGCGAGTCTTAGGTCTTAGCTCAGGAGGATTGGGTGGACTTGTGTGTCCGCGAGTCTTGTGTGAATCAGCCCCCTCAATGCAGACGTAGGATTGTGCCAACAATCTGAACTTCGGAAAACAAATCCCCGTGTCTTCATGTCCTGGTGATATCGTTCCTCAATCTCATACTTTCTGTTGAAGTACAAATTGTTCTTACTGTTCTTGTCTTCACTGCTATTGCTTAAACTTGTTCATCTTTCTTCATTCCGCTGCTACTCTAAAATTGCTAAGTAAAATCTTTGTTGTTGAAGCACTGTGACTGTCTTCAGTCTTCAGTCTTCACTTTTGAAGAAAACTTAAAACTGGTCACATTCACCCCCCCGTGACGTACTCGATCTTTCAAATCCCCAAATGCCTCTTTTTGGTGGAGAGATATCTTGAAAACCTTGGACTGCTGCAAGAACTTGGCCACATGTACTGTCTTCTCTAGAAAATCTGTCAGTTTTTGGAAAGATAGATGGTCTGATAACATCCTTTTTGAGAGATGGCCTCAGCCGTTCTCATTTGCACATGATCAGGACATTTCTGTGCATGATATCCTTACCTCTCAGGACAGGATTGGACTGTTTGTACTTCCTATGTCAGCTGTTGCTTTTGATCAGTTCAACCAACTTACTGACCTTATTGATCAAATTCCAGTCTCTCAGCAGCAGGATGGCTGGGCACTTAGAGGGGTTGCTATTGGTTTCTCCACTGCCAAAGCCTACGACAGACTCATTGATCACATTGACATTCCTGCTACTTTTATGTGGATCTGGAATTCTTGTTGTCAACTTAATCATAAATTCTTCTTATATCTTATGATCATTGATAGGCTCAACACCAGGGCCATGCTTCATCAGAGGCTTACTCTGATTACACTTGTGTTCTCTGCAATGGCGTGCATCTGGAAACCAGGGATCACCTTTTCTTCCATTGCCAGTTCTCCATCGCGTGCTGGAGATACATATGCCCCGCATTCACTCCACAACTCAATGTGCATCGTAACGTCATGGAGCTCAAGAGACATCTGGATGTTCCGTTCCATATGGACATTGTTGCCCTGGTTTGTTGGAGCATTTGGAGGACCAGGAATGACTGCATCTTCAACAATATTAGGCCGTCCTTTTATCGGTGCCGGCATATCTTCAAGGGAGAGCTTAATCTTGTCTTTCATAGAGCCAAAAGAAAGACTTACTCTAATTTCAAAGATTGGATTGATAGATTTAGATGACATTTCACTGCTGGCTCGATAATTTTTCATTATTGGCCTTGTAAATATTTTATTTTCATATATAATATATTTGCAGTGGATCATTGATCCATTGTTTTCCCTAAAAACAAAAATGTAGTCATGTACTGATTTTTTAGTCTTTCCAGTGTTCCCTGTTCTGACAAGGTGTATTGCCCCTCGGGCTTCCTTTTGGGAATATATTCATGTGGAAATTCCACGACCCCCCATCTCTAAAAAAAAAGAGGGAATCAAAACAGAAAATCTGAACACTCCCGTGGAAGGAATTCAACAACCAATGATGACGATCAGCGAGCAATTAAGTCGAATAGAAGTGTTTCTGTGGGCACATGGAAATCCATTGCAGCCACCGTCTCCTCCAGAAGTAGCGATTCAAGGTACATCATGGTGGAATTCAGGTCCACAACATTTGGGTAGCCACTATCCACATTATCCAATTTCGGTCTAGATGATCTTCATGAAGGCCAATGAAGCGTGAAGTACGGCCTTCACCTGGTGCAATAATGGCTAGATCTAAAGTTTTCCGCAAATCATTAACCTTTTTGAGAGGATAGCATCAAATGTGATGTCTCCTAGGAGGTAATTGACACGCTAGAGACGTTTTATACTAATGCGCATGTATCCATTCATGCAAATGATGGGGTTCCCCACCTTCTTGGAAAAAAAATATTGTGTTTTGCTAATAGTTACTGTTGGGCCACCCTCTACATGGAGGTGAACTTTCAGCCCATCAAACAGCCACAAGCCTAGTGCTTGTGAACCGTTGATCTCAACCCCATCCAACGGCTAAGATTGCTCTTCTTGTTGTATATAAGGAGAAGAAGGAAACCCTAGCCACCAAAAAGAACCTTAGTCCTGAGAGTGTGGCTGCCATTGTGAGGGCAAGAGAGCGCAACACAAAGAACACAACCTATGAGAAGAGAGGAAGAAGTAGCTAGAGCTGATTTCTGTCTAGATCGGTGACTCCATACCGGTTGTCTTCAAGCTGGTGGTTGAGGACTCAAACGTGTTTGGATTGGCTCCAAACTTGGTGAGCTTGTTCCTTACTTTGAGAACTTCGATCTGGTTGGCCGGTTTGAGTGTTGGGTCAGAGTAGCATCAGATTTGAGAGTGGTTTCGTCAGCTTGGTGACTGCAGTTTCAAAACAGAGTAGTTTTGGTAGACGAACAGTTATGTAGGCAAACTGTGTCCGATTGAGCTGAAATTTGGAAGGCTTTTTGAGGACTCGTGGATCTACTTGTCTGCAGAATTTGGTGCTGTCTGAATCAGCGGTTTAAGAACAGTTGATAGAATACCGAAGGGGACAAAAGCTGTGTCAAGTCTGCTTTGTTGTGGTTCTACCTCTCATGGTTGTTATTGTGATTACCGGTTGGTAATGTGCTGAGTGTGTTGTACATCTCTAGATGTTTTAGAGAGACTCTTATACTCATTTGCACATCCACTATGTGCAAATGAGGAGGTTTTTTTACTCCTCACGTTGAGGAGGTTTTTCCACATTAAATCCTTGTGTCACTTGTGCATGTTGATTGTATTTATTCCGCTGCTTACTTGTTGGTTGAAACTATCCTCAAAATTCATTGCAAGTTGAGGGGATTGTGATTTGCTTTATTGATGTCCCTATTCCCCACAGTTCCATATCAACTCCACAAACCGCAAAGAAACTTTTATAGCAGTCACCTTGTTATTTATCACTACAAATATGTTTTAGTAGAGAAATATATCATCCCTTGGTCATGAAGACCTTTACACGAAGTCCAAACCGTTCTATTACAGTACATACCTATCGCTTGTGGTACTGCCTCATACTAAAACAATCACCTCCATCCACATCTATAAAAGGGGTGTTGCAAAAAAAAGGGCGGCAAAATTATGACATACATAAGATAGACCATGCAAAAGACACTAGGTGATTCGAAATAGGTGACTGACGAACATAACATCGTTTTCCTAATAGCTCATCGAACTAAGTGTCGGGCTTCGGATAGCATCAAGCTGAGAGAGAGCAGCCTCGATCATCTCCTTTGTCTGGAAGCGGTCCATATCATCCACCTGAGAGAAACGAGGTAACTTAAGTCAAGAGAGCTAATACTGATTTAGATATAAATACAAGGATGATGATAGAAAACAAAGACTATTGGTCATCTTCATTATAATTGATTCATCTTTTATACTGTAGATAAACATGTGTCGGTATTAATTTATTGAAAGATTTTCCTAATTCCACTGGTGTCAGGTGACACTAGTGCTTAGTACATGCCAACTAAGGTCCCTGCATAAATAAATCACTGTAGCGCATATCATCCTAAAATCAAATCTCGGAAACGAAATTCAAAATCATATACGAGATCTTTCTATGGTTTGAAACCACACAAATTGGAATCCAAAGTTTATATATTGTGTGTGATTCTTATATTTAAATGTAGTCCAAATCTAAGTTTTCTACTCCGTAGTATTGATTTTTGCCGTGGAGCCTGCTCTTAAATGGACCTGCCCTGAGCCAGTCCAGGGCGTGAGGTCGTGTGAGCCGAGACGATGGCGCTTCGAGATAGCAAACGAGTGGAGAAGAACCACGTGCGGTTCTTTTGGGAAGCAGGCATCTCGTTATCAATCAAATTTAGAAAGCAAAAATATCTGTGGATGGATGGAAAGCAGACAAAAGCATCTTCCAGCGAGCGGGAGCACGTGCAAGTCGTTCTCCACGGCTGCTCCCCCAAGCAGCACGTTGATGTTGATGCTTCCGCGACAATTGGCATCAAAACCACGTGCCGATCATGTATGTCAACATCGTGGTGCTGAGGCCGATGCATCCATCCCGTGCTTAATGATTGACATGTGCTAGTGTTGTGGATACTTAAAACAAAACGAGACAGATCACGCGGGACCAAAACTGGAAGCCCTGCTGCTGTGTGGATCGGGGATGATGTGGCGTCCGTAGCCGTAAATGCAACAGAGCAACTTCCTTTTGACTAGAAACATGAGTAAGTCTGCCCAAAAGAGGACGTTTAAAGTGGTAGAGTGCGATGGTAAAAGTCAAATTCAGCAAGAATCAACCCCCACCAGAGAGTTGAGTCGAGTCCGTGACGTCAGGGCGCCCCACGTCATCTTGACATCAAAGAATGGAAAACAGAGCAATCTCACGGACAGTGGAATTGTTGCTGCAACAGTGAATTGGTGTACCTCGATGAAGAGCGTGTGCATGAGGCATCCGGAGACGGAGGTGATGTTGGCGGTGATGACCCTGAGTCGGAGCTCCTCGAGCAGGCGGCACACTTTGGGCATGGCGTCCCGCTGCTTGCTGCACGTCACGCTCACCACCAGCACCTTCTCCCCGACCTCCGACACGCGCACCTCCAGCACCTCCACGGGCGGCGACGGCGAGGGCGCGGTGAACAGCGCGTCGTTCAGGGACGACACCGACAGCGCCCGCTTCACCTTCTTCGCCGAGCACACCTGCTCCTCCATGACGCCGCCGCCGCCGCCGTACTCCTCCGACTCCACCTCTGCCGCCATCCGCCGCTCCTCCGCCTGCAGCTTCTGGATGTACTCGATCGCGTCCTTGATGATCGACGCCTTGTCCATCTGCAACCCACAACCATCAGAAATTCAGAATGCTGCTCTCGGGCAATGCCGATTGCAACCACGGACGGCGGCTCTGTTCCGTGCTCTGCTCTGCTCACCTTGGTGATGTTGGGCACGACGCTGCGGAGCGCGTAGAGCTTCTCGTTGAGCTTGCGGCGGCGGTCGCGCTCCATGAGGATGTTCTTGTTCGCCCCGCCCGTCCCCGTCGCCGTCCCAGCCCCGGGGGCCATGGTGGCAGCCCCCGCCGGCGCCGAGGACGAGTGGGACCCGTCGGGCGAGCTCGAGTCGTAGTAGGACATGGCGTCCTCCGTCGCCCCGGCCAAGATGCTGTCGACGAGCTCCTCCGACTCGAGGTACCGCTGCGTCTCCCAGTAGTAGGCGAAGCTGTCGCCCATGTCCGACTCCATGTCTTCCTCTGTTTCCTCGCTTGCTGCTGCTCTGCTTTCGCGACTGTTGGTTTGGTTTTCAAATCTTTGGCTCACTCTTTGTGCAGGTGCTCGCTCAGTTGCGGCTCTCGAGCCGTTTTATAGCGAGCTGGCAGGTGACGCGGACGCGCTCAGGTCGCCGTGTCCGCGTGACGACCAGGCGGAAAACGTGGGGAAATACAGCCACGGCCACTGTCGCGCACGCGCAAGCCAAGCCAACCCACTACTCCTGCTGGCCCGCCCGCGCGAGCACAACGTGCGCCATTTCTTTAATTCATTTGCTAATCTCGCACATGTACCAGTACTACTCCGTTTCCTGGTGCCGGGACCACGAGTGCCTCTTCGTCTTTATCCCATCAAACAGAATACTCGTTCCTGTGATATCTATCGTGTGTCAGATATTTCCACATGGTAAAACAAACAATATGATTGTTTTTTGGCAAAGGGAATCAGAGAGAATGGCAACTTGAGAGGCACCGTGTGTTAAAACATTTGTTGTTTCGTGATAACGGAAGTTTAGGATTAATTATGTCAGGGAGTTGAGAAACATTCCAACATTTAAAAAAACACCACTGAGATAGAAATTCGAAGAGAATTGATTGCCGAAAATAATCTCGTCCGTTTATCATAATAACTTATGTAATGTTCCAAAGTTAACACCCGATGAACTCAAAGCAAACAGGAATATAATTTTCTCATCAATTCCCACGTAATTTTCCATCACATACCCATAAGGGATAGGATTTACAAATCATTTTTCATATTTAAATATATACATCAAAAACACACTTTTCCAATCACTTTGCTCATGATTTAGTTCTGAACTCATGTTGGATCGCTGCTTTTAGCACAGTTTTCTCCTTTTGTTTTCACATGTGGAATCATCTTTTTATAAAGGGGAAATTGGTTAGGGGACACCGTTATTTTGTGGTTTTCGATCAAACACACCGCCCGAATGTGAATTTGCTGGTTACCATTACAATTTTGTGGCCATTTGCTGAAACACACCGCCGGTCTAAAAACGGAAAGTTGACCTTTCGGGGCTGCTCATGACGTTTTTTATTTTTGCTTGGGAGGGTTGAGGACGAAGCCCCTTTTATAGCTGTTCAAAATCCAATCGTTATGACCAATTTCAGTCAGACCGGTACCTGGGCGGAGGCAAACTAGACTACCGGTATACGCAGCTGGATTCCAGTAGCATTTGAGTACTGAACCAGTACCTGGGCAGAAGTTCTGCCCACCGGAACCTCCCCTTAATTAGGCGGTAGTACCGGCTAAAACTGAAATTGTTTGACAGATTTCGCAGGATTAAAGTAACTCTCAACTCAAAACTGGGTTTAGGCTTTATGTGGGTGCAATCTAGTAGATTTGTGTACGTGAAGTTGATTCACCCAAAGCTTTCCCAAATGGACTCACTCTTTATAGTACGGATTTTCCTACGACTCGATAAAATAAAAAGGCGCAAATCCTGATACGTTTCTTTCCTTTTTGAGAGCGATGAATCGTGTCACAACACTAGTTATCAAATATGAAAACACTTGGCGCACGATTAGTCCACAAGTTATGTTATCATTAACACCAAAACTCATTAGGGATCGAAATGACCTTTCAATCTCCCCCTTTTTGGTGCTCGATGACAACACAACGATTTACAAATAATATGTAACAATGAAGCTTAGTAAAGATATGCAATAAGCTTAACACAAGTGAATAAAATATAGACGGGCTCCCCCTAGCTATATGCACTATTTTGAATTTGCTTTTGGAATGCAAAGTGCACATATATGCTAGGATCAACGCTCCCCCTAAACTTTATAAGCGAATAGTCAATTGCAAAGGATCAAAGATATTTCAATGAGAGCTTCACAAAGATATGTAAGATTCATTCATATAAGATACAGAGCATAGCATACCTTCAAGAGGCATAACAAAAGTGAATGAACCCTACATGGACTTATCCAAAAATATATATGGAGCAATGCTTCGATGAAACATAATGGGTTAGATACATCCAACAATTGAAATCATACCTTTTGCAATGAGATCACGCCATGGAGCAATTCTAGAAGGGCAAAATTAAAAACATCTCCACAACACAATTAGTAAGACATGATATAGACATAGAGCAAATATGCATGAAAGTATAGGCCATAAAAACATAGCACGTCATAGGTATAGAGTAAAACATAATAACACCAAATGACTTAAGCCATAAAGACTCATGCATATAAAAGTAACCATGTCTCAAAAACAATCCCACGAAGGGCATACCTTTGCCAAATAGATCATGTGATGGAGAAAATTCTACAAAGGCAAAACTAAAAGCATCTCCACACGTGATTAGTAAGACATGACATAGATATAAAGCACATATGAGATATAGCAAGTCACAATAGGCATAAAGCATATCACAAAGTGAATATTAAGCACATGACTAGCTATTGCATCTCAAGCATATAAATTAACATGTCTTACACACATTGTATAAAAGCATAAGGACCTAAAAAGGTCACCATTAGTTCAAAGCAATGACACAAATGGCATAAATATATGTATCGATCAAACCACACAGAAATAAAGTTCACAAGCACCATCAAATGAAAAGCATAAAGAACCAATCTTGTGACTTAAAAACCCTTGCAAATCCCCGCAAGTCTAGCAATCTAAAACCTCACCACTCTCCCTTAATCTCTCCTAGACTTCTCCAAACCTCTCCCCCTTTGGCATCAAGACACCAAAAAGGGAAGAACGTCCCAAAAAGGAGATCAACCGGAGGCTACGGAGGCTCCATCTTCTTCTTTGTCTTGGGGGTCATCTTCTTCATATTGGGTTGGAGGTTGAGGTGGAAAACTTCATCTTCATCTCAAACTCCATAAATTGATTTCCATTCTTCAAGGGTATCAAATTTGATTTGCTTCCACTAGCAACATCCACATTGAGTGCTAACATGTTCTTTTGATTGAAATGGATGATCTTTGCATTCTTGTGGGCTTCATACATCTTGACTTCATTGGCTTGTTGGATACACAACACTTTCTTCATTTTCCTTTCCCATTTTTCCAAACAAATACTCATCTTTGCTTGGGCCTCTATGTGTCAAAAACACAATCATCACAATCACCCAAGTCACCTTCAAAACTAAACCTCGACTCGGCAAGCTTCTTCAATTCTAAGATCTCTCTTTTTTGGTCACTTTCTTTCCATAGCCTTGCTTGAGCTAGCACCTGTGAAAGATCTCTAGATATGAGGAAATAGATAAGCACACAAACTCCCAGAAACAAAGCTACTCCAAGACTAGATTCCACCACTAGAAATTGCAAATTCTCGCCAACCACACTTAGGGTTCCAAAAACAGAACTCTAGAGAATGGAGAATTGAAACATTATTGGTATTCATGGTAGAGGAGATGAAGGGAAACAGTTTCCTTGGAATAGATCTTTGGGAGGACCGGATAACCGCTGGATCCAAGCATTAGCTTGGGGAGTTCGCCAAAGAAGAGAGTGAAGGAACTATAGGGTTGGGGGCACGGATGGAGAAGGAAGAAAACTCTCACTCGACCAGCCCCAGCCCATTCACTCTTTAGAAATCCACTGTCGGTGGTTGTATCGCCCTGTGAAGGGTGGTTGTACCACCGACCGGTAGTACCGCCTTGGGAGGAGCGGTAGTACCGCCCTGGAATGGCAGAACCTCCTAGTTTCAAACACATGGAACTTGTGCTTTGAGAATAGATGGTTTCAAAGTAAGATTAAAGGCTGAGGATAAGATGCACACAAAGGATATAATATGGCAATACACACTCAAATTGCAAGTTGCAAATTAAAACCAACTATGAGTGTTTTTTCATAGATAATCATATAATGACATATTGTCTAGATATGAATGAATTCCAAATAAGAACCAACTCCTCACATGAGGAGGTGGTGGCCTAAGCCACCAAGTTTGAGTATATATGATCTTGACAGCGCGAAGATAGTTCTTGGGCTCAAGAACCAAAACTCACATTTAAGCACAAAGTAAATAAAACAATTTATGCATAGTAGAAGTAGCATTTGCCCATGAATAGAGCTATGCTCCCCCTACATTCATGCCTACACCAAAACAAGATAAATGTCAACCATGGGTAGGTGTGCAAGTTCATCATACCACATTACTTGAATCTTATGATATTTAGCTCACACCTCAATTCACATAATCTTGCTTCGTCAAGTAGCTTCATGAAAATATCCGCTAGTTGCTTGCTGATGGCTACAAATGAGAGCTCAATATATATCACCACGTTCCACATGCACTCAAAAGAGATGATGACGAATCTCAATATGCTTCATCTTGCTATGTTGCACAGGGTTGTGGACAATCTTGATAGCATTCCCATTGTCACACAAAAGAGGCACACTTTCACAAGTGATTCCAAACTCCAATAAGGTTTGTCTCATCCATCACAATTGTGCACAACAACTTGCGGCTGCGACGTACTCGGCTTCAGAGGTAGATAGAGACACACAATTTGCTTCTTAGAAAACCAACACACCAAGACCTACCAATAGATTGGCAAGCCCCGGATGTGGACTTCCTATCCACTTTGTCTCCCAGCCAATCCAAATACGAATATGCAATAAGCTTGAACCTTGATTCTTTAGGATACCATAATCCAAAGTTTGACGTATGAACCAAATATCGAAAGATTCTTTTGACCGCCACTAAGTGACAATCTTTTGGTGCGGATTGACATCTTGCACAAACACCCACACTCAACATAAAATCCGGTCTAGATGCACAAAGGTAGATTAAAGATCCAAACATAGGACAATATACCTTTTGATCCACATATTACCATTGGGATCGAGATCAAGATCTTCATGTTGGCATTGGAGTCCTTGCACTCTAAGCAATATCCATCTTGAATCTCTTGAGCATGTCTTGGGTATATGTAGCTTAATTAATGAAAATCCCTCCTCTCAATTGCTTGATTTTGAATCCAAGGAAGAACTCCAATTCACCCATCATACACATCTCAATCTTATCGGTCATTAGCTTAGCAAATTGATCACTCAAAGCATTGTTAGAATAACCAAATATATATAATGCCATCCATATATAGTTGGCATAGAGACAAATTACCACAAAATCTCTTAGTAAAAAGAGTGGGATCAATTAGCCCTATTTCAAACCCACAATCCACTAACAACTCTCTAACGTGCTCATCCCACGCACGTGGAGCTTTCATAAGTCAATCGAGCGCCTTATCAAGTTTATAGATGTGCTTAGGAAATTTAGGATTCTTAAATCCCAGTGGTTCTTTGACATACACCAAATCATTTAGTGGAACAAAGAGAAATGCACTTTTAACAACCAATTGTTGTAACACTTTGAAGTTATGGTGAGATGCATATCCAAGCAAGATATGAATTGAATCACGGCGAGCTACGGGAGCAAAAGTTTCACCGTAATCGATACACGCGACTTGGTAGAAAACTTGAGCCACCAATCTTGCCTTGTTACGAATGATTTGCCCAAAGGCATGTTGTTTGTTCTTGAATATCCATTTGGTCCATATGACATTCTTGCAATCCTTTGGCTTCTCAACCAATGACCACACTTAATTCGTTGTGCTCGAAGTTGTTCAATTCTTCATGCATGGCATTAAGCCAATTCGGATCTTCGAATGCTTCATGTACCTTTAGGGCTCAACACAAAGAGACAAAAGCATGATGTGAACATGTGAAATCATAGATGATGTGTAACATTGGCAAATGTTTTAGATGAAAAATTGATGTGGATACTTTCGATCATATGGATACTTATCTGATGACATGTATCTTGTTTGGACTTAGTGCTTTGCTAGTGGTGTGTTGATCCATTAGTTTCTTATGTGAAAACATGGCATGAGTTGTGTGGAACTTACCCTGAGTCAAGTCGTGGACTTGTGCTCGTATTGGTTATTTGTGTGCTCGCTTTCAGGTGTTGCCGGAGCTAGAGGAATGTGGTTGATGACGGGATCGAGGGAAGAAGCTTCGGAGAAGCTGAGGTCAAGGATCGAGGTCATGCGGGACGTTCGTGCGAAGGAACAATGGAAGTGAAGTCTACGACGATCCCGGAGGGCACCGGTTTGTCATACGTTGTTTATACCGAGATGTACGGTATTGGAGATATTCGACACGTGATGGTTGAGTTTTGAAGACATCACAAGAAGAGTTGATGGCATGGAGTGGCATCGACGTGAAGACATGTAGGTCCAGCCGTGGCTGGATGAGAGCTGTTTAAAGATTAAACAGTAGCATCATCAAGATGGCGTCTGACGAAAAGTGGTCCACATGAAAGTTGTGAGCATCGTCGGGATGAACAACTTTACTTTTGGAGTCATCTCAATCCGAGGTCGTATGCCGGCCCCACGGGCAGAATACCGACCGGGACAGATGAGTTCGTGTTGGATTCGGACTCGGTTTAGGGTCGCGAATTTTCAGGTTTGAGCAAGGACGTGAGGGAACTCAGAGCTTTGGATCTAGATCAATTCTTGGAGAGCTCTTTGATGCATGGTTGCATCTTTTGTAATCGATCGACATCGTTGCAATAAAGAGATTCGTTGGCGGTGTCATCTCAGTTCTTCTCGGATCTTTTGTAATCGATCGACATCGTTGCAATAAAGAGATTCGATGACAACTCCGGCGCCAGCTCCTTGGAGACTGAATGCGCCGTCGAAGTAGAGGACCCAGTGGTCAGGGCCAACTGGTTCCCAATGGTCCTGAAAGGATCAGCGAGAACCTGGCTGCTCCACCTGCCCGCCGGGTCCATCACCACTTGGGCAGACCTGCGTGAGCATTTTGTGAGCGCGTTCCAGGGCGGCTACAAGTGCCCCAGAACCATGGTGGAACTGCACACCATCGTGCAGAGGCCGGGGGAGACGTTGCGGAGCTTCGTCAACCGCTTCTCCAACCTCTCCTACTCTATCCCGGAGGTGGAGGCGGCTGCCATCGTCAACACCTTCGCCATCAACGTCCGCGACCTCAAGATGCGCGAGAAACTGAGCACGCATTGGATCCGGATGACGCAGGATCCATACGCCCTGGCGCAGTAGTGCGCCATGGCCGAGGAAGGGCGCTTAGCGCCCGAGCTAGCAGCCAAGGCTGCCGCGAGCCCTGGCGAGGGTTCGCAGAAGAAGGGTTCCCGCAAGCGCAGCGGGAAGCAGGTTCTCGTTGCGGACTCGGGGGCTCCTGTTGCGAGGCCTGCAAAGAAGGCCTCGCCGGGTGGCGGGTCTGGGGCAAGCAGGGTGACGCGCCCCGCTGCCCCATCCACAACAACTCCACCCACGACGCGCAGGACTGCCGCATCCTGCAGGGGATCAAGCAGCGGCGGGAGCAGCGCCACGAGGAGTGCCGGGCTGCTGGCGGCTACTTCAACTTCGGCGACATCGGACATCTCTCCCGAGATTGCCCGAACGACCCTAGAGCGGGGCCGAGGCCTGCCGGCAGCGCTGCCGGCAGAGACGAACCCTAGGGGGGACGTGGCCAGCCCCGCGCCGGCAGAGAATGCCCTCCCCGGGGACGCGACAGGGCTCGCGCTGAGGAGCAGCTCGAGTCCGACTGCACTAGTGGCGACGAGCCAGGCTTCCAGGAGCCTCGCGGCGTCGCCTGCATCCATGGGGGAGCCTATGCTCTCCCATCCCATGCCGCGGTGAAGCGCCTCACCCGTGACGGGTGCGCGTTGTTGCCGGACGCGGAGCCGCAACAGCCGCTGAGGTGGTCGCATGTGCCGATCACCTTCAGCGCTGACGATCACCCAGCGCGGCACCTGAGTTCAGGGGTAATACCCTTCGTCGTCTCACCGATCATCAGCAACATGACAGTGACCAAGGTACTGGTGGACAACGGAGCGGGGGTCAACTGCCTGTCCGCCAGGCTGGTGGAGAAACTCCAACTGCCGGTGGAACAGCTGAAGCCCACCGAGCCGTTCCGGGGAGTAAACCCCGGGATCGTGTGCCCCCTAGGGCGCATCACGCTGCCGGTGATCTTCGGGTCCCGGGAAGCATTCAGGACCGAACATATAGTGTTCGACGTGGGACACACCCCGTTGCCCTACAACGGGATCCTTGGTCGGCCAGCGCTGATCAAGTTCATGGCGGCTACGCATTGTGCCTATGGCGTGATGAAGATGCCGTCCGTATATGGAGTTCTCTCCATCAGGTGCGACCTCAGGGATGCGGCCTGGTGCGTCGGTGAGGTCATCAGGGCCGCCGCCGCAGCCGACTCCAGTGACGAAGACGTTGCCGGAAACGAAGGCTCGCCAAGCGACGGCCCGGCAATGAAGAAGGCCCGTGCTACCCCGCAAGAGCTTGCTGGGGGAAGCACCGGCTCGAGCTCATGCCTCGGCAAGGGACAGAAGCTCCGGGAGGAGGCCGCCAAGGTGAAGAAGTTGTCCCTCCAAGCCGGCAACAAGGAACGCATCGTCACCGTCGGTGCGAACCTTATTGCCGAATAGGAAAGCGCCCTCGTCACTTTCCTCCAGGAGAATGCCGACATGTTCGCTTGGGAGCCTTCGGACCTTCCCGGAGTCCCTAGGGAGGTGATTGAGCATCGGCTCGCGGTGCGTCCGGACGCCCGCCCCGTCAAGCAGAAGGTTCGATGGCAAGCACAGGAGCGCAAAGATTTCATCAAATAGGAGGTGGACAAACTCCAGGCCGCCGGGGCAATTAGGGAAGTTCTGTATCCCACTTCGTTAACTAACCCTGTAGTAGTGCCTAAAGCAGAGAATAAGCTTCGCATGTGCGTAGATTTACTGATCTAAACCGTGCATGTCCCAAGGATCCCTTCCTTGTACCCCGTATCGATCAAATAGTTGATTCTACCGCTGGCTGTGACTTGCTGAGTTTTCTAGATGCTTTTTCCGGCTACCATCAAATTAAGATGGCGGGCGAAGACGAGGAAAAAACAGCGTTCGTCACCCCGGTTGGCTGCTATTGTTATACATGCATGCCTTTCGGGTTGAAGAACGCGGGCTCAACATTCCAGCGCGCGCTGCGCGAATGTTTGGGACCCCAGCTAGGCCGGAACGCGGAGGCCTACATGGACGACATCGTCATCAAATCGAAGCGCGGGGACTCGCTGATTGATGACCTGCGGGAAACATTTGATAACCTCCGTAGGATCAAGCTCAAACTGAACCCCGAGAAGTGCACCTTCGGTGTAGGCTCGGGTCAGCTTCTGGGTTTCTTGGTTTCACACAGGGGGATACAAGCCAACCCAAGCAAGATAGAAGCCATCGAGAAGATGGAGGCTCCACGCAAGGTGAAGGACGTCCAGCGCCTCAACGGCTGCGTTGCCGCGTTGGGCCGCTTCATCTCCAGGCTGGGCGAACGCGCCCTGCCTTTCTTCAAGGTAATGAAGAAGAAGGGTCCTGTTGACTGGACCCCCGAGGCCGAAGCGGCGTTTCGGGAACTCAAGCAGTACCTGAGGTCGCCGCCCATCCTCGTCGCTCCCAAGCCGGGCGAGCCGCTGCTACTCTACCTAGCAGCGACTGACCAGGTGGTCAGCTCGGTGCTGTTTGCCGAGAGGACTGAGGCGGCACGGCAGGGGGTTGAGCAGCCCCCCGCAACCGCCTCAGACCCGGGGACCACCCCCGAGCCGGCAACCCTGGCACCGCGTAAGAGATTAGTGCAGCACCCGGTGTAATTCGTCAGCATGGTGTTGTGCGACGCGCGAACGAGGTACCCGCAAATGCAGAAGCTCCTCTTGGGGATTCTCCTTGCGTCCCGCAAGCTGCGCCACCATTTCCAGGCTGCCTTGAGCGAGCCCTCACCAACCGTGAAGCCACCGGGAGGGTGGCCGAATGGAGGATGGAGCTGTCAGAGTTTGACCTCCACTTCGCCAACTCCAAGAGCATCAAGAGTGCTGCCCTGGCGGACTTCGTTGTGGAATGGACATCGGCGAGCGTGGAAGAGCATGAGCCAGAGACCAGCCTACCCGGCAAGCTGGACGAAAACCACTGGGTCCTCTACTTCGACGGCGCGTTCGGTCTCCAAGGAGCTGGCGTCGGGTCGTCATCGAGTCACCGACAGGGGACCAGCTGAGGTTCGCTGTCCAGCTCGATTTCCCGAACTCCACCAACAACACGGCAGAGTACGAGGGCTTGCTCGCCGGGTTACGGGCAGCCATCGCCCTCGACATCAAGTGCCTGGTTGTTCGCGGGGACTCCCAGCTCGTGATCAACCAGGTGAACAAGGACTACAACTGCCCGCAGATGGCGCTGTACGTGGAGGAAGTCTGCAAGCTAGAACGCAAGTTCAAAGGTTTGCGAGTCGAGCACGTCAAGCGGAAGGACAACTTCGCGGCTGACGAGCTGTCCAAGATGGCAGCAGAGCGCCGGAAGCCCCCGGCGGGGATGTTCTGCCAGAAGCAAGCGGCTCCTTTAGTCGCCCCTGAGCCGGTTGCCGGGGACGCCCCTCCGGCAACCGAAGGAAACCCCGCAACAACAGGGGTCCATGCCGCTGACATAGCGGCATGCGTTGGCAGGGATACCCCTCCCTGGGCGGTGCAAATCGCCCGCTACTTGAATGGGGAGGCTCTCCTGGAAGATGACGTTATCGCGGAGCGAGTAGCGCGGCAAGCCAAAATGTACACTGTGGTGGATGGAAACCTCTACCGCAGGCGTGCAAATGGGGTCAAGCTCATCTGCGTGCCGCAAGACGAAGTGCGCGTGCTGTTGGAGGAGATACATCGAGGCAGATGCTCACACCATGTGGCCTCTCAGGCTTTAGCCGGCAAGGCGTTTCGGCACGGTTTCTACTGGCCCACGACCCTGGCCGACGCGGAGCGGCTGGTGAAGACGTGCGAAGCATGCCAGTTCCACTCGAAGAAAAGCAACCAGCCGGCGCAGGCCTTGCATGTCATCCCAGCCTCCTGGCCGTTTGCGGTCTGGGGGCTGGACATCGTCGGCAAGTTGCCGAGGGCGGTCGGTGGCTACGAGTACCTGTTTGTGGCCATCGACAAGTTCTCTAAATGGGTGGAAGTTGAACCAGTGCGCAAGGTGACCGCCCAGGCAGCCATCAAGTTTTACAAGAATATTGTGTGCCGGTTTGGTGTGCCTAATGGCATCATCACCGACAATGGCACGCAATTCACGAGCGCGGTGTTTCAAGCCTACTGCGGGGGCATGGGCACCAAGTTGCACTTCGCGTCCGTTGCTCATCCGAGGAGTAACGGGTAGCCGGAGCGAGCTAACGCAGAAGTGCTGCGGGGCCTCAAGACGAGAACCTTTGACAACCTCAAAGGCCACGGGAAACACTGGGTTGAAGAATTCCAGCCCGTGCTGTGGTCAATCAGGACCACACCTAGTCGGGCAACGGGCGAAACTCCTTTCGCCCTTGTCTACGGGGCAGAAGCGGTGCTGCCCCTCGAGCTCAAGCACGGATCTCCCCGAGTACGCGCGTACGGCGACACCAGCCAACACGAGCAAAGGGTGGACGATCTAAACTTCATCGAAGAGCTTCGATGTCGGGCTGCTATGCGAGCCGCGCGCTACCAGCAGGGACTCCGTCGTTACCACAACAGGCGAGTCCGTCCCGGGGGGCTCGAGAACGGAGACCTTGTCCTGCGCCAGATACACGGAACGAAGGCCGGGAACAAGTTGACTCCGAAATGGGAGGGGCCCTTCCAGGTAGCCCAGGTGACCAGGCCGGGGGCCGTCCGGCTGGAAACCGAAGATGGCTTGCCAGTGCAAAATAGTTGGAATATTGAGCACTTGCGCAAGTTCTACCCGTGAAGCGGCGGAGCCCGACCCTCAGGTGATGCCGCCGATGCATACCTCTCGAACTAGTGTAGCCGGGCAGCCCCCGTGTGTAAACCACTAGTTATTGTGAATAAAGATAAGTGTTTTTCCCTGAATTTTAAGGTTGCCTTGTTTATTTGCATGATCCTCTTTCTTCTGCCTTCTGCATTGGGCGCACGAAAGTGTCTTACCATACTTGGTTGTGAGCAGGGTGCTGCTGGAGCCTCGAAAACAAAAACCTGTTGCCGGATCTCTCTGGCACGGGACATGCAGTTGCCGGGCTTCCCGCAACGTGCTTCATAGGACATGCAGTTGCCAAGCTTCCCGCAACGTGCACCACGCAGCTGCTGCATCTGGGAAATGAATTGCTCACATCCAAGTTTGGCATCAACCATTCCGTGACTGGGGGCTGGGAGGCAGGAGATTGTGGTTAACCATACTGCAGCTCTGTATTTTTGTGAATTTCGAAAAAAAATTGCAGCACGTCGGGTTTGGTAAGAATCTAACGTGCAGGGCAAAGCTGGAATCTCGCGCACTGTAATGCTCGTGGGTCGTCCACGGGCTGTGGCGCGTAGTGGTGTCCTGTGGTGTGGAGTGACCGCACCACGAGGGACTCACCGCACTCTGAGGTAATTGATTGCGGAGGAGGCCGCCACGTGTGCCACAGTGACTTGGCATGTGGGGTGGCGAAGACCGTGCCGCACTCCGAGTGGTGGGGCGCCACGGGTGCTGCGTTGATCCATCGCGCGTGGTGGCAAAGCCCTCCCCCCACGCCTATAAAAAGGGCGCCTCGGCCATGGAACGGCCTAGAGCGCAACTAGGGAAAGGCAAGGGAGTGGGGCCGTAGAGGCGCGATGGGTGCACTGCCATCGTGCCCTTGCCGCGTCACTCCATCGAGTCCGCTCCGAGGGATGCCGCGGAGACACGGTGGTGGTGCATGCCATCGGCGCTCAGCGCCGACGGGTGCACTACCATAGTGTCCCTGCCGCATTTCCCTAGAGAGTGCCTCTATAGGCAGGGCTCGTCGCGAGGATACTGTGATGGCGCCGGTGAAGCGACCCTCCCCCTTACTAGGGTTCGATGTCTGTGCTTACTGTGCTAGTCCCTGGATCGACTCACTAGCACACACAGTTTCATGATGAAGTATACAGAAACAAATGTCAAAAGTACTTTATTACATCGCATCATCCAGAATTTAAATAGTACTTACAACCTCGCATGACCTCTTGGGCCAGCATAAACAAATACTGTTTCATCATCATAAGACAATGTTTCAAAATACTGCAGCGGAAAAAAAGTAGAACATAAGGGCCACACTACTCCAAGGTGAGAGCATGTTGGAATGTAAGCACATGACCCATGACAAAACGACGAACCTCACTCATCGTCGGATCCACCTGCATTATTAATTGCAGCCACTACGTGGTCAATACATTTGAATGTATTGGCAAGCTCACTAGAGTTATAAAGGACCTACCAAGTATATGCATAGTTCGGCTAGGGGGGGGGGGGGTTGGCTATTTTGCATAAAAGCATCATTATTCAAACCCTATCATTTTTAGACAAATAGTTTTGAATTCTATTGGACACGGGGTAGAAACACCCATGCTCCTATTAACCTAGGCACATTGAGTAGAAACATCAATGCTCGTACCCAGTTCAAACCATTCATTTTATTAGGAAATTTGAATGAGTGAGACTTTCCTTACAGCTCCAATATCTAGTTGCTCATAATTGTCCGTAACCGGGGACACGGCTAAGTACTTAGTTTGACACTCTCGAGAGGTGGTACACTTTACCCACAAGAAATCGACGTGTTAATCCCTTACTGTCCTCAGAATAGAGTAGCAACGGCATCGATTACAGGAATTTTCAGAACATATTCCCCCAAACCACATGAGGGACGCGCCCCCACCGGTCGGGCGCGGTCGGACTGGGCCGGTTCGGCCCATTTTGGCCGGGCCGGTCCGGTTTACCCCCTTTTTTTTTCTTTTTGGCCTTTTCTTTTTCTGTTTTTCTCATTTCTTTGATCTTTTTTGTGTTTGAACTCCAAATTGGTCCAAACAAATTCCAAAAAATTTGTAAAATCATGTTCTACCAAGATACAACTTTTGGAAGTAGTTTCTCTTCAAAATAAAATATGTAAAAATACATTTGCCCTATAAATGCCTTTAGGGCCATATATCTATTTAAAATAAAATACTTTTTCAACTCCAAATAATTATCCAAAAATTATGGGGTAGCTCATATTTGAAATAAACCCCTTTTATACTTGAATCTTAATGGTTTGAAGATCCAAACCTCAAATGGGTGTAAACCAAATCTTTTAAAGACTTTTGAGATTCAAATTTGAATTCAAACATGCAATTGTGGCATGATGCTCATGGATGCAATGCACATGTAAAGGTTTGAAATTTTGGGATGTTACAGCCGGTGCCGGCGTTCGCCGTTCGTTCTGGCCCATCACCACGTCTGTGCCACGGCCCTCGAGCAGTTTTGCCCCCAGGCGGCGAGGGTTGCTGCGGGAACATCAGGGCGTCCTGGCCGCCCGCCTTCGGCGGCGGTGGCAAGGAAGCTACGATGTCCCTGCTGCGGCCCTAAGACGGATTTTCCCCAAGCAGCGAGGGCTGCTGTGGGGACGCCGTGACGTCCTCGTCGCCCGCGGTCAGCAGCGGTGCTGAGGAAGTCACGGCGTCCCTGCCGCATCCCTCGGAACAGGCTCTTCCGAGGGCGAGGGCTGCCGTGGCGACGCGGCGGTGGCATCGTAGTCGGCGCTTGACGCCGGCGGCGATCCTGCCGCGGCATTCCCGCCGCATCCCTCTATCATGCGTTTACAAGGGCGGCAAACCAGGAGTGCACCTCCGGCGAATGCTTCGGGCGCAAGACTGAACGAAAAGCTAAGTACTGACACCTAAATGGCAAACCCACTAAGAACTGAACGTAATTGAACGTTGCCTCGGAACCTGCGCGTGGCTGGAGTGTTAGAAGGACACTTGCAGGGGGAGTGCGCTCCCCGTGCGGCTTCCCAGGTCTGTCCCGGGGGGGGGGGGGGCACGGCTTGGAGTAGTTACCCCGCAAGTGGAGTGGCTCTCCGCAACCGCTTGACCCCAGGTCGGCACTGCGGGTCCGTCCCGGGTCCCTGGTCTGGTCAAGGGTGAGGCGCGCGAGTCCCCGGCAACACAAGGCAAAACACGCAAAGGCTAAGGGAGCCGCCCCGCGAGGCAGCCCTGAGAACAAGGAACAAGAAATTAACTAAGTGTTGAACAATTACATAATCTAATGGAAAAATAATTGTTCAAACGGCGCAAAATGCCAAGCGCCGTCCCGGTGGTGACGGTGGCCACCGCTGCCGCCGTGGCCGGCGCGGCAGGGCTTGGTGCAGGAGCCGATGCCGGCTCCTGCGCCGCCCCCGCGATCTCGACGTCAGGGTCAAGATCAACCACGGTAGCGCCCGCTCCCGGTGCGGGCGTGCTTATGCCTACAACAACAAGGAGTGTGAGGATCGACAAGTAAAAGAGTTATCCGAAGCGGACAAGGGTAGCCAGGGCCGTTACCTTGCAAGGCAGATGGACTTACGAGGGGGGATTCCCCCGCCTCACCCGTGCTGGCGGGAGCCTCCGAGAGGCTTGCCGCGGGTGAGCTGCCGCTTGCCGAAAAAGAAGGTACTTTGTATGGTTAACTGGCAACTGAAAAATGCAGCAAAGGAGGAGCGGAGAAGCCGTACCATTCGCCGGCCCCGCCCCCGTTGGGGCTAGGTCGTTGGCAGGAGCGATGACAGCGCCACTAGCCCCTGTGTCAGTCGGGTCAGCGGCACCGCCGGCGTCCTCGTGCGCCCTCTTGCTTGGCGTGGCAGGCGGGGAGTCGCTCCTCCCCCTCTTGCTGGCGCACGCCGGCGAGACAGTCTTCGGGGGGTTGCGCCGGAGTGCGAAGCCCCGAAAGACCCCCCGAGCGGGCGGCACCGTGGGTGCCCGCGAGGTCGCCGCGATGTCAGGGGCCGACCCTGGGAGGGCTGCCGCTGCGGCCCTGGCAGCTGTTGCTGCTGAAGCCGTTGCCGGGTCGCGGATGGTCCCCGCCGAGGCATCGGCAGATGCCCCTGGGGTAGCTGCCACCGCGGTGCTGGCGGTCGCTGCCAGCGCGGATGCCGCCGCCGTGGCCCCGGTGACCCCCGCGAACGTGTGCGCTGCCGAGGTACCAGCGGGTGCCCTTGAGATGGCCGCCGCCGCGGTGCTGGCGGCCCCCGCTGGGGCGGATGTCACCGCCGAGGCTCCGGCGACCCCTGCGGACGTGGTCGCCGTCGAAGTACCGACGGGCGCCCTTGAGGCGGCTGTCGCCGCGGGGCTGGCGGCCGCTGCCGGGGCGGATGTCGCTGCTGGGGAAGATGCCACCGCAGCTACCGGGGAGATAGCCGCAGCTGCTGCATACGTCCTTGATCTCCGAACGACCAGGGGCGCATCGTCGCTATCCTCATCGTCGTCATGCACGGGGATGACTCCCGGGGACGCTGCAGCCTGGCCCGCCTCGTCATCCAGGGACTGGAAGGAGGGCCAGTTGATCTCCGACTCGCCCCCGCTCTCCTCGAGCACCTGCTTCCCGCGTGGTGCTAGCAGGGGAGCGCGGGGGTCCGGGTGGGGGTATCGTCCATCAACCGCCACTCATTGCAGGGCGGGAAGGCGGCGACGATGTCGTTGAGCGCCGCAACTCTGGCATGGAGGGAAAAGACCCCCGGCGGGAACCTCGTTGATTGGAGGGTTTTGCCGGAGATTCCCCTCACCCACACCTTGAGGGTTTCCAAATCCACGCCGTCCTGGTGGAGGCGTGTCCTGTCCCCGGGACCCATGTACATCCACGCTGGCCGGGAGCGCAGTTGGAGCGGCGCAATGCGCCGGTTGATGAAGGTACGCGCCACGTCCACGTCGGTGAGCCCCGCTAGTCGCACCGCCTTGATGTTCTCCACAATGGGGAGGAGATCGGCGTCGCAGTGGTACCTGTCCTGCCAGCCGCTGTGGGGTTGCGGCAGCTCCGTGGGCGAAAGGATGAACTCTTGGGGGTCTTCCACTCGGACCCAGCACCAGTCGCCCCGCCACTCCTTCTCAATCTTCTTCCCCGACCGGATGATGAACTCGGACTTCATCTGGTCGCGGGCACGGAACACCACCCCCGACGACATCGCTTTCGCGCTGTCAATCCGGGGGTAGAAATAGTGACGGAAGAGCGCCACCGATGGCATCACCCCCACGAATGCTTCGCAGAGGAACTGGAAGGTGGCGAGGAGGAAGAGCGACGTGGGATGGAGCTGCGCCACCCGCAGCTGGTACGACTCCATCAGCGCGTGGAGGAATAGCGAGAACGGCGGCACCAGCCCGATGAGGAAGAAGCGCCCGAACACCCGGAAGTCCTTGTCCCGGTGCTCGGCGCCCGCGGGGAAGATCAGGATCTTGGCCAGCGCCTCGCCGTTGTAGCCAAGCCGGTAGAAGGCGAGTGTGGCCCGCATCTCCCGCTTCCTCTGGTCTTTGTCGGCGGCTGCCTTGGTTGCCGCCTCGCTCCTGCTGGCCGCCGCTCTCTTCGGGGCCTACACCTCTTTTCCTGTCTTGGTGGTGGGGGGCGCCATGGGGAACGGGGGTGGAAGCTAGCAAGAACACTTGGGCGCGAGATGCGAAGGAGGTTGGAGGCGAAGGCTCTGGGAAGCAGAGTGTTTTCCCCTTATGGCAACAATAAAAACTTTATAGCGCCCGGCTGTTTGGTAACGGCCGGTTCCGTACCCTACGGGTGCGCGGGGATAACTCCTAATTAAAAGGAGTAATGCAGGGAGTGGCCTTAACTTCCTTGTTTAAGGGGGGAGGTTATGGCGGAAATCACGCGCCCACTACTCCGTTAGAACCGGCAAGGTGCTAGGGGCAGCGAAGAGACGCGTCGGTTGGGGCGTAGCCCGGCAACCGGCCAGGGGAAGAACTCGTCCGAGAACAGGTGTTGCCGGCCCACACCCGGGGTACCACCGTTGCGCGATGCGTGGGTCGCATCACAGAGTTCCCGAGAAGGCATCATCCTGGGAAGCAGTTAACGTGCTGCCAGGCAAGCCACTAGCCCGGGAGGGCTAGCGGGGCTTCGGGGAATATTCCCGCCTGTCCGCCTCCCGGGAAGTCACTTGCCGGGAGGGGGGTTCCCGGGCGCAGGCTCCCGCCGTGAGGGCAGGGCCAAGCAGGCAGAGCAGCGGCGCCACGTGGGCGCGCGCCAGGCATCCGGTGCGCAGCTCCGCCAGGGCGAGGAGTGAAGCGCACGGCGCATTTAATGAGCCGACAGGAGGGAAGTTACCCGTCTAGTCAGGTAAACAGTGGTTGTCCAGGGCTAGTTCTTAGGCCTTAGGCCCCTAGCTGAGAAGTTGGCACTCATGCATGCCACCAGCGCGCCGAGGGGGAGTTGCCCAGCCTCCCTGCTCGCCACTTGTAATCCATGCACCGTGGCACCTGTGGTATCCCCTTGGCTATAAAAGGAGGACCCCCGCCGACGGTCGAAGGGTTCCTTGAATCCTAGTTGGTTCCAATAGGCTATTCTTTGGGTTCAGCTCGATCAGCTCACAGTTAGCTTCTAGCTTTAGTAGAGCAGGGTAAGGAACACTTGGCCAGAAAGGAGAGAGTGCCCGGGAACCCACCCGGCAACATGTAAACACTTGGTTTCGTGGTAATACAAGCTCAGACAAGCAGGACGTAAGGTTTTACACCTTCGGGTTGCCCGAACGTAAAAACGTGCATGCATGTGTCCTTAGCTTGCATGCATTCTGGGTGTATCACTTTGCAGTTTGCATACGCCATCGGCCACGCCGGCGATCGCCGGAGCGATCCCCGACGCCCCTGCCGAACCTAAAACGAGGCTCTGATACCAATTGAAAGATCGGTATGGTCAACTAAAGGGGGGGTGAATAGGCGACTAACAAATTTTACCTTTTCTTTTCACTTTTAAGGATACAAGCATCAATACATGGGTTCAATAAAACGTCTAAATGATGAACACCCCTAGTATGATGCAATAGCCAAAGCAACAAGATAAATAATTAAGATTTGCAAGTAAGTAAAGGGGTAAGAATGATACCACACGCGGAGATGAAGATTTGACTCCGGAGTTCCACCTTTTGGGGAGGTGTACGTCTCCGTTTGGAGGAGTGCTCTACCACAAAGGTAGAGATGCCACAAAGGCTCACTCTATTGTCCAACTCACCACACCACAAAGGTGGGATCAGCTCTCCCAACACCACAAAAGTGAGGTGAGTTCCACTAAGTGGCTTCCTTGAGGGCGAATGCCAACCCTTACAAACTTGACCGGTGCTCTCTCCACAACTTAATTGGAGGCTCCCAATCCGAGGAGAAGGGCACGTCTCCACAACTTAACTGGAGACTCCTTCCGGAATCCACGAGCACCACCTCACAATATTAGTGGTCTTGAGGAGACACCTTCCGGCTAGGGATCCCAAAATCCCAAGAGTAACAAAATCCACAAAGGAAACAAGGGGAATCAACTTTTTGCTTTGGTGAAACCCTAGATTTTGATCTTTCTCCTCCAATCCTCAAAAGATGAATCAAAAGGGGGAACTAGGGAGGGAGATCAAGGGAAATGAAGCTCTTGTGTTCTTGGGGAGAGAGAGGGGCTTTTCTTGGCTGTGCTTGGTGAAGAAACCCGTTGGGGACGAATCCCCTTTTATAGCCCTTCAAAATCCAACCGTTACGACCAATTTCAGTTAGACCAGTACCTGGGCGGAGGCAGACCAGAAGTTCTAGGGGGTAGAACTTCTGCCCTGCTACCGGCCTCCTACCGCTATACGCAGCTGGATTCCAGTAGCATTTCAGTACCTGACCAGTACCTGGGCAGAAGTTCTGCCCACCGGAACCTCCTCTTAATTAGGCGGTAGTACCGGCTAAAACTGAAATTGTCTGACAGACTTCGCAGGATTAAAGCAACTCTCAACTCAAAACTGGGTTTAGGCTTTATGTGGGTGCAATCTAGTAGATTTGTGTACGTGAAGTTGATTCACCCAAAGCTTTCCCAAAGGGACTCACTCTTTATAGTACGGATTTTTCTACAACTCAATAAAATAAAAAGACGCAAATCCTTATACGCTTCTTTCCTTTTTGAGAGCGATGAATCATGTCACAACACTAGTTATCAAATCTGAAAACACTTGGCGCACGATTAGTCCACAAGTTATATTGTCATTAACACCAAAACTCATTAGGGATCGAAATGCCCTTTCATCTAGGGTTTCACCAAGTCACAAAGTTGATTCGCCTTGTTTCTCTTGTGGATTTCCTTTCTCTTGGGCATTTGGGTGCCCTAGACGGAAGCCGTTGCCTTGAGCTCTCCTTTGGTGTGAGGAGCTCGGGGATTGGATTGGGAGATTCCAATTGAGTTGTGGAGCTAGCCCCGGTCAAGTTTGTAATGATTTGGACTTCACCCCCAAGGAAGCCACTAGTGGAACTCACCGCACCTTTGTGGTGTTGTAAGAGCTCATCCCACCTTTGTGGTGTGGTGAGTTGGAAAATAGAGTGAGCCTTTGTGGCGTCTCTACCTTTGTGGTAGAGCACTCCTCCAAACAGAGACGTACACCGATCCCAATAGGTGGAACTCCGGTGAAATCTTCGTCTCCGCGTGTGGTATCATTTTCACTCTTTACATTCTTGCTATCTATTGTTGCTTCGGCTATTGCACTTCATACTAGGGTTGCATTCACTTTAAAGAATCTAGTGAGCCTTAAGTTTAAATGCTTTGTTTCTTTCAAGAAAAGAAAAGAAAAATTTAAAATCTTTTAGTCGTCTATTCACCCCCCTCTAGCTAACCATATCAATCTTTCACTAGGGTGAAAACGCAGGATATCAATGAGGTGCGTTGTGATTTAAGGAATGGTTCTACTACTCGAACCCCAAGCCATATCCCTGCCTGAGTGCATGGGGATCGAATCCACAATAGATCAGGACCAATAGGACCGAGTCCTCAAAAGAGCCAGAGAAGATGGTTGTTAAAGTCGTCCTCGAGAGCCTGACCTTGGTGCTTCAATCAGGAGTTACCTGGGTTAGGGTTATTTCTACCTTCATCGGTGCTGCATCCAACCTCGAATTTTAGGAAGAACCCGATATCAATACTGAAGATGTGAAGACAGAGTTCTCCCACGAGCTCACAAGGAGGTGATGCAAACCCGGGTTTGGAGACTGATGGGCCCCGACATGAACGTAGACACTTCTAGCTGCATGGTCAAGAAAAATGCACCGCTAACGGATCTTGCTGGCAGGCCCATTAGTGTGGTCTTGTATCACCTCTGACGATTGTGGACCCGTCAACGATGTCGATGTTACTATGATTTCGTATTTCTAATTAAGTCTATGCATAACCTTTGTAATTTAATCATAACCTTCACATTCTTATGCTTTGCCAATAAATCATCCTTCTATTCTATCCCGCCCTATTTTTTTTTTCCTGCCTCCGCCTGACCATTGACAACATGCATGTCAGTTATGGCTGCCGGCCATTAGAGGTGACGTTTTAAGGACCGTCAATGGTCAACTGTTCTGTAGTAGTGTTATTTTCCTAAAAAGTTATTCCTCAAAATTTCCCTGCCACTGTCGGCAGAAGTTACAAAACTGTTTTTTTTTTCCGATTCACCTCTTTGCTGAATGCATTTTTTGCAAGTGTGAATTTCTGAGTAGTTAATGAATTGATTAGCAAGAGCTAAGCATCTAAAGAAGTCGATCCATGAGAAGAATGTCCTTGGATCAAATGTTGTCCTGTGTCAATGCAGGAACGGCACATAAATGTTGCCAACACATGTACACACACTGAACTATGCACAACAACCATGGGCATCATGAGAGCAATGAGGTAACGGCCACATGTTAGTAGGTACCACCGGTCATGTCCTCTCATTCTCCATCCAATGCATCCCTCATAGAGGAACCATTGTTCTGCTGGGAGATATCTTTAATTGCAGCTAGCGGTCTCAGCTTGAATGCTTCACGGAACAAGCCACGACTTGAGCCCACTGCCTAAGTCTTGTCTTCATAAGCTTAGGGTTTTCACCTATGCATGGCATCACAACAACCGAACAAAATCCCCTCAAAATAAAAAAGTTCCAAGTAATCAACAAAATAAACATCAATTAGTACTTATTTACCTGGGCTGCAAATCTGCAATGAGTCCAGGAGCGATGGTTGGGCTGTAGGACTACCCGCTGGGCTCGAAGTGGCAGAGAATGTGGAAGTGGACCTCGTCGGCAAAGAAAGGGAAGGCAATGACTTGTTGGAGCTGGACGCCCACATCTTGGGGTTTGAGAATTGCCGGTTGACAGCGAAATAGAGGTCGAGGGCGGGGAGCGTGTCACAAAGGTTCTGGCCTCCGTTCTCCTCATTAAAGCCGAAACCAAGCTCCATGGATCCCTTGAGCTCATCAAGGTCTTCATCAGTCACGCCCTTTGCATTGGCATGCACGGTGCAAACATGGTCAGCAGCATCACTCATGTTACTCCTTTGCCGTTGTATCTGGCGCCGCCGCTTCTCCCACTTGACCTCCCGGGTGGTCTCCTTCATGGAAAGCTGCTTGGACAGCGTCCTCTTCTTGTTGTTGCTGCTGCCGATGACCGAATTTGTCCGCGTCATGCGTGGTGTCGTAGAGACGACCTCTTCTTGCTCCTTGGCGATGAAGAGCGACAATGGTGGTGGACGTGGAACGCCACGTTTCTGCTCTCTGCCATTGTTGGCCATTCTAGTGTGAGTCGGTGAACGTGTTGGCTATCGAATGCGCTGCCGTTAACGTTTCCTTCCCTCCCCCAAAGGACGGCGTGGTGTCGCCGTGTGGAGGAAGGAGAGGGGAAATTGGGACTGTTGGGAAGACGAGAGAGGATGGTGATTCTGTTTTCATATGAAGGAGGGATGGAAGGAGAACACTCCAAAAATAGGATTGTAACCCCGTTTCATTATTCCACATGCATGCCTTTTACTACCTCCACGCATACAAGATGCTTATGTTATCCCTAGCTAACCGTAAGGAATCTCTACCACTGAGTTTGCTACTTAAATTAGGATAGGAAAAATCGGCGTAGAACAAGGGAACCTAACCATGGAAAGCCTTTGAACTACATATACCTCAACCCCTGTCATTCGATGCGACGTGCAAGTTCTTACTCCTTCCGTTAATAAATTTTTGTTGACCGTCAGTTTTTTAGAGACAAACCTTATAGCAAAAGATATATATATCTAATGAAGACGGCATATCAGGTGAAAACCACCTCTACGTTGCAAATTGTGCAAACTCCATAAAAATAAGTTCAATTTTTTTCAAAAAAAACATACGAAAAATCTGTGTGCCAACTCGTTTTTGTCCGAGCTCACGCAAGCACGCATCATTCTCATGATCTACCACATGTATCAATGATTTATCTATGGGAAAAATATCCACCCACCTCCACTGCACAACTCCACTTTCTCCAATCCCCATTCCAAGGGAGCCAGTGGCATGTCATGTGTCTTCCCCTGAGTGGCATGGTGCATTATTGTAGATGGTATCAATGTGAAGGAGCATCCATAGTGAGATACTCAAGGATTTAGTTAGCAACGTACATCGTGACTAAATCCTTCAGTATCTCACTACTCTGATTTTCGGACTGATGGTATCAGAGCGAGGTTCAGGGTGGTTACATGTTACCGTTGCCTTCAATAGAACTCTCAGTAACATTGTGAATAACTACCCTTTGAGACCAGTGACATGGATTTTCCAAAACCGTTGCCTAAAATACCATTCAATATTTTCTATTGGGCATTTGCCAAACTAACTTCGCACTGGGTCCAATGTCACTAGGACCACTTAGCACAAAAACCCATCTTTTTTTCGAAAAGGAGGATGAAACCTCCGGCCTCTGCATCAAAATGATGCACAAAAACCCATCTACCTTAGAAACACCTTCTGTTTATCCATCCCATTTACGGACCATCAAGTACCCATCAGTGTTTACTTTGACATAAATCTAGTTTCAGCAGCAAAGGTCACCAGTGATGGGTCCAAAGGAGATAATATGCTAATATTCAACCATGGGCAATGACATAATGAGAGAGATCTCACTTTATTTAAATAATTACATTCTATTGAGGAGGTAGAACAGTGATAACTTTGATTTAATCATGACAATCCTCTCTAGAAAGTCTTGTGTTGATAATACTCTCCTAGACAGTTAGTTGAGAACAGCAATGAATTTGTTGACCTGAACTTCATTATAAATAATTTAATAGTAATGCCTATAGGAATAAATTTGAGAAAACCTACCCTAGGTCATTTTCCTCTAATAAAAACATTGGCATAATAATAATATTTCCACTGAATTAGACAGCACTGATATGTTGAAAACGTCTCTATTCCTTCTGAAGTCTAATAGCGTGTTTTCTTTGTTTTTTACCAACTTTAGTATTGTTTTGATACTAACCTACTAATAGTTGGAAATAATTCACAAGTTCCTTTTTTCCTCTTTGATGTGTAGGGACTTTATGAAAATTGGATGAATACCTAGAAAACTTCAACATGTGGTGGAATTAATTCGGAGACGATTCAAACCTATCTTTAGAGGACCAGTCCACAGAGTTCGTCCGATTTACCCCTTAAGATGGACTGAAACAGTAAATGTTAAAACATGAAATTGGTTACTCTAGTCCATGTCTTTCCAACACACTAGGTGATTCCCCGCGCGTTGCCGTGTGAAATTCTATATGCACATCTGGATATGATGTTAGGAGCAAATGATAATAATATGATTCAATGCAAAAGAAATATGAATATTGTAGGACAAAACGACTTTATCATTCATAACACATATGCAGCAAAGCAACATAAGTAATTTTGACGTGCATGAACATTAACAACTTCAGGGATACCGAAGTGAAGCTTCGTCAACCTGATTATTTGCAAATATTAGAAAGATTGACATACATATCATGAAATACGTGTACTTGGTGAACTATTTATATACAACGTGAAGGTGAAAAATCCTAAGTGTCAAATTAAATCATAGAATGGACCATCAAAATGGATTCCTAGTGATCTACAATACATGATGTGGACATTTTGCATGCTCATGACGTGCATGATGCGGATAGTGATGTGGACACCTTGTATGTGAAGCTTGCAAACATTAATTGCAATTAGTGAGGATCAACTTTATAGACTATATAGATATGTGAACTTCCAAATTTAAATAGAATCCTTATGCGTCCTGGGAATTCAATGGCCGATTTTGCCGTAAAGTCATAGCAATAGTCAACTCCAGACTATTGACTTTAAGAAGCAATCTTCTGTTAAGGTAAAGATTGGAGCTACGGTGCCAAATATAGAGTAGAGATGGAATAATTTTGAGATCATCTAAACTAACCAGACAGTGCATAACTTGGTACTCTGAATGAAATTCAAGGACAACATACAACAACTTTTTCAAATATTTTTATCAATTTGCAGGGATAAGTAGTACACAATCTAGTCATATCAGCATAACCAAACTATGTATTCCTAACCTACTAGGATATACTATTGACTTTGCATTTCTTGTTCAGGCTATATATGGTGACCAACTGACTGTGGTCGTTTCTCAAATCATGTGTTCAGGCTTTTGTTTCTGCGGGTACGGAGCTGATCAGAAGAAATTTCAATCATGTGATGCCTTTGCTCAATTCAGAGATGCCTTTGATTTTTCAGAGATAATCCTGTTTGTAGTTGAATATATTTTTCATCTGTTCTACTATGTCCAAACCTGAACAATTTGGTTTTTATGTATGTTGATTGTGATCCAAATCCCAGTGGCCGGAAGTTCCGGCTGAACTTCCGGCCATTCCAGGCGCCAGAAGTTCCGGCCAAACTTCCGACCGAACCTCCGGATGCTCTCTATTACTTTTCGGAAAATTGCGGAACTTCCGGATATTCAAGAATATGCGGAACTTCCGGTGTGCCCGTTACGGATCTGACTTGCCCTAATGTTCCTGCTATATATACCCCTTGTATGCCGCCGTTTTGGGTAGAGTTCGCACGAGTTGAGTTCATGAAATCTCCCTGGCGTTGTAAACACTCCCATATAGTGAAGTTTCGCTGGCTGGCGTGCGTTGTTTTTCCCTCTCATTGTTTGAGAGGGTTTTCCACGTTAAATCCGTGTGCCCTTGTGCTGTGATTTCTTCTTCGTTCTTCGTTCTTGCTTGTCGCATTTATAACAAGTGGTATCAGAGCCCCAGGTTCTGCCAAGGGTTTGCGACATGTCTACCTTGAAGTTCGATCTGCCGCAGCTGGACTACACCACACGATTCTCGTTGTGGCAAGTGAAGATGCGGGCGATTCTTGCCCAAACTTCAGATCTGGATGAAGCGCTTGATTCCTTTGGCAAGAAGGATGAAAAGGAGTGGACTGCCGAAGAGAAACGCAAAGATCGTAAGGCTTTGTCTTTGATTCAACTTTATCTGTCCAATAATATTTTGCAGGAAGTGTTGGAGGAGAAATCTGCAGCAGCCCTGTGGCTGAAACTGGAATCGATCTGCATGTCTATTGAGGATTGTTATAAACTGCAGAACAAGGAGAAAAGGAACGGTACTACAAACCGAAAGACAAGTCCGATGGTAATGGTAAGGCCGCTGTCGTTTCTACCAACAACTCTGAGGGTGAATGCCTCGCTGTTCTTGCTGCTTGTGCTTCCCGTGATGATGAATGGATTCTTGATACAGCATGTTCCTTTCATATTTGTTGTAACAAGGATTGGTTCAATTCTTATGAGTTTGTGCAGACTGGAGATTTTGTGCATGTGGGCAATGACAATCCTTGTCATATTGTTGGCGTTGGGTCCGTTCAGATCAAGACCCATGATGGCATGACACGCACGTTGAAACAGGTGAAGCACATACCAAGCATGGCAAGAAATTTGATCTCACTTAATACTATGGATTGTGACTGGTGCTAGTACGCCGGAGGGCGTAGACTTCTAAAGGTATCTAGAGGTTCTCTCATTCAGTTGATAGGTGATATGAATTCTGCCAAATTATATGTTCTTAGAGGTAGCACTTTGCCTGGTTTTGCTGCTGCCGTTACACCTAACGATTCTGATGATTGTGCAAAAATGAATCTGTGGTATATGAGTCTTGGGCATATGAGTGAACATGGGATGGCAGAGTTGGTCAAGAGAGAGCCGATCGATGGCTGCAACTTGAGTAAGCTTGAGTTTTGTGAGCACTGCGTTTATGGTAAGCACAAAAGGGTTAAATTCGTTTCTTCCGTTCATACCACCAAAGGCATATTAGATTATGTGCATGCTGATGTTTGGGGACCCTCCCGTAAGACTTCTATTGGTGGTCCTAATTACATGCTTACCATTATTGATGATTACTCAAGAAAAGTTTGGCGTTATTTTCTGAAACACAAATCTGATGTTTTTGGTGCGTTCAAGAAGTGGAAAGTTATGGTAGAAAAGCAAACTGAAAGGACGGTAAAAAATTGCGTACAAATAATGGTGGTGAATTTGTTTCTGATGAGTTTGAGGAGTTTTGCAGCAATGATGGTGTGGTTAGGCAATACACGGTTGCCCGTACTCCACAGCAAAATGGCGTGGCTGAACGCATGAATAGAACCATCATATCAAGGGCCCGTTGCATGTTGTCCAATGCAGGTTTGGGCAAGCATTTTTGGGCTGAGGCATTTCCACTGCATGCTACCTCATAAACAGGTCACCTTCTATTCCACTTGACAAGAAAACTCCCATTGAGGTATGGTCTGGTAAACCTGCTGATTATTCACAGTTGAATGTTTTCGGTTGCACCGCTTATGCTCACGTTGATAATGGAAAGCTAGAGCCTAGAGCTGTTAAGTGCATTTTTCTTGGCTATGCTTCTGGAGTTAAAGCTTTCAGGTTGTGGAATCCTGAAACTAAAAAAATTTGCTGAACAGGAATGTTGTCTTTAATGAAAAAGTTATGTATCATGATACTTTGTCCACTGATGCCTCTCGCATTGAAGAGGAGAGACTTAGAGTGCAGGTGGAGCACGTTGATGAAATTGTTGACAACGATGATGCTCAGGTTGATCATGGTAATGATGATGTGAATAATGATGATATCGTTCCACCCTCACCACCTGTTTTGCAGCAACCCACACGGTCTATTGCAGCTGACCGCCCAAAGAGGAATAAAGGTTCACGCCCACGTTTAATTGAAGAGTGTGATCTTGTTTATTATGCTTTGAGTTGTGCAGAACAGGTGGAGCATGATAGTGAACCGGCCACATATAATGAAGCAGTTGTTTCCGGCGACCGTGTGAAGTGGTTATCTGCCATGCAAGAGGAGATGCAATCTCTTGAGAAGAATGGTACATGGGATGTTGTGCCCTTGCCTAAACAAAATAAGGCCGTTCGCTGCAAATGGATTTTCAAGAGAAAGGAGAGTTTGTCTCCTAATGAGCCAATGAGGTTTAAGGCAAGGTTAGTGGCAAAAGGTTTCAGTCAAATAGCAGGTATTGATTACAATGATGTGTTCTCTCCAGTGGTAAGCATAGTTCCATCCATACTTTCTTTGGTATTGTTGCTATGCATGATCTTGAGCTGAGCAATTAGATTTGAAAACTGCATTTTTGCATGGATAGCTTGAAGAGGAAATATACATGGACCAACCTGAAGGGTTCATAGTTCCTGGTAAAGAGGAGTTTGTTTGCAAGTTGAAGAAGTCCTTTTATGGTTTGAAGCAATCTCCTAAACAGTGGTGTAAAAGGTTTGATTCATTTATGATCTCACGTGACTTTAGTAGATCTCAGTATGACAGTTGTGTCTACATTAAATTTGTTGATGGATCATTTACATACTTGCTGTTATATGTTGATGATATGTTAATTGCTGCCAAAAGCATGAAAATAATCACTACTTTGAAGGCACAACCAAGCACATTGATGTCAAATACCATTTTGTTCGCGACATTGTCGCAGAAGGTAAATTGACGTATGCAAGATCAGCACTCATGATAATCCTGCTGATATGATGACAAAGCCTGTTCCTATTGGCTATTGGCATAACTGTTTAGCCCCTAGTGGGTATAACTGTTTAGCCCCTAGTGGCTATTGGCGCCGAAAGTGTTTTCTTTGTTTCAAGAGTTGTTGATGTTCATGTTACAAGGAGGAATTTGCTATAAGAAAGAATTTGTCTCAAGGTGGAGTTTGTTGATTGTGATCCAAATCCCAGTGGCTGGAAGTTCCGGCCCAACTTCTGGCCGAACCTCCGGATGCTCTCTGTTACTATTCGGGAAATTGTGAAACTTGCTGTGAAACTTCCGGATATTCAAGAATATGCGGAACTTCCGGCCTCCAACCGGAACTTCCGGTGTGCCCGTTACGGATCTGACTTGCCCTAATGTTCCTGTTATATATACCCCTTGTATGCCGCCGTTTTTGGTAGAATTCGCACGAGTTGAGTTCGTGAAATCTCCCTGGCGTTGTAAACACTCCCATATAGTTTAGTTTCCCTGGCTGGTGCGTGTGGTTTTTTCCTCTCATTGTTTGAGAGGGTTTTCGACGTTAAATCCGTGTGTTCTTGTGCTGTGATTTTTTTTTCGTTCTTCGTTCTTACTTGTCGCGTTCATAACAATGTAAATTGAGACGACAGCAGTACCATATTTGAGAGTTGAGACTACAATTCACAATGGAATTGCACCGGTATGTGTTCTCGTATTTTAATATGATGCTTATCTAAACAATACTTTGGAGGGAAAATGATTTCCACTGGCGCTGGTCGTAGAATACAATTATACAAGTGCAAACTGATACAGAGGTAGGAAGTTTCCTGCGGGACCTAAATCATATCGCTTGAACTTCAAACAGGTAAACAGGATCCGCAGAAGTTCTGGCCGGACCGCAGAAAGAATCCCATCGGGGAAGTCTTAATTTCCCAGACGAGGAGGCGCTTGACCCGTCGTCGTCTTGCCGAGCAACACCTGGACCAGAGCGTCGAGATTGGCCTCTGCGGGCCCACCCGGCAGAGCGGCCCTTGCGGCCATGTCTTTCCACTCCGCCGCGCGGCGGCGCATCTCCTTCCCCTGCTCCCCTTCCATGGCCTCCCGTATCTTCCCCGCCACCTCCGCCCGCCGGACGTCCCCTCCGATCTCCATCCCGACGCCCCACTCCGTGCGCACGTACCTGCAGTTGGTCTGCTGCTCCGCGAAGAAGGGCCAGCAGAGCATCGGCACCCCGGCGCAGAGGCTCTCCACCGTGGAGTTCCACCCGGAGTGCGTCAGGAACACCCCGACGGCCTCGTGCTCGATCACCTTCTCCTGCGGGCACCACGTCGTCAGGATCCCCCGCCCCTCGATCGCCCTCAGGAACTCCGGCGGCAGCACCGCCGCGTCGCCCTTGACCAGGTCGGGGCGGACGTTCCACAGGAACGGGTAGCCGCTGCTCGCCAGCCCCCACGCGAACTCCAGCATCTGCTCGTTCGTCATCACCGTGATGCTCCCGTAGTTGACGTACACCACGGACCGGGGCGCGCGGCCGTCGAGCCACTCCAGCAGCCCGACCTGCTCCTTCCATAGGTTGGACCTGACGGCGACGTCGAGCGGGGATCCCTCGGGCACGACGCGGCGCTCGTGGAGCAGCAGAGGGCCGAGGGTGTAGACCGGAGGGAGGGCCTGGGCGCGCATTTCGTCGAGCACCTGCCGCTCGAGGCCGTCGAAGGTGTTGACGATGACGGCGTCCGGGAGCGACAGCAGCCGGGCCGTCTCGCGGAGGAGGTAGTTGAGCATGATGTCGCCGCGGTCCGTCGTGCGGATGAAGCTCGGGAAGTCGCGCAGCTGGAAGCCATGGCACAAGCCCGGAGGGTCGTGGGGAACCGTGCCGTCCAGGAACCCGTCGGTGAGCTGCGCCTCGTCCTTGAACGGCACGAGCCCTTGGTCCACGAGGTCCTTGTAGTAGTTGTAGGCCATGAAGCCGCAGGCGCTGGCCGTCCAGAGCGCGGCGCATGGCAGGCCGGCCTGCTTGGCGGCGGCGTAGGCGAAGGACATGACGCCGTCGCAGACGAGGGAAGTCACCGGCGGCGCGCCGGAGGCGGCGGCGGCGTCGTCGTTGAGGCTGGCGATGAGGGCGGCGACGTGCGGGAGGCAGGTGGTCATGGCGGAGTAGCAGAGCGCCGGGATGTCCTGCGTGGCGTCCGGGTCGGACGGCGGGAGGCCGTCGGGGATGGCGGCGAAGCGGAAGCCCGGGCAGCCGTGGAAGGCGTCCGGGCCGAGCGAGCCCTGGAGGCGGCGGTGGTTGAACTCGGTGTTGACGAAGGTGATGTGGAAGCCCCTGGCGTGCAGCAGCTTGGCCACCTTCAGCATCGGCGTGATGTGCCCCTGTGCCGGGAACGGCAAGCACACCGCGTGTGGCGGCTTCTTCTCCGACTCCATCTATGGAGCTCCGGCAGTTGACTTGCTGCTCACTTAACTTGCTCGTTGCCGGGCGCTGTGAGGCAGTGCAGTGCAGATGCGGACACTGGCAAGTTGGCAGAGAGTTATCTAGGCCGGGTTCAAGCTCAGCCCTTTGTGAGGCTGTGAGTCTGTGACCAGTATAGTCTCGGTTGGGGGCTGCTATGGATTACCGGAAACAAAATACAGGCCGTTAAGTGTTGACTTCTGGCTGCAGGCCTCCATTTGTCCAGCTCTTGGCCACGACGTAGACGGGGCAGCAAGTTGATGCCTGATTGGGTCATGTAGCATGGAGCGCATGGCGGATTGTTTATGCCGTCACCACATGGATGCGTGCTCCCAGTCCCAGATCGACAGGATGATCGATCGGGCTTTGCTGGCGCATCCGTTGGCCGTTGACGCCCGGAAAATTGAAGTTGCTTGTTGCATGCAACAAGGGAAATCGTATCTTCACATCTCGACAAACAAACGACACGAATGAGATCAGCTCCCGATGTGGAAGCACGTGAGGGTCCCGAAGCCAGTGGTGTCCGGCGTCGATGTCGAGCACGACACGGGGACTGTAGCGTGGAGTTGTGAACTGGGTTTCGATTGGATGTTTGTTTCAATACATAACCAAACTAGGTTATGCGACCTCACGTTGAACGACCCAGGCGCTGGACCCCTGCAGCGACCGTTAGATGTGAACCTGTAGCCAGATGCACCCAATTTTGGGATTCGCTCATTTTAGAGGGATGTGCTGCGGTTTTTATCATTATGTCTACTGTTTTTAACAATATACTGTTTTTTTTGTGTTTGTTGTTATTTACAATGTGCTGATATAGTGTTATTTTATGACAACATTGCTGTTGTTTTTGAGAAATGTGTTGTTGTTTACGAGTATATGATCAAATTTTGACATGAGTATTTTTACCCGAGTACGCATCTTCCCTAATGGATGATGGGTATGGGAAAAACTTATACCATTTGGCGGGTACGGGCATGTGTAACATGTAACCTCAAAGGGAGCAGGCAAGGATACGAGGAGGCTCGTGGTGGTTTCGGGCGTGGGGGTGGTTTCAATGACGGCAGTTTTCATGGTGGCCATGGCGAGTTCGAGGGTCCCGGGGACCAAGGTTTCAATCCTGGGTATGGCTATGGCGGTGGCTATGGCGGTGGATATGGTGGCGGCGGTTATGGTGGTGGAGGTCGGGGAGCAGGTGGTTATGGTGGTGGCGGTTTCCATCCGGGCCGGTGGAACACTCGGCCTGCAGGTGGCTTCCATGCGCGTCAGGGTGGCACTGGATCCGGCAATCGACGCCGTTTTGAGTTCCGCGCTGGCCGTGGTGATGGCGGCCGCGGTCGTGGTTCGTCCACGGATCGCGGGCGCGGTCCGGGCTCTTCGCTCGGTGCTAGTGGCCCGGTGCAGGCGTCTGGTTCGGCATCGGCAACGACGATGGCTGCTGCGGCCGATTCGACTCCGGCTGCAGTGGTGACCTCCGCTGCTGCGCCTTCGATGGCCCCTGGTGCTGGGGTCACGGCTGCGCCACTGGTGGGTTCGACATCGGCATTTGTCCCTCCGGTCGCGCCTGCGGGGGGGATGCTATCATCGGTGCAAGCGGTGTCTGCAATTCCTGTGATGCCGATGGCCATGGCGACCGGGCGCTCTTCTGCGCGGCCTCCTGCAGTGGCGAAGGACGCCGCAGGGCCAGGACCTACTTCGGCTGCCCTGGCTGCGGCGAAAGGAAAGGCAGCAGAAGTGCTGCCGTTTGTTGTGGCTGCTGATGTGGGCACTTCATCTAACCCAACAGATGGTGGGGCTGTGATCCAAGCAAAGAAAAGAGCTAGATGCTATCGTTGCAATTTAGCAGGCCACGTTTCCATGGATTGTGATACTATTTTGTGTGACCACTGTGAGTCGGCAGAACATGCTTCGGTCGTGTGCCCTCTGCTGGATGCTCCTAAACCTCAAATGACTATGTATCGTGTGGCTGATGAGGAGCTACTCATGTTTGAGATGCCGCTAACTAGCTCGTTTCGGACCAAGTTAGACAGTGGCCGTGTGGGGATGGTCACAATTTCAGGAGGGAGCTTATCTCTCGATGAGATGGTTTCTTTATTGCAGTTGTTTGTGCCGACTGAGAATTTTATTTGGGATGTCACTCTGGCTGAGAAGGATGTTTTTAAAGTTCATTTTCCCAACAAGGCGGAACTTCAGCGGATGGTTTGTTTTGGTAATTTCAAAGTTCCCGGTAGTCCGTGCTTGCTTACTTTTGAGGAATGGACAGTAAAGGTGAAACCCGTTTGGACTCTGCAAGATGTTTGGGTTCTGGTTTCAGGGATTCCCACGGAGGTGCTTCGTGATTTTCTTGGTCTGTGGGGTCTTGGGTCATTGTTTGGGGTGACAAAGGAGGTAGACATGGTGTATACTCGGCTTCATAATGTTTTGCGTATCCGTATTGCTTGTGCGGATTATAAGCGCATTCCGGCTCGGAGGTTTGTTTTGATCAAAGGGGAAGGTTTTGAGCTGTTTTTCCAAGTGGAGGCGCCGCTTGAGGTTCAGCAGCCGGCCGATGCGACTATGCCTGATGTTTCTGATTCGGATGGTGACGGGAATAATGATAATGGTAATTCTTCACACGAGGAGTCGGATGGCAGTGGCAAGCATACAACAAATTCTGATGGTCGTTCTTCTTCACCGGTCGTGGGAGATGTTTCGTCACCTCATACCTCTCAGTTAGCCTGTTCTCTGCTGCCTTCCATTCGCTTCGGTTCCTTTCCGGTGGGAGCTTTTTCTGTGGGAGCGGCAGTGCCCAGCGGACGGTGGGCAGATATGGTCGAGGAGGATGAGCTTGCGGCATCTGCTCCTCCGTTTGCTGCTGGTGGTGGTCGCCTCCCTCCTGTTGTTGCTGATCGGACGGCAACGGCAGGCGGGCCTGCTTCGGGTGGCTCGGTGGCTGCTTCTCTGCGTCGCGGGCCATCGGTGCCGGTTGCAGAGCAGTCGCTTGCTGCTGTGGCCGGGGCTGCAGCTGTGCGTGCGTCTCCCCAGCTTGCGGTTGGGGCTGGTGCAGCTGCTGCCTCCCTGCCATGTCCGGCCGTGCGGGCTGGGTCTCCTCAGCCGGGTGTCACGCGGGAGCTGCATCTGTTCGGGGGTCAACAGCAGGCGGCTGTTGTGCTCGGGCAGTCGCCCGCTGCTCCGGTTGCTCCTGTTCGTGTGTCAGCGGACATGCGAATGGGACATCTACTCCAACGGTGGCCGAGATGATTGCGTTCGGCGGGATCCAGGAGCTGCGACGTCTGGGGTGCGATCCAGTGCAAGGTTTTGTGCCCAACCGGATGGCGACGCTACCCAGTTGGAGCGAGCGGCTCGTCGGACTCGTGACCGCAACGAGAACTTTAATTTAGGTACAAATTTACTTTCAAAATTTTCGTTTGTTGAACTACCTGATTCTGAAATCATGGAGAGGGCTAGTCGTATTGGGGTGTCTCTAGGTTCTACTATTTCATCTGTTAGTGAATCGATTAATTTACTGAAGGATGTTGAGATGGAGAGAGCGCTTACCTTACTTCATAAGAATGTTGGGACTGCAAATGGGGATGTAGATGGTTTACACAATATAGTTGTCTCGAAGATTTCAGATCTCTGTGTAGACTTAGATGATGAGTCGGTTGTCATTGAGGATGATCAGTCGGATCGTTGTGTGAGAGTCACACGCCCTCGAAAGAAGAAAGTCTACGATTTCTCAACCGTTCGTCAGAGCTCTAGGATTAAAAAAATAAGACGTTATTCGTGATGAAAGGTATGTTTTGGAATAGCGAAGGTCTTCGTGACCCAGCTAAGCATCGCTTTATACATGATATTGTCCGTGAGCAGCATATGGATTTTGTGGCTATTTTGGAGACAGGGCGTTCCAATTTTTCGACTCCCTTTTTGAATCACTTGGCTAGGGGTTTAGACTTTGCTTGGTACTATTTACCCCCGCACGGCAGATCTGGTGGTATACTCGTTGGGGTTAACACAACAACCCTCCACGTCAATCAATCGGGTTGACACGGGGGATTTTTGTGTTAAATTCCAGCTACGGTCCAAGGTGGATGGTTTTGACTGGGTTTTGGTTCCGGTTTATGGGGCAGCCCAGGTGGTGCATAAGGCGGAATTTTTGGCCGAACTAGTTCGGATTTGTGAGGCGGAAGTCCTGCCGATGTTGGTTGGTGGTGATTTTAATATCATTCGCCGTCGTGAGGAAAATAATAATGATAATTTTAATGCTAGGTGGCCTTTTATTTTTAATGCTATTATTGAGAGCTTAGACTTGAGGGAAATTGCTCTGTCGGGGCGCCAATTTACTTGGGCTAGTAGACGTCAGACTCCGACTTATGAGAAATTAGATCGCATACTTTCTAGTATTGGTTGGGAGCAAAAATTTCCGCAAGTGTCGGTTCATGCTCTGCCTCGTTCAGGGTCTGACCACACTCCTTTGATTATTGATTCTGGCGATCAGGCTCACCTCGGTAATAAAGCTAATTTTTCATTTGAGCTCTCATGGTTAAGTCAGGATGGATTTTATGAGATGGTCGCCACTGAATGGGCGTCTATTACATCGGGTAACACGCCTATTGAGCGTTGGCAAAATAAGATTAGACACATTCGCCGTTTCCTTCGTGGTTGGGCCAAAAATATTAGTAGGGTTTATAAGAAAGAAAGGGATCGCCTCTTAAAGATTATTGACGCTCTTCATATCAAGGCTGAATCCATAGACCTTTCGACGGCCGAGCGGTCTACCCTGAAGGAGGCTAATGATTTCGTATCTAAGCTCCGACGGGAAGAAGAGTCGAAATGGGGGCAGCGGGCTAAAGTTAAGTATGTCCAGGAGGGAGGTAATAATACAAAGTTTTTTCACCTCATCGCTAATGGAAAGCACGGAGAGAAAAAAATCTTCCAACTCGAGCAGGACGAGGGGACAATTACGGGACAAGCGAACCTTCAATTGTTTATCTCCGATTACTACAAGAGATTGTTTGGTGCATCGGCCCCAAATTCTTTTTCTCTTTTGGAAGATCAGATCGAGGATATCCCTCAACTCTCTCCGACAGAGAATGCTATGCTGGTGGTTGTTTTTACGGAGGACGAGGTGCACGATGCAATCGTTCAGATGGAACGTAACAAAGCTCCAGGTCCCGACGGCTTTCCGGCCGAGTTCTACCAAACTTTCTGAAATGTTATTAAATTTGATCTGATGGCGCTTTTCACACAGCTTCAGTCGAGCGAGCTGCCTCTTTATAAACTTAATTTTGGCGTAATTACTCTTCTTCCCGAGAAGGAGGATGCAATTCAGATCCAGCAATATCGTCCTATTTGTTTGTTGAATGTGAGCTTCAAATTTTTTACTAAGGTAGCTACTAATCGTATTGCGGGGATCGCCCATCAAGTGATTAGTCCTAAGCAGACGGCTTTTATGCCAGGCCGGCACATTTTGGAAGGGGTGGTTGTGCTTCATGAGACCATCCATGAGCTTCATCGGAAGAAGCTGGATGGAGTCTTGTTTAAGATTGACTTTGAGAAGGCTTATGATAAAGTTAAATGGCCTTTTCTCCAACGGTCGCTCCGAATGAAAGGTTTCGATCCTATTTGGTGCAACTGGATTCTCGTCTTGTTCAGAGAGGAAGTGTGGGGATTAAGGTGAATGACGATATTGGTCATTTTTTCCAGACCCGGAAAGGCTTACGTCAGGGTGATCCGTTGTCGCCGCTGCTTTTTAATATTGTTGCCGATATGCTGGCTATCCTTATTTCTCGGGCAAAAAAGGATGGTCAGGTTGGAGGCCTTATTCCTCATTTGGTTGAGGGAGGGGTTTACATCCTCCAATATGCTGACGACACGATTCTTTTCTTGGAGCACGACTTAGCGAAAGCTATTAACATGAAGCTTATACTCAGCATTTTTGAGCAGCTCTAAGGTCTTAAAATTAACTTCCATAAAAGTGAGATCTTTTGTTTTGGGAAGGCTAAGGATGAGAAATCTAGCTATAAGAACATTTTCGGGTGTGAGTCGGGGTAGTTACCAATTCGTTATCTAGGGATCCCCGTTCATTACCGTAAATTGCTTAATAAGGAATGGAAGTCGGTGGAGGATCGTTTTGAGAAAAAGCTGGGGTGTTGGAAGGGTAAGCTTCTTTCCTACGGCGATCGACTTACTCTCATTAATTATGTTCTTACTAGCATGCCCATGTTTATGTTATCTTTTCTTGAAATACCCGTCGGGGTTCGCAAGAGATTGGATTTCTACAGATCTCGTTTCTTCTGGCAGTCTGACGAGCATCGGTGGAAGTATAGGCTGACCAAATGGAATATCATCTGTCGTCCTAAGGACCAAGGTGGTTTGGGCATTGAGTTGTTGGAAATTAAAAATAGATGCTTGCTAAGCAAATGGCTTTTCAAGCTCCTTAATGAGGAAGGGATGTGGCAAGAACTGCTACAGAACAAGTACCTTCGTGGTGACACCCTTTCCCATACGTCTATTAGACCTACTGATTCTCCATTTTGGAAAGGGCTCCTGAAAGTTAAAGATGACTTTTTTAGCCTTGGTATGTTCATCCTGGGGGATGGTGCCAGAATTCGTTTCTGGGAGGACACCTGGCTAGAAAATTCACCTCTTGCTCATCAATATCCTTCGCTCTTTTGGATTGTACAGCACAAAAATGTTTCTGTTGCTACGGTCTTTGCGTCGGTTCCTCTGAATATAAGTTTTAGACGGAACCTCGATGGACACAAATGGGCGTGTTGGCTGCATTTGGTTCGGCGTTTGATGTTGGTGCAATTTTCTGGTGAGCCGGATAAGTTTGTTTGGAGTCTTTCTTCCTCGGGCATTTTTACTGTAAAGTCTATGTACGCAGACTTTATGAAAGGACAAACGGTTTTTCATCGGAAATACCTGTGGAAGTTAAAAATTCCTTCAAAAGTGAAGATATTTATGTGGTTTCTCGACCGCAAAGTTCTTTTGACTAAAGAGAATCTTGCGAAACGGAACTGGGAGGGGAGTTTAAAGTGTTGCTTTTGTGACTCCGATGAAACTGTACATCACCTCTTTATTTTGTGTCCTTTAGCTCGCATTGTGTGGCGCATTATTTATATTACTTTTAATCTGCATCCACCGACTTCGATTACTAATTTATTTGGCAACTGGTTTAATGGGTTAGACAACAAAATTAAGGCTCATATTCGAATGGGAGTTTCGGCTTTCTGTTGGGCTATTTGGAACTGCAGAAATGATGTTGTTTTTAATAGAACCAGAGTTCCACATTTTTTGCAGGTTGTTTTCAGAGCAACCCATTGGATCCGACTGTGGGCTTTCCAGCTTCCTGCGCGTCTGCGGGAACCTTTGGATACTGGATACAACCGACTGGAGATGGTCACTCGGGATATCTTCAGCCAGACTGGCTGGCGGTGTACTAGACGTCTAGATGCATAATTTCGTCTTGTTAGAGCTATTTCGTTGGCTTATCTTTGTATCGACTATCGCTGATCAATGAATTGTATGATTTTTGATCACATTGCAATAAAAATGGTTGTGTGCATGAGACCCTTTTTGAAAGAAAAAAAAGATACGAGGAGCCTCCACCCATATCGTTACCCTACGGGTGCCATCCTGACTTAACAGTTAGTTTCATGTATAGTTAATTTATCCTTAATTTAGCTATATCCTAAAAATTGTAACGAGCAAATGTTAGCTCAATAGTCTTCAGGCGCTACGCAATGCTCGTAGTATGATCTGTGATGTGTTGCATGCACCTCCAGCATTCGAGCGGTTGATGTGTCGTCATCTAGCTGTCATGCTTCTTTTGGTTTAAATGAGAGGCGTGGAACTTGTGAAATGGTGAATTTCACCCAAGTCATGAGTTTATATAGGACAAAGCCTTCACGACGGGTCATACACTCGAGGGCAGAAGCAGTGAAAAATTATAAGAAGGGCGGACTAAGGAAAAAATTATAAGAAGGGATAAAGCAGAGATTATTGGCTAGGGGACCAAAATACAAAAAATTAGCTTGCAGTATAAATAGTAGGGACGTAAGCACAATTTTTAAATCTTAAATGGGGGGTGGGGGGGCAAAGCTCCTATTGCCCATCTGAAAACACCTGTACATACACACTTGACCCGTCAATGGCGACTCTCGCACACTAGGTAAGTGGGGATTGTGGTTCGAGCTAGAGTTATCACTGATGTGTGGCCGGATACATGTCAATGTTCGAGCAGTCACTGCTGACCTTGTTGCCAGTGAGTCGTCAGAGCTGACACCGATGGTTCTTGTTTCACGGACCAGGTAAATATGTCAGATGTATGCTAACGAGAGTGGCACAAACTTTTCAAGACTGGCGGTCCTTTAGGGACGTGGTAGTGATGACTTATCAAGAGGACTTGTGCACAGTTATCACTGACATGTCCCTATAAGAATCGTCGATGGTGATGATTGGTTAAGACAACGAGCTTTATAGTAGTAGTGGAGGACAAGAACATGAGTCCACAAAAGACGAAAAAGAGGAGGGGGATAAGAGTACACTGACATGTGGCCCCCACAAAATATTCCACATCGGGCCTAACTTCTGGGCCAATTGGGTGGCGAGTGTTTTGGTGTGTTAGATGAATAATTAGCACAACTATTAACAACTTTATAAAAAGAAAACTCAAAATTTTATCGAGGTCGTGTTTTTGCGCATTGCACACACAGACTAGTTAGGGCCCAGGATGTTTTTTAATGGAAAAACCGTACAAGAAACCTCTACTGCATAATTATGAGTATCAAGAGTTAAACCCTGCTGAGTGGAATCATGCATCCACGACACCACCACATCAAAAGATGTTTCTCGGTTTGCAGGAATTATGGGATTTTCATAGTAACATTGTTCAGTTGGGATTACAAGAAAGGTACACAGTGTTCCATAGGATTTTTTCCCTAACTGTACCGATTCTATAGGAATGAAAATGTCCACCCAGAACTCATGATTTATTTTATTTTATATTTTGTGGAAGACAAAGGGGGCTCGCTCCAACAAATCAGGTTTGGCAGTCCAAATTAAAAACAAGATCGTGGCTGCATCCTTGAGGCGAATAATATAAATAAATTATTGATGGAGTAATTGTTCACGTCAAGCATAATTCCTAAGCTTTTCCTATCGGCCGTCTAAACACATCTGGTGATGTTTTCCTATGTTTAGTTTCTTGTTCCTACTCCTATGCTTTCATAGGCTGCTTTAGTAAAAAGGATTTTCATTTTTCTCCATATGAGTTGTTTGATTTGTAGGATTCAATTTCATGGGAAATTTTTCTAAGGATTCCATCGCACTACATTTTGTAGGAAATTTTCCATCCACTCCAACCTGAAATTGCAATCCTACGATTTTCTGATTCCTGTAATTTTCCTGTCATGCGAATCAAAGAAACCCTAGGAGCAACTCCAGCAATAAAATAGCCGTGTTCCCAAGGCCGAACTCAATCCACGCGAAGGCGAGCGTGGGGAGCACGTCGCCAGGCCGCCATCACCGAGCACTTCTTCGACGGCCTGGCGGAGGAGGAGCGGCCCCGGCCGGAGTGGGACCGCCACAGCGGCCGCGCTTGAGCGCAATGGTTCGAGGACCAGCGCGACTACGACCTGTCCCGGAACAACATCGCCGGCTGGCGTGCGTTCTCGGGGGAAGCCGGGCAGCACGCTACCGGCGGTGATGGCACACATCGCCGCCGGCAATGTGCCCCGGCTAGAGACCTTGCCGCTGCCTCCTCCCCCGCCACCCGGTCACCACTGCTGGTTGGCGCGGTCCAGCGCGTCCTCCTCCTCCCGCTCTTCCTCGGTGGCGTGCACGCCGACACTGCACCTCATCAAGGACGAGCCTGAATCGTCCCGTGGGCGTTGAGCGCCGTCGCCTCCCTGCGGCCACCTCCGCCTGGTCCACCCGAAGAAAGGAGGCTTGGGAGACCCCGCCCGAGCACGAGTGCACGACGCTCGTTCTCCGCCGCAATGACGACCCGGAAGAATTTCCAAGCCAGCGAGCGGCGGAGATGTCCAGCGAGGATGATATCGACATGATCACCATGGATACCACCATTAGAACCCTATTTATCGGAGTACTTAATAACAATTATAATCAGGTGAATTCAATTATGAATTGTGTCCAATATATTATTTGCAAAGAGGAAGAGCTGCTATCTTATGTGATTTTGTTATGCAGGCATCTTATGGAACTCTATAAGTCCAAAGTGAAGATGCGGTGTAATAGCATGCAGCGGGTGATGCAAGGTGAAGCCTATCACGTATATTTTCCAACAAATCAAACGGCAGATGATTTGGAGCTTGCTACAGAAAGATATCACGAATTAAAGTTGAATCCGATTCGGGTCCGAGCTGTCAGGAGACCCGGATTTGTTTTAATCACCCAGGCCGTATCCGGAGTCCAAATCAAGCAAACAAGTACTTGTTGGAAATGTAATTACAAGACCTTTCCAACGGATCTGGCCCCACAAGGAGATTCAACGCGTGCTGACCGTGGCAGACAAAATAAGCTGACGGATCTGTTTTTCTGTTTCCTAAAGAGTTGTAGTTTGTTCGGAAAGTTAGAGATAGAATTGGATTTCGGCCTCCTTACTCAAGGTGGACGAAAATCTCTCTCGCTCCTCCTTTATATACCCCACGAGCCCCCCCCCCCCCTATGGAGCCTTGGGTTTTGTTTAGTTAAAAGTTAGCCATTGCTACTACTTCGTGTAAGCGTGGTTGTCGGTTAGACCACCTGCTTTACCGCTTTCGGAACCCCAACTTATCATCTCGTTGAGACATCGATTTAATACAGCATATTCGCAATTTAAGATTGTATTTGCTATTTATCTCGTTCTTGCTTGTTCTTCGAGTGCTTGCAGGAACAAAGACCTTCGTGGTCAAGTTGATCGTGCCCCCGCGTGATCAATAACCCTCTGGAGTTGGTGTATCGATTGCTAAGGCGCTGCCTTTTAGGCCGCAGTCGGATCGTCAACGTCACCTCTTACACAAATCAAGCGTTACCAATCTCATCGAAAGATCGGGCCACCCCCGAGCCACATGAGAGTGGCCAAGCAGGCGCGCCGGCCTGCCGCTGCTGACGTCGCCTGGTGGGACAACCTCACCGACGACGACGAGGTTTTTATTTATTTTGTATAATTTTTGCCAAGTTTAATCAAAATCCGTTCAGTTTAATCAAATGTTGCCGAGTTTTATCAAATTTCGCAAAGTTTTGTTTTTTTGAGAAAAAAAAATTGGGGGGCGGGGTGCAAAAAAAGCCCTAAAAATCGGCCGCGCTGGATGCCAAACGGGGGGCGCAGCTGGAGATGCTCTAAATTCCTCTGTTTTTGCATTCCTATGTTTCACTTAGATTTGTACACTCACTTGCCACGAGGAAATTGTTTTAAACTCCTTGCATGCCATTATCCAGGTGAAAGTGAACACGCAGAAACCACATATACATAGTTCCCTGAAGATTTCTTACTGTGAAATTTATGTCCCATGAGATATGAAAGCAAACACATAGAGCATCAAAACGAGATTATCGTAATTTCCAAACGCCAAGTTTATCCAGGGTGCGACATGGATTTACAAAGTTCTATGGGAAGTTCTATACACAAAACATAAATGATAGACAAACCAAAAGACTAACCCAAAGACTGCTGGGTCGCGACATGAGGAGCGAAACTTGGGATACGTTGGAAGGATAATGAGCATGATTGAGGCGAGAAATCAGAAGCAGGGAGATGGTGAACAGAAGAAAAAAAGAAGTATAGCGGACGTTGGGGATCACACTTTGGTCTTTTTCTTCCTGCCCTCCAACCATCTTTATGTTTGGTTGCTGTACTAGGTTGCTAATATCTGCCACACATTTTTGTCATGCATGTGATGAGGACATTCCTAATTTTTTATCATCAACTCCAATTAATGATGTTGCTGCACAAGACAAACCCAATGAAGTTAGACTTGGGCCAATAACAAGAGCACGTGCGAAGTTACTTGAACAACAGGTGAACTCACTCTTAATTGAATCTGATGTTTTAATTGATGAGAGCTTTATACCACCTAAGTCTATGCATTTATGTATGATCAGATTTGAAGATGTTTCAAGCCTTGCACGTGGAGGAGGAAAGTTGCAGCAAGATCCATTCCCGTTGATTTCCAATATCAAGAAGAGCGCGAGGGAGGAGAGAGAGGCCGGCGCACCACATGAAGAGGAGGAAATCAACCAGCAATAGAAGTTGTCTTGGCTGATGCTAGGACAAGTCCTACGACACGTCAAACATGTCTAAGGCATCAGTGCACGTCGAGAAGCATGTGACACACATAGGGCTGCCTACGACATGGTTTGTTTGCCTAAGTGTGAGTTGGGCCTGCGTGCTCATAGTTTGGGATGAACCCAACATTTGTATCAAGTTTGGGTTGAACCAAGTTCGACTCCGAGTCCAATTAGGTTGCTGGACATCCACCCTCCTATATAAGTTGAGGGGCGCCCACGATTTAGGGTGAGACCATGTTTAGATTATTCAGAACCTTTCGTTGAACTGCTAAGCATTCATCTGAAATTATATTCTTCTTTGATTCGATCAGGAATTTACCTTCACCACTTTGTTGCGATCTGGTGTTTTTGCTACTGAAGATTCAAGTGCTATCTATTGTTCCATTGGGAATTGGTAGATTGCAGAACCGTTTCGTGGTGTCGGCGGCTACGTGCGCAAGCGTGTGGTGTTGCGAATATCAAATAGGGTTGAGAATTGTTGCATTGGCAGCAAGGGACCAACCAGAAATTCGTCAGCGTCTCGCGAGTTATCATCCATCCACAACGAGCTCAACGAGAAGATCGGATCACCCCTTATCAGCATGCCTATTGTGAATCAATCAAAATTGGCACCATGTTTATGCCACTCTTATGCTCCTCCTATCTGATAGAAAAAGGTCCCATGATTGTGAGCACAACTTACCTTGGCTTGCAAAACCTAAATTTGTCTATGAATAGCAGATCAAATTGTATTATTTTCTATACAAATTTCTTACGTGGAATATTATTCTCCGTGCCAAGTGCTACAATATCTACTGGAACTCGTGGCTATTATGCAACTGAATCTTTTAGAATGAAATATTACCTTTTATTCTTTACTACTTATAAAGGCACTAACATGTTCATCCCAACGTCCATTCCACTAAACAAACACAAAGTACTAATGGTCCCACAATCAGACTCACTAAACACAAATTACTTGCTAACAGTGTGCGCTTAGCGATTACCTGTTGAGCCTGAAATTCCACCCGCAGGAGAATCTTTCAGCCCGCCGCGTTTTCATCGCCCCGAAACGTTTTTTCTTTCTCTCATCACCCGACCAGCCTCGCATGCCGCCAGCCGCCTCCACCTCCTTCCCTTCTCCTGCGGGCGCCGCCTCCTTGGCTCCTCCACCGCGGCCCGCCTCTGCGGAAGAGGAAGAAGAGGGGATTTGAGAAGGAGGAAGAAGAGTCACTGACAGGTAAGGCCTGGCCACATTAGTGGAGTATTAGTTATCTTTTGTCGTAGTATTTCTTGCTGCTTACCAACTGAACATGGGTTTTCTCTTGTGTGCAGCAACAGGCTGAGCATGCAGGAGCAGAAACTGCTCGCTGACGACATTTTCACATTTTGGCTTAACCGTGAAGCTGATGCATCTTCTGGTGGTGAGCTCGTCTTTGGACTCGAATCACTATAAGGGAAACCACACCTATGTCCCTGTGAGACGCAGAGGTTAATGGCAATTTAACATGGGGGATCTTTTGATTGATGACCAGTCGACTGGTTTCTGTGCCAAAGGGTGTGCTGATATTGTGTACTCCGGGACTTCCCTGCTGGCCGGACCAATATGTATCTGTATCTTGAAATCAAGGATCCATTTATTCTATCAATCTGGTGCTATATTTTCGTGATCATGGACACTTGACTCAGATTAATTATTAGCATCGAGATAATGCTAGATAGTGTTTGGAGAAAGGCCTGCAAGTATTATTTTTTTAAGGAAAATGCTCGCAAATGTTGATAACATTACAACTAATGCCAATATTCCATGATAATAATCGTATCTTTGTGCTGTTTCCAGGCTATAGTTGCTCAGGTGAACCATGCAATCGGTGCCGAGAGAATTATCAACACAGAATGTAAAGAAGAGGTGAGCCAGTACGGAGAGATGACCCTTCACTTGTTATTGGTACAGGTTTGCGTTTTGCTGCATTTTCCATCTTCTGTTCAAACTTCCAACTATGGAATAGATTTGCTGAGATGATTTTGTTCTATGTTTGAGCAGACAAAGCCACAGAAAGTGTGCAGTCTTTGATGGTACTCTATCAGATTAGTTCATTATAAATATTTTAAACTGCAATTTCAGTTCCATTACTAACTCATTTTCATGATGGGATAAATTCCATTTTTCCATGAACTTCTGCAGTAACGGAATTGAATCTGTTGTGGGTAAAAAAAATGTCGGCTCGGTCGTTATTTGCACAGCCTGTGAGATGGCCATTGTGTGGATAGAGAACCAGCTTCGTGAAACAAAACGAAGGAGCTGATACTGCAATATGTTAACCAGGTCACTACTACCTTTGTGATTTGCTCTGACCTTTCTCTGATGTAATTCTAAAAAAGAGTTAGTTGGTGACTAGATTTTTGCATTGCATCCCAGTTCTGTGAGACCATCCGCAATTCCGCATGGTCGCCTCCGACATCGTGCTCGCCGGCATGGACATTATTTTTGAGCAAGTGTTATGCATGCTTACATCGATCATGACATATGTATATTTAAGTGTCTAAACAAGAACAGGGGCAATAAAGACAACTTCTAGAAAAGTAAGATTTAAAATACGTCTTTTATATTTTAGAAGTGTGTGACGTGCACATTTAAAGTGAAATGATAGCTTCGCCTGTAAGGTTACATGATTACAAAATGACACTTATTTAAATGGCTTAGTGAGGTAATCAAATTTAACTTAAAGAGAAATAGATTCGAAAGAGGGTTTGAGATTTAAGGACGTGCACGTGCACACTTATTAGTAGAGGTACAAAAAGGAGGGGTTACCCTCCAGCCTTTTTTGTTTCGGACAAATGAACTACTCCTGTCAAGGGTGACGTGATTAATAGGGTCAGATGATACTGTCAAGGTACCAGTTCGCACCTCTAACCCCTGTGCATGAAAAATTACTTTCATTTTTGTGGAATAAGAAGCCCTCATACCTTGATGAAAGGAAAATGCCAAATGCCTGAAAAGAATCTTGCCACAAGTGTGGCATGAATCAAACATGTGACTAACTTAGTCAAATTTGCATAACTTGAGATGTGGTGAAATATGACCTTAGTCAAATTTGCATCTACCGAGTCCTTAGGCCTTAAGCATCTATGAGTCCTCTAAAAAAAAAGTTATTTTGGGTGAGGTGTGATTCCTGAAATACTCTGAAAAAAAGTTGGTTGAGCAAAAAGGATTATCATTATCCACCATAATCACAAACGCAGCCTTTGTCAACAAATAGTGCTACTTACTTTCTAAACTGGCTAATCTCAGTCAAAGTAAAGTACATCTTGTATCTCTCCAAGCCAATCTAAAAGGGAAATAAGATTTTCCAGAACATGAAGAATTTACATCGGCTGCCCAGAACCAGTAGAGCACGAGAGCCGGAGTAACACTATAGAGCTCTAATTTTCTTGCACAAGCCATCCCGTGAAAGCCGGCTCAATGCTTGTACGAGTGGATGTTGAGCACCGAGACATACAGTTATGAAAACCATCAAATTTTACAAAGAACGTTCTCACATCCAAAATGTTGTGTCTTCAGGGGCACTAGAAAATTTCATGTTATCACAATTCCTGCCCATCCAAATCTGCCCTGACAGGATAATCAAGGCCATGTAAAGCAGGCATCCTTCGTAAATCCTCTTCCGTGTATGCAGGGATGAACCAATACTTCTTGTCATTTCCAAAGACCTGATAACAAAATCATTGTTTACAAGGAAAGTTTTGGATGAAGTTAACTTTGTGATATGTTTGTCTTTAACAGACAGAAATTGCAATCTGGCAGTACAATGGCTAGCAGTAAAAGGGAAATAAAAATTGGGAAGTCCTGTTTCAGATGTTACAGCTCACAGATAGTACCGACCTGATCAAGGACATGCCACTTTTCATATTCCCCTCGGGACAACCATAGTCAGTATGCGGAACAGAAATAAGATTATAGAGAATCACAGGAAAAATAATATGAAGCAGATGTACCTTGGCAAAACTTCCAAGAAAGAGCACACTCAAAGTTTATGGAAGACCATTTAAATGACTTCTTGGAACATTCCAAAAACATGATGGGTTTTTAATCAGAAGTGTTAGATCATAGTTGCATAAAAGGAAATTCTGCACTTGTTTTGCTTAATTTCCTTCCACAGTTAACAAAGTTTCTATGGATTATACATGCCACATCGAAGTTTGCAATTTATGCCATTTGAAATCTTGTGTAACCACATACCCTACTCTCATGGAAAGCTATTATGAATAAAGTCTATAACAAGACAACATGAAAACTGAAAGTGAGCTAAACTATCATCACTATTTGCATTTCCACATGTAATTCCCATATTTGTTGGGAGTTTAAAGTCACCACAAGTGAGAGGTGTATCATTGTCTTGAAAATAAGCTAATTTCGTGCAGCTATAAATAAAGATTTTACTACTCTAACCTGAGCAAAATTCCTCTTCCGGCCAAGATCATACATCCAACGTGGACTAGTTTTCTTCTCATATGCCTGCACAACAAAGCAACAAATGAATCTCATCATGCACCATAATCCATGGTTAATGAAAATGTTTAGTGATATATTGCAAGATACTTGCCTCAATCGTTGTTGTATTAGCAGAAACAAGTGAAACATGCATTATCAGGAAACCCAAAATGCTCAAGGAAAAGGCCAGATTCAACACTGCAAGAAAGAGAATTGTTCTAGTCGATGTTCAACCAATCATGCTCAACCATATTTTTCTTTACAGAAACTAGTAATGCACTTACCAAATGTGAGAAATGTGGTTGCCAGTGCTGCAGGACTTCCTGGGATATCAATATCGCTGAAGAAGGCTATGAACTGAGGCAGTAGAGAGAGGGTGACAAGCGTTGTCTCAAGGAAGGTGTAAAACTGCATAGCACCATAAAAATTTCAGTAACCTAAGGATAGACATAAAGCATGGAAGAATACACTGGTTCAAAAGAAACCTAAAAAACAAATACTGGAGAAGCAGTGCCTGCAATGCTAATACAATAAACAAATCACTGACTATGGAAATAACATAAAACACATTGGTGCACTTGCATGTTGCATATACTCTCGCTTTCGGGGTTGCAGAAGTGAGATATACTCTTCAAGTAACAGAGCAAAACATTAATGCTTCAACTTATGAACAAATGTGGTTTCGCGGATGGTTAGCTTCTTTACGAGAAATAGGTGTTACTATTCACAAAATATAAATGTGCGACTTGATCAATGTTTGATTTATTAAGTGCTTGATTCTAAGTAGTAGGGGAAGAAAGGGAAATATAGTTTTTTAACAAGTAAAATGCATGGGAAGTTGCGACTGCCAGTTCGAGGAAAAAATATATCATGGGATACATCGGCCATCATGAAGGCACTTGAGAAGCTCCTAAAGCTGATGTAGTTGCACATACGAACAGCTACTGAAACTGTTTAGTGTTATAGATTCAGAACATCTACAAACATATGCATATAGTTTTACGATGCTCTAACAAGACTCGACTAGATGGCATGGCCTGACTACTTCAGAGATTCAATTTGTTACTAGAATCTGACAAACAGTCAGCACCCATTGGTCATTTGCTCCCAAAAGTCAACTATTTAGAGGGCAAGGTACTGTACAAGTACAATGAAATTTCAGTTCAAGAAATAGGGCTTTATTGCTCATTTGCTCCCTAAAAGTGAAAAGCATCAACTTTAAGAGGGTCTGATTTGCAAGAACTCATCATTCCACTGCAAACAATATTCCTTCAAAAAAATTGTGCAATTCAGATTTTGGGAGAGAGACGGTAATCAAACATTTAAGTGAGTTTCCAATTCTTTAGTGCAAGTCATATTTAATTTGAGCTTGTGGGGGTAAAACTCTAATACTATGTTGCTATTATGAAGCATCAGATCAACTTTGCAGCATACTATACAGATTGGGCAAAGGAAGAAGCTCATGCATTGCAGCATAACTAAATCGTACCAGGAAGAGAAGAAAGTATTTATAGTTGAGTGCTCCAACACAATTAACAACCCATACACAGTGATGATCCATCTTAAGGATACATCTTCCACCTGAAAAAATATTCAAGCATAAATAAACAGTGTGCTTGTAAGCTATGAATCCACAATAACTGGACCAGCATAGAGTTACTCCTGTAGAATAAATCATGAACTTACAAACAGAGCAATGATGGCACCGAGGCGGCTTCAGCTGGTTGCACTTCCTGCAGTATCTCATCCTTGGATTTCCCGTATCACTGACCATAGATTGCTGTGAGTTCATCTGGCTACTGAATTCTGAGCTAGAGAGGGGTGCAGTTTCTCCCCTTTCCTCATCAAAATCAAGATTCCAGTTTGGCGGAACAGAACCAGGATCAGTGAATACAACAGAGAAGTAGCACCATAATAGCATACCGAGCTGCAAAGCCAAAAGAACTATTTCCTTAATACACATTATAACAAAAAACAGGGATAATATGATGCTGTTTACAGTCAACTGATTCGGAATGCAAAGAAACAGTTTGAATTGTGCGCACCAATCAATAGCATTAAAATGCATTTAAACAGCGCAACACCTCATTTTTTTCTGAACTTCTCTGGTCACATAGGGTGCACATCGTACAGAGATCTACTCTAGACTCTGCTACTCTCACAAAGCATATGAGGAAAGCAATGATTAAACCGTGGGCACAGCAGTTCAATCACACCAATGAGTGTACAGTGCTATCAAGTAGAATAGAATACAATCACTCCTAGTATTTCATACTACATACCAAGAAATACCACCAAGGGAAGCAACAGTCAACAAGAAACTAACATAACGAAACGAAAATGCCCTACAAAGCAGCACACCTGGCACCAAGAATTCAAGAATATAGCATGTTAAACATCATAGCTCCCAACCTCCAGCATAAAGGTCAAAATCGAGATTTTAGGCCTACCAACGGATCTACCCAACATTGCTTCCCAAAGAGCTAAGATTAACATCTAATGATACTCAATCCTGCTGCAATTTGCATATTTTCCACCCAATCAATGATATCTTGCAAACCTGACGCCCTCAATTTACGCGACACGCACCAGAAAGTGGAAGAGGAGCAGCACGGCGAGCGCCGGGATGGTGCTTGTGCCGCCAACGAGTAGGACGGGGCCGTAGTTACAGAGGACGACGGCGTAGTACGTGACGCCGACGATGGCGAGGACGAGTAGTATCATGATGGATCCCAGACCCCTGAGCGCCGTGCAGAACCTAAAGACGTTCCACGCCATCGCGACCCCCGCCGATCTGTGCATGTCTCCCCACCCCGCCGCCGTCGGCACAGCCCAGCCGCCTCCGTATAGCGGCAAGGGGGCAACGAGGAGCGACACCGCAACGTCGTCCTCTGCCGACGCCAAGGGAGAGGGCGGGGGAAGAAGATTGCAGATAGGAGGCCAAGAGGGGGAAAGGGGACGGGGTGGAGGAAGACGGAGAAGGTCAGAGGTGGAGTTCCGCGGCGTTCTTCCACGCCGCGTTGTCACTTTCCTTCACTAATTTCTGAATAAAGTATTTTTATTGACAAAACAAAAGATTTCCACTGTTTCAAACGTATAAATAGAAAAGAGGACCCATTCAAAAATCACAATTACTCTCTCGGTTCCATAATTCTTGTCGAAATATTACATGTATCAAAACGCTTTTTAGAAATAGATACATTTATTTTTGGACAAATTTAAGACAATAATTATGAGACGGAGATAGTACGTCTTACTGCACGCTCATATCTGACATGTCGGATCCCCTACAACCTGTTATGGAAAATTCAAAAATAGTATGACCATTATTTTTCCTATAGAGACTCATAAGACATTTAACCAGCTATATCTACTGTTTATTATATCTCCGTTGTCCCTAAAGACATGTGATAGAAAACTCAAGAATAGTGTGACCACTATTTTCTTCGTGACAATGTCTAGAACACTAACCTAACCGTTTCTGATGTTATTCTATCGCTGCTATCTACAAATACTCACTCGGAAACAGTGTGATTATTATTTTATTCCTAGCAACGCAGGGACATTTAGCTAGTCCTATCAAGTGTTAGTCGGAAACTCAAGTATTTTCTCATTATCTTTATTGTCCCTAAATACCTGCGATGGGAAACTTAAGCATAGCATGACCATTACGCATAGGGCACTCAGTTAGTCCTCTCTAGTGTTAGTCCTGTCTCTAATGTCCCCTGTCTTTTCCTAGATGGAAAAATAATTTTGTTGCATACATGCGTTGACCAATGCCCAAGTGTACTTACAAGAACAATCATAGCTATAATCGGCTTTGGTGGTTCTCCAATTGATTTTACTATTTTTCACGTACCCTTTGCCACAAAATGGTAGTTAGGTCCTACTCTTCGAGTACGAATCCATGACGTGCCAAGTTGGTTACGGGTGGCATGCGAGCAGGCTTCTTGTTTACTCCCACCCAAGTGATCCGAAAGATCCTTTGGAAACCTAGGACGTGTCTAGCTAGATAATTTGCGAACCCTGCATGGTAGCGCCAATGGTATACATGCTTCTGGATCTGCCTGGCCTTTTATACGGCGTATGTAATATACTCCCTCCGTTCAACAAAAGATGTCTCAACTTTGTTAAAATTTGGATGTATCTAGACATGACTTAGTGTATAGATGCATTCAAATTTGATCAAAATTGAGACATCCTTTGTTGGACGGAGGAATTAGTATATTGTGTCTACCGGTAATAAGCATGTATTAGTACAAAATTGCTTATTAATGATGTTTGTTTCAAGAAGCATGAAGTAGTTTCTAACTATAATAAGGGTTTTTGATTTAGTACGTTGCTTATCTTGATATATGATAATACTTGCTCCATCAGACACACTTATTATGGATCAGAGGAAGTATTATTTTTAATATAGTAAATTGCCCACGGTAAGTACCAAGCTACATGATTTTAATTTTAGTGAGCCAACTCATTAAGTTTAAGAAGCCAAGTCAAATAAAGTCTTAAACTCATTAAGCTAACATGTTGAATCGAGTTGAATCTGTGATTTAACGAGTAGAGCCAAGATGGATATCCAATTATATCCATAAAGATGGTAAATGTTTTTTTTAGAATTGAGGAACTCAGCTCCCGATTTCATTAATGAAACCCAGCATAGTTCAAATTCTATAGGTTCAACGGGGGAAAATAGACTGCCTAACCATTACACACTTTAGCATTAACTTAGATATGAATCAGGTGGACCACATTTTTTAATAGAGTAAAATACAATAGTAGTCCATAAACTCGGATTGAATGCACGATTTAGTCCACGAACTCAAAAAACACACATATAAAGCCCTAAACTGGTATTAATGTAACACTTGTTCCAAAAACAGTTCGACGGGAATAATTCCGGCCACGTTGGTTTAAGCCAAGACCGTGGGTTACTGTTGGAGTTTCTCTTGGGGGTTTTTCTAAAAATTTAACAACAACTTGCGGAGAATTATGTTAAGTTTTTGCTAAGAGGAAAATGCACCGGTGGTATATTAACTTGGCAGCCATGTGCATATTAGTCAACCTACTTGTACAATGCAAAATCCAAGTCTTACAACTTGGCACGTATGTACACGTGTGGTCAAAAATACGATTTCTAGAATTTGACGCCGACGTGGACGACAGGTCTGTCCGGACTGGAAATTTAGCAAAAAAAAAAAACTCCTTCTATTTTTCTCGTTATTATCGCCCCAATTCCCCAAATCTCAACACATCTCTCGCGAAAGTGTAGGCGACGTCGACAACTGTGGAGGTAGTTCGTGCAATCAGTAACGCACCATTTCTACACCCATCAATCAGCATGGTGTTCTTCCTCCTTCTGTTGTTGCAAATCCCATGGCATCGCTATTTCGCGCTTAGGAGGGACAGAGTGAGGTGGACCGACGCAGGGAGGAGGAGACGACTCCGAGGTCTAGCGGAGTGGTGGCTCAGGGTGAGAGGACCGACGGGGCATGGACATGCAGTGGTGCCGTGGAGGTGCGGGCGTGCGGCCTCCGTCAAAGAGCTGGCAGCATAGGGGACGCAGCGGCGGCTCATGAGGGTGGCGATGTAGAGGAGAGGCACCGACACTGGCGATGGTGGTGTTGCAGAGGAGCAACGCTAGGTCGTGTGAGAGAAAGATGGGGAATGGGAGCTATGTTGCTCCTCACCAAGACCGGCGATGTCGCAGAGGAGAACGGCACTTAATTTGGGAAAAAATTAGGGATTTGGGAGATGGTGATTTAGCGAGGGAGGAAGAAGGGTGTTTTTGAAAGATGATGTATTTGCGAAATAACCCCATGTAGAATAATTTCGGGCCATAAAGCCCTCACTACACCCGCCTAGTCCACGTCGGCATGCCACGTCGGCGCTGAAACCTACGAAATCTTATTTGTGACCACCCGCGCTCATACGTACCAAATTGGAACACTCAAATTTTGCATTTTGCTAGTACGTTGACTAATTTGCATATGACTGCCAAGTTAATATACCACGGGTGCATTTTCCTCTTTTGCTAATTTAACAACAACCCACGGAAAATTATGGTAAATTTTTCGTAGTTTTATGTTCAATTTTTGTGAGAAAACCCCCCGAGAAACCCAACAGCAACCCGCGGTTCTCGGTTAAGCCGACGTGACTGCCACATGGCCGGAATTATTCCCGCCGAACCGTTTTTGAACCCAATTATTACAATAATAATAGTTTAGGTCCTTATGTGTGTGTTTTCTGAATTTGTGGACTAAGCTGTGCATTCTCTCCAAATTCATGCACTGGTGCTGTATTTCACTCTTTTGAAGATGCAGAACCTTCGGATGGCCATAAAGATGGTAAATGGTAGGATTTGTAGACAACGTTTCAGCAAGTGAAACCATCACACTAAGGACATCTCCAACTGTTGTTTTGCTGCCGTTACTTAACGCCATGTGTCAGATTTTTGCTTAGGTGGAAGAGAAAAAGTAGGAAGAAGTATTGTACTAGTTACTCCTGCAAGAAACTGCTATTTCACAGGTACCAAAAAAAGTTGGGGTATGACAAATGGATCCTAGTACAAAGAATACTTTTTAATTAGAAAAAAAAGTGATGGATAGAGAGAGAAGTGATGACATGGAATGCAAAGTAATGACTTGCTGAAAGGCTTCGTTCGGTTTCTGAGGTTTCTGATTTCCTGACCGGTATAGGAGGGGATTAAGGGGGATTTGTGGAAAATTGAACTATAATTTCAACAATCCGCTTTCATCACCACCGGTTGGGATCAACCGAACTAGGCCTGAGAAAACACGCTGTTTCATTTACCGGTTAACGGAAGGTTAATGATTGTAAAACATCACTGTACCTCCAGAGAACATTTAAAAAAAAATCCAAAGAACTTTTCGGACAGTAGGACGAGAGGAACCCTAATCAACGCCCAGCGACCGTCTTCGTGATCGGACGGCGTGGATCAAACGAGAAGGCGTTGTTCATTCCTTCGCCCGCAGACGAACATACAGCGGTCGGTCAGCGGAGGGAGAGAGAGAAGAGAACAGAAGTGAAGAAGCCAAACGAGCCGGCGGCCATGGCGTGGCGAGCGAGCTTGTCCCGGAGCGTGAAGGAGATCCGTTTCCTCTTCTGCCAGTCTTCCCCCGCCAGCGCCCCCGCTCGGTAGAACCCACCCGCTCCTCTTCCCCTCCTTCTCCCTCTGCCCGAATCTCTCCCCTCTCCCTAAAATTGGTTCCCCGCTCATGTCGGTGTGTTGGGGTCTGTGATCTCGTCGCAGGGAGTTCGTGAAGAAGAACTACGCGGACATCAAGACCAGCAACCCCTCCCTCCCTTTCCTCGTCCGCGAGTGCTCCGGCGTCGAGCCTCAGCTGTGGGCGCGCTACGGTATGCTTCCCTCGATCTCATCTTTGCCAGGAAATCCGAGATCGTACTCTTTGGCATAGTTCACGGAATCACAGGATGGTCTGGTCTGGCCTGTTTGCGTTAGCCGTCTCGTGGAACTATTGCCATTTTGGGGATTGATGAAATATCTCCATTGGAACTACCGGATCTTGTTATCTCGGGAGATCTTACCTGTCTCAGTATGCTTCGGAGGTTGCAGTTTGAGATAGATTCCGTTGTTCATCTGGAAATGTTTAACATGTGAAATGAAATGAAATGAAGATGAATTTGCATGATTAGGTGTTGGTTGGGCATAAGGCTTCCCCACTTATTGTGTATTTTACACTGAAGTTTACACTGTCTCAAATTTGACCTTCATGATTTCTATCATGCAGCAATACTGTTTGAATTTGGCCTGCTCTTACTCTGTCACGCTTAAATATATGTAAACTATAGCTCATTAGGACATTCTTAATTTAGTTTAAGAATGTATTGCAATTGAAGCAGAAAAGCAAGTACAATGAAGTATAATATGTCGACAATCAAGACAATTACTACAACCAGTTGGTGACTTAAAACAAAAACACATGCTACGCCATTAAGTAAATGGGGATAGTTTTTACTATATATGATTATGAAAAATTGGGAATTCAATTGGGATGTTAGATCATCAGACAAGTTGATATAAGTCCAAAGTTCTAGCTTAATTTTGATAAACGCTGAGATGTTCAGTTGGAACCTTAGCTTATAAGTGAAAAGATAAGGGAGCAAGGGACTATAGCATCACTTTTTGTCCAATCAAGAAAATAGCCTGATCATTTATGTCTCGTAGGATACAAGAAACAAGAGTAAAGATTCCTTCGGTTTAAAACACAACTTTAATTCCGGTGCAAGTAGATAAAAGTATCAACGGGAGAGACATAAGATGAGTAGCCAGATGCATACATGAGGTAAAGGGAGAGACGTAGATGCGTGTGTGGTTGAAGGCAACAGCTTGAGAAGGTACAAGTTCTTCCACTAAAAAATTCGCTCCAATGGTGATAATTCTTATATATGCTAGCATATCAGAGTTAGTTTAGGCTACTACACCACTATCACCTTATCCCAGTTATACCTGAAGGCATTTTCTTGTCCGTAATAGTCATCATTGGACATCCTTGGGAACTGGATCTTGTCCTCATCATCCAAAAGGGTCATATCAGCTCTCTACCTGTTCTCAGCTTCAGCCTATATATTTAGCAAATAAGCATATGGTAAAGATTGTACTGCGGCTGTTCGGGGAGCTTACTTCATCAGTTCATCTAGAAGATGGCTTTCTTTGAGTAATTAGTAAAAACTTAAAAGCATGAACTTCTACTAAGAACCCTAAACTTTCTGAAAAATACATTTCATGATTCAGTTCTGCTTTCCATGTACAATTTTTAAAAGACAGTACTTGCCTATTTTTGCTTCATGGATATTATTATGATATAAGTCTTGTATGGACATAGCGGGTGGTGCTGAACTATTGGATTATTATACTGAAGCGAATCTGTTATGTAACTACATATTTGACTTATTTGTTATGTGGAACATACCTTTTATACTAACCCTGCCATTGATCTGCTGGTTAGACATGGGTGTGGAGAGGTGCGTGAGCTTGGGCGGCCTGACAGAAGCCCAGATTGACAAGAAGTTGGAGGACCTCGCCAAGGCAGGATAGTCGCTTAAAGCTAAATAATGTGAGCTAGCCAAGTTTTCTGGCGTTAATTCTTCCCAAATAAGAGAAACGTTTAGCATGGCATGTTCTGTTGTCTTGGTTTCCGGTACATGACTGTCGAATCAGTGTTCAAGTTGTGCAACTGATTTCTGAGAAGGTACTATCTTGTTTTTTACGGACCTATTTCTCCAGAGAAAAATCAAATTCTGAGAAATATTGTCTTTACCTCTAATCAGGATTCACAGATTGTCTTGAAATTGTCAGGTAACTTTCAAGCACAATTTCATGATTTTTTTGGGGGAATTCGGATAGTTTTCTTCACGGAGAACATTATGTTGCAGGTCTGTACGGTCCCATTTAAGGTGTGTTTGTTTGGGCTCGCAAAAGCAGCTCGAACAGTTTTTGGGCTATAGAAGCTGGAGCCCAAACACACTGATTATTGCATAAAGTAGCTGTAAATTCTAGGTTCTAAAGAAACAACTTTTCATTAGACGTGCTCTGACAAAAAATATTTTTGATCTCTTCAGTAGACGAAAGGTTTCTACTTACCTCCCACTTTTTCTGTCTCGCGATGAAATTTCGGTGTTGGCATGCAAGTTTTTCTGACTTTCTCCCATTTTCTCAGTCGTTACTACTGTGACAAAGTGTTAGGCATCCGTGATGGTAGGGTTAGCATTGATTCACCGTGTTACGATGGTGAAATAATACATACAATAAGTCGTATAAGTCAGTGTGTTTTAAGTTGACTTTACATAATTTGTTAGCATGAAATTTGACTAATTGACTCTTTGCTAAGAGTGACACTTTACAAATGGTCGGTTTTCTTCTCATTCCTATTTCTGTCTCATATATGTCAACAATTGAGTCATATTTTCTACCTTTTTATTGGAATTCTTTGGGTGCCGCGCTCATGTCAGCAGGCTTGCGGCTTGACCGTGCAGGGTGAATCGGGCTCCTGTGCCAAAGCACGGTTTAGATATATTTTGCTAGATCTAGCTTGCGCAGCCGTGTGGTGTCATGTGAGTGTGCGTTGTTGTGTGAGTTCAAATACTCGCGAGAAATCCTTGCAACCACCGGAGTCCGTCGGAGGACATGAAATGAAATCTAATTTTTAATAGGATGTCATTTGGTTGCATTTGAATTCCGCGTTCAAAATCATGTTTGTCTATCATATGGATTTGTAAAGTGAGACACAATTCCAAAGAAATGATGGCTTTATAAATGAATTGGAGTTAGCTATAGTGTGACTCCATGAGATTTGAAATTAAATTCTTGCGGCCAATTCCGTATCAACTAAACAAGTTGGTTTCTGAAATTCAAAATGAATTCTAAAATTTTAGATCCAAATAATGGATGCCAAACGATCTGTAAAAATGAACATCTGCTTCCCAGACCGGCGGATGGGGTTGGGTGCGGGGAAAGAAGAATCCATCGTGTTATGGAGCATATGAATGCACTTGAGCATCGAAAGCGGCCAAGAATAGTTGTGGTGGAGTCTGATGCCCTTATCCTCGTCCAGACGATTAATGGGAGTGATCAAGATTTAGCTCCCAAGGGCGCTCTCTTTAAGAAGATTCGAGCTATTATTATTAAATTTTACTTCGTGTTGTTTTTAGTTTTGTACTTCGGTAGCTGATGCCCCGCGGCTTCAGGTATGCCCCTACCTTGTAGGGACATATGTTGCCCGCAATTTAGCCGGCACGTTCAAATAATGGAATAGATGAAACAAAGAACTCCAAGCACGAAAATAACTCACAGTTAGGTTGGCAAATAGCGAGAAGCAGCCGCAGATCGATGGGCACTGCCAACCCAACCCACGAACTCTCTTCATGGCGACTTCTTTTGGCGTATGCACAAAAGTGATTGATTTTCTATTTTGTTCCTCGTTCCTTTTTGCTTCATCTATTTCCAGAGAGAATTTCATACTTGCCAGTCAAATTTTGCCCATATGTTCAAATGCCACACATAATTTACTTGTTTCAAATTTGCCACTCAAATTTTGCATGGTGTACAAATATGCCACTACCGTTAGTTGACCGTTAAGTAAGAGATGAACAATTGTCAATTTTTTCATATCGACCAAAATACCCCTAGGTCCACGGGTTGAAGCAACCAAGCTAAAGTAAACCTTTCTAACATCTGCTCCTTTCTCCTAGAAAATCAAACCAAATTGTTTTAAATGCAAGACACCCACAATTCCTACTAAATTCAAGAGTAAATTACAGAAAACCACCACATTATATGCTAGGGTTTCACATTGATACAAGTTTGTGTTTTGATTGCAAAAACCACCGAATTAGTCTAACTCCTCGGTTGCTAGCGAATAAACATGTTTCTAACCGCTGTGGTCCACATGTCGGGCCAGCGTGTCGTAGCCCAAGTCTCTTTGCGAGCCTGACCATGACTCTTTCACCGTCTTCTTCTTCCTTCGTCCACTCTCTCTTAGGCCGAAGCTTAGAGCCGCTGCTCTGGCTGCCGCTGGAGCGGCGTGGCCGCTCCAAGCTGCCGCTTGCGCCGCTCGATGCGCCCCCTGCGCCGCCACTCGACCCGTCTGCTCGCCGCCGCTCGCCCCCGCTCCAGCCGGCGCGCCGCTCCATGCGCTCGCGCTGCTCGCCCTGCTCGCCCCCGTGCGCCGCCGCTAGACCAGAAGCCGTCGGCGCCTCGGGAGTGGGCCAGCAGGGCGCCTCGGGCGCGGAATCAGGGGGCTGACAGGGTGCGTCGGATGCTCAACGTTCTCCAGAATCTCGAGCTGCACACCGCCGTCTTCTCCCCCGATGAGCAGAAGGCCGTCGATGCCTGCGTTCCCGACCTCCAGGACAGCAGCAGGAGGTGGCCGGAGGCGACGGCGACGGCGCATAGCAGCGGTCGCGTGCGCGTGCGGAGGCGAAGGTGGTCGCCTGTGCGGGGATGAGCGGCGACGGCGTGCGGAGGAGTCGACTCGGTGAGTCAAATAGCCCACGAGCTGACGTGGCGCCAGCTAGGACCTGACATGTGGGCCCATCTTGTCAGTTTCGGTGTTATTCACTAGCAACCGGATGCTTAGTGTAATCCGGCGGTTTTTTCCAACACAAACTGGTAATTTACTAAATTCAAGGAAAGTGCTGCTGCTTAAATTTTTCATGCCAAAATCATTACTCACTCCGTTTATATTGTATGGCGTATATTTTTTTTCCACGAATTTTAACGCAGTCCGTCGAACCAGCGCATGAACTTTAAGCCTGCTAATTTTTCTCCACGCCCGTTAACTAACTACCCCATCATCAATTCACGAAGAAGGAATCTCCTAATTTCCTTCCATCCACCGTTAACTAAGAGAAACTCCAGCCGTGCTCCTCATTTCGCATCCGGCCTGTCATTTTTTTCGGTCGCATGGGGGAGTCTGGAATTTGTTTTTAAGATCCATCCGGCGCCCCCAAACGCCTCCCCAAACCAAATTTTACAAATATTGCAAATTGAAAGAAGCACATTATTTGATAAGTTTTGAATCACATTTCACCAAATTTAATCAAATTCAAGCAAAGAAATAAGAAAAACTAGATGTTTCCTCGGAGCCTCCACAAATGCTCGACCAGATCATCTTAAAGTTGCTGATGAGTACCGGCGTCTTGAATTTCTTGCAGCCGGGCGAGGAAAGCAGTAAAGGCAGTCGGCACCTGGTGATTAACATTGGCTCGAGGACCCATCCGTTCATACGGTTCAATGTCAAACACCGAACATTCCCGCTCGCTCTCAATGATCATGTTGTGCATGATCACACAGGCAGTCATGACCTCCCACATCTGATTTTTCGACCAAGTGAGAGCAGGGTACCGGACGATGGCAAATCGAGCCTGCAACACACCAAATGCCCGCTCGACATCCTTCATGCATGCTTCTTGTTGCATCGCGAACCAAGATTTGCTCCTCCCGCGGGTGCGTTTGAGATTGTCTTCACAAGGTCGACCATCTTGGATAGACGCCATCTGCCAGGTGGTATCCCTTGTTGTACACATAGCCATTGATCTCATATTTCACCGGAGGAGCAGTGCCTTCAACAAGCTTGGCAAACACATTCGACCATTGCAGCACATTGATGTCATTGTGCGATCCTGCCATACCGAAGAAGCATGCTAAATCCACAGATCCTGATCGGCCACCACCTCAAGCACCACACTGCATGATCCTTTGTGGCTTTTATACATGCCCTGGTGTGCAAATGGACAGTTCTTACATGACCAATGCATACAGATGATACTGCCAAGCATACATGGGAATCCTCTTTCTGCATTCTGTGACATGATCCGAGCTGTGTCTTCTGCAGTGGGTGTCCTCAAATACTGCTCTCCAAACACCGCCACAACTGCCCTACAAAACCTGTACATACAATCGATGGCCGTGGACTCAGCCATGCGGAGGTAGTCATCATGTGTATCGGCATGAATTCCATAAGCAAGCAAACGGAGGGATACCATGCATTTCTGAATTGATGTGAAACCGAGTGTGCCGACGGCGTCCCTCTTCAATTTGAAGTAATCTTCGTACTCCCGGAGGTACTCGGCGATCTTCAAAAAGAGCTCCCGAGACATTCTAAAACGGTGCCGAAAGATCACATCGTTGTGCGCCAATGGATCATAGGCGAATTAGTCGGCATACAACATGCAGTAGCCTTTCATCCTTTGCCCGGCCTTGCTCTTGCGGCGGCCCTTCCTCAATCCTCCCCTTCCCGGCCGCTCTGCATCTTCGGCGATGAGGCCACGAAGCGACGAGACGATGAGTTGATGCTCCTGTTCGCCGCCAGAGGCAGCATCACCGGCAGCGGCAACTTCCTCGTCAAAAAGCGTGGCGAGCACCTCTTCGTCGTCCGAATCCATGACCTTGGCAAATCGCCGAACACCTGGCGAGCAAGAAGCGAGGAGGTGGCTGTTGGGTGGGCACCGACGTGGTGCTGGAACTGGCCGGTGGCGGCCGGCGGAACTGGAACTGCAGCAAAGGAAGATCTCTACGCGGCGGCACGTTTTGGGGTGGAAGTCGCCGGTGAGAGGGGTGGTTCCGGCGGCGATTCAAGGTGGAAGTCGGCGAAGCTCACACAAAGAGGGGCAAATAGGGTTTGTTTTTGGGGTTCTGCCACTGACAGTGCTGGCCCGCGAGGTTTTGCGCCCGAACCGGCACCCCCGCTCGCCCCCCGTGGGTTGGGTTCGGCCGGGGGCGCTGGCTAACTTTCTAGGCCGCGCCGGATGATAAAACAAATTGGGGAGGCCGGCTCGGTTGGAATTTTCACGCCGGCGCCCCCCGATTCCGTTTAAGGGACCTTTAGAGGGGACGACTGGAGATGCTCTAACTACCCCATCATCCATTCACGTAGAAGAAAACTCCCAATTTTCCACCGCGCATGCAGCAAGCAACGGTGGACTCCCGTTTTTCCTCAACTCTGGTGCACCTTGCAATTAGGTAATCGGTAAGTTTCAAAATAAAAAACCGGTAGAAATTTTTATGCTCCTTATATAAAAAAAGAAGCATTACTCATTTCAATTTTTTTGCCGAAACTTACTCCGAAACACTGTGTTACTGACATCTTAAAAATCTGGAATTATAAGTTTTCTTAAATAAGTACTTTGTTGTAAAGGAAATCAACATACTGTGTAGGGGCAAAATTGTCTTTTCATCTCTTACTAACGGTAATGGGATATTTGTACCTCATGCAAAATTTGAGTGGCAAATTTGGAGGAAGAAAATTATGAGTGGTATTTGAGCATATGGACAAAATTTGAGTGGCAAATATGGAATTCTCTCCTGTTTCTACTTTATCTTGTTCTTTTCGTGACAATTGTTGGAACAAGTGAAGAAAAGAGTAGGTGTAAGGCAATCTTACCAAATATGGAGTAGAAGTAAAGGAAATACTTGTCAAGTAATGAACAGAGTGATGGCTAAACTTTAACAGAAGAAACACAAGTATTCATTTCAGAAAAAAAGAACGAACGGTTGATATTGAAGATGGTGAGTTCAAGTCATGATGAACGGCTCAGGAAGTGTGCCAGAAGATGGAAATCCAATTTCAATTCAATTAAAGTTGTTTGTTCGGCCATGTCAAAATATTGGCAGCCCATAAAAATTTGTTACTTGTTTGCTTTGTTGTCAAAACTTTGGTTGTCATGAGCTACTAGCCATCTGTCTCACAGATTTTTTTACCATTTTTGTCCGATCTTTGGTCAGGTGTGAGCCCAAGAATTGTTGGCAAAATAATTGACAAGCCTATTTTGCTAAGACTTGGTTGGTAGGGTTATGTTGGCCAGGAACCACACATACCCTAACTTTGCTCAGGATCTAGCGTCGAACATGAACAGTAGACTGAACACCCACACAATCTCGATTTACACAACAACCCAGCTCTCTTCCTTCCATTGGATCAGATAGGAAATCCTCACTTTTTTTTTACTATAAACTGTAAGAGTTGCACGATTGCAGTCCGACAGTACATTTTATTAACTATAAAGAAGCTTGGGTGGTCAGGCGGGCTTGGCAGCCCATCAGAGTTCGATCCTCGAAGGTCAATAAAATAAGCGGTAGTTATTAGCTTTTCTTTATAGTTAGTAAAGAATTGTTCGATTTTTATAACAAAAAAGAAAAAATCCTAGTTTAGTAATCAGTAATCGTTCTTGAATTTGAAGATAAATCTTCGTCTATTTGACTTTCAGCCGAATTTCGAATTGTTTGAATTGTGTAATCCCCCATTATGGAGATTGGTAACCGGCTTAAAGCAATTTGATTATAATTCAATTCATGCCGATCATAAGTAGACCACCCAAGCTTCTTTAAATCTCACTTCACCGAGACAGAAGAGAAGCAAGCAACGGAATGAGCAACTAGCACAAAAGCCATTGCACGTTAGCACATCTGGTAGCTTTCGTGGAACGAAGAATCGAGATCCAATACAATTATCTTAGGTTCTCATAGAATAACACTCATAATTCGCGTCCCAGTTTTGGGAAAATTAGGACGCGAACGGTTACAAGGTTAAATGCCTAATTAACTATTAATTAACTAATGATTAACCCTAATTGATCATAACTAATTATTCTCAACACTCCCCCTTGATCAATTTGCTCAGTTGATATGCATATTTTTTAATCATCATGGAATCTTGTAATTTCCTCCAAAAACCCTGTGGGAAAAATATTGAGGAAATAATAATAATATTGATATGTTATGAAAACTTTCTTTAAAAACCCAATGGGAAAATAAGAAGAAAATGGTATAACATATTTTGAATATTGTCTCTTGATAATTCATATCGAATTATGTCAACAATAAATATGCCTTGTATATTATCCACAAAAACCCCGGTGGGAAAAATAGAAAATATGACATATAATCTTATGTTAATATTATCTCATTAAAAACCTTTTATGAGAAACTATTGAGTAAAACTCATAATAGAAAAAGAGTGCAATATGATGTTATGAACAGGTTAAACTCAGGTGAATACTCCCACTGATGCTTGTAAAATTTTAAGTCGGCGCATACCAATCCCATATACACATTTTTGAAATGTGGAGTTGGGTAAGGACTTAATGAACAAATCTGCGAGGTTATCACATGATTTGATTTGCAAGATATTTATCTCCCCATTTTGTTGTAATTCATGAGGATAGAATAATTTAGGTGCAATATGTTTAGTTATATTGCTTTTTATATAACATGTTTGCATCTCGGCAACACAAGCAGAATTATCTTCATAGATAATTGTTGGTGATTCAATCGAACCAATACCACATGATTGTTGTATGTGGTTAATCATTCTGCGTAGCCATACATTTCACGAGATGCTTCATATAAAGCTATTATTTCTGAATGATTTGTGGATGTAGCCACTAGAGTCAGCTTAGAAGATTTCCACGATATGGTTGTCCCACCGTGTAGGAACACGAAAACGGTCTGGGATCTGGCATTGTGGGGATCAGATAAATAGCCAGCATCAGTGTATCCGATTAATTCAGAGTCTTGGTTTTCCTTTTGGAAATATAGACTTCGATCTTTAGTGCCTGTAGGTAGCGAAAAACTTGCTTGACTCCTATCCAATGGCGTTTTGTTGGAGCTGCACTGTGTCTAGCTAGTAAATTTACCGCAAATGCAATATCCGGCCGGGTGCAATTTGCTAGGTACATTAATGCTCCAATTGCACTAAGATATGGGAATTCAGATCCCAAAATTTCCTCTCCATCACCTTTTGGTCTGAATGGATCTTTCTCTACGTCTAAAGACCGAACTACCATAAGTGTTTTGCATGTATAGGATTTGTCCATGTTAAATTTCTCTAAGATTTTCTGGATATATGTAGCTTGGTGAACCAACATTCCCGAAGGAAGGTGCTCAAGTTGTAAACCTAAGCAGAATTTGGTTTTACCCAAATCTTTCATTTCAAATTTCGTCATTAGATGATTACGAGCTTCATCTATATCCTGTTTGTTGCCAATGATGTTTAAATCATCAACATATACAGAGATAATGCAAAATCTTGTTTTGGATTTTTTGATGAATACACATGGCAGTCATCATTGTTAGAGTAACCATTTTTAATGAAAAACTCACTTAGTCGGTTGTTCCACATTTCACCCGACTATTTTAAACCGTATCACTACAAGGTTTTCACCCTTGTGCCACGGAAATGTTAGCCACAAGATGAATTCGGATGCAATAGATAGGGTATACTGCAACATTATTCGGTGTTGGTTGCGATATGGGGTCTGGTGGTTGCAATAGCGGGTAATGTTGCAACGGATTTGTATTGTTGTGTTTTCAATTATTGGGGTTGCGATAATTATGACATATTGCCCCAATAGATGTTTGCGTTGCCTTAAGTTCTGCGTTATTGCCACTTGTTATGTAAGGGTTGCAAAAGAGCATTTGATACAGCAACAATTGTTGGGCGTTGCGAAGGACCTATTCGATATAACAACGCCAACGGTACTTGCTGCAAAAGGATTTTCTATGGCAACCAATATTTCCTGGTTGCGAACGACCCATTAGAAATAGCAACGTAAAGCTGAATGGTGGCAAACGCTTATTGGATATAGCAACCAAAATCAGAATCGATGCAAACATGCCATTGGAAATGGCAACATGACATAGTCGTTGCAGAAACATATTTTTTATAGCAACGCAACCCTTAATGGATGCAAGAGAGTTTTCGATATAGCAACCAAAATCAGAATCGATGCAAACGTGCCATTGGAAATGGCAACATGACGTAGTCGTTGCAGAAACATATTTTTTATAGCAATGCAACCCTTAATGGATGCAAGAGAGTTTTCGATATAGCAACCATGCTCTTACTGGGTCGCAACAATCGAAGTTCTATTGCAACACATGTAAGCGGCCGCTATTTGGTAAGGCAAAAAAAAGAAAAATTCCCAACCCTTTTTTTTATATGGGACCGAATCGAGTCCTGGTGTCCACCAAGTGGAGAAACAGCGGGGAGATAACGGAGACAGGCGCAGTGTGCCGGCGGAATTATGAATTAGTTGCACATTTGTGAACATGACATTAATTTAATCTGCGAAGGCACATATTTATGAAGGTCATCCTGTTCGTGTTTGCCGGAAGCCCGCAACTGGCCCAGCCCAACTGACGCACAGCCCAGTTGAAACAAATGTTCAAGAACATGCCCAACGATGTAAACAGGATAAAACAATTGCTTTCCGCTCAATAGCAAGCAAGAATTGATAGCTCAGGTGGCTAGCAGGTGCATCCTTGTGGGGAAGAGTTAGGTCATGAGTTCAATCTGTGCTTCTGGTGAATTATTTAGTTGTGGGTCTTCATTTTTCCAGAACAGCAGCTGAACCGGCCGGTTTGGCCTAAACTGTCCGGTTCACCGGTTTTCAGTAAAACCGCCCGATTCACCCGGTTTTCTCCGGTTCATTTTTAAAGAACAGCACGTACAAGGCACGCACACAGCCTTCTTGTCTAACCCTGACTATACAATGTGTGTCCAACACCTATTAGGATTGCTCATGTGAGTATACCTAGATGCAGACTAGAATTTGTGTCCAACACCTATTAGGATTGCTCATGTGAGTATACCTAGATGCAGACTAGAATTTGTGATGCAATTTGTGTCCAACATCTATTAGGATTGCTCATGGTACTGCATCTATATATATTGGACAAACTTGCTTGTAATTAAACAGCAACACAAAAAATCGAGAGGAGAACAAAAGCAGACGCACGTACGATACGTGCGACGACGCCTCCCGCAGGAATCGCAAGCCCAGGTATGAGATCGATTATCCATATATGTTCTTGAATATATGATTACAGCCCTCTTCGGTTTACAATTCATAGGAACAGGAACTAAATAGAATGCCCGGACCACTCAAATCCTATGAAAATGTACAGGACTTCACTAGCTGTTAGCACCTTTAATTAATTGCCTCAACTAGCAGTTAGCTTTGAACCCAGCTCACGAAGGAGTAATGGAAGGGGCTTCATGAATCACTAGAAGGGCTTCACAGGTACCCACCGGACTAGATGTAGCCAGCTTAACTTTGAATTAGCATCTGAAACCGCCCCCAAAAAGAACATCTTGGTCAAAACTGGATGCTCCAAATATATTCACATCTCCCTTACTGAAAGTAAGTGGCAACTTAAAACTACTGCTACAATTTTGTCTAATTCAATTCCTATTGTAGCCAGGTAAATCTCAGCAACCAATTTTACATCCAATAGCATTTCGCCATGTTTGGAAAACACAAAGTTCAGATAAAAAAGGGGTCTGTCTAGTTGACAGGCGCCTGTTTTTGTGTTTGAAAACAGGTGCCTGTTTTCAGTGTAAAAACCAGGCGCCTGGTTTTGTTACTGAAAACAGGCAGATTCCTGATCCATAGATTTATAATCTAATGGCCAAATACAAAAGACACTTCCTGCAAGTCCTCCCTCCAGCCTATTACTACAAAATAAGCAACACATACCCCCACGTGTAGCCCCAAGAAAATATAACTTCAAAATTTGTAATAACGGATCCCCGGCAGCATAATTATGTGCATGTTATCATAACAAAGACCCTCAATTCTGGTCCACCACATATGTCACAAAACAGAATAAAACTAAGTACCACATGACTGATAGAAAAAGAGACTACTACTAGGAGGTGATCTTGGAAGGATTCATTTTTCTGAAGGCATGTTGCCATGCTGATGTTGGGCTATGGAGGTAAAAACAGAGAAATCGATGCCAGATGAGCCTGACCAAGTTACCTCTTAAATCTCAGCTCAAAGAAACACTACATCACTCCCCTGCATTTGTTACACAAGACACATTTTAGGCTTGGTGGGCATTCAGCAAAAAGAAACATCATTGGTTACATATAGAAATTAAGTTATAGAAGGTATGAAAGTGTACTGCTCAAGCAGAAACATGCATGTATCATTAGCAGTAAAAAAGCTTCCATGATCTATGAGATGGCAATATAAACAGCTTCGAAACAGACTGTATAAATGAATATACAAGCCGCAGTTTCATAAAACTTGCAATCAATAAAATATGGGCGCAATTTGAACTTAACGCTAGTGCAAAATTAAACAGATTACATAAAAATAAATTATATGCCACAAATTAGGACGGGTAGAATTTGAATTAAATGGCACTACATATTCAAACAGTTTTTTTGCTTCTAAATTGAACAGATCAGGGTAAGAAACATAACTCTCTACAGAAATGAGTTATAATTCACGGGAAAAGAAAAGCTAGTACTAAGACAAGAAACTGACCAGGTCTATGAATTTGCTGGACTGATACATTTCTCTCAATGGTAAAGCAGGTTGTTCAGATAGTATCACCCGTAAAGCTGGCTGTTGAGAGAGTGAATTAACAGAAACTCTGTCCATTTTTCTTTACCAGCACTATGAGTTTCAACCCAAATAAGTTTGTCAATATATATATGGTTAATTTACATATTCACATTCATTAATTTGAGAAGATGGAAACATTTGTTTGGCATGTGTTAAATCAGTTGGTCGCTCTTTTTCCATCGCTGCAGGAACTGTAAATTAAGATGTCACACGATGCTGATAGGAGTTGGATGCTATTGCCACATACAGATGAAGCGTGGCAAGCCAGTTTCCAGCAATTCATTGAGAAAGAATTTCAAGGGAACTATCCAGGCCAGACTGCGGCATGTCCATGTCATAGGTGTCGTTGCCTACTGTACATAACAAAAACAGAGGTTGAACAGCACTTGCTGACAAAAGGGTTTGATAAGGATTTTATTAAACAGAAATGTCGCATTGCTGAACCTATGGATGATGATTGTGACTTCAATGAAGCCGAAGCACGAGACGATTCAGGCTCTACCAAAGATCTTCTTACATCACTAATCAGTGGTGCTATAGATGGAAAAATAACAGGAAGTGGTGATAAGGAGGAGCCAAATGAATCTGCAAAGAAATTCTTCAACTTAATGCAAGAAGCGAAGAAAGAATTGTACCCAGGTTGCAAGGAGGCTACCAAAGTATCTTTCATTGTCAGGCTATTTCAGATTAAGTGCATGTTCGGTATTAGCAACCAAGGCATGGAGCAGATACTTCACTTGTTCAGTCTTTTGCTCCCAGAAGGACATTGTGTTCCAGATAGCTTGGATAAAGTTCGAAAAGTAGTTCCAGATCTTGGTCTGGACTACGAAAAGATTCATGCTTGTGTGAATGACTGTGTGTTATTTCATGGAGCCTACAAAGATATGGACGAGTGTCCAACATGTGGGGAGAGTAGGTGGAAAACGAGAGATCTCGATGGAGCAAAGAAGCCGCTTCCTCGTAAAATACTTAGGTATTTTCCACTTGTTCCTCGTCTGCGAAGATTATATATGAATGAGATCACATCATTGCATATGCGTTGGCACAAGGAAAAATTAGTGCAGGATGGGAAAATGCGGCACCCAGCCGACTCACTGGCATGGAAGCACGTTGACGAGCAGTATAAAGAATTTGCATTGGATCCACGTAATGTTAGGTTGGGACTTGCATCAGATGGCTTCAATCCTTTTGGGATGCTCAATGTGACTTACACTACATGGCCGGTGATCCTAATTCCTTATAACCTGCCTCCTTGGTTGTGCTTGAAACAATCTTACTGGATGATGTCCATGCTGATACCTGGGCCTAAATCTCCAGGAATGAACATTGATGTGTATTTGCAGCCTCTATCGATGAGCTTAAATTGCTATGGGAAAAAGGAGTTGAAGCATGGGATGCGAAGGTGAAGAAGAATTTTACTCTACGTGCGCTACTGCTTTGGACAATAAACGATTTCCCTGCATATGCAATGTTATCTGGTTGGAGCACGAAAGGAAAGTTTGCTTGTCCTTATTGTCACCAGTATACTGATCACCTTTGGTTAAAATTTGGTTCGAAGCATTGCTACATGGGGCATTGCCCTTTTTTGCCCTTGGACCACAGGTGGCGAAGAAACAAGGACAACTTCAATAACAGGTATGAAACCAGGGAGCGTCCGGTGCCGCTCAGTGGTGAGGAGGTATTGCAGCAGTACACTAGTTTTGAGCAAGTAACTTTCGGAATTGGTTCAAGTAAGAGGAAGCAGCGTGATGAAGATAATAGGTGGCACAACTGGAGGAAGAAGAGTATTTTTTTTGAGCTTCCTTATTGGAAATCATTGCTTATACGCCATAATTTAGATGTGATTCATGTTGAGAAGAACATATGTGAGAGCTTGATGGGGACATTGCTTGGTATAGATGGTAAATCTAAGGACGGTGAGAAGGCTCGACTTGATCTGCAACATATGGGTATAAGGACGGATATGCATCCAGAGATCGCCAAAGGTAAATACACTTTGCCGCCAGGGTTGTACTACTTAGAGAAAGAAAAGAAGCAAATCATGTGCAAATTTTTACGAGAGGTGAAGATGCCAGATGGTTATGCCTCAAATATCAGGCGATGTGTTGACGTCGCCGGTTGCAAGCTTGTTGGAGTTAAAAGTCATGACTACCATGTTATGTACAAAAACTTATACCCTTGGTGGTACGCCATATATTGCCTGAAGTTACAGCGATCCCATTGATCCAGCTCAGCAGCTTCTTTAACTCAATATGTTCGAAGGAGCTGGAGGTGGCTGAACTCGAAAAACTTAGCAGTTTGATTTCAGAGACCCTTTGTCGCTTAGAGATGATATTCCCACCAGCGTTTTTTGATATTATGGTGCATTTACCAGTTCATGTAGCTGAAGAGGCTAAACTTGGAGGCCCGGTTTGCTATAGATGGATGTATCCAGTAGAAAGGTATCTACGTACCCTGAAAGGCTATGTGAGGAACAAAGCGCTGCCAGAAGGTTCAATAGCAAAGGGGTATATCTCGGAGGAGTGCACTACATTCTGTTCTCGGTTCTTTGATGACATTTCTACAAAGGAGAACAGGGCAGATCGTCATGTATAGAGCACTGATGAACCACCTTCTGGGCTAAGTGTATTTGGGAAATTGGACTTCGATCGTGCCATAGTAAGTCTCGAGACTGTACCTGATTCTGTCTTGCAGAAGATGAGGTACTACATACTTTCAAACAGTGAAGAGACCAACGATTGGATAGAGTAAGTTTCATGTGAAATTTTTATTATTAGAAATTTCTAGTATTTATGTGCTGACTATACATTTAACTGAGGAGATTATTAACAAATTTTCAGACAGCATATGGCTGATTTGAGGAAAACCAGCACGCACAAAGTTGAAGAAAGGCACGAGAAACAATTTGTGTCTTGGTTTGAACGTAAAGTGAGCGATATATCTCAGATCATTTGTACCTTGTCAATTTTTTATGTATATTACTAATATATTTCACATGTAACTGCAGATTAGGATATTGCATGAACAGGGAGAAGTCGATGAAAATCTATATAATCTATCTCGTGGTCCAGATCATCGAGTTCGTGTGTCCAATAGGTGTGTCATTAATGGCTTTCTCTTTCGGACCATTGATCTAGAGAAATCCCTAGTCACTCAGAACAGTGGTGTTGTTGTCATGGGTGATGGCATGGAGTGGTACGGAGTTCTTAAAAGAATCATTACCCTTGAATTTCCTGACGAGAAGGAAGTCGTATTGTTCGAGTGCGAGTGGTTTGATGTTCCTGGAGCAAATAGGACGAAATCAAGAGGGTTCAATAAAGATCAATATGGGATCATCGATATTGATACCACTTTGCATCGATATGTAGACGAGCCATACATCCTGGCCACACAGGCAGAGCAGGTGTGTTATGTGAAAACCGCTAAGAGAGCTAATTGGTGCAGCGTCCTTAGACTGAAACCTAGGAACCTGTTTGCAATGCCTGAAGGAGAAGACAATTCTAATATTGTTGCTGATACCGATGCTGACTCACTCGTAGTAGGAGTGGAACATATGAATGTTCAACATAATCAAGATGAGTTGACAGTTTGGCGTAGGACCGACGTGGAAGGGGTCAGTGGTGATGCTTCAGTTATTGAGAATGCGCGTGCTTCACCCATGCCTGAACCTGGTGATGAGGACATAGCAGACGAAGACCTTGATCCTGACGACACCTACATTGATGATGGAGTTGTCGCTCCAGTCGATATCCAAGACGAAGATGACCAAGATTTTTTTGTGTAAATCTTAGATTGGTTGGCATTTCTTTTGAGTTTCGAGTTGACAGTTTGAAGTCTTTAAGGATATCTTTACTTTTAGTTAATCATATAAACCTTTCATATATTTTTTTTGTACACCATTGACTGTTCTGCATTTTGACGAGGCAAGAGCCCAATCAACTAGCAAAAAGGGCCGGTTAAGAAAAAAGGCTTGTTTAGATCTAAGCTTTTCATATATTTTTTGTGTACACCTTATACTGTTCTGCATTTCTATCAAGGTTTTTAAGTTGACAATTTCAGAAATGGACAAGACTAGGCAACCTATATATTAGAACTAGGTAACCTATATATTAGAACCTGGTAACCTATATATTGCAAAAACAGATCTCTTTTTTTTCTGCAAAAACACTGAGAAAACCAGATTCCCACTCCTGTATATCAGAACAAGGTAACCTATATTTTTGGTCAACACCAAAAAACAGGACTTCCATTTCCTCTTTCACATGTTTTTCCTGGCAAAAAAATAGTGACCATCTGTTTAGTAATCTTATTTCAACCATAAAAGGCTAATGGTCTTTCCAGTGATAACACACCTCTGAATCTCCAAAAGCATCAACATCATCAAAGCTAGTTTGGTATTTCTCGTAAAAAACAGGTGGCTTGTAGCCTTTTTTGAACCATGGATCTTTTAGTTGAGGGATAGTTTGCGGCCATGTAAGAAAAACTTACAGTAGAAGGATTAGGATCAAGAATTCTGGCAATCTTTTAGCTCCATCAGAAAACCAAGAGGGACAAGTAAATTGAGCTCCAGAGATCTGTCAAAAGAAAGAGGGTAAATGAAAAATACCTGTCCTCACGGGTGTGAGGGTAGGCGAATGGGGCGGCGTCTCCTCGCCTTGGGTAGCGGTGACGCGGGGAAGCAGCCGGGGCCTCTGAGGCTGCAGCGTCGTCCTCGAATGAGAAAGGGAGGGGGGCGAAGGGCAGGGATCTTCGGCCTCGAATGAGAAAGGGAGGTGGGCGCATACGAGATCGGAGAGGAGAGAGGCCGAGATTGGGGATGGCGGTGCAGCGAGAAACTCCAATACAATCAAGCTTCAGGAACTCCAACGCGAAATTGGGAGAGGAGAGACGATTCGGGGAGGAGTTAACCATGGCTTCTGCCGTCGCCGGCCTTCGGGTATGTGTTTGAGGTCCGGATCTGAGTTTGGAGGGACGGAGGGTGGAGAGGACGGGAAGGAGAGGCGACCCGGCGGCGCGATGGCCGGATTCGGCAGGGGGGAAGCGATCGGCGCCCGCGCAGCTCGGGGAGACGGGAGGCAAGGAGAGCAGTGGGAGTAGAGGAGGGGAGGCCGTGGTGGCCCTGCTGGTTGGGGTGCCTAGCTCTGTGGCGACGCGGCCGATCCAGCGAGTAGGAGTTTGGGGAAGGGGCGGCGGCCGGTGAGGGAGAACTCATCGGCGTGAGGGAAACGAGCGGCGGCATTTTGTGCGAGACTGGGGATTCTACGAGATTGGGGATCGATTCTGTGAGAGAGAAACAACGTGGTCAGGAAAAAAAACCGTGGGATAAGATGGAGGGTTCACGTGGGTGCCTTATGATTTTGGGTCACTGCCTTGTGGGGCCCACGTCTGGAGGGCCCACGCACAAGTGAAACACAATCGCAAAGCACAGGTAAAAAACGATCGGAGTGAGAATCGGAGAACACCAGGATCAATTGTTCGATTGATTTATTTCACCCGTATGGATGTAGTCATTTTTTGGACAAATTGTGATGTGGGTTTACGCTACTCTCTCCGATACATATTAGTTGTTGAAATATTACATGTATCTTTGTTTGATTGGACCAAATAGGATTTCTTCCAAGAGGTTGGAGTGGATGTAATTTTTCCTATAGAATGTATAGAATATAGTAAAATGAATCTTTAGTAAAAGTTCCTATATGGTTTGAGATAAATATAGAGCCTATAGCAACGAAGATTTTCCTATATGGAATATAACTCATTCATGCGTAAACTAATCAGAAGTCTAAACCATCAAAATAAAACGGCAATCTTGTAAATTTTCCACTCATACAAAAATCCCCTTAGCAATAGTTACTCAACGATACCGGGCTTGACCATGACAGTAAGACTAAGGTGTTGATTCAGCGATTAGGAGACGAAGATTTGATTGCGACCGGCTCTACAAATTTAAATTTTCCAACAGACTTTAGGTGTTTATTACACTTGCAAATATATCGCATACTCGTACGACGATTAGTATGATCCGTGCCGATGGATTAGTTTCTTTTGGGCTTCTCTGTTTCTTGGTGCAGGTTGCAGTTCCTTCTGTTTCCTTTCTTTGGCGTATTTGTATGTGTTTGTTTTCCTTGTTATATAAAGTCGGGTAGCATTTGCTGTCAAAAAAAAAAAACCGGGTCCATGGCGGCCGTTCGGCATCCCTTCCCCTCCGCACACACACCACCTCAGCTCCTTCACTACGCTACCCAGACTCCCCCACCACGCCACTGACACCCCGCCCCCACCAAAGATCCCCAGCCGCCATGGACCACGACCTCGAGGACCGCCTCCTCCTCCCGCCCCGCGCCGCTCCCTTCGCTGCCGCCGGCGACGACTCCGACGGCCTGAAGAAGCGCGGCGTCAGCTCGTTCCCTTTTTTCTCTTGGCTCGTGTCAAATTTCAAAACAGGGTCCCTAAACAGCCTTTAGGGGCTCCCCTCAAATTTTAGGGTCCTAAAATTTACCAACATCTTCAGCGGTACCCCCTATTCCACACCCCCTATTTCGTTTATGACATGTGAGACCTACTTGTCAATGAGAGTTGTCTTTTCTTTTTATATTTTCTTTCTTCTTCTCCCTTTCTATTCATGACGCAGCCCAGTGCTATCTCTTCCCCGTTCCTATCAATCCCCACCATCAGCACAAACCACGGGCAGGAGGCCGGCCTGAGCTGGCAGGGTTCGACGGGCAGAAGGGCTGGCCGGAACTGGGCAGGGGAGCGGAGCCGGTGGAGGGCCCCGTGAGCAGGGGAGCGGAGCCGTGGGGAGGGCGCCATGGGCAGGGGAGCGGAGCTCTTTCGCGCCGCCTCTGGTGATTTCCTGACGTTTCTACCCCTCGCCGACCATGTTTCTATGGCTCGGTAGCTCGCTGATTTTTTGGGTCTTACCGGTGGCTCGGCTGTGGCGGAGACGGCAGAGGCGAGGTGGGTGGTTCTATCCTTTTGCTTCGTCGACGGTGAGGTCCTACCGGTTGACCGGTGAGTTTGCTCCTTCTATTTCACTCGTTCGGTTCGTTTTGCTCTCTGGATGATTTGCTCCCCCAATTTCAATACTCCCGTGTAGTTTTCAGTACTCCCTCTGTTCCTAATTTTCAGTACTCTCTCTGTTCCTAATTTTTAGTACTCCCTCTGGTATACTCCCTCAATTTTGTCTTGCCCAAGAAAATTTTCAGGCCCACGACTTGCCGCCGGTTTTTCCATATAAAAGATCCATAACCACCCCGAATTATCTCCCCCGCCCCAACACTTTCCCTGCTAAACAAGCGCCGTAGGAGACGAGATAATTACGATCGAGAAGGCAAGTCTCCGTCGCGTTCGGTTCCTCCTCTCTGCCCTGCTTGCTTCTGCTACCAAGGCTTCGATCCATGGCGTCTATCCCCAATTCCAGAAACACCGATGCCGACACAACCCGACGAGCTGGGACGGCCCAAACCCATGAGGTCGAATTTGAGGAAGAACCGATGATCCCAGGAGGCATAAGGTTTGTATCTGCCATAAAAACACTTTCCATAGTTTATCCCAAATTGATTCTCTATCTGGATTGTTGTTCTTTTTGTTTTCAAATCGATTGATCGTGACGTTTCAATTTATTCGTCTGCTCGATCATTAGGTTTTCGATTTTCCCATCCATGGATCATCTAAAATTAAGAACTCAAGCGGTCGTGCGGTTTTTGTTGCTTAACAGTAATTGTTCATTTGTTGCAGAGGGTTAGCAGCCAAAACTCCACTAATCGTAAACAGATGAAGACCCAACATGTGATGGGTTCAAAACTTTTCTCTCAGTGCAGCTGGGAACAAGTAAATATTAGTTGCATTTTTTAAAACTTCAGATTCAACCAACAGTGATATGTACTGACGTTCAATATTGCCTTCGTGGAGAGATGAAAATGGTGTCGAGCCACGTCCCGTGGGACTTTGGCAAATCACTCACAGCAAGAAAGGAAAATGGTCAAACGACGTTTCTGAAAGAATTTAAGTGAGTACAAAATTCTTCAAATTATTGCTTCACATTTAAATTCAAATATTCTTTCACAACATGACCAAAATTATGAAACGCACTTGTTTCTTTCCCTCAGTTAAATGCACGCGAAAAGTTGGGTGCGGTAAATTTAGAAGAGTTGCTGGAAGGAGAATCAAGAACGATGAGGCTCACAACAGGTGAGGAAGACATTGTTTTGCAGTCTGCATACAAGGAGACAACAGGAACCAAAACAACCAAGTTACATGGTCGTGGATATTTGTCGACCTATCCAACCAAAAACCAACTGCTTCAAGAAAGACTGGAACTACAAGCCCGTGAGGTTGAAATATTAAAAGAAAAGCTTGCAAAGGAAGCTGCTGAAAGGGAAGCAGAGAAGGAAGACCTAAAAAAATCCATAGAGAAGAAATGAGGCAAGAGGTTCATGCTTTGTTGGCTCAGCACGGGTTATCAACACTTGTCCAGAAGGTAATCAACTTTGATTTATTATGGCAATGAACATATTTAAATGGTTGTGATACACTCCTATCCATATGAAAGCTATCTCACCTGCCCTTTTTTGTAAACATGTAGAGTGCCCCTGAAACCAACAATGCAGAACATGAAGCTGCAACCATTCATGAAAAAGAACAACACACACAAGAACCATTGCCGAAGGTAATGAAATTGAAGAATGTTTGCAACAATCGTGGATTTATGCATTTCGTTAGAGCTAACAATCTGCACTGGCTATGTAATTTTGAAATCAGCATACGATTTTTAATAACTGCCATCTTGTTTTAAAGCGTAGAGTACCCCTGCAACCATTGAGACAAGAGACCCTGCAGCTATGAAGACAACAGATACCTATGATGCAACACAACTTGAAGCTACAAAGACTAAGGATATAAATGATGCAAAGACAACAGGAACACACCCTCAGGTAATGGCATATAACAATGCTTCCAAGCATCAAGGATATATGCATTTCAATATACAGTGCTAACATTGTTCCAACAACTTTAAAATGCCAGAAGCAGCCAGCAATCACTGCCAAGACACAAAAAGAAAATACGCCACCCACAAATCGCAATACTAAATCTTCCAAAGCTAAAGGTCTGGCGTTCTCTAAGGAAGCAGCTAAGGGGGCACATCAAACATACATGACTCCACAGCATTTGGCGTTACAGCGTGCTAAAACACGATCAGCAAGCAAGTTCAAAGATCAGGTAACTAGAACTGTGTTTTCTAATGCAAATCAAACTTTGCATTGCCACTTCAGTTTTAAATTTTGTTGCTGCTTAATTGCAAGACATGTTCTTTTTGGTTCATGTATCTCTTCAACAGGACAATGAAGGCCTAATGGGGCTAGATGTTCCACAATCACAACACTCAAGATTGGTGATCCCATGAAGGCTGCCATGTTGTTCGATTGGATGAGTGGACAGTAATTGCTAGGTTCCATAGCTTCATATATACAATGTATTTATTATGGATATGATCGTTATGTCCATGAGATTGTAAGAGTGAATGCTGGATTTATTTCAACAGTGGAATATATATTTTTGCATCATTTCTATTATGGTCGTATAATTGCAGTTAAATTACCAGTTAAACATCCAAAACAATGCCGTTGCACCAGTCCTAGATCGTACAACGTCGTGCCATATTTCGTTGCGATGTAGAGCTTATAGCAACGTCACATTTTTTTTATGTCCTATCGGTGATCATTTTTTGTTTGAACCTATAGCCACTCCTATAATTTTGTTGCCATAGCCCTTAGGGGCCTGTTGCCTCGCAACCCTCAGTTTGTTGCCCTAGCCTTTGCGCCTGTAGCCACTCCTATAATTTCATTGTCGTAGCCCTTTGGGCCTGTTGCCTCACATCCCGGAGTTCGTTGCCCTAGCCTTTGAGCCTGTAGCCACTACTATAATTTTGTTGCACTATCCTTTGAGCCTATAGCCAGACTCTTAGAACGTTGCGTTAGCCCTTCACTGTAGCGACGCCATGTTCCTCGTGGTTATAGGTAGTCAGCCTACAGCAACGTGTCATATGACGTTGTGACAACATGTAGGCCTGTTGCGACGGCACATGGTCTGTGGCAATACCCTTTAGGCTAGTTGCGACGTGCGATGTGTCGTTGCCATACTATGTAGGCATGTTGCTACCTCTTATGGATCGTCGCGATATTCTTTATACCTCTAGCCACGAGTCTTATTTCGTTGTGATATCCTATACGACTATAGCCATGACTCTTGTTTAGTTGTGATATCCTATACGACTATAGCCATGACTCTTGTTTAATTGTGATATCCTATGAACTATAGCCATGCCTCTTATTTCGTCGTGATATCCTATACGACTATAGCAACACCCAAGAGGGTTTCACCACACCCAATATATCGTTGCAAATTATTGTATTGCTACCATACTCTGGCGTCCCAATAATGCTTTTTCACAACTAGCATGGGTTGTTGCCATTAGATCTATAGCAACTCCGCAATACAACTTATGCATCGCAAAGATCATTGCATAAATACCCTATTGTCACGCCTCCCTTAGTTGCAATAAAGCATGTGGTATTTCGACACCCTAAATTCGGTTGCGTTACCATATAGCATCGGTGTTTCTTGCCACGCCTACCAACGAAAATATTTAGTTGCGACTGCGCACTATTGCAACTAAAACCAGCCGTGGCTCCAGGGTGTACGCCTTGTAGTGTATAAAGATTTATTCAACTTTACACAATACATGTTGCGTCTTGCGTTAGTATTCGGAATTTGGATTCCATCGGGAACCTTCATGTAAATGTCCGAATCAAATGACCCATAAAGATATGCAGTCATGACGTCCATCAACTGCATAGAAAGACGATTTTGAACAGACAATGAGATTAAATATCAGAATGTAATTCCACTCATAACCGGAAAATATGTTTCATTAAAATCAATGTCGGGTCTCTGCGTGAACCCTTGTGCTACTAGTCTTGCTTTGTATCTCACCACCTCATTGTTTTCGTTCCTTTTCTGGACAAAAACCCATTTGAATCCCACTGGGAAAACATTGTCGACACTTATTACTTCTGTAAATACCTTCCTTTTATTGAGCGAGGCTATTTCTGCTTGAATTGCATCCTTCCATTTAGGTTAGTCGGAGCGTTTTTCACACTCGGCTATGGTCTTTGGATCATGATCATTTAAAGGTTGTTCGCAATCTTAGTAGAGAAATAAGTGTCGACAAACGTAGTCTTTCTATTGTATATTTCTCCAGTGTCTAAGTAATTTGTGAAAATTTCGTTTACCTTTGGTGATTGTTCGTGATTTCCCGTTGCGGTTAGGTCCAGATTTTCCGATGTCCCAGCATCAATAATTGAGTGCACTATTGAGCTGGGTTGTGGATGTTGGTTATCCACTGGGTGTATATTACCCAATTGATCTCGGTCAATCAAATGTTGACTCACATTTGTTGTTGTAGAAAGAGGTTCAGAAGGTTTATTCTTCTGTTTTCTTTGCCTTCGTTTGTTCCTTTTGTTGCTTGCTGGAAGCTAGATCCTTTTTAGTTGTCGTACTTCTCCCCCTCTTCCTTTGAACGGTAGGTGCAGGAGGTTGAGTAGATTTTATAGGTACCTCCACTCTTTCGGGTACGTTCTTTGTAGGATTATAGGATTTAGTTACACCTTTGTAATTAACAAATGCGTCTGGTAAATTGTTTGCAATATGTTGCAAATTTATAATTTTCTGAACCTGTTGTTCAGTTTCTTGAGTACGTGGATCTGAGGCGGTGGACATTCCAGTTGATTTCCGGGCATTCTTATTTTTGTTACTTTAGTTCTCTCCCTAATGCCGGGAAATGATCCTCATTAAAAATGCAATCAGCGTATCGGGCAGTGAATAGATCCCCTGTGAGAGGTTGTAGGTACTTGATAATTGACGGTGATTTATACCCCACATAAATCCCCTATTTTCTATGTGGTCCCATTGATGTACGTTGTGGTGGTGAGATTGGTACGTATGTAGCGTAACCGAATTTTCGCAGATGGGAAATACTTGGTGGATTTCCATGTACTAATTGAAGGGGAGAAGTAGTATGATATGCAATTGGTCGCAATTGAATTAAATCAGCGGCATGTATAACCGCATGACCCCAACAAGTTATTGGTAAATTACAATTCTGTAATAAAGGTCTTGCAATAAACTTAATTCTCTTAATAAAAGATTCGGCCAAACCATTTTGTATGTGGACATATGGGACTGAGTGCTGAACTTCGTTTCCTAATGCCATGCAATAATCATTGAAGACGCGTGAGGAGAATTCAGCGGCATTGTCTGAATTGTTTTAATTCGATGTTCCGGATAATGAGCTTTTAATTTAGTTACTTGGCTCATTATCTTTGCGAATGCATGATTACGTGTGGAAAGTAGACACACATTAGACCATCTCATAGATGCGTCAATTAAGACCATGAAATACCTAAATGGTCCAGACAATGGTTGGATAGGGCCACAAATATCTCCTTGAATTCGTTCAAGGAATTGGAGTGGTCCCGCTTATATTTTAAAATAAGAAGGTCTTAAAATGAGCTTGCCTTGTGCACATGCTGTGCATACAAAATCAGGAGATTTTGGGGAAAAAAAAATTAATTAAGATTATGACCAACAGAATTATTAATAATTTTCCGTATCATCCCGATACCGGGGTGACCAAGGCAATCATGCCAAGTCTGGAATGTATTGACATTCTGAAAAATTATTTTATACGTAACATGGGCTACAGGTTTTATGTATGTATAGTACAATCCGGACGATAAAGAAGAAAAAATTTCAAGAATTTGTTTGCCATATCCGTTACTTTTTGTAAATAGAAGAAATTCCTCATTATTGTCATCGTGGGTTTCAATATGAATCCCATTTTGACGGATATCCCTATAACTTATTAGAGTATGAGTTGAATCGGGATACAATAAAGCGTCCTCGATTATTACTTGTGTAACCATAGGAAGTGTGATGATGGCACGTCCAGAGCCAACAATTAATGTATCGCGTCCAGCGATTGTCAAAATATTCCCTTGCGTTTTAGTAAGGGTTTGAAAATATTTTGTTTCCCTAAGTATAGTGTTTGTGGTGGCGCTGTCCACAAGGCAAAGTTCTTCGTCCATTTTGGATTGATTTCCGTAGAAACTATATATGGAAAAGGAAGAATTTTAATATCATTCTTAATAGATATATAGAATACATACAAATTTATTTATGTATTAAATTGATAATACAATATCGTAATTTACAATACATATGTCAAATATGTAGGTACCAAAGTGCTGATACAATAAAGTAATATTACAATATAGATGACAACGATCACTATAATTTATTTACAACAATACTTAGGAACGTAAATATAGATAATATCTATTTCGGAGGTAGGTGAACTAGTTTAGGTCTCCAAACATATCATTAGAACTAAATTCAATGATCATGTTTTCCATGCTCATTAGATCCTCAGACGATCGGATTGTCGGGTTGTTGCTTGACGAACAACCGGCTTCCTTGGAATTGTCGGATTGGAAATTGAAGTGTGATTCAAATCTTGGTCCTTGATGAGCATGTTGCTTGCGTCCTACAGATCTACCAAATGACGAGGGGTACGGCATTTCTTTGTAATATGCTTGTAGCACCCACATTTCTGACAAACTTTAGATTTGTCGTATTGTGGTTTGAAAGTGCCTTTCCCCTTTTCCTGTACACGTGGCTTGTTTTTCTTGTTGCCCTTTTACTTGCCTTTGAAGTTGTTTGGTCGATTAGTCGTCGTCGGTCTGGGGCTCCTCCTTGACGATGAAGATCGTTTCTGCCGGAGTTGGCGATGGGAGCGGCGGCGTCGCGCCGTCCCTTGTCGGGCACGGGCCGTACCCGTGGACCGGACAGTACACGCCGTCCGTTGGCGAGTAGAGCGGCATAACCGGCGGTTCTGGTGCAGACGCCATTCTTGGGGGAGTCCAGCGACGACGAGTCCAGCGGCGACGAGGCCGCCGAGGTCCTTTGGTCCAGCGGCGACGAGGCCGCCGAGGTCCTTTGGTCCAGCGGCGACGGCCAAGGTAAGTTCGCCGGCGGTGAAGTGCTCCGTGGCATAGGAACTCGAAGAGATTAGTGAAGATCGGGGGCAGACCGTAGATTGCCATCTTTTTCTCACCTTTCTTCTTCTCTGTTCTTGTTCTGTGATTCTTCTCGCTCTATTCTTGCTCTGTAATGGCAGAGTCTAGCGTGCGTGATACCGTGTTGTGAAATGAATGAGAATGAATGATTGTGTGATCTTTCCATTGAATGATGTTCATATATATACAAAGAGAAGGGACACCAATACATGCATTGATGTCCTAAGTTTTAGAAAAATTAGGACGTGAACGGTTTCAAGGTTAAATGCCTAATTAACTAATGATTGATCATAACTAATTATTCTCAACAATAATATAGAGTGTCAATTTTTGATGACACAATGCGTATACAGCATTTTCTATATTTTACAATCTCTTTCATTAACAGTGCCTTTGGCAAATAGAAAATCATGAAAAGGCTCCAATATTATTGCTTGTTTTAACAACAGTATTGTTGGAAGGCTACTTGGAACAATAAGTTTACATCGAAAGCCCAACTTTGCCCTTAAGCCTATGAAAGAATGGTTTGTGATATGTATAAAATTACAAGGGACAGGTTCATACTATTGTACAAAGAATCCTATGGAGCTAACTCACATCAAAAGGGTTGAAACTCTACAGTGTGTTAACAAGATCTCTCTAGTCTGCCGATGTAATATACAGGGCATGGCGACTTACTAAGCCCGAGGAAACTAGATCTGATGCCACCATTTCTTAATTCAACAGTATATGTGATGAAACTTTTAATTCAGACATGGGCTGTCATCAGAAAGGGTTTGTTGGGAAGGCTGAGGATGCTGCAATCCATCCTCGGGCATGTCAAGTTCAACCAATGGCTTGAGCTGTTTCGCAACAGCTTCTTGCTGGAGTTTCATCTCTTCCATAACCATAGCCTCTGCTGCCATGCAAGCTTGTTCATCTCTAAAAGCAAGGGTCCACCTCCCATCAACAAGATACTTCTTTGCCTTCCCTTTAAATTTTTCTGGATCCAAAAAAGGAACGGTTGAAGGACGAATTCGTAAATGCAGCCACTTCGGATGTTTTTCGTCTGTTCTTGGCTGAAAAAAGGCCAAGAATTTCTGCATCAGATGTGTTACTCACAACAAATAAGTGTTGTCTTAATGCTAATAATAAGTATGTGGATAGCTTCGACAGGGTAACTAAGCAAGGTATTCTATGCCATGATAAATTCAAATACATACATCAGATCCAGCCAAGGGAGCAGTGACGCGAACAATTCCATTTTGTTTGAGAGGTAATTCTTCTAAAAGAAGAATCCACCCAGAGGATCCATTAGATAGAGCTAAAAAGCAGAAGTGGCGTTCTTTGCCCCTCTCGAACGCTATCCGACAAGGAACCGCATTAACTGCAAGAATAGCATCACCAACATCCAATGTATCACAAATATAGAGGGATTAAGGTACAAATAAACATACAAATTTCAAGTAAACTCGGACCTAAGTTGACTTCAAGTCCAGGCTTGGGCACTGAACCATCGAGACCTGCTGCATTTGCTCGCTTATTTACAGGCAGATCCACTGGAGAGTAAGTGGGTGGCTGATCAGTGAGAGTTTCTCCAAGACAGAAGAGTATAACTTGATGCTGTAGCACAAAACCCTGAAAATTATCATCACAGTGAGAATGCTTACTAGATACGGAGCATATTAGATAATAGTGCCGGCATTGGGACAGCAGCAGCTACCAACGCAACAATATAACACTGAGAGCCAATATGCTCTGTTCCAACACTGACTGTATTGTTATTACAGCTATGGCAAAATGCAATTATTCTAAGGTTATGCTCTGTTCCGAGAGAACGCATGACACTAGTACAACCCATCAACAGCAATAGAACCAACAAGCTGGTCAAGCGATCCTACATACTTTTTATTCACAAGTACAATTACCATGCATGAATAATGTTTTGGTAAGCACGAGCACACCAAGTTAAAAATAATTTTTGCAAACAAAATAAGGGCATTTTTGTGTCACTACATATTCTCTTGATGTAAAGAAAACTAATCCACTAGTCAAGCTTAACAGTTGGGATTAAACAACTTTATAATATGAACAGGTCCAGGGAAGATCAAGCCAATACCTTAACCATCTCATAGATTCTCTCCGCGATAGCAACAGAAGAATCACCTGTGATACAAAGTTTATAAATAATTACAATGTACGTCCATAGTTCTAAAATACAAATTAAGTTAGCATGATCAATGAGTTCCGACCTCCGAGTGAGCAAGGATCCAAGGGTGAAATAATAGACTTGGATCCTTTTGGTGGTGAAGATGCCTCAATTGCTAACTCCAAAGAAAAAAATAGAGAGTATTAGGACAGTTCTCATTTGCAACACACATAAAAATACAGAACTTCAACTCAAAATTGAAATCCACCTTTCTTGCAATTCTTCCAAGCTTCTCTAACGATAGGAAGAAGCAAATCACACCAGCATCCTCCAGATTCTTCCAAAAGCTTTGCACTGCAATCCTTGTGTGAAGCCTACAAGAAGCAAGCCATATCATCAGCATGGCACAAACAAAAGCATGTAACATATCAACACAACTGATCTGGCTGGTTCAAATATATCAATGGTTTCAGCCATGACATGGTTGGACCAAAGACTATGCAATTCCAACCACATATGAGAAAGGCATAATCCATACACATGATGGATTTCAATTATTGTTCAGTACGTAGGGAAGTTGTGCAAATGAAAGAGTTTGAGAATATCTAGATTAGGACTGCTGGCAGGCAAAGTCTGGTTCAGTAACTTGACCAGACTGAGCAAGGTGATAAGCATTTAAATATAGTCCACCGAATCAACGATGGTCCTAATGAAGAGGTGGTCTACCAGAGTCGATCCTAGCTCTGAAAACTCTCACTTTTCTAGTACTCGTGGACATGGTCATCTCTATACATGTGTGGACAAGGTGGGGGATGCAAATACTACAAAACAATCATCTTGCAAGAAATTAACTCTTACTCCCACCTTCAATTTATGTTTTCGTTAGATTTTCAATATGTCAACTGAATCAAGCATTAGTATTAACATTAGAAGACAGTGAGAAAAATTAGCACCAGCAGACGATGTTACTCCAAAGCCTGGACCAAAAACAAGCAAGAATTCACAAGTTCCGTGAAACCAGACACCCTAACCTATGAGACTACTATGTGCCAATTATAGAATCATACAAACACACAGGCGCACACAAGAACATACCATTAGGATTTAGGAAGGAGACACTACTATCTCTGAACCCCCATCGACAATATCAAAGGAATAATAATGCACTATGAGTACCTTTAGCCGTTTTAAATGAAACGTAGTAAACTCTTCCTCCCCATGAGGCAGCAGTTGTCTAAAAAGCCAGCCACCAACTAAGCGAACATCTGCATTTATATTAGACCTGCAGAAAAGGGCAACCAATGCATCGAGCACCTACAAAACAATCAGTGTGCAGAAAAGGTTGAATTAGTCTGTTCTTGAATCATAGTGAGCTAAACAAGAAAAACTGGAGAAAAAAAGGATAATTAGTTTTCCTTTTTGAAAAGTATACTCCAGAGGTAACTGAATTTGGTAATGTGTATGTACAAAGTTCAACAAGTAAACCTGATATCTATGAACTTTGGAAGTCATTTGTCGTGGATGAAAACACTGTAGCCCATATTTGTTCTGTGGAAAAAGATAAAGAATAGTAGTTATATTAACGAGAAGAATATAATCACTGAAAGAATACAGATGGAATATGATAAAAATATATTCTTAGTGCCCCACTTCTAAAACCAATTTTAATACATTATAGTACCCATCTGATAAAAAACAAATAAGCACATGTTCCTGGATAGAGTGTCCTGCGACTACACTTATCTTCTGCGGGTGGATTAGTGGATGTGACAAGTGACAACAACAAAGTGGTGAAAAGCAACCCTTGACGCGACCTTGATTTTAGCATGGGGCCTCCACATAACCGCAGTTTTGCCAAGTGGCATCATATTGTGGATAGAAAAACCACATATATACAGAAAAGATCCCTAACCCACCATGATCCTTCACATCTCTCTTGACGTCCGAGCTGCCTCGGCTCCCCTCCCTATAGCGCTCCGATTGTGGCTCCTCTCGTCGTGGGTGACCAGCATTACTGCTACCCAATAGCGTAAAAGAAAGAGGTGGGGCGAGAAGTCATCAGATAGGGTTTGAGCGAAGGGAATAGCAAGGCTCACCCTCATGAGCACAGGCTCACCCTCATGTGCACAGAGGAGATCTTCAATTGGAAGCAAATAGAATCCTTAATTATGGAACAAAGAGGGATAGATAACTTCCTAATATAGGCAGGTAACTTTCAAAGATATGCCTTCTTTCGTGGTCGCAGAGGTTTACCCGTCTGCCCTTTGCAGCTTAGCCGAGGGCCACAGGGTTACCATAGGTATCCATACACTATATGTCTGGCTCTTAAAGCGTCTGTAACAAAGCTTAAATTTTCCATTCTGAGTAATAATCTGGCACCAAAACTCAGACGGTGGAGGGTTCAGTCATCGAAGCACACCTAATATAATAGCATTTTCCCAAGAACATAGTTAACCATATAATTTACAGTTCAAACTCAAAAGCGTCAAACTTTTCTTTTTGTTTCTCACAACACTGAGAATGGCCTTAAAATTTCAAAGGTCAACTTAATTTCATAGACCACTCACTGTTTTGTTTGTAGGAAATGGAAAGGGCAGGCTTTTATGCCCAAAACCATGGTTTTGCACCTTGCGTAAGTGAGACAAGAGGATAATTATGGTTGTTCTTATATGACAGGGTAGTACACTGTGGACTCAAAAGACATGCTGAAAAGTAGCAGATTGAGATAAACCAAAGATGATTATGTCCAATGTTTGGCGAAAGAACCAGCAGTATACCTGAAGCTTTCTTATATAAATATCAAAATCACTGCAGATGCTGTCATCTGCAAGACCGCTACTGGATGCAAATAACTGCCTTTCAGCTATATCTTCACCAACCAAAGCTTGCTACAGGTGAAAATACAAGTGTCAGAAAATTAAATTAAAATGCAGCACCATAACCATGTTTTGAAATACAATCCAAGATGATCAAAATGGGGTTAACACCAAAGTTTTGATCCTCCAATAACAAAACACAGTAAACAGGACCAATACTTAATAACAGAAAGTTGTGAGACAGGTGACTTTAACCAATGAGCATTATCCGATTTAAGTTTGGGTACAGAAAATCAGAAACTTTTGTAAGATATCTACTCCGTAATAAACTACCTATGCCAGCAACCATGTGTCAAATAATACGTAGCGTTACCAGTGAGCCACCTTTGCACAGACTCAAAAGTGTGCAGCTGGCATCTACATACATGGTTACCCTCAAAAGGCAAACTGGTATCAGATACAGACACGAATCAAATACTCCCAGAAATAGCATCACAATAGCAGTACTGGTGAATACACTATTTCCAAAGAAATCAACCTGGTAATTAAATTGCTGGTTTTTCCAAAGGCAGTACTGGTGAATACACTATTTCCAAAATAGCAAGCAAACGGAAGTAAAGAGAACTCACTAATAGAAGCTTCTTATGCTGCTTTCTTTGAGGCAAAATTCCAAGTGCATCTAGCATTGATTCATCAAGTTCTGTAAACCCAACATGTACTCTAATAGTTATATATTCCAAGCAGCAATGATAATGATAATCAGATAAGAATCAGTTAAAGATACCTTTTGTCTGCAACAATGTAGCAAATAAGCACAAAGAACCCAAAGCTTGGAAGTTATCCCCACCTGTGATATATGATAGCAAGTGTTCCCTGAAAATAAGGAAATAAACTCATATACAACGATCTGAAATGTGAAATTCTTTAAGCATTACACCAACATCAAACAATTAAGCAGCTCTAGATGTATTCCCACATAACGAAAATGTGCATCGCAGTGCCAATATAGCCACGGAAAAGGTACAGCATAATTACCCATCGATAACATCTACAATAATTACAACTATTTCCAGCAACAAAAAGGTGACATCCTAGGTTCCATGCAAACAAACTATAAGTTCGCCAACAACATATTAATGAATATATAGATTGGCTATACTGAGAACATATGAATAGACTAGTTGCTGTTTAGTTCATTATATTATTTTAATTTTTAACCTAACAAAATGTTTTTCATGTAAGGGATTCGTCCTCCTTCTGGACTGTTTTTCCTTTCATTTTATTGGGCCATAATGTTTAGAAAATCCGGTGCTAATTGTATATAGGACTTTGCTAATTGGAATCAGGAGATTAAATTAGATTTTGGAGGCCCTAATTTTTAAGCAATTCCTAAGAAAAGGAAGGAATCCTTTTGTTGTCCTCGCCTTTTCCTTGGATTCTCTTCTTTCGCATGAGATAGAAATAAAGAACTTTCTACCCATTAACCATAACCCTATTAATCACCATGTACCAACTTTCTACCCATTAGGAATTTATGAAAAATATTTTTTGGCGAACATTTTCTTATAGTGCTCCTCAAAGAAGACTTCCTAGAAAAAAGAAAATAATAGCATGGAAATTATATTTCATTTCATAACCCCTCTGGCTTAAATAAACAACGAGTCTCCACGGCTATTACATGTTTCACCATGTTTTATGTGCACCACTATACAAGGGGAAATAGAAAATATCATACCATGTATGGAACAAGTACAATAAGAAAATATCACACAACTTAACCTGGATGGAACAAGTCCAATAAGAACTCCAACTAAGGAGTTTGCATAATAAATACGCATGTACAGCAACAACAGTATACCTCAGAGTGTTGCCTTGGCAGAAATCACTTGGTGATGGATGATCAGGCAAGTATTGCAAATTTGCAGAAGACAAAGGTGTCAACTTGTCTTCGTGTGTCTGATCCGCTGCAGATGTACTACTGACCTGGTTGTCAGAGATGCCATGACCGTGCCCAGAGATACAACCATTAGGTGCCCCTTGCTTCCTATCAGGGCAATCAGGCTGATGGAAAAGAGCAGCAGCAACAGTGCTTGCCATATCCTTGTCTTTAAAAATGTGAAGTATGCAGCAGAGCAGATACATTGAAGTACTGACACTTATCAATAATTCCTAGGGAACAGAAATGAAACATAAGAAATTATCCTAGTTGTCAGAACAATATAAGTGCAAAGGTATTCCTCGTTATACTCACAGTGCTCTGCCTTTGCAATGATGGGAGTACGATCCGAAATACCAAAAGTTGCAGGATATTTTCAGTGATGAAATCTCCTAGATCAGGAATACCAGAAGACATAACGTCACTGAAATAATACAGTGCATCTTCAATTTGCACAATTGCATCTTCAATGGAGGCCATTGCCACAGAGGAGCTTGCATTCCTACAAGTCAGAATACAGACGGAAGACTTAAGAGTTGCTTCTCAAAAGTTGACATCTCTGAACCTATTATATACCAAGCTTACCGTGAAGAACGCACAACCAACTTATCCAGGTCAATGCATTGCTTTTGAAAATGCTTGACCATGTCAGAGAAATAATCTGATAGTGGCACACGCGAAACAAATCTGTTAACAGATTCATCTCCAACTGAAACAAGAATTGCACGATAAGTAAAAAAGTAGAAAATACAAGTGCATGTATAACGGAGCTATAATATGCCACTGAGGCCTTACCACCTACCATGGTAGACATTAAGTGTCAAGGTACGTATAGCAACTCGTATCATGCTATCCTCATGAAAAGCAAACTTTAAAGCCTCGACATATAAAGGAAAGGAAATGACCTCATCCTGCATATCACATAGAGAAAATTAGTAACAAGGAACCTACAGTTCCTATAGAGCCAGCCTAGCTCAACTAATACAAACTTTAAAAAAAATACTTAAAAAATAACGATCCAAGAAACTTTATCCTTGTTTCCTATTTTATTGTGGGTTTGATAAGAACCCTTTTTGCTTTCTTGATAAAAAATCGAAAAAAAGCGTTTTTTCTTTTTTCTATAACCTGCAACCTGCTTTTTTTATTATAACAAGTCCTATATGGAAATACCCGCTAAAGAGAAAATCTATCTGATTGCCTCTCGGCCCATATCTATTTTTCAAAATAAAAAAGAAGAATTTTCTTCTTTTTTTATTAACATTAAGAAAAAAGAATATAACTAAAATGGAATTGGCAATATAATTTTTATAGACTTTTGAAAGAAAAAAGAAGGTTTTTTGCAATCGTTATTTCTTGCTTCTATCATATCACGGAAACCGTTCGATTTGGAACGGGGAGAGATGGCTGAGTGGACTAAAGCGGCGGATTGCTAATCCGTTGTACAATTTTTTTGTACCGAGGGTTCGAATCCCTCTCTTTCCGCTCCCTCGTATCATTTAGGACTTTCTTGATATTACAATAGGATTGCTGGCATCGATGACATATTAACAATCTTCCAAATTGTGTCAAAGAAAACAAAAACATGGACTGTGGCTAAGGCCCTCGATGTGCGATCATGAATATCAGACATCCAATGTGCCCTAGGCACGATGGCACCAGGCAGGCCCGAATATGCATAGCACTCTACCCTCCAACAGTTTACTTAATCCACGCTTCCTGTAAAAGTGTTATCCTGGTGTTGGAACATAAGGATATATATGCTGGACTAAACCTATCTAAACTCCCTCTGTGAGACTAGTGGCACCATACTACTGGGTCGGGGTATTACAGACCAGGCTTTGGAAACATGCAATCACTGCAGGTTGCCTGCCTATTCTCCTGGCTGGCATGGCATGAAGCCCTCTCCTAGCTCAAATCAACGGCTCAACCACCCGCCGTTTAGGATTTCGGGAGCTGGTGGTCCTCCGTGATACTGTGGCGCGCCTATTGGCCAGGGCAAGGGCCTCTCGTAGATGATCCCATCGACCGCTTACTGCATTTGGAAGAACCATAACAGGTGCACTTTTGACAGGGGCGCCATGACGCTGCCAAACTTCTGGAGACCATAAAAAGCTGAAGCAAAATCTTGGCCAACAGAAGGCACGGCAGGAAGATACGTTCTACCTGACATTGGCATCTAACATAGCCTTCGTGGCTTTGCCTATACGTAGCTTGTACATAGCAGGGAGATGTCAAGCTTTGAAGCTTGCTCAAAAAAATAATTTTGCAGTTCAGTTCAATGAGTGTAGCATTTAATCTGAGAAGGCCTGTTTGGAATTGGCAGCTAGGAATTTTCCCTATTCTACACAACACAGAAATGATCCAAAGAAGAAGGCAAGGAAACACAACACTGTTAATTTGTATGTGTAGTGAAAGGAAATAGAAAAATACATTTTTTGTCGTCACAAGCAAGGAAATTGTGTTCTTGTTCAACTTTCCACTTATTGCCCTTCAAGAGAGAAGAATCAAGTTAGCCAACACATAATGATAACCAGTGGCCACAAAAAAACATGATGTAAGTAATAACATTACAAACCGTAGAAAGGATATGTAGTATGATAGCATCTCCTCTATTTGAAAATCATATGAGTAAGTTATCAAGAAGTTGATATGTTCATTGCTGAAAATATAGTCTGTACAAAAGTGGAAGATTAGATCATTCAACCGTGCAGTATTGCAACCATAGCAAATATACTGCAATACTGATGAACTTACAAACTGAATGTTCATTTCTTAAATTTTGGATCATGATACTCATCGTCTGCAGCAGCTGTAGTGACACTCTGGATAGCTTAGAAATTCTCAGAATACGAGCAAATTCACCCATGATCTCCTGCTCCATGAAGAATCTGAAACATATTTCAATTACATAAATAGATACCCTGCAAAGTTCCTACACTACAGGCTGGTCACCTTCCACTGCATAGCCGATTAAATGTGCTATCACGTACTATGTGCCTTTGTCTAATACTTACTCGAAAAATGATGCATCGTGCTGGTCGCCGTATATCATCAGTTCCGCAATTGATCTCAACGCTTCAACCACAAAATCCTTCATAAAGCATCAAAGCTAATGGATCAACAGAAAAATTCATTAAAAAAAACTTAAAATAACGAGGATGGCCAGCTTGCACTACCTTATTAGCTTCATAAATGACATGAACCTTTTGTAGCTGCTCTGTTAGATACCTGCAGCAGGGGTCATGTCTTAGGATTAATATGGAAGAACCACACAAATAGAAGAAAAAAACAACACTCTAACATATAGCGTGAATAGAACCAAGATGAAGAAGTTCCGACTTAGTGAGCAGCACAAAGAAAATGTGGACTTTGGTTTTCAACAAATATCAAATGTACACAGTAATTATTAACCAGAAACACAAACCCTAATAAGATCGAGGACCTTCTTGGGTGAGGTTTTTGGCACAAAAAAGGTGTAAAATACAGGTAGATTTTCCATGCCAGCCCAGAAGGAGATGGCTAGTTTTTTGCTGGGCTGAAACTGACTGTTTGCCTAATAACCTTGCCGGAGAACACTAGTAGGTGCCCCCCCCCCCCCCCCAATTCTTATACAAGGTAGGGGAGACACCGCGAGGGGCGAGGCGACACGGCAAGGGGAGGTAGGGCGGCCATGCCTCCAACACCACCTGGATTCTCCATTGGGTTCCCAGTGACGACTGAGCTCATCCAAGCCAACACCAGGCCCCCTATTATGAATTTGAATGCCTCCTCTGCGGGACCTCAACCCCGACATCCTCTGCACCGTAGCTGACGCAAACCTTCTTCCTCTAATCTATTCCATTATGACGAAAGGCTACAGTGGCAGGTTGCTCCCCGACCCCTCCACTCAAGGATATGTGGTCTTCCATCTTCCTTCCATGTGAGCACTTTACACCTTCTAACCTGTTGAAGGCAAGCACATTTGAACTTGTTCCTTGGTCATGGAGGAAGCAAGGAAATCTGTTTGTCCCTCCATTCTTCTTGAATGTTTTTCAGCTGTCTTGCTGATGTGGCCCGACCTGCCATGTTATCTGTGTGCGCTTTTTTTGTTTCTGTGTTGTTTATTACTTCTGCATGGAGAATGCAGAATGAAGAACCTGTGCAATCTGAACCGCTCTCATGGGACATTGAGCAAATGCGTATCAAGTCATGCAGATTCAGTTGCAGTCAATTTGTCCATGGGCAATCATATGTATATGATTTGAGTTGCATTTTTGAAAGAAACTGCTCCTACACAATTTTATTCTTTTCTTTATGAATGTTGTAAGCTTCTGGTAACAAATTAGCAGAATTAATAACATATTGCAGATTCTGAACCTCCAAGGAGCACTTCCAGAGGCTCAATCTGCAATATGATTGGGGATATGCATCTGTAATTTCTTTAAACTATAGTCAAATGATGCAATTTGAAATGCTGGTTTTATGTGTGGATTTGTCGTCTGGGTTTTACCTGCGGCATTTAGTTATTTTAGATCTCTGTAATATACATCGGGCGTTCACTGGAACATGTTGATAGTTTAATGTTTAGCTCACTGAGAAGTATTAAAAACTGGTGTTGGGTATGTGTATGCTTAGCTTGCTCAACTAGCCCAGTTTACTAGCAGGCAAGCCACCCTGTGTACCCAAACACCATTTTAAGAGGGAAAAGATATTCAGTTGTATTCAATGTTTTTTTAGTGCACAGTAGCATATGAGGGTAAGTTATTTACACATGGAGAACTTTATAGGGTTGCTAAGCAGGGACTTGGTCGTTTTTTCCAGCAGATTGACTAGACAAAATCTGTAACCAAATACTTGAAGAGAAAGACAAGTTCAAGTTATCTATATGAGTGAGATTTGTCTTTCTTTTCACCTGCAAGTACATGCCTTATATTAGCAAACAGAAAAACTGGGGTTTATTATTATTTAGAGACAATTGTCGCTGATAACAAGAACATAGCAGCAAACAAACTTTACATGCCCAAGTGGAGACTAATATTGCTGAACAAATAAGAATTTTAGTTGTGCGCTTAATCTGTGTATGTATTTCATATGTTTCTTCCTTTGCAGATCGCCTAGTACAAAAAGATCTGTTATTGTCATTAATCCTCTGAGCTCTAAAAATTATGTGAGAGAAAAAAATAACTCCATAGATGTTTTATATTTGTCCAACTTGTTTTTCTCTATTTACAAATGCAAAAGCAATAAATAGATGAAAATATTTTTACTCTCAGTCTCAAGGAAAACTGTTAAAGAAACACAATCTTTTAAAGCTAGTGCACATTAGCTCCATGCTACAGGACATCATTTGGTTAACTTGGATAAGTTAACAGCCTCCCTTGGTCTTCATTCATTAAAAAAAATGACTACCTATACTCCTGTTGCAATGATACGCATCATCGGACCAGTTCCGTCGCACTAAACCAAGCTGAACAACTCTGAAAATGGTGAGAGAACCTTGTCAAAGGTCATGCAATTGGTTCCCGAGTGAGAAGCAATTGGCGGCCCAAGTGTCCTCCCGCTTTCCCCAACCCGATTAGAATTGAACAGAACAGAACAGAACAGAGGCGAGACTTTACACAATCGTTAAAGCGGCACAGATCTGCAAGCGGCGGCCTCCGAATACCTAACGAGACTGGGAAGGAGAGAGGGGGGCACACACCGGAGCTCTTCGATGGAGAAGCGGTTCCTGGTCCGCCAGAACAGCCACATGGCCGCGAATCCGCTGCGCCCAGCGGCGTCGGCGTGGGGGTCGAACGAGGCGGCGCCGACGTGGTGCGGGGATCCCTCACCCTGCGCGCCCCACGGTGCCGCCGCGGCAGCAGGAGGAGGGGGGGCGCATCGCATCCGCGGCGGCGGCGATCGCCGGCGCTCGTTGGGGGGAAGGATCGGGAACTCACTTTTTACTTCTTTTTTTTCTTCGCCCTCTTCCGCTGGGTTTTCGCTATCTTTTTCGCCGCCCGGTTGCGTCGTTTGGTTGTCGCGCTGGCTTGGCTTCCCGCGAGGTTGTGCTATGGCCGACGACACGAGGCTGCAGGCGTGCAGCGGACGTTGTACGTTTTCCGTTTCGGTTTTCCTTCGTACGGGAAGTCTTTTTTAGGGCCTGATTGGGACGTCGTTTTCGGGTGCAATACCGGGTATTAGCCTGGGCTGTAAAAGAATACAATCCCAGCTTGCTGGGCGTTTTCGTTTTACTTTCCGTCCGGATTTAGCCCATTACACGCGAGAAGATTTACGGATGTGGGAAGACCGGAAAAGAAAAACGGGAGGAGAAGGAAGAGGGCGACCACGCCGTCGGGATGGGAGAGATCTAGAAAACCCGCGCCGCCGGCGACGAGAATAGGATCAGGACGCGTTCTGCTACGGCTCCGACGGCGCTGGGTGTCGGATATCAGAGCGATTCCGGCGGCGCGAGGCATCGGCAGCAAAACGGCTTCCGACGGCGTGAGGCGTTGGCAACCGGAGCAGCTCCGGCGGCGCAAGTCGGCGGCGAGGTTAGCTTCCTGGCTTCCCGCAACCTCCGCCGCTCCCTCTACCCAACCTCGGTCACCGACGGTGCCTGCGGCTTGCCGCGTGAAGATGAGATTTTTGCTTCCTTCTGCCTAACGATGGGATGCCCAGAGAAATACCTCCGATCCAATCAACGGTACACGAGCTGAAGAAAATACCTTTGTATTGGAGTGGTATTTTGGGGGCCTAGTATAATACCCCTGTAATGAGTTACGAGGGAATATATTTCCCATGCTCCCAAGCGGGGCCTTACCGATCACCGATCAGAGCCAGTCAACTTATCACACATGGCTCATGGCCGTGGAAATACGATTTTTTTTGTCTTTCTATAAAATCACACCCGTGGATCATTGTAAAAAATGCTCACCGAAACACATCTAAAAAATGTCCTATGGAGTCCCAGCAACCGCCACACATGACACCTTCCGCCTTCTCAAGTGGTGACGGTCGTCCCGGGCCAACTGGGCTGGCAGAAAGTGAAGTGGACCCCGTGCATTGCTCGCTTACGATTACAAGGTTGGGAGGGCTGCCTTTCCATTGACGAGCGGGGTGGAAATACATACCTTGCGAAAAAACGTGTTTTCTTTTTCTGTTGATGTGATCGGATTCCCAAGCAACGGGATGAGGAAGCGTAGGCCTATGTCAATCACAGGGAGGAGCACCTTTCGTCCCTTAGATCAGCACATTCATGATGTTGCTTAGTTGTTAACTTAGCTCGTAATTAGGTGTGGAATGCAGTATTAATTAGTTAAGTACCGTTGTTCCGTGAGATGTTCCCAATATTAGGATGGAAAGAAGGAACGGAACTCGGTCTAAGATAGTCTTCACATCACCAAGTGACTTCATCTTCGGAACGATACTTCCACTAAATCTTAAGAAAATGAATGGTCTAGAGTGCTGGCCTTGTGTTCACTATGCTCAAGAATCTTCGGAGAAACTTTACGAGAGGTCAAGTATTTCTTCATTTCTACCTCGTCGATCTAAGAAATCAGTTTCTCAGGTACACAAAGATTTTCTTTAGTTGAGAGATATGGAATACATCATGTACATCTACTACTAAAGAAAGTCAAACTTATAAAATACCTCACTTCTCTAGTGAAGAATCTTTAAAAATCCAACATATCGAGGTGCTAATTTACCTTTCAGGCCAGATCTCTATGTGCCTTCTTTGACCATACCATGAATCGCCAATTTAGAACACATGTTTACGACAACGGTCAGCACAACTCTTCTAATAGAACTAGGCTGCCTTAAGCTTTTTTCTGACTATCCTGGCACTCTCTTCGTCTTCCATGATCAAGTCAGGACCGAACAGGCTTATTTCCCAGTCTCGGACCAACTCAAATGGGGTCTGGCAAGGTCTACCATACAAAAATTAACAAGATGACATTGAAAGTGCATCCATGCCCTAAGTTGATTTTGTTGGTTCATGATAATCGATTATGGGACCAATGAGCTTCATGAGTATATGAACAGCGAACATCCCCAAAGAAGTGAAAAGAAGGATGAACGATGACCCGTATGAAGAAAGACTACGGATTGGTACAAGTTATTTATAAAAAAGAACTCCGTATTTTGGTTAACTTTGTTCAGTTTGACTCAAAAGGAAAGCAGTACCGTCAAAGAGTCGATGAACAGCTGATGAGGTGGAATATAACCAAGATATACACCAACACATACTTGAGCGATGCCAAAACCTAGTTTTCAGCATCTTTCCGAAAATTCAGAGGGCCCGAGTTCGGAGTCCGGAAATGTTTCGAAATCCAGTGTTCCAACAAACGCATAGGGTCCGGAAAAACCCGAGAATGTGCCTAACATGCAGCTTTTGAGTAGGGCTTTGTTAGCCCGTCCTTCATTTCTTCTCGTAAGAAATTCCCACCATTTTTCAAACACCACCACAAGGAGACTCACCCTTACGTGGTTGTTACCCCTGAAAAATGGAAATCCACCATTTGAAGGGCCGAGCCGCCCCGGCCTGCACCATACTTCACTAGCACCTTTCAACCACCATACCCCTTTAGTGGCGGTACTGAGTTAGCTAAAACCGAAGCCGCCATTGGAGGGCACTGAGCCACAAATGTAGGGTATCCGCATTATAAACAGTGAAAAGTAGATGACCTAGTTTAACAAAATTGTACTAAATCTGAGACACTGATTATGAATCGGAGTAAAATACAATAAACAAAAATTCAAACACCTAACAAAGCAAACAAGAACACGCAATCTACAGCATGGCCATGATTCAAACAAGAGGAAAACAACAAGCGCATCAATCCGCAACAGATCTTAGGAGATTAAATAGCTTCTCTCATCACATTCTATATTTGCCATGCTTAGCCACACTGGAATTTGTGCATAACCTGAAACACTTGAAATCCAAGTTTAAGCTTCCCTTCAAGATAACTAATTACGAGAGAAATAATCATGCCGTACATATTCTCTTATTCACAACTAGAGAACTACCACTAAGATCTGTCTCAAACACAGATCTGGCAGTGATACCCTATCAAATGTATTGATCACTATAATTGCCAGAACGAGTAACCATTACAGGCTTCAAGCATCCGGTATTAAAAAATAAGTCCGGGGATAACGACACAAAAGATGTGTGCAGCTCCAGGCTTATGATAACCATCAGAGGATAAACTCAAAGATTGAAGACTGCTAGTTCAGACATTATGCTCATTGAAACAAAAACAGTATCATGACAACTTAGTGTCCCTAAATTGATCAAAGAATGAGAGCGATTTACAATTCCATTAGGCATAGCTGTCAGCAAAATGAATCTGGGAGTCCTATGAAGGAACAACATCTCCAACGCGTATTCTTACAGGCAAGGGTCTAGCAATCAGACCATCCATCACCCAGCCACCATCTGAACCATCCTGCTTGACATGCCTAAACTCTCTCTGAGCGTAATCCAGTGATACTTCAAGCCTCCCCCCTGGCCTACACGCTGAGGCAACATTGCATGGTTTGGGCCCCATATATTTCTCCAACCAGTAGAGATAGTTAACATGAAATACAGATTTCAGCATGTCTTCTGGAGAAGATCCCTCTTTAAGAACAACCTGCAAATGACATATTTGTCAATTAGTTCTAAGAATAAAGTTGAGGAAACAGTTGCTTTAAGATGAACTCACACAAAATTTCCCCTTGTATTCCAAAAGAAGGTATTGCTCATCTTTGTATAAATCAAACAGTGCACATGCATCTTCCTCATTGTCAATTATTTCGCTCAGTTTAGAGCCCAATTGTAACCGTCGACAAATTCTGTCTGCAGCATCTTTTGCTTCTGCTGACAAAATCTTGTTTTGCTGGTGAAAAAATTCAAGGAACCAAACATAATGAGAGACAAATAAAATCAAGCAGGACAAATTTTTAATTGAAAAATTACTTTACTATTATCAATTAAACAAAATAGTTATAAGTACAAGTGATTCCAACAAAAAAAGGGGCAATTATTATACTTGGACATTAACAAACACATGTAGAATGTGCTCCTCATTCTTTATTCTCTAAAACGAAATGAAATATATCTCCTCAAGAAAATATACTTTTTAAACATGTCTGTTCTAGCAGGTGATTAAAATTTTAAAAAATATCTTAGAAAGTGGGAATATTAAACTAAGCATTATATCAGTTGGGAAAGGACAAGAACAGTTGATGATATGATAGTCAAAAGTATTCTTGACTTACTTTAAGTTTAGCACCCATGGAAGAATTCAGAAAAAGTGGTTCCTCGTCATTAACCTCTTTGACTGAAGAAACTTGTCCACTTAATAGATATTCACTAAACACCAAACCTACGGAAAAGAATTATTTAGGAAAAGACTTAAAGACACCTTGAGCAATATTGAATGCCAAAGAAAAGCATGGGATGAGCTAATATGTACAAGCATATATATTTATATATATATATATATAGTAATATGACAAAAACAAAAAACCACAATGTGCCATAAAGTGTGAACCTCAAATGTGGCAGTAAAAGAAAGGAAAATTATGAGTGGAAATCATCATTAACAAGGAAAGTCTAACTTTCCAACATTAAAAGTTCTATATTGTGTTACTTTATGTGGGGTATTCCCTTCAAAAGGCGCAAAGCCCAGCCGGTGGCAGGACAGAATGATCCTTGATGGGAAGTGTCAGTTCTTATTTCAAAGTTTAAGTATGTTAGGAAGAGAGTCTGAATCCTAGCTTGATTCCAAGTCGGTCGTGTGTATGGCTTTTCATCTATGTAAAGAGGCAGACACGGCTGGTTTAATCAAGCAATCAATAAGGAAGTTTTAGTTCCTAATCTCCTGCTGCCTCTTCTACCCCCATTACCTCCCTCTCAAAAGTTGACAGCACGTGCACCCACCAGCAGGTGATTCATAGGCCCTCCTGTGCACCGTTTTAACAAGAATTGCACATGAATTTTTGCCTGGTTCAATCAAGTTCAGTTATGTTTTTATGCATCACGAAGATAATGGTCTATCAAGCCAACCATTTTACGTTTTACTCATATAAAAGCTGTGAACATATCAGGATTCAGAACTATGAAGACGTAAGCATAAAATAATGCGCTTCTGCAGGAGAGGAGATTTTATTTTACTTGCACGGTAAGGATTCAGTGTCCTCAGCTGAATTGATTGATAAGACTTGAGGTTGCAATACATGTGAACTACAGTAACACCAGCAAATGAAATAAGAGCTAATGGTACTGATGAGCCAATTTGGTTAGCTAACGCTATGCCAAGCATTATGCCCAGAAACTTGCTAACCATTCCCTGAGCTTCACCCTTTGCAATGACCTGAAACATAATTCAATTGATTTCAGTCACTCATACTTCCTTTTAAGATAGAGGTAAAGGTTTTATGTTGAGTTCTTTTTAAGATAAATGCCAGGAGTGCAGTCTAGAAGAAATAAACAAAATGGTCTCGTGCAGCTATACGCCTATACTCATGCACAGCAAGGTGGGCCTGATAACAAACATCCAAACCATAAGAAATATGTGTGTGCACACCATTCAATACATTCCCTAACATTAATGACAGATACATAAAATGTAAGCATGATCGGAGATAGACTCATATATACATCTTTCTTATAGGATTTGTTTCCACCCCTAATCTTCGCTGCCTCACTGGAGATCATCCAAACCACTGGGTCCAAGGGCAGAGTACTGATACAACACCTCGTCCCACACAGTGCTTTGTGACACCCCCACCCTGCATTATCTATGGGCATGATTATACCTAGGCATGGGCTGCTTCACTTTTCAGCCTGAAGCCTGGCCCAAAAGCCCAAAAAGCCTAGAATGAATAAAAAATAATGTTTTTTGAAAATACGTACAGAACATCAATTTTTTATCCCGAAAATGATTATTCTAATATTTTTTATAGCCAAAACATGTGTTTTCCGGGCCTTGGGCCGGGCTTGTGGGATTTGCTACCGGGCTTTACGAAGCCTGGCCCAGCCCGGCCAGACGAATGCCTAGGTATAGGCATGATCTCCCGTCCTTGTGTAGTTACGAAGCAGGCGATGCTCATGTTCCAGCAGTGCAGCATTTGATTACGGAACGCAACGCTTTCCTCCAAGATGTTCAGGATTGAAGATAAGAAGGAACAGGGAGCGCTTGATCCTCAAGTTACCGTCTGCATCAATATCTAATTTGTTTCCAAGCTTTTTAGTGCTTATCTCATCCTTAAGATTTGGTTTAAGCTTTCCTTCCCCAATGTCTTGCATCCAGGCTGCGGCCACAAGGGGCAAAATTGCCAGGGTCCAAATGGATTTGGATATCCCTGGGCTTTGTCTATTTGGATATGGATGTTATCACTGCTATTTGGACGAGACCTGGGCTTGAGCTAATACATTTCGATAACAATTGGATAGTTCAAGTTTGGACTTGCACAGCGATCCATTCCCACGTCTATATCTGGGTACAAGAAACAATTCTGTTGGACCAACATGTGAAAACAAACGCTCAGAAAATATTGTTCGGAAATAAGGATAGATGGACTTCACCTCAGCAAAGTTTCTCTGGACAGCAAAGCCAGCATAGAAACAACTTCTTGTGGCAGCCTGCACATAAAAATAGTCAGAGATGTTTACAAATGAGATCTTTCTAGAACTAAATCAAATGTATCACCTTATTAACAGATGACAGTGCCTAAATAATATGCCATATCAAGTTTGAGAACAGGTTATGAATTGCAAACAATAGAGTATAACACTGGGCAATGCTTATTTATTTCACCCAGGCTTCGTTGGGTCGTGGACCCAGGGTAGGGAAGCCTGGGCTGCGGGATTAGCTGTTTGCAGGCAAGCGGCGTATGGTGGAGGGCCTGGCGGCAGGAGGAGCTATCGCCGGAGATTGGAAGGCGAAGGTCAGCGGGGCTGCGCTTTGCTCAGGATTTCTTTCCTGACCTGTCGAGTTCGGGAGCCGTCGCCCCGTCATTCACTGGGATTTGCGAAATGCAGGGGATTTCGGGGGTTTCTGGTAAGCAAGCAAAGTACCGCTAAGGGCTTCCCTACCCTGGGTCCGCGACCGACACCTCAGTGTGACAGGGCAGATAAATGGTCCAAGCATATACACCATCGCACAATTATTGGACTAGGCAGTAGGCAGTATTATAAACGGAACTTATTATTTGGCACACCAAGTATCAGATAGTTATGACTATGTACAGTAGTATTAGAAGATATAATACCGGTCAATGTTTATTTATTTCACTAAATTTGACCACACAGTTAAATAGTCCAAGCACATACACCACCATATAATCATTTGATAGGAGGTTAGACTGCTAGTAATGAATGGAGGCCAGATCTGCGCACATAAAATAAACTAACTAATTAGTAGGCAGTCTTGAACAATACAAAGGACAATGCTATTACATCCATCCTGAAACTAAATATCCTTACAAACTCAACATCTAACAAAAAGAATTAGCACTATTAATATTTATCAGGTTTACTCATATTGCAGATTGCTGACTGTCAATCCTAAACTTCAGAGGACATGTATTACTTTTAGTTCCTTTTTTCTAGTAAGAACATTTTAAGAAAGAAGATAAATTGGAGCAACTGGGCAAGGCTAGGAGTAAGGTAAAAAGCACTAGAGAACATAGTCAAAGTGAAAATGGAAGTATCTATCGGTTTTTGGTGCAGATTCTCGCTAAGTTCCCCCAAAAAGTTATTCTTTCAAATTTTGTTCCAAACTTACAAATTTATTTATTTCTACCATTTTGGGATAACTGGACCAAATGCTCCTTTCTGTATCCCGTCCTTTGGTACCTCCGCTATTATATATAACTCTGGGTAGAGTAACACACACCATTCAAGAGTAACAAGAGGGCTAATTAACAGGGATGTTGTGGTCTATTCAACAAGCCTCTTGGTTGAAGTGAAATCAGGAACGGAGGGAGTATTAGATTTTGGTGCAGCAGAAAGTTATGATTGAACCTGCTTCCTGTTTTATGATTATATTAAGTTTTACTTCAGATGGGAAATATGTACTGTTACTTATAAACTGTCTGAGGAAATGTTTATTCAAAGCATCGGAACTACTTTATTTGTTTAGGTGTGCTTACGAGATCTAAACAGATATATGCGTAGTCATAGTACATCATGAAGTTTATAATATGTTGTACATTGTATGGTTCATTCAGTTATTTTTCTTATGCATACTTCTGTTCACACGATCCAGATTGAATGGACAGAGAAAATAGTGTGATGGTTTACGTGGTGGCATGCACTGGTTAGGAATATTGTAATACTGATAATCCTGTAACGGAATCAAAGAAGTACCAATTCTGACCTGTATCAGAGCAGCTGCTGATCGGGCAGCTCCAGCTGCTGCACCAATGGGAACAAACAGGTGAGGAAACACTGGAGTCAAAATTTCCAGCCCATAAGCTGTGTTCTCCAGAAGATCTGCAAACAGCCGCCATCTCTTCGGGTTAACATCGAAATGCCTCCCAAATTTAGACAACAGTATCTTGCTAAGGTAGCCAAGTCCATCCTTCAGCACCCAATTTATCGCGGCTGCGGTCGGTATCACTCCTTTCCCCAAACCAACTGCATACAGCAACGCCTACGGGATACAATTACCCGGTGAAATGCTAAATGCTAATCGGCAGCCAGAGAATCGCACTGCATATAATTGACGCATGCGTAACAATACCTGAGTGGAGAGCACGCCGCTGATCTGGCTGGCGACCCCTTGCAGGCCTCGCCACAAGGAGTAGTGCAGGTAATCGCTGCTCACGCTGTTGGGGTACCCATCAGGCAGCAGCAACTGAAGAGCAACATCGGTGCACCGCCGCCATGACTGTTCAAGTTGCCAGCGCAGCGCGGCCAAATCATCACGGCCAGCCCACACCTTTTCCATCCCCTCTTCTTGTTTGTGCTTCTCGTCTTCTGCAACGCGGTATGAGGTCCCATCCGGGTCCGGCACGAGCAGCGTACGCGAGCTGCCCCTCACCTCCCAGACGCTGGCGCCATCGCCGCCGCTTGCTCCAAGGGCCTCGGCTAGGGCAGATGGGATGGAAGCGAACGCGTCGGACTGGAATAGTAAGAACAAGAGGAAGAGCTCGGGGTGGAGAGACTGAAGCCACCGGCGCCACCCGTCTCCGGGGTCGGGAGGGTCTCCGCTTCCCCCTTGCCACCACCCCCGTCCTCCGCCGCCGCCATCTCCACCAGAACCGATGCGGCCGCCATCGCCGAATCCGCCGGAGCCGGAGGCCGCACGTGGCGGGAGGCAGAGCTTCGCGGCGAGGCGCGGAAGGTGTCGGACGCTGCGAGCGGTGGTGGAGGCCGAGGAGGGTGGGATGGAGGCAACGAGGCGAGGAAGCGGATGCGGCGAGAGGGAGGGGCGGAAGAGGGGGACGAGAGACTGGGACGAGGACATCGATGATAGATAATGGTGAGACGTGGGATTGGAGACGACGGGGCGGTGCTGTGTAGGGAGGCGGCCGGCGCCGGCGGCCCTTGGACCTTTTCTTCTACGGAGTATCAGAAAATGCCCGCCATTAAGAGAAAAGAAAGCAAAATGGAACGCATCTTCTAAAAGAAAAGCAAAATGGATCGGCCGATGCAGCCCGTGAGCAGCCGAGCAGCACGGCAGGCCCTCTCTTCTCGATTCACAAAATCCGGAAATCCTGTTCCGTGCTACCAATTCTTCTAAAAAAGACATATACTCAATCCATTTCAAAATAAGCGACGTTGTTTTTGGACCGAAGGATTACCCCGCTCCATATCAAGTGACTCAAATTTATCAAATATAAATACTTCCTCCGACCATCTTAAGTTACTTTCTATATTTTAGTATATGGATACATCCATATTTATATATTTATAGAAATTTGAGTCAGTTTACATGGGAAGTAGGAGTATATCTATATATAAAAAAATTTAGATACATGTAATATTTCGTCATTAATATGGGACGGAGGGAGTTGTACAAACGCACTCTTATAAACACGCGTGAACAATCACTTCTGTGAACACATACACGCACACCCTACTCCTACGAACATCTCATAGAAACTGAATCGGCGAGTCTTGAGAGATTGATGAAGTAGTAAACACAGACGCATCGCTATTGACTGCGAGTCTTGAGAGGTTACGACGTAAACACATGCACCTCGCAGTTGACTGTATCTCACCTACCATTGGAAACATAACATGCTCACATTATCTTTACACTTATAAAGATCTGAGTTGGTGGTCACGAGTTCACTCCCACAAGACTATCTCTTAAAGACTATGGAATCATCTAATTGTCACTCATTCTATACGTATCACGATCTTTTGACTATGCTCGATTGGTTTCATGACTTTCAAAAGTAATTGTATTTTTCAAAAATAATATTTTAACATAATTCTTATTTATCAAAAAAGTTAAAAATATGAGCGACACATAACAACTCATGTATAACACACATTCTTAATTTCGTAGCAGAACACGGACATTTAGCTAGTGCGCGCACGTCTCCTCGTTAGCGAACTGGGGCGTCGGTGGCCAGCGGCAAGAAGCTGCTTGCTGCATGAATACGTAATGGCAAAATCGATCAGTTTGTATCAAAATCGATCAGCTTGTAGCATGTAGACAAATCGATCAGCTTGTAGCATGCAGACTCGTGCCATTAAATGATATAACTCTTAAACCGTTAACTTAATTTCAAAATATGTCTTCATGGTTAGTTTTGTCCTCGACGATATCTTCAAAAGCAGATCTCATTTTGATATTTTTTCAAAACTTTTTTCTGTTTTAAAAGTTGCCAGCTAATAGTATATAAAATTGTCATCCTTTTAGTAACAAATTGCCGCGTGATAACTTCACACGAAATAGGTGACGATTTTTGCATCAAAGTTGTCATTCGATATATTCTAGGCGAAAAAAAAGAGTTGAGATTCGATAATATGTAAAGTTGTCATCCAACGATATATGAAGTTGCCACCTATTATTATGTGGTAATAGAGTGGCAAGTTCACAAATTATCATGATAGCTACATACAAAATAAAATGGCGATTTGTGCACCAAAATTGTCATCCAATAATATTTACAGTTAGCACCCAGCCATGCCCAATGGTACGTATATGAAGTCGCCACACTATTAGTAACAAATTACCATGTGGTAGCTTCATATAAATAGAATGCGATTTGTGCACCAAAATTGCCATCAGATAATATTTATAGTTAGCACCCAACCATCCATTGGTACGTATATGAAGATACCCACATTATTAGTAACAAATTAGCACGTGGTAGGAGTTGCCACCCTATCACTAATTAACAAATATAGTTAGCACCCCAATAATACGAAGTTGCCACACTATTAGTAAACAAATCTACCATGTGGTAACTTTTTTAAAAGTAGTATGGTAATTTGTATGTTATCGTATGGTTACAAAAGGGTCAAAAAATAATTTGTCGAAACATGTCCAAGTGAGGTCTAGTTCTGAAGATCTCGTCGATACGAAGCCAGTCGTGCAAACGAATTGCGAATTGAAAAATTATTTTGATCTACATAACAATTTGAATATATGAAATCAACTAGTACAATTAAACACTTTGATACATACGTGTGTTAAAAAAAATCCGGAGCAGCTTCGTGCTATCAAGGAGATCTACGACGCAAAATTATATCCAGTTAATGTGGACAATGATGCTAAGTTCAAGACTTCTTTTTTGGAACCGCAAAGTTCAGGACTTAAACTTACTTGGATTGGGTTGGTTTCATCCCAAGAAACCAAATCATCTGCCCGCTCCATGGACGATGAAAACTCTCCATCTCCATGGCGAGGACTAGATATCGAATCAAGCTAAGTGTCTCTAGATTCCATCGGATCACCACTCGTGTTCTATATGACCAGCGACGTCTGGAGCGTGTGATGGCCAACAAGAAAGTACGGCTGGCATTGGTAGTGTAATTTAGTTTGTGCATAGAAAATTTGGCTTACCATCGGCAGGAAGAATTGCTTGCATGGCAATCGGAGATTGCTTCGATGCACTGACCAAATCATCTGCCCGCTCCATGGATGATGTTATGGTGAGAGTGGGATTGGAGACGACGGGGCGGTGCTGTGTAGGTGTTGGGAAACGCGGTAGGCTACGCTAGCACAAAATAAAAATTCTACCGATTCCGCTTGGATCAATGCTGTAGATAATGGATCACGAGATTACCACTAGACGCGCAGACCCGTAGCGGAAGTAGAGTCAATGATGCGTGTCGATGCCGAGTAGTCGTTCGGCCTGCTCCTCCTCACCGATCCCACGAGCAGTTCGTCCAAGCGCCGCAGGTGTAGCGCCTCTGAGGTATCCACACGTACAGGGAGGAACTCCGTGCGGCGGATTGTTAGATCCGATCACAAGGTTTTGGGCGTGGAGGTGTGACGGTCGAGTATAACTCGCATCTGGACTGGTGTGTCCCTAGCCGGGTTGGTCTCCTCCACTTATATAGACGTCCCTAGTGGGCTCAACACTTGAGGCCCATTAGGAGTCTAAGCCCGATACGAGGATCCAACTCGGTCCCCACCCCTTAAGCGTGTGACCCTTCAGGTCTGCGGGCAGTCGGACACGACTACGAGCTCGGACTGCGGGCCCGAGTAACACCTTACTCGTCCAATGGCACCGACTCAATTCGATAGTTGGTAGCGGCGCCTAGCAGCACGTGCCAACTCCCGAGTGACCACGAGGTATATTGACGAATCATACAATCTGTCGTATGCAACATTTCTTTTGCCTCAAGATATGTGTGTCGAGCTCAAGGCAAGTGCTTGTCATCCTTATGGATAGCTCAACTCTCTTCTCGTTCCTGTGATACAGATTCCCGAACAGGTTAACACTTAACCCAAGTCGCATGGCCATGCTTTCCGAATCTGATCACTCGAGAGGGCCCAGATATATCTCTCCGAATAGGAGGGGCAAATCCCATCTTAATCAACCATGATTCGCAACATGCTTCTCAGCAAATCCGAAAGCTACATTTATAACCACCCAGTTACGGAGTAGCGTTTGGCAACCCCTAAGTAGGCCGATTCACATCCCAAGCTCATGCGATGACCTCAGGTCTAGGACTGGCATATACATCGTACTTGAGACTAACAAATGACAATCATCTCGTTGTGTCTCGGTGCGGGTCTGTCTGACTCAACAATCTCATTGTCGAGTCCATGCTATCAGTCGGCAACACCTTGCCCTATGACTTGTGAAACATAGTCATCATACTGATTCACATTACTAGTTTAGGTTATGTGTCCGCATAACCTCAATGACCAGGGACCATTAGAATAACAACATAGAATACATAGTCTCACAAACAAATCACGTATTTATTGATACATATCAGTCATGATGTTCAAGGACAATAACAATAACTCATGAATACATGAGAAATAACATCATCACATGATTGCCTCTAGGGCATATCTCCAACAGTAGGGAGGCGACCGGTGCCGGCGGCCTAGACCTTTTCTCCTATCAGAAAATGCCTGTCGTTAAGAGAAATGAAAGTAAAATGGAATGCATCTTCTAAAAAAAGCAAAATGCATCGGCCGATGCCGCTCGTGATCAGGTGCGCCTAGGCCATTTTTAGGGCCCGTCCGGTAGGCCTCTCAGTTCAAATTCTATGGGCTCCATGGATGGATGAAAATCCAAAATCTAGATGGCGAGGATTAGCGCAATTGTAGACTCTACACGTCATTTAGAATCAACATGGCGAGGATTAGCGCAATGACTTGTGTCTTCAAACTGACTCTTGATGATTTATTAGCATTTAATGTGATCTTGTGTAATGGTTAAAATGTTGACCTCTTAGCTGACTTTTACTCGTTTTTTTTCTTAAGAGTCTGGCTCTTCACGAATAGTCAGTTCTCTTCTCTCTCCTATTTTTCTTTACTCAACACAAACAAATTTTAAATAAGATTCGGTTACGGATACCATTAGGTATCGAATCAAATTACTGAGAGAGAAAGTTCATATTATAACAACTACCGCGGAGTTTAAATTACCAATGAACTCCAATACCGTCCCTTACACAATTTTCAATAATTCATGCCATTTAAATTACCTCCTGATATATCCAAAATATGGTTTTTGCATGTGTGGCAACTTCTGACCGAGTTGACGTTAACATTTACTCTTCAATTGTCAATCGAAATGCGCTGAAATTTTAAAGCAGAGAAACTATGACATTTAAGGTTTTTTGTTTTTTTCAAAAATTTCTGAAACTTTTTTTGGCATCAAACATAATTAACGCGGATTTTTAGCGTGTATGTTCAGTGGATTGTAATATCAGACCACAGGTTCCTGCGTCAAGATCGGGCGTCAAGATCGGTGAAGGATGGCTCCGTGGTGCACCGCCCACGCCCCCCTGCCTCCTGACAGCCCCTCCACGACCAACTAGTCTCACCCGTCCTCTCCCAGGTTTTACGGTATGACACCGGCTTGGCGTGCGCGGCTTTCCGGGGGCAGCCCATCGTGTGCCCCCCGCGCGTGCTTTTTGTTCGCATCCGAGCCGCGTGCTTGGCGCAGAACAACTCGCGCGCCGGCCAAGCATTCCTAATTTCTCCACTCGCCTAACGCGCCGCTCTATAGCTACGGCCCCGCCGGGCACGCTGCTCGCGGACGCGCCGGCCAGGAGCCTGGATCCATTAAGGAACCGGAGACCACCTTCGTCATCTTAAAAGGTTAGTGCGACTTGGGGGTGGTGGGTGTTCTCTGCGTGCTGGGCGTGGCGTGGGCTGTTGCAGGTTCATCTTTCTTCGTTTGCCCGATTTGCTCCCCGGGGACGCTCATCTTGTTTTAGTTTACTGTTTCTCAGATGGAGGTGGACGGGGATTTCCAATTTTCCCCCGACTGAGGTGCAGATCCGGCTGGTGCAGGATCTGAGAACCGTGACGAAGCTCACGAGGCAACCGATCTGCTAAATTTCGATCTGGCAGGCCTCCATAGGCTGTCGTCGCGTCACGCTTCTGCGGCTCGTCAACTGCTACTGTTTTTCTTGACGGGAGCAATTTTTTGTTTTCCCCTAATTTTCTGTCGATCTACTTGCTCTCGTTTCCTTGATCTGTTTCATGTCCAAATTGAGTTGAAGGAGATGACCAGATGACGTCGAGGGAGCAGCGTGTCCTGGCCCCGTCGCGCCGGCTTCACCGTTAGCAGCAACGGGAGGGGCCGCATCGTGTTCAACAAGACCATGCCCGGGAGCTGCGTGAGGCCGTGAGCGATGTCGTCTCCGTCTCCGGGGCGTCGTGTGGCTCGGGCTGCGGTGACATGGTCGGCGGAAGCTGCAATGCCACAGCCCACAGGGGGAGGCGAGCGTCAGAGCAGAGCATGCAGTACCGCGTGGGGGAGCAGCAAGCCAGCAGGCCGCATGCTTCTACTTCCTCCAATTTCTTGATTCCTATTGTTGTTTGTCTGCTTTTTCTATTTTCTATTATAAACGGATTCGTTACCAGCCGAGCCTCCTATCACTGTGATTTTGATATCTAGTTCTTTGTTTTCTCTTCGATGAACTTGATTTTGCTTGACTCAACTAGCTAGTACAGTTGCACGTTACCTGTTCGATGAAATGACATGCACCAGTTGTGTATGCAAATTGGATTGGATTAGTGGCTGCAGTTTAGAAGTGAAAAAATCGATGCCATTGTACAGACGACGAAGACAGAGCTCTAATCTAAACGCAAACATGCTAAAATTAAACCTCAACATATGCATGAAATGGCAGACATGATGAGCGGCCGTCCTCATGCCAGGACATGCTCACTGACCGCTCCATAACGACCTCACCATCAGGACGATCGATGATCAAAGAGTCAAAGAAAATCATCATAGTTTCTATTTTGGGTCTGGAAATGAATCAACATCGGGCACAAATTTCATTCCGTGGACAAGTACAGATGGAAAAAACTGGAATCGTGGACGAAGCTCCACAAATTGAATGAAGAAGAAAACTTCCAGATGAAGTGTCCATGAACAACTAGAAGGGGAAAAATGACGCGGATCAAACACACACGCTTTTGTGGTGGTTTGCTTAGAGAGAGAGGAGCGGCAACGACTTCTTTTGTGGTGGTTTGCTTCCTGCTCGTCCAAATTCCCGCAAGCCTGCTGGTCAGCTGCATCCGCGGAGGGCTGGCCCCTCCTTGATCTCGATGGAACCGTGCAGCGGGCGCTCGAGATGTAGCCGCGCCGTTCTCTCCGCAGCCGCGCGCGCCACCGCACCCTGGGCATGCTTATGATGCCGGTGAGGAAGACGAGTGGCTTCTGCCGTCTGCACGTGGTCGACGTCCGCGTCCGAGCCGCCTGGACCAAACCGTCGGACACTTTGAACGCCTCGTCGGAGCTTGAGAGGAGCTCCCTCGGCTATGGGCCCGCGCGACAGCGGCGCACTCATCGCGAGCCACCTCCCGCCGCTCCTCCATCGTTGGAGGCCTCTCCTGTCTCCTCTCGTCCCCGGCCTCCGCGTCTCGTTTGTCGGATCTCGATGAGCTCTGCGCGCTTTGGCACGACAGCTCGATGTGTGCGACTTGGTGTAGGTGGGCTAGAACTTGGAGAAGGGCACGGCGGAGGCGAAGGTGACCTTCCCGTTCTTGCGAGGTGTCGAGAATGTCCTACTGCCGCCGCCGGCAACGCGCCGGCCAGATCCATGGTGGCACCACCCCTTATGTCGCCATGAACTTGATAGAAAAGACAGAGGAGAGAGAGCGAGTGAGATGAGAGAGATGGGGAAGAGAGACAGGCATCACGGGGCTTTTGCACGCTGGGGCCTGAAAAGTGGGGACATGACGTGTCCCTGACGACGGAGCTACGCATCGGTCTCCACGCCAGCGCCCATCGGTAGGCATCTAGCAAAGCAAAAGATGAACCCGCTGCGATCCGGTGCGAAATGACGGACAGATCGGACGGCACCGGATGTACAAGCCACTGAACGTACAGGCCAAAATGCATTCCCCCAAACATAATATGTCCATTTTCTACATATTGTTTGCCCGACGATGCTGAAAGTTTAATAGTAGGTTGAGAACATGAAAGTTGATTTTCTCCATTCTTTAGAATTTTTTGAAAATGAAAAAAAGGTTACTTGACTCAGTCAAAACCTGTCACATATGTGAAAACCATTTATTGGTTGGGTGAGGGGTAACTTAAACGTATAAATAGAGTAGCAGCATATTTTGCTTGGCTGTGCGTGCTATAGCTCCCTGTATAGCTGGAGGAGAATGTGTATGGTAAGCTCCATACTGCCATTATTTGCATGCATCTGGATATATTTATCTGTCTAGTATCTCTATATAAAGATCAAAGACATTTCTGGTCGTGCACGCACACAGACAGTAGATCATACACATGTAGACACACACATGCATGGAGTTCGTGTTCCAACCGATATTAGAGTTGAGGCGGTAATTTAAACTCTGTAGTGTTTAGCATGCGTGGTGTTTAGAGTTGTAGTATGGACTTATGTCAACCATAGTCCATAGATCTCTCTAAGTTCCATCAGATCACAACTCGTGTACTGCGTCTGGAGTGTGCGCTAGCCCAACAAGACAGTACTGGTGTGTTTGGAACAGCTCCCACTCCACCGGTCATTAGTTTAATCATGTTTAATAGTTTAAAATTAACCATGAAATTGCTTAGCATTTCAGCATCTCCTGTTTTTTTATTTAACAGCTGGCATACCCATTTCCTTAGTTTCACTCGTGTTTGCCTCTTTACAAAAAAAAAGTCTGCATTTTTGGAAAGCATCAATTTATCACAGCAGATGATCGATCGAAGAAGCAAAGCTAGCAGTACTACGTGGTAAACGTGGTGAGCAAAATAATCAAGTCAAACGAGGAGCAGATGCACCATTATATGTAGCTGCATATCAAGTACGGGTACTATGAACACATCCATACTTATTTTGTTCACCTACACACACACACTGAGCGATAGATACTGCAGTAGCACGTCCGTGTTTTGATCCACAATCAAGTAGCTAAGCTAGTAGCCAGTAGTCGCATTGTCGTCGTCCGATCGGCCACGCGTCAGCTAGCGCGGGAAGGCGGCGATCTCGATGCCCTTGCTGCCGGCCGGCAGCGGCGCGTCGTAGGCGCTGAAGAGGCGGTAGGAGGAGATGAGCGAGAGCAGGATGTAGCAGAGGACGGAGCCGAAGGTGATGCCCACCGACGTCCGGGCCTGCCGGCAGAATCCCCCGAACACGCCGCACGCCTCGCTCCACGTCACCTCCTTGTCGCCGTTGTACGCCAGGTACAGCAGCTCCGCCGACGCCGCACCGGCCGCCAAGATCAGGTACGTGAACACCTGCATCCATCCATCCGTTATGAGTGAAAGGGAGTCCTGGGGTTCATGCGAAATGATCTGGTACGAGTACTAGAAGTGGCGGCCGTTAGACCATGAACAAACTGAGATAGCGGCAGTACTGACAGAGAAGTAATAACATAATCAGTTTTGTCACCGAGAAATAGCCTGTTTTTAGTCAGTTGCCGTGCTTGGCCGTCAGATCCTAATTCAACGACAGCACGTTGGGGGTGAAAGAGTGAGAATAACATCCAAATCATAATCTAACTGCTCTGATAAGTGGAGATTTAACCTTTTTTCTTAAAAATCGGACGAATGAGATATAGCCACACCCGATAAGAGGGGTTTTTCTTTCAGCAAGGAGTAATAACAGGTTCATTGTGTGTGGTTCAATCTATACCAATAATACCAACAGAATAAACGGCAAAGGCGCATGCATGGATTTTATATGAGCTTTGTACTTTGTACTTATAAGATAACAGATCTACTCCCTAAGTTCGAAGCTGTGATCTAAAACAGGAAGTTAGCTGCCGCTACACTTAACATCGTAACAGAATTCGTACTGCATTAACCTGCTCTCCCAACAACTTTTTTTAGTGAAAAAAGAGGATAGGTTGGAAAATAAATTCCAACTGAACTTCACTTGTGCTGCTACACTCATTGCTCGAGCTAACTAAACAGCTCCAAATCATTCTACTCTTTTGTTGCTGTTGTGAAGGCGGTAAATTAGGGAGATGATGCATCGGAGGAGGGAATTAGTGAATAACCTGGTCAAGGAGGAAGACGATCCAGGAGCGGCACAGGGTCGCCGGCCGTGGCACGGCAGTGTAGAACGCGGAGACCAAGGAGTAGGCCGCGCACAGCCCGTTGGCGTACACCAGGTACCTTTGGATTTTGCGCCAAAAACCGAAAGAATTAAGCCCCAGCGAGGAGCGCAGCAGCAAAAGAGGAAAGGAAACCGCTAGGAGGAAGCAAGGCCGTACCTGAATCCGCCAAGGTCGGAGTAGGAGACGGTGCCGTACTCGTTGGTCTGCGTGTCGCGGAGCATGACGGCCATGGCGGCGACGCAGAGCCCCAGCGGCACCGCGCGCAGCAGCGTCTCCACCGGCCGGACCCGCGCCTCCGCCACCGTCTGCTCCCCCGCGTCCTCCCCAACCCCGGCGCTCTCCGGCGCCGCCATCACCTTCTCGTCCGCCATCTTCGACATGATGTTGTCGACCCGAACCACAACACTCTCACTCTCCTTTTCCTGGGGATGTCCCTCTCGTCTCGTCTGGAGTTGGATGAGGACGAAGGGGGGAGGCGCGCATTTAAGGTGCGGAGCGGAGCAGAGGAAGTGGTTGGAGCGCAGCGTGGCGGCTTGAATGCCCGCAGTTAATGGCGCGGGTGGCAGTGCCGTATGGGTGTTTCGAGGCCAGTGACGACGAGTCGACTGACCGATGATCGATCGATCTCGAAGGCCATTAACATTCGTCCTGTTTTGCATTTGCGTTTGCGATCGAGGCCCTTCCTCGGTGATGTGCGTGCTTCAACCATATCCACTGTACTACATTCAATTTTTGGAATGGAAGTGGGCAGTGTTAGATGTACTGCGAAATAAATACGAGCGCCGATTATATCGATCAAAAATACTCTGAATCAAATACGGGAGCAAGGCAAACGGGAACGTCTTCAATTAACAGATATTTAGTCAGATAATATTTGAGAACAAAGGCCGAATGTGACGTACTACCTCCGGACTAGGATGCTGCTGGGTAACCCGTACCCGTTCCCCTACCCGTTACCCAGAGAAACGGGTCGTGTATGGGGAAGGATCACTTTTGCCCATAAAATTGGGTTGGGTATGCATAATACCTAGAGGAGACAAGCATGGGAGTAGAGCAGTCGCCGGCGGTGAAGCTCCGGCAGTCCGGACGGGGTGGAGGGAGGCGCACGAGGGATAGGGAAGTGTGAGGAGTCAGGCAGTGGGCTCGGCTCACCACGGAGTGCGGCGGAGATGGCCGGTGACAAGGACGAGCAACGGCGAGACCGAGTGGTTTCTAGGTTGGGCCTCCAGTTGTCGGCGTCATCGAAGGAGAGGTCCAGGACGTTCGCGGTGGTCTCATGAAGCTTGCGAAGGCGTCAGCACGCTGAGTCTCGCAGCAGAACGCCGGCAATTTCTCGCCGTAGCAACGGGCGGCTGATCTCAAATTCGAGGTCTCTGGCTCAAATTAGTGAAGGCCAAGGAGGCGGAGATCCACCAGGCTCTCACCGACAAAGCCTGGGATGGAGGCGATGAGGCCAAGGAGGCTCGCCGTCCTGCAGATGACCGCAGCCTCCTTTTCCATGGCCGGCTAGTCTGGGTAATTTGGTTAATTGGGGGATTTGGGTAGGGAAAGAGATGGGTAAACTAGTATTTGAGTATGGGTAAGGCAAAGCACGGGTATGTCCATACCCTCCCAAACGGCATCCCTACCGATACTAAATTTTTGTAATTGTTTTAATAATCATTTCATCCCAGTGACTCAAATTTTTTTCAATTTTTTTTTAAAATGAATGTATCTATATATGAAAAGTAGTCTTAATAGGACGAAGAGAATACAATTTTCAACTAAAACCACTACAAGAATTTAGAATCAAAGAAAGTAAAATAAATAGTCATTCAAAAAACAAGATGCAAACAAACTGAGGAGGTAACAGACCGCCGTCGACTATTGAGTTTTTACAAGCACACGTGAGCATTCACGAAGACAATCTGGAAGCATCTCGTTCATACATGGGGTAAACAATGGCCGAACTTCCGAGGAATAGAATATCCGGGCGCCAAAAAATAATACTAATCGGATTGGCATAGAGCAAAAGTGTGATCAACCAACCGAATGCATCCATACTGTACAAAAATTGCTGCTCTAAATAGAAATCCCTTCCGGGTTGTGTGCCTCGATGTCAACATGTCTAATTCCAGGCACAATCTTCTGGATCTCTGACTCCAGCCGATCCACTTCGTATCCCAGAGCATCCACGACACCCTCACCTGTCCAAGCATTTGCTCTCAGAAAAAAGATAACCAACACAAATTCAGTGACTAGAGCAACATACCATAGTTAGCCATGACCCTTCGTAACTCCTCGTCGTCCTTGTTTAATGATGCCTCCCGGAACTGTAATAAAGGGAATTATATGATTTTTTCTATAGATGTTATCTATTGAAGATTTGTTAAAGATCGATGAGCAACAGAAAAGATGCTAACTCTTTCTGTTTAGTTGGGCTATAACCATCTCAAAAGGTTTGTATTGCAAAGATGCAACTCATATTGTAAAGCAACTTACTTGGATGAAACTTTGGGTATAAATCCTCATTTCATTTATGCCTTGCTTCTTAGGAGGATTATTTGAAATCTTATATGCGAAGTGCACACAATTTTACATCAGAATGATGGTTTGCACTTGATATTTTCCCCAGCTTAGAACAAGGACATGTAGTTAATACATTTTTTTCTCATGTGCAGTTAGCATTAATAAATAGCTAAATGACTCCTGTGTTTGTGAGTGCCTGATTAATACCGGCGTATTAATTGGTTGTGTCGGAGGTGCTGAATTGACGACATGGCTGGAGCCTTGCAAACAGGCGCATCACTAATGCTTAAGACTTTTGCCTATTGGTTTATTTTCTGGAGTGCTGGTACTTTAAGAGCTGGAGATCGTTTCAGTTTCAAGCAAGTGCTTGATTCTGTATTTTACTTTCTGCAATTTACCTGTCGAACTACTCCCCTTGATGGGAAAGACTGCTGAACTAGGTCCTTGTAATCGATTTCATTAATGAAATCAGGAGCATTGCTCCTTTCTCTAAATAAAATACCAGCGTATTGAACAAGCCACTAAACATCAACCTAGTTGGGTTTAAACTATAATTGCTAGAAGAGCAATAGGAAGTTACAGACTACCTAAAATTTCAATACTCCCTCCGTCCAACAAAAGATGTCTCAAGTTTGTCAAAATTTGGATGTATCTAGACAAGACTTAGTGCATAGATGCATTTAAATTTAGTCAAAGTTGAGACATCCTTTGTTGGACGGAGGAAATATAAAATTTTAGCAGTTGTTTTAATTATAACAGATGAGCAGACAAAGTAGAAAATGCCGCACTAACTAGCAACAGGACTCAAAATGGAGGCAAAACTACATTCTCTAAAGTAAAAGAGAGACCTGTTTTGCCCATACTCCACGCCCAGTCCTTTCCAAATAATTTTGCACCAAGACTACTCCATTGAAATCTGTGATATGATGAGGTCAATAAATTGTTAAGATAAGAACAGAAAGGGAGAATAGGGCAAGATAAAAGACAACAAGCAAGTATATAGATCGCAACTTTGGATGGGAGGATGTTGACCGGAATACTGGAAATGGAGATTGTGAGGAATCCCTACCTGAGTTCGAATCCAACCTAAGGCAATAAACTTTTCTCCTCATGTACGATAGTTTCAGGTACTATTGGCCGATGGTTCATCGGTTTCACCAAAAACTGGCCGATTCATCAAGTTTATTCTAGAAACCTGTGCAGGCGGTCTTTGAGCTGAGTTGAGCCCATGGAACTGCCGGTTCTGGTTTCTGCGGGTTCGACCGGCAGCCCGGTTTTGTTAAACTATGTACGGAACCCTCTACCACCCATACCCACCCAAAGGAGAAATCCATGCGGGCTGTTTGCTTAGCCCCAAGGATCGATCACATGAATCAAATATCACAAACACACACAGTCAGAGACTTTTGCCGAAGGCACCTAACGTGCCTTCCTCTTATTTTTATTTCTCTCACGGTCTTACAGGTCGATACAAGGCTGTAGCCCCTGCATCTGTATATACACACACAAGAACAAGGACCAAACGTACTCGTACATGACTTCTAGTGTGAAATGAACATGCCTAACAAAACCTACTCCAACTCAAACTCACACATATGGAAATTTAATTTGCGAAACTCAAAGAACCTTCTCTAATTAAGAAACCTACTTAGACTCAAATTCGAGATTAATTCTAACACAGACGAGGCAGTACCCCAATGGGAAATTTGGACATCTATAACCATTGTAATAGAACAGCACCTATGAGTTCATCAACTGACTTCGTGTGAATTGCCAAGTCATGAAGTTAGCTCAGTAAATTACTTTCTTAGTAGTGCAACAAAAATAACATGTTTGTAACACAGTTGCTTCGATATTAAGTAGTTAGTAGATGGTACCACTATTCTTTGAAGATGGATCAAGATCCAATCAACTCAATTACAAATTAAAATACAATTCATCAAACAGAAACAACCAAGGTTAATCAAAAAGACTAATCCAGAATTATTGACTTTCAAACGAAGACATCCTAGACTACAGAACGATGAGTAAGAGTAACTAAGGTTAGCCAAAAAGAGTGCTTCATAATTTTTAACTTCCAAAAAGAGATATCTGAGACTAAGGCACGATGGGTGGAACTGAAACTAACGCCTCAATCTGGAACTACCTTGCTGTCCCAATTATGAAGTGAAAGTGGCAATAAAATAGAATAACAGTAAGCTGGAATATGGCATTGGCAGGTGATAATAGTTATACCAATTTCTGCTTTGAATCTGAAGAACCCTGGCCCGATAACCTCACTTTTGCAATCATAAAGAGAATCTACAACCTGAAAGGTGCAATAAAATCAGCTTCATGAGAAAGCTTTTGAGTTTTGAGCATTGTATGAAATTATAGTCATCCGAAAGTTACCGGATCAGACTTGAGAAATTCAAGAACCCGCTGCATATCATGATCGTCAATGGCCCTGCCAATTAAAGCATGCCTGTTCCTCTGAATGAGAAAAATCGCAACCTACAGAGACAGCACAATTATTAATCATGATTTGAAGCAAGGCATGGACGGGAATGAGCAAAGGGTAGCAAATATAACCAAACAATCAGAGGAGAAAACATTATCCAGATGAAAACATTTATTGGTAGTTACGATTAGAAGTATATCCAATGGCACATCGCCACGAATAGTACAAAAAGCCATTAGTATCAACGTTTCATTTGTAGGAACAGAAAAAATATAAACCAAGTAAAAGAAATATGAACCAACAAAAACTAGCATACCATTCCAAGTAAGTTACCAACAATGATGGAACCGATTGGATCATAGATAGGGTTTCCTGTCATTTGAACAGCCACCAAAGATGCTGCTGCAATAGCAAGACCTGTAACAGCAGCCCCATCCTGTCCCACAACATTGGGGTACGATTAGGAAACCAAGGAAGTTAAGACATAAGGATTAAGTGTTAACTGAACAGGAAATTTGATTACAAGTAACTAAAATAAAATAAATGCAGGTTCAGTACTGTGGTTGCATGAAGCGATTGGACTACATGAAAAGTTGTCTTAAAGTACTCTAGGACACATTACTCACTTCAGTCATAACAGCAACCGAAGTTGGATCATGACCACGCCAGATGTAGTCCCTGATACTCATTCCTTCTGCTGCTGCACCTTTCTTAACAGCCTTTATAGCAACAAGAAGTGAAGCACCTAAGAGGCAACATGATTACTCAACTATAACCATAACTAAAATAAACAAAGAGAACAAGTGTTAGCAAAATAAAACCTTCAATTAGGATCGATCCACCAATCACTAATGCAGCATACTGAATGTTCTCCGGAGACTGTCAAATAGAACTATTATGAAAACTAATCTTGGGTGATAATATTCGGTAATAAAATGGAATAAATGTGAAAAATCTTCTAGAGAATCCAAGGATAAATTGGCATCATACTTCAGAACTCCATAAGTTTTGAACTCCATGCACAATAGTAGCACCTGAACCCAAGCAAAATATTCCAACTGCGGATATCAAGGACCATACAAATCTTTCTTTTGAATAACCATAGCTGCAAAAGAGATTAAGCTATGGTGAGCAGTTGTTGAGTCAAAACATAGGGCACCGCTTCAGTTTTGTGGCATATCTCAAATAGCCTTGTTCTAGAAATTAAATATCTCCTTACCGCCAATAGTTCAATTCAAATAAATTGTACTCCCTCCGTTCCATAATATAAGGCACGCACGCATTTCAATGTTTTGCTTTGACCACCAATTAGACCAACAAAAGTGAATTTTGTATTGTAAAAACTATACCATCAGAAACTTCTTTCAGATATGAATCTAGTGGTATAATTTTTATAACACATAATTCACATTTTGTTAGTCTAATTGATGGTCAAAGTTAGACCTTGAAATGCGTGGGCGCCTTATATTATGGAACGGAGGGAGTACTTCCAAGAAAAGGACCACACTTTTCCATATAAAAGGGAGGGGTGAGAAAATTTCTGTAAAAAACACTGATATTTGTTGACAAAGCATGCATTACAAATTGATGAGTTATACATACGGGTGTAGAGCATCTGGAGCACGTCTTGAGCTTCTCAAACCGTATGCAAGAAGGGCCTGAAGTTTGATATACAGTTAATGCCTTAGCAAGAATCTTCACTCCATAGCAAGAAATAGAAAGGAACAGGAAAAAAGAACAAACACCAACTTGAGTTGAAAAGGTTAAAGATACCTGGTTAGCAAAGTCTGCAACTGAATGCACTAGCTCAGCCAGCATAACATGACTAGACGTTGAAAACCACACACCAAACTTTAGCGTGAAGACAAGAAAGTTACACCAAAGTGCTGTGTTAACTGCCCGGTGGCTGAGGTCACCCGAATAGCAGTTACATAAAACAAAATGTATATCAATAGAGAAACTTGAGAATAATCGACGCACGTAATAATGAATTGATGATCACCATTTTTCAAATAATCTGCCAATGCAAACTTCGAATAACTAATATGCTACTACTCAATACCCTTAATGAATCTGCAGTAAGTATTTATTGGAGAGCAAGCATCATAACTCATACTTCACGAGAATCGGAGAACATTTCAAAGTGGACCTTCTTCCTCATTTGATTGGAGGAATAACATTCATCTGTCCTCTAGAAAAAGATAAGGTACACATCCTACAGTCTTTCTTCTCAAAGTTAGATAACATCATCACTCCACTTACCTCCATTACTATTCCAGTTTTGCAAATGGGATAACATTTCTGTCATATCGCAGCATAGAGGCACTAGCATTTCTGTTATATCGCAGCACATAAGCATATATTCTAGAACCCTTCCCCCCATATAAAGAAATGGTATCAAGTCACCAGCATGCGCTTTTTATTCAAAGGAATCATACATAATTTTCGTGACTGATCAGCTAAGAAAAAAGGAGATAGGAGAGGTTCTGCTGGTAAGAAAGTTTCTGTTAGAAGGAGGGGTTTGGATCATTTATCACATGAGTTGTTGATAGATGGTCCTAGGGTAAGGAACCCACCAAATAGATTTTCATGATTGGTGTGTTGTGGAATTGTAGGGGGGTGGCTAAAAAAGGGATTAGTTCCCATCTTGCTAAAATTTTACATGATTATCAAGTGGATTTTGTTGGGATCCAGGAAACAATGAAGAAAGATTTTTCTGATAAGTTTTTGAGGAAGATTGACTGGCAAGGGAAATACCAGTGGCATTGGTTGCCTTCAGTTGGAAAATCAGGTGGCATCCTGGGAGGTGTTAATTCTTGGCGATTTAATACTAAGGGTGTTTCTATGGGACAGTTTCACATCAAGGTGCATGTGGAAGATATGCAAGAGAAAAAGGAATTATATCTGGTTTTTATATATGGTGCAGCTCAGGAGGAACATAAGGCAGATTTTTTGGTTGAGTTGGCACAGCTGTGTAGTGATCAGTCTCTTCCCATGTTGCTTGGTGGGGATTTTAATTTGCTTAGAGAGTTGGGAGATAAGAACAAACCGGCTCGTTTGGGAAGGCCTTCTAGAAATTTTAATTCCATTATTCAATCCCATGAGTTGAGGGAGCTACCTTTAAATGGTGGAAAGTACACTTGGTCGAATCAGCAGGATAATCCTACTTTGGAACGACTGGACGACTGGACAGAGCTTTAATTTATTGAAAAGTGGGAAACTCTGTTCCCTCTCACGTCACTAAGAAAACTCACTAGAACTTTATCTGATCATTGCCCTTTAATTTTTGACACACATCAAATGGTGGACAAAACACCTAGAGCTTTCAGATTTGAATTAGCGTGGTTCAGGGAGGATGGTTTTCTGGAAATGATTGCTGAGATCTGGAGAGAACCAGTTGTAGCTAGGGATTTTTTGGATGCCATTGTGCAGAAACAAAAAAAGGTTAAGAAAAACTGAAAGGTTGGGGAGCTAATAGGAGAGGTATGATCAAAGCAAAGAAACAGAGAATACTTTCTGAATTGGATGAATTAGAAGTTTTGGAGGAAGAGAATAACCTGTCAAATGAACAGCTTGCCCTCAGGATTGATTTGCAAATTCAGTTGTTTGATATATATGATGAAGAGGAGCTATTTTGGAACAAAAATTCAAGTGAACAGTGGTTACTACATGGGGATAACAATACCTGTTACTTCCATAGGATTGCTAATGGCAGAAGAAGGAAGCACATTATTTTCCGGCTGCAGGATGGGGATAATGAAATTTCTGGCACTGACTTGTTGGTTAAACATGCTACAGAATATTACAAGGGCTTATTCAGTAATGATAATAAATGCAATCTATTCTTAAGAGACAACATTTGGTCTGAAAACCAGAAATTAACTAGGGAGGAAGCAATAGCCTTAGACAGGAGATTTGAGGAATCTGAAATCAGAGAGGTGATTTTCTCAATGGCTTGTAACAAGGCAGCAGGGCCGGATGGCTTTCCTGTGGAATTCTTTCAGAAATGTTGGGATTTTATTAAACAAGATATCATGAATATGTTTCATGCTTTTCATGACAATAAGATTGACCTGTCTAGGATCAATTATGGTAGCATATCTTTGCTTCCCAAATGGAGTGATGCTAATGTAATCCAGAAGTATAGGCTAATTTGTTTGCTGCCCACTCTTCTGAAAATGATTACTAAAGCCATGACTTTACGTTTGGTAACAGATATGGATAAGTTGATTGACAGTTGTCAGAATGCTTTTATCAAGGGAAGAAATATTATGGATGGGATTGTTTCTCTTCACGAAGTTCTCCATGAATCCAGACTGAGGAGGAAGCAAGGTCTGATTTTAAAATTAGACTTTGAAAAGGCTTACGACAAGGTCAACTGGGTGTTTCTTTTCAAATGTTTGTGTGCTAGGGGTTTTTCTGAGAGATGGTGTAGTTGGTTTAAATCTGTGGTGATGGGGGGGACCTTAAGTGTTAAAGTAAATGGAAAGGAAGGTCCTTACTTTGGCAGTTTTAAGGGTGTGAGGCAAGGAGATCCCTTATCGCCATTTTTGTTCAATGTTGCAGCTGACTGTCTAGCCACCATGTTTAGGGAGGCACAGACAAACAATATGTTTGTAGGTCTGGCCTCTAATGTTGTGGATGGAGGAATTGCTCTGTTGCAATACGCTGATGATACTATCATCATGGTTGAGGAGGATGTGGAGCAAATTAGGATGTGAAACTGCTGCTGTATTTGTTTGAACAAATGTCTGGCTTGAAAATCAATTTTCAGAAGAGTGAGGTGCTGATGGTGCTACATGATGATGTGAAATTACAATTTTACACTGATATGTTTGGCTGTCAAGCTGGGAGCTGGCCATTGAAATACTTGGGAGTTCCAGTGAGTGGATCCAAGTTGTATGTATCTGATCTGAATATGCTGATAGATAAAATTCAAAAATGTTTGGATGGTTGGAAGGGGGGTTGTCTGTCTATCGGGGGGCGAACTACATTGATTAATTCTTGCTTGACTAGCACCCCAATATATCACATGTCTATGTATCTTTTGCCCTTGACTGTGATTGAGAAGTTGGATAAACCTAGAAGAAAGTTCATGTGGCAGGGTGGCCAGCAAAAGAAAAAATATCATTTGGTCAAATGGAAACTTATATGTAGGCCCAAGAAGAAAGGAGGTTTGGGTGTCAAGAATCTGAGAACTTTAAATATCAGTTTGCTCTGCACGTGGTGGTGGCGTTTAGAGGCTGGTGATGGGATGTGGCAACAGTTGGTCAGAGGTAAATATGGGATTGTAGGTAGTATTAGACACATACAACCTAACACTAATAACTCTCCTTTGTGGAGAAACTTATTGAAAGTTAGAGACTTTTATCTTAGAGGGAGAAAGATGGTTGCTGGGAATGGACGAAATACTGACTTTTGGGGGGACTGTTGGATACACAGTCAACCTCTTAAAGAACTGTTCCCTGATCTGTTCAGGATCTGTGAAGAACAGGAGGTGTCGGTTCAGTACATGCACAGTAGGAGGTGGAATTTTCGTTTTAGGAGATGGTTGGACTGCTCCTTGCAAGAACAACTTAGGATGTTGCATGATCTGTTATTCCAATGGGGGCCCAATGCTGATGTAGATCATCCCAAGTGGAAGTGGACCAAAGCAGGCATCTTCTCTGTGAAGAGCATGTATTCTCACTTAACTAATCGGGGTCCTGACAGAACTTTTAGACACCTGTGGAAAGCTAAAATCCCACTCAAAATAAAGATCTGGATGTGGTTAATCTGGCATGATGCCATTGCCACAAAAGACAATATGAAAAAACAAAAATGGGAGGGTGACTATAAATGTCGTTTTTGTTCTCAAAATGAAACTATACATCATTTGTTCTTTGGTTGTGATGCTGCTGGTTATGTGTGGAGCATTGTTAGCTTAATCATTGGTGCTCAGATGCGTTCTAACTGCTTTTCTCAAGTTTTTCGTTGGTTGCCACAACATATTTGTGTTAGTACTGATGTGCAAGTGGCTGGGGTTGCAGCAATTTGTTGGGCAATCTGGAAGAGTCGTAACAATGCTTGTTTTGAGAATAAATGGATCAAGCATCCTGTGGATCTTATTTGTTATACCTGTGTTTTTCTCAAATACTGGGCAGGACTCCACAAGCAAGCTGACAAGGAGGCCTTGTTGGAAGGAGCTGCTGTTCTTCAGCGAGTGGCGCTGGGCATACATGCGGGTGAAGAAGCAAAGATGCTGGAGGATGCTGTTACAGAACCTGGAAGCTAGAAGACCCTGGGTGCTGTGCAAGGCTGATGCTGCTCTGCTGAGATATGCTCTTTTCTATCTTCTCAATGCTGTGATGTCTTTCGGCGATGGAAATGCTTGCGCGACTTCGCGAGAATGTTTTTGGGGGCGTGGTCAGCTGATTTGTTCAGTTGAGAGAGATTTACCTTCCTTGTTCTTTCTTTTTACTCCATTATTAGAGACCTGTAGTCTTTAAATCTCTTGTTTAAAACTTCTGTAAGACTTTGTGCTCCGTTTATGTTTTTGAATGGAGCGCGGCCGTCAAGTTTGACGGACGGATGGAAAAAATAATTTTCGTGACTACTAGTATCAGTACAAAGAGCATTAAAAACGGTTCCTTAAGGAAAGCATGGCAGAAACACACATATCCGTCACTTAGTTAATAGCATTGCGCCAGATATGCATTTTATAGAACACGAGGTGGGCATCCGGATCACCTGTGCTCATCGTCGAAGAGTGGCTTCTTCTTGCTTGTGGCGACACGCAGAGAATAACCTGCGCCCCCATAACAACAGCAACAACACAGAACGTAAGATAGATTACCAAACAAAATGGGTGAGAGGGGGGGGGGGGGGGGAGAGAAAGGGCACTCGTCGTACTGCGGGAGATATTGAGCAGGACAGGAGGCGCGTCCGCGATGGTGCCCCTGGGCGGTGAAGCTGCGGGGGGGAGTGTCCGCCACCCACGGAGGCCGAGGAGGCCGGCGGCACCGGAGGGGGAGCTGATGAGCGGGTGAGGCGAGAATGGGGAAGGCGGAGGGGTTGGGTGGCGGTCCTCGAGGTCGTCGTCGCGGCGGGAGAGGAGGAGGTGGAGAGGGGATGGAGAGTGAACGAGGGGACGGGAGGAGGGCGAGAGGAGGCGGAGGCGGAGGACGGCGGCAGCGAGGGGGCGGCGCATTTAGAGATGCCGGCGCCGCCGGTGGTGGTGGTGCTGCTGCCGAGGGCGTGGCGCAGCTTCCATTCGAGGGAAAGCGATAGAAGAACAAACAGGAAGGAGGGTTTGGGGGATTCTTGGGCACCGTGGCCTCTGGCGTGCTGGACCGGGCTCCCCACCGGGGAATAGGTATCGCTGGCCAACGGGCCGGCACGGCCCAGGCCCGTGAGGCCCACCTAAAAACGGGCCATGACGTGCCAGCCCGTTCCGGCGAAACCCCAGCCCAGGCACGGCACACGAGCCCGGTCGGGCCGGCCTGGGCCCGTTTAGCACGGTGGGACTCACCGTTGGTAGCGGTCCAGTTGCGGCCCAGTTAATTTTTTCCGACCAAATAAGCATACAAAAATGTCGCACGCTAGTATTAGTCACAAAACATCACATGGTCAAGTGATCAGGCCACTTGCTAGTGAGGTGGAGATCCTGTGTATTTGGTGATGTCCTGATTTCCCTCTCATGGGCTGTAGATAATATAAAAAATGTGTTAAACGGGCCGGCACGAGGCAAAGGCCCAGGCACGGCCCAAGACGGGTCACGGGCCGGCACGGCCCGTTTATAATCGTGCACGGGCCGAGCTCGTAACGGGCCTGGCATGGCACAATCCTATGTCTCCGTTGAGGGGGCTGAGTCACACAAGACGGACACACAAGTCCACCCAATCCTCCTGAGTTAAGACCGAAGTCTCGCCCAGTTACTCGTGGTAGATCTTGAGGTGATCTCCGGACCTTCAAAGACTGTTTGATGGCAAATCACAATCTTCGATTGCTCTTCAACACTGACTCCTAGCCGTCTAGGTGATGCCAATCACCAAGAGTAACAAGCTTCAAGTGCTCGGTTAGGGAGGGGATCCCATTCTTCATGCTCAGTTCAGCTCTAAGGGTTTTATCAGGTGTTCTTCAAAACAACTCACTCGGGATCACCACCGAATTCCTTCGGGGTGGGTCGTCTTATATAGCCTTGGCCACGACTGATCTAACCGTTGTGACCCGTTGGATAAAGTGAACTTTGAGCCTCCAGCTCACACTTTATCACTTTTGTCTCACAACGGTTAGATTAGGTGGTCAAGCACGAAAGCGACAGATTTTCAAACACATTTGAACTCAGAGTGAAGACTTCACGCGGAAGTTTCCGTGAAGCCTGAAATGCTTCATTCTTCACTTCGACGAAAAACTCACACAGAAAATGGTTTTCGCCTAAGCTGAACATGAAGAATAAGGTTTCACCTAAACCAGCTCCACACTTCAAACCCCCCTTAATAGTATGGCGTTCCTATGCTCAAGTAAAAGAAAGCTACGAAAAGATCTATGAAGAATGCTATGCTTTACGTTCTTCACTGAGTTCTTCATACTTCACGCCAGTACTTGTACTTCAATTTTTAGGGGGTCATCGATGCTGGTTAAACCAACTCTTCCGAGGAACTAAAACCTGAAACACTCAGTGTAACTCATTAGTTCCTCAACCATGTTGTCATCATTCATCAAAACCCATACAGGGGCAAGGTTTCCCTTTCAATCTCCCCCGTTTTGGTGTTTGATGACAACATTGGTTAAAGCTTCAAAGATGGGAAAAAATAATAATTGTGAAGGTTTTAGCTTCTGAGTTATATGAAGACTCCCCTGAAGTGAAGATATGCACTATTTAGATTGCATTTGAATGCAAGTGCAAAAAGCTTTAGAAGTGTGAGGAAATCTTCATATTCTTCAGAAGCAAGGGTGTGCATCGTGTACAGGGTTAGAGCAGAAATAATAAGAATTCATACATGCTCATAAATTGAAGTAAACAGATGCATCACCAACAAGTATTGAAGTAAACATGCATGCATGAGGAATGAAGATGCATGAAGAATAAATTTATTACAGGCATTTCAGAATCCTCTTGCAGGCAATATTTAGTGTACTTCAACACAACCAAGAGTTTTAAACCACAGAGAATAGGACAAAGTTTTTAGGACGACGAATGACGAAGAACCAGACAAAAAAGGCAAAACTCCCCCAGCATCAAAACAAAGCGAAACCTCCCCCTGACTCCTTGACTCCTTCTCCCCCTTTGGCATCAAGACACCAAAAAGGTTGAAGACTACTGGCTTGGTGTAGCGTCGCTGTCTTCAGGCTTCAGAATGTCGGGGTAGTGCTGACACCAGCTTCTTAAGGAGTACTTGCTGATTCTTCAACAGAGCAGCCTGCTTCTCAAGGAGATCCTGCTGATCTTCAATCTTGTGGAAGAGCTTCACAACGAGATTCTTCAAGGAACCATCCGTGCCGGAGCTGGTCTCATACTGTGAGTCAGATGGACGAAGTGCTTGCTTCGGCTGCGGTTGCGATGGGATGGGCTGTGAAGACTCAGGACGATCAGAAACTGAGGTAGGAGGAAGCACAGACGGCTCTGAATCTTGAGGCTTCAGCGAAAAGTACTTGTGCCGATGCTCCAATTTAGAGCGCTTCTCAGACAACTGCAGGATGATCTTCATAATCTGGGGTGCATAGGGCACAGCACGCACCCAGTCTGCTGAGGCATGGGTGATGGTTTGAAGAATATAGTCTCCAAAATCTTTGTTCTCACCCTTGAAGATGGCAAGCAGCAGATTGCGGTGAAGACCGGCTATCTCACTAGAGCTGCCTTGCTTGGGGGAGAGAGTGAAACGGAGAATGTCATTGAGAATCTTCACTCCAGGCTTCAATCCAGCCAGTCCTTCATAGGCGCCAGAAAATCCTTCTTCATAGAGAATGGCAATGTCTTCATCTGAGGCAGCCTGTTCTTCATGGATCTTGGGTTGGCCGTCGAACTCAGCAAGACCAAGGAAATCCTTGAAGTGCTTGGAGGTGCAGCTGTGCCTGTCACCATCTGTCATCCAGTAGATGTTGTAGCCCTTTGAGTTGTCTTCAAATCTGCAGACCTTTATGCCGAAAGTAGCATAGAACTGAAGAATCAGCTCATCATTCCAATTCTGGCAGGTCTAAACAAACGTGAGCAGATGCATATTATTAAGAGCATTTGCAGCAGTCATGACTCCATTCTGACCATTGGTGGCGAATCATTCATCATTGATGTACTTCATCTTGGCAAAGTGGGTCCGTGGCAGAAGAATCTGCGCATAGTAGTCCTGCTGCTGAAAAGACCCAAACCTCCGGTCTTCAGCTGATCTCTCCTCCTTGTACTTCAGCCCATTCTCCAGCCTTATGTGGCGAAGCTCAGTGTTCTTCAGGGCCTTGAAGTAAACCTTCTCTCGGTCAGAGGATATAGGCATCTTTGGCTTGGGAGACAACAGCTCGCGGTTGTCTTCAAACATAGTTTGAGATGTCACAAACATCCGTGAGAGTCTCCTGTCTTCACGATCCTTAGCGAGTCCGGATCGTCTTTTCTTCGGCACAGGCTTGAGCAGATCTTCTGGCAGACGGTCAATCTCCATTAGATCATCAGACTGCGCGGGGTCTCTCTCTTCTTCCTTCTCTTCTTCTTTCTCCTCATCACTTGAGGAATTTGGGTTGGACGGGTCTGACGGGTCGGACGGGGCAACAATCTTCTTCTTCTTAACAACTTTATTCACACGAACTTTCAGCGTTGGCACTGGGGCATCTTGTTGGAGATATGCCCTAGAGGCAATCATGTGATGATGTTATTTCCTATGTATTCATGAGTTATTGTTATTGTCCTTGAACATCATCACTGATATGTATCAATAAATACGTGATTTGTTTGTGAGACTATGTATTCTATGATGTTGTTCTAATGGTCCCTAGTCATTGAGGTTATGCGGACACATAATCTAGACTAGCAATGTGAATCAGTATGATGACTATGTTTCACAAGTCATAGGGCAAGGTGTTGCCGACTGATAGCATGGACTCGACAATGAGATTGTTGAGTCGGACAGACCCGCACTGAGACACAACGAGATGATTGTCATTTGTTAGTCTCAAGTACGATGTATATGCCAGTCCTAGACCTGAGGTCATCGTATGAGCTTGGGATGTGAATCGGCCTACTTAGGGGTTGCCAAACGCTACTCCGTAACTGGGTGGTTATAAAGGTAGCTTTCGGGTTTGCTGAGAAACATACTGCGAGTCATGGTTGATCAAGATGGGATTTGCCCCTCCTGTTCGGAGAGATATCTCTGGGCCCTCTCGAGTGATCAGATTCGGAAAGCATGGCCATGCGACTTGGGTTAAGTGTTAACCCGTTCGGGAATCTGTATCACAGGAACGAGAAGAGACTCGAGCTATCCACAAGGATGACACGCACTCGCCTTGAGCTCGACACACATATCGCGAGGCAAAAGGAATGTTGCATATGACACATTGTATGGTTCGTCAATATACCTTGTGGTTACTCGGGAGTTGGCACGTGCTGCTAGGCGCCGCTACCAACTATCGACTTGAGTCGGTGCCAGTGGACGAGTAAGGTGTTACTCGGGCCCGCAGTCCGAGCTCGTAGTCGTGGCCGACTGACCGCGAACCTGAAGGGTCACACGCTTAAGGGGTGGGAACCGAGTTGGATCGGATCCAACTCGTATCGGGCTTGGACTCCTAATGGGCCTCAAGTGTTGAGCCCACTAGGGACGTCTATATAAGTGGAGGAGACCAACCCGTCTAGGGTAACCCCAGTTCAGACGCGAGTTAGACTCGGCCGTCGCACCTCCACGCCCAAAGCCTTGCGATCGGATCTAGCAGTCCGCCGCACGGAGTTCCTCCCTGTACGTGTGGATACCTCGGAGGCGCTGCACCTGCGGCGCTTGGACGAACTGTTCGTGGGATCGGCGAGGAGGAGCAGGCTGTTCGACTACTCGGCATCGACGCGCTACATCGACTCTACTTCCGCTACGGGTCTGCGCGTCTAGTGGTAATCTCGTGATCCATTATCTACAGCATTGATCCGGGCGGAAGCGGTAGAAAATTTTATTTTGTGCTAGCGTAGCATACCGCGTTCCCCAACACATCTGCATCAGTTTTTGCGTCATTTACATTCAGATCACAAGTGGCTTCAGCTTCGAAGTCACAAGTTCTTTCTTCTTCAGCAGAGGCATCCACTGATTCAGTGCGAGGCAACGAGCTGCTGGTGGGGGCTTCTTCAGGACGGGTGAGGTCTTCTTGGTTCTTCCCCAACACCCATCTCCTTCTTCCTGTTGAGCGGTGTGTTCAGACAGTACTGTGGGGGATGAAGCAGCTTGTTCCTGTTCCTCAGCAAGTGAAGTAAGCTTGACTGTTGATGTATCTGGCACAAGTGTGTCAAGCTTTCTTCAGAGGAATTGCCGCAGATGATGAAGTGGAGGAACTTCTTCTGGCAAGAACTTTGATCTTCAGACCAAACTCCTTGGCAGTCTTCTTCACTTCAGCAATCTGAGACGCCTGACGAGTCATAGTGATCTTCTTTGATGGAACGATCTGAGGTAAATCCTGACTTTCTTCAGTGTCAGAGGGGTCAGCTGTATCATGTCTGGCCTTGAGACCAATCTCACGACGGGTCTCATATTCTGTCTTCTCCCGATCAATTTCTTCATTTCCGCCTTGTACTTCAGGCGTTTTCTCGGCGGCTTTCTTCCTTGCTTCACTCTTAGTCTTATCAACCTTCATGCTTTCGGCTACTTGTTTCATCTGCTCAGCGAGCATAGTTTTCTTCTTCTTCTTCTCAAGCTCAGCTTGAGTTTTCAACACAAGTTCCTTTTCTTTCTTCAGGGCGGTGAGGTCAGCCCTTTTCTTCTCTTCGGCTTTCTTCTCCTTCTCAACACGTTTCTTCTCAGCATGGTCTTCTTCTAACCGCCTGGCAACACGCAAACTGCGGTTCTGCTCCCATTCTTCAGCTTGAGTCTTGGCAACAATCAGGCCTTCAACATGGCTCATGAGGGAATCCGGGAGCGTTCCTTCATTAAAAGCAGCAAGCGGAACTGGATCAATGTGAACAACTTGAGAAGGATATGGAACTTCTCCAGAGGCCATGGCGGCAGCAGTAGCAGCAGTAGCATCCTTGGATGAGGAACCGGGTCCAACAGCAGAGGCTTTCCTAGCTTTCTTCAGATCCTTTTGGAACTGTTTCTCTGCGTCTTCAGCGGCTTTCCTCTTCTCAGGCATCTTTGTCTTGCCCTTGGAGTCTTTACTGGGCTTGTTGCGAGGCGCAAGAGGAGGCAGTGAAGAACCTCTGATCCTGGATGCTCTGGCAGGACCGCGCAGTTCAACGGCAGGTTCAGACGGGAACACATCACTGTCTTCAGTGTCTGAAGTCTTCTTTGACTTGGGCTTCTTGGAGAGATCAACATAGTTGATATCTCTGATGATCTGCAGAGCTCTTCTATTGAATTCCTCACGGTGAGGTCCACCTTCCTTGCGGGCAATCTTGAAGTTTCCCAGCTTGGGAGCCAGAAAATACAGGTTGGCACTCTCCGCTTCCTTCGTTCTTCTCCAAATCTCAGCGGCTAACATATGAGAGTGCTTGCGGATTATGTGCTGGAGACGGTGCTTTCTCTTCATTCTTGTCTCCTCTTCCACATCTTCTTCTGAAGAATAGAAGACAAAGATTTCTTCAACAGTGGGAGCAGGCACATCCTTGAACTTCTTCACCTTCTCCTTTTTCTCTGCCTTGGGCTTAGACGCCACTTTCTTTCCACGACTGGGCAAAACTTCACCAGGCCGTGGGGAGTTGATAGCATACTTCAGGCGTACACCAGGAGAGGGTGTCACTCTCAGAGGCACATGATCTTCAATTTCTTCATCTGAGTCTTCAATGTTTACTCTGGTAAACACTGGTGGTGAGGGGTCAGGCGTTGAGTCAAACTGGTACCGTTCTTCTCTGTCAGAGTCATTGCTGAAGCGGGTTGAATCAGACATGGTGACACCTGTGAAGTAGAGGATACGAAGAATAGGCAAGAAGTACACAATTTCTCAGCAACAAAACGATTTTGACAAAGAGTTTTTAGTTGAAGCAGATTTACTACGTTTGTGAAGAATGACAGCTCTGTTCTTCAACGAAGGCAGCTACACAGATATAAACTGTACAACTACTAAAGTTTCAATCTAGATCTGTTTAGCTAGAACTTCGAAAATAAGGAGCACATCAATCTACGCAAACATAGCGATCTACAGGAGTGAGAATTCATCTAATGAAGATTTGAAGTGTACCTAGGGTGAGCTTGGTGAAGAACAGAGGAATCACCGAAACCCTAACCGCAAACCCTAACTCGGCGAGAGCGGCCAATCTACTGCATCAAACGAGGATTTTAGATGCGTTTGCTACGCGGAATCGATCTAAGAGGGGAAAAACGACGCTTGCCTGGAATTCCCGACTTGAATTGATGTAGAACAGCAACGGCGCTGAAGATTCGAGCTTGAAGATCGAGTTTGAAGAATGCGTTCGGACGTTCGCGGCGAGGAGGAGGTCGCGAGAGCGGTGGATTTTGGGGGCTGAGGTGATTTTTCCGAGGAGAGGTGGAAGTCCTTATATAGGGAGGTGAAAAAGGAGAATCTTATCGGTATTTTTTTATCTCAAAATTTCTGTTAGGATTTCCCTGGACGGTTTAAATTTCCTTAGAGATAAGATTTGACCGTTCGGAAAGATTCGTGAAGACTACGGCTAAAAAGGAGATTCCGTTAAAGTTGTATTCTTCAGAACTTTGAAGACTGTCGGTTTTACTGAAAACAAAACTCATTTTTGAAAAATGAAAATTCTTGCATCACCGACAAGGATTTCGATGATACTTGAATTACGATGAACAGACTTGTGTACAGAAAAGAAATAGATAAGATAGATAGGTTCTAAGGTGTCCTTAAGTTTCATTTTCATCTGTCAGCAAGAGGCAACAGCAGTGAAGAACAACTGTGCAGATGAATTTGAAAAAAGAGACAAGTAACAGGCTTCTAAACCTACTGAAGACAAACGAAAAAACGAAGAACAGATAGCACAACTGAGGAATAGGAAAACTGAAGACAATGCAGGTGAAGTAAAGCAATGAGCCAATCATGGAACGGAAAACTTTTTGATCTACAGGTTTACCGGTGGTGTTGAGGTTTAGATGACCGTTCGTGGGCATTGGAGTTTCAATTTTCTTAGCAGATTTCATCCCAAATTTCTTCAGCATTTCTCTGATGTACTTCGTTTGAGAGACGAAGATTTCATTCTTCATTTGCTTGATTTGAAGACCGAGGAAAAACTTCAATTCTCCCATCATAGACATCTCAAACTTTTCCGTCATCATCTTTCCAAATTCTTCGCTGAAATTAGGGTTAGTGGAACCAAACACAATATCGTCCACATATATTTGACACAAAGAGATCATCATTCAATTTCTTTGTAAAAAGTGTTGGGTCAATTTTACCAATTTTGAAACCCTTTTTGACTAAGAACTTTCTGAGACATTCATACCAGGGTCGAGGTGCTTGCTTCAAGCCGTAGAGTGCCTTATCAAGTTTATAGACATGATTTGGATGTTCTGGATCTTCAAAACTAGGAGGTTGTTCAACATAGAAAGTTCTTCAATTTTACCATTTAAGAATGCACTTTTCACATCCATTTGATATAAAGTTATGTCATGATGATTAGCATATGCAAGAAGAATTCTAATGGATTCAAGACGTGCAACGGGGGCATAGGTTTCACCGAAATCCAAACCTTCAACCTGAGTGAAGCCCTGTGCAACCAATCGTGCTTTGTTTCTCACAACGATTCCGTCTTCATCTTGCTTATTCCTGAAGACCCATTTGGTGCCGATGACATTTTGTCTTGGCCTTTCCACAAGGGTCCAGACTTCATTTCTCCTGATGTCTCCAAGAATTTGATCAACGGGATGATCCTTCTAGATTTTGGTAATTGCTCTTCTTGGGAGCCGTTAGCTTCATCGAACCGCACATCCTTAGCAATTTCAACAATTTTGATAGTGTTGTTAAAGACTCGATAAGCATGTGCATTCGAGGGATAACCCAAGAAGAAACCTTCGTCACATTTAGAATCAAACTTAGCTCGACAAGCGGTGTTGATGGCTTCAGCCCAGAAGCTGTCAGGAGTCTTGTACTCGTTCAGCATCGTCCGGGCCATTTCGATCAACGTACGGTTCTTCCTCTCTACCACCCCATTTTGTTGAGGAACATGAGGTGCAGAGAATTCGTGCTTCACGCCGTACTCATCGAGGAATTCTTCCATTTGTAGGTTCTTGAATTCTGTTCCATTGTCACTCTGCACGGCCTTGATGGATACTTCAAACTCATTTTGGGCTCTTCGTGCAAACTTCTTGAAGATCTCAACTGCTGTGCTCTTGTCATCCAAAAAGAACACCCAAGTGAAACGTGAATAATCATCAACAATCACAAAGCCATATGAGTTACCTCCTATACTCATGTAAGTTGTAGGACCAAAAAGATCCATGTGAAGCAGCACGAGAGGTCTTGAAGTAGACATGACGTTCTTCACAGAATGAGACGCTCCGATTTGCTTCCCAGCTTGGCATGCACTGCATAAACGATCTTTTTCAAAGGAAAACGTTCTTCAAGCCTCGGATGTGGTTGCCTTTGACAAGCTTGTTCAAATTCTTCATGCCCACATGATCGAGTCTTCTATGCCAGAGCCACCCTAGTGAGGATTTTGCAACTAGACACGTAGAGGGTGAGTATGAGGAGTTTTCAAAATTTACAAGATAGAGGTTACCCTTTCTTCGCCCTCTGAAGACAAAAGAGTTATCCTTTTCTAAAGTAACATACACATATGGTCTTGTGAAGCAAACGATTAGTCCATTATCACATAGTTGAGCAATTGATAGAAGATTATATCCAAGTGATTCAACAAACGATTAGTCCATTCTTTTCCTCCGGATGCATATGCCTACGAAAAAAGTTAGGCTCGTTTAGGCACCCATGTCTTCATGGGTTCCTGCATGTTAGTAGAACTTGAAGAACACAAGGCATCACGGAAAAATGCAATGACAGATTTTGGCACCCAGATTTGTGGTTTTGCATGTTCTGCACGCATTATGGTTCCAGTGAAATTAGCTCTCACTTTATTATCCTTACCCATCTTCAGAATGTAAGATTCATCAACATGGAATATCGGGTAAGCACGTGAAGTATTGGGACGCTTCGAAGCATCCTTGCGGGGATTCAGATTTCCCACAAATGGAGGAACCTCAGTATACTTCCCTCTTCCCGGGACAAACTGTGTAGGGGGATATTGCTCAGGGAGCCAAGCATCACCATTAACATTGTACTTGCTCTCAAAGCCGATATCATCTTTGCGTCGGCGAGGAATTTGAAGACCAAGAATCTGGTTCAAGGTTTCAGTCCCTTGGTGACACTTGAGGATACCAGCCTCAATCTGCTTCTTCAACTTAGCATTTTCTTTAGCCAGTGAAAGATCAGTAGGTGAAGGGTTAGTGACAATAGAGCAAGATTCACCAATAGTAGTAAAGCTAGAAGCAATATCGGGTGAATCGGGAAAATCAGTTTGAGTCACAACATGTGAAGTAGTGATTTGAGAAATGTTGTTCAATGAAGAATTGTATTTAGGGCATACTGCAGAGGAATCACCATGTTGAGGTAAGTCAACTAGCTTAGCATTGAGATCAAGATTCTCAGTTTTGAGGTCCTCATGAGAAATCTTCAGATTTTCATGCTCGAGTTTAATCGAAACATAGTTAAGACTAATCTCAACATGAGTTTTCTTCAAATCCTTATGAGCCTCTTCCATGGCCCGAAACTTAGACTTGAGTCTTTTGAGTTCATTAGCCATGTTCGTGTTCTTCTTGATCTCAGTGATAAGCAGATCTTCTTGCTTCTCAACGATGAACTGAAGTCTTTCATATGTCATGGGTTCAGATTCTTCATTATCAGTTTCATCATTATCACTAAATTTTACTTCTTCACTAGGAGATGATACATTAGAGTATTTTGCCATGAAGCATGATGGTGAGGAACGATCGTCTCCGGAGGCATCTTCTGATGAACCTGCAGAGTCAAACAGTGAAGTCTTCTCTCTGGCAGATGTAATAATAGCTATCGCCAATCCGGCGACACCGTTTTCAGACTCAGAGTCAAATGATTCTTTAGATGGTGAAGAATCCAAGTTCCATTCACCAACATGTGCTCTAGAGAAGTACTTGCCATTCTTCTTGTGAGCAGAGTCCTTTTTCCAATCCTTCTTCTTGTGACGATCATGGTTCTTCTTGTGAGAGTGCTTCTTGAAGCCTTTCTTCTCCTTGTCTTCATCAGGTTTCTCGGGGCACTCAGCAATGAAGTGGCCTTTCTTGCCACAGTTGAAGTAAGCTCTCTTGGCCATATCAGACTTCTTCCGATGAGCTGATTTCCGAAACTTGGAGGAGCTGGATTCACCTTGATACTTCAGTTTGTTTCCAAACTTCCTTCCAAACTTCTTATTGAACCTCTTCACAAAAAGAGCAAGCTCGTCATTGGATTCTTCATCAGATGATATGATTCTTCAGATTCTTCACTAGAGCTGACAATCTTTGACAATGGTTGTCCCTTCATGGACTTAAGCGAGGAGATCCCAGATCTTCTTTGCATCAGTAAGATTGCTAATCTTGTTGAACTCACCATCACTGACAGTTGAGAAGATGATATCACAAGCTTTGGCATTTGCTTGATAATTCTTCAGAGAAATAGAGTCATATCCAGAGATGGGTCCCTGAGGAACAACAAGGCCATTTGTGACTGCTTCCCAAACACAAGGGTCAGTAGATATGATGTGAGTTTTAATGCGATTTTTCCAAAAAGCATAATTGGTACTGCTAAGAACAGGTAACTTCCCTTCCTTAGACATACTTCTTCCTCAGGTGGTTAAACCAAAACAAGAAAGCCTTGCTCTGATACCAAGTGAAAGATCGAGTATGTCACAGAGGGGGGGGTGAATGTGACCAGTTTTAATTCTTTCTTCAAAATGAAGACTGAAGACAGTCACAATACTTCAACAATTTTAGAGTTGCAGCGGAAAGAAGAAAAATGAACAGTTATAGCAGCAGCAATAAAGATAGAACACAATGAATCAGTTATACTTGAGAGTAAGAGTTGAGGAGCGAAATCACCAAGACTGAAGACACAGGGATTTGTTTCCGAAGTTCAGATTGTTGGCACAATCTTACGTCTCCGTTGAGGGGGCTGAGTCACACAAGACTCGCGAACACACAAGTCCACCCAATCCTCCTGAGCTAAGACCGAAGTCTCGCCCAGTTACTCATGGTAGATTTTGAGGTGATCTCCGAACCTTCACAGACTGGTTGATGGCCAATCACAATCTTCGATTGCTCTTCAACACTGACTCCTAGCCGTCTAGGTGATGCCAATCACCAAGAGTAACAAGTTTCAAGTGCTCGGCTAGAGGGGGGATCCCATTCTTCACGCTCAGCTCAGCTCTAAGGGTTTTATCAGGTGTTGTTCAAAACAACTCACTCGGGATCACCACCGAATTCCTTCGGGGTGGGTCGTCTTATATAGCCTTGGCCACGGCTGATCTAGCCATTGTGACCCGTTGGATAAAGTGAACTTTGAGCCTCCAGCTCACACTTTATCACTTTGTCTCACAACGGTTAGATTAGGTGGTCAAACACGAAAGCGACAGATTTTCAAACACATTTGAACTCAGAGTGAAGACTTCACGCCGAAGTTTCTGTGAAGCCTGAAATGCTTCATTCTTCACTCCGACGAAAAACACACACAGAAAATGGTTTTCGCCTAAGCTGAACATAAAGAATAAGGTTTCACCTAAACGAGCTTCACACTTCAAACCCCTCTTAATAGTACAGCGTTCCTATACTCAAGTGAAAGAAAAAGCTACGGAAAAATCTATGAAGAATGCTATGCTTCACGTTCTTCACTGAGTTCTTCATACTTCACGCCAGTACCTGTACTTCAATTTTTAGGGGTCATCGATGCTGGTTAAACCAATTCTTCTGAGGAACTAAAACCTGAAACACTCAGTGTAACTCATTAGTTTCTCAACCATGTTGTCATCATTCATCAAAACCCATACAGGGGCAATGTTTCCCTTTCAATAGTTCTTCTTGTGAGAGTGCTTCTTGAATTCTTCTCCTTGTCTTCATCAGCTTTCTCGGAGCACTCAGCAATGAAGTGGCCTTTCTTGCCACAGTTAGGCTCAAGCATGAGACGGTCAAACTGACTGATGAGGCGAGTAACTCTAGAATTTTTGACAGTGGTTGTCCCTTCATGGACTTAAGCGAGGAGATCCCAGATCTTCTTTGCATCAGTAAGATTGCTAATCTTGTTGAACTCACCATCACTGACAGTTGAGAAGATGATATCACAAGCTTTGGCATTTGCTTGATACTTCTTCAGAGATATAGAGTCATATCCAGAGATGGGTCCCTGAGGAACAACAAGGCCATTTGTGACTGCTTCCCAAACACAAGGGTCAGTAGATATGATGTGAGTCTTAATGCGATTTTTCCAAAAAGCATAATTGGTACTGCCAAGAACAGGTAACTTCCCTTCCTTAGACATACTTTTCCTCAGGTGGTTTGTCGTCGCTCGGTGCTCCGACACCGGGGGTGTGCAGTGTGGGGCTACAAGTGTCCAGCGGGGAGGCATAGGTGCCACGGTGCATGGGCTACAAGTGTCTAGCGGGGAGGCATACAACTACCCCCGGTGAGCTGGTGGCGTGCATGGGTGCCACCTCCGCTGCTAGGGGCCTAAATCCCTAGGGTAGGATTGGACAACCACTGTTTCTTTGATCGGACGGGTAACTACCCGTCGGTCGGCTTGTTTACTGAGCCGTGCGCCTTACTCCTTGCCTTGGTGGGACCGCGCGTCTCGTGCCCGCCACGCGCCTGCGTGGCGCTGTTGATCTGACCACTGGGCCCTGCGCCTGAGGCGGGGGCATGCGCCCGGGAACCTCCAGTCTTGGCAAGTCGACCCCGGGAAGCACCCGGGCCCAGCGCACCCGGGATCCTCCCCCGGGAAGTAGCTTCCCGGGAGGTGCCCAGGCGGGAATGTTCCCCGAAGCCGCGCTCACCCCTTCCGGGCTGGTAGCTTGCCGGGGAGCTCATAGGCGCCCCCGGGATGACACCTTCCCGGGAACTCAGGAACGGGGCCCACGCGTCGCGCAACGGTGGTACCCTGGGTGCCATTGGTGTGACAGTAGCCCTCGGGCGTGGGCCGGCATCACCTGTTCCCGGAAGGGTCTCCCCCTGGTTGGTTGCCGGGCTACGCCCTTAACCGACGCGTGGGCCCCGATCAGTCGAGGGCCCGCGTCCCTTCGCTGCCGCGTGTACGGCGCCGTTACAAGCGGAGCAGTGGACGCGTGATTTTTGCCCTAACTCTCCCCCCTAAATAGGGTAGTTAAGGCCACTCCGGGCATTACTCCCAGTGATTAGGAGTTATCCCCGCGCACCCGTAGGATACGGAACCGGCCGTTACCAAACGGCCGGGCGTCATAAAACCTCCATTGTTGCCAAAAGGGGAACAACACTCTGCCCCTTCGCCTCCATCCTCTTCCGCATCTCGCATCCCTGCGCTCCTGCTAGCTTCCGCCCTAGCTTTCCATGGCGCCCCCTACCACCAGGAAGGGAAAGGAGGTCCAAACCTCAAAGAAGGCCGCGACGAGCAAGACCGAGGCGGCAATCAAAGCGGCCGCCGCCAAGGACCAGAAGAGGCGGGAGATGTGCGCCACAGTCGCCTTCTTCCGCCCCGGCTATAACGGCGAGGCGCTGGGGAAGCTCCGGCACGCCGTCGCCTCCAGCTTCAACGAGCACGGGAAGACGCAGATCTTCCCAACGGGCGCCGAGCACCAGGACAACGATTTCCGGGTGTTCGCGTGCTTCCTCCTCTGCGGCATGGTGCCGCCCTTCTCTCTGTTCCTCCACGCACTGATGGAGTCTTATCAGTTGCGGGTGGCGCAGCTCCACCCCACCTCGCTGTTCCTCCTCGCCACCTTCCAGTTCCTCTGTGAGGCGTTCGTGGGGGTGATGCCGTCGGTGGGGCTCTTCCGCCACTACTTCTACGCGCGCATCGACAACGCGAAGGCGATGTCGTCAGGGGTGGTCTTTCGCGTCCGTGACCAGATGAAGTCCGAGTTCATCGTCCGGTCGGGGAAGAAGATTGAAAAAGAGTGGCGGGGCGACTGGTGCTGGGTCCGAGTGGAGGACCCCCCAGGAGTTCATCCAGTCACCAACGGGGTTGCCGGTACCCCAGAACGGCTGGCAGGACAAGTACCACCGCGACGCCGACCTTTCCCCCATCGTGGAGAAGATCAAGGCGCTGCGGCTGGCGGGGCTCACCGACGTGGACGTGGCACGTACCTTCGTCCATCGACGCATTGCCCCGCTGCAGCTACGTTCCCGGCCCACGTGGATGTACACAGGCTCCGGGGACAGGACACGCCTCCAGGCGGACGGCATGGACTTGGAGACCCTCAGGACATGGGTGAGGGGGATCTCCGGCGAGATCTTCCAATCGACGGAGTTCCCGCCGGGGGTTTCCTCTCTTCACGCCGGCGTTAAGGCGCTCAGCGACATCGTCGGCGCCTTCCCGCCCTGCAACGAGTGGGGGTTGATGGACGAAACCCCCACCCGGGTCCCGCACACTCCCCCGCAAGCACCCCGCGAGAAGCAGGTGCTCGAGGAGAGCAGGGGCGGATCCGATCCCAGCTAGCCCTCCTTCCAGTCGTTGGACGACGAGGTGGGCCAGGCGGCTGCGTCCCCGGAGGTTGTTGCCGTGGAGGACGACGATGAGGAAAGCAGCGACAGCGTGCCCTTGATCGTGAGAAGATCGAGGGCGTTTGTAGCAGCCGCGGCTACCTCCTCGACGGCAACGTCCGCCCCGACAGCGGCCACCAACCTCGCGGCGGCGGCGGCTTCAGGGGCGCTCGTCGGCACCTCGACGACATCCGCAGCAACAGGGGCCGCGGGTGCCCCGGCGGTGGCCTCTGCCTTGGTGGCAGCCACCGACACCGCGGCGGGAGCCGGTCCCGGGGTGCTCGCCGGTACCCCGGCAACGCCAGCGCCTGCAGGGGTCACCGGCGCCCGGCAACGGCGTTCGCCCTGGTAGCAGGGGCCTCCGCGAGTTTGGCTCCCGGCGCCGCGGCGGCCTCGCCGACGACACTTGGAGCCCTCCGGGTCACGACGACTCTGCGGGCGCCCACGGCGCCACTTGCTCGGGGGGTCTTCCGGGGTTTCGCACTCCGGCGTAACCCCCCGAAGTCCTCCTTGCCGGCGGGTGCCAGCAAGAGGGCGAGGAGCGATTCCCCACCCGGTACACCCAGCAAGAGGACGCGCGCCGACACCAGCGCCACCGCCGACCCCACCGCCGCAGGGGCCGGCAGTGACACGGGCGTGTCTCTTGGCGACCCAGCCCCAATGGAGACAGGGCCGGTAGCCGGTATGTCCTCGTTATGCCTCTACTATCGCAATTTTCGTTAGCCAAACTCATGAACAAAACTTCTTTCTGTAGTGAGCGGCAGCTCTCCCGCGGCAATCCTCGTGGATGCTCCCGCCGGCGCAGGCGAAGCAGAGGAGGCTGCCCCGGCAAGCCCGACGGCCGCACAAGGTAACCGCGCTGACCGCTCTCGGCCGCCTTTGAAGGCGCCATCCTTTGCCGATCCTCACGCTTCTCATTGTTGCAGGCACAAGTGCGCCCACGACCGGAACGGGCATGGCCGGGGTCGATCTTGACCCGGTCACCATCTGTCATCCAGTAGATGTTGTAGCCCTTTGAGTTGTCTTCAAATCTGCAGACCTTTCTGCCGAAAGTAGCATAGAACTGAAGAATCAGCTCATCATTCCAATTCTGGCAGGTCTGAACAAACATGAGCAGATGCATATTATTAAAAGCATTTGCAGCAGTGATGACTCCACTCTGATAATTGGTGGCGAATCATTCATCATTGATGTACTTCATCTTGGCAAAATGGGTCCGTGGCAGAAGAATCTGCGCATAGTAGTCCTGCTGCTCAAAAGACCAAAACCTCCGGTCTTCAGCTGATCTCTCCTCCTTGTACTTCAGCCCATTCTCCAGCCTTACGAGGCGAAGCTCAGCGTTCTTCAGGGCCTTGAAGTAAACCTTCTCTCGATCAAAGGATATAGGCATCTTTGGGTTGGGAGACAACAGCTCGCGGTTGTCTTCAGACATAGTTTGAGATCTCACAAGCATCTGTGAGAGTCTCCTGTCTTCACGATCCTTTGCAAAACATCCCCAAGTGCGCAAGTAAGAAAGTGATGGTTTTGTTCCAATCCACTCCTCGTAGGGAGTCTTCTCTTTATTTTTGTTTGGAACTTTATTTAGGACATGACATGAAGTCAGTAGAGCCTCCCCCTCACCATGCCTTAGATAAACCGACGGTGGCTAACATGGAATTGACCAAGTAAGTCAACGTGCGGTTTTTCCTCTCAATGACCCTGTTTGATTGGGGAGAATAGGAGGCGTCCTCTGATGAATAATACCATGTTCCGCACAAAACTCATCAAATACATTGAAGAAATACTCGCCACCACGATCCGACCTAAAACGTTTGATCTTTATCTCCAATTGATTTTCAACTTCAGCCTTATAGATTTTAAAGTAGTCTAAAGCCTCATCTTTAGTCCGTAACAAATAAACATAGCAAAATCTAGTAGCATCATCAATTAACGTCATGAAATATCTCTTTCCACCTTTTGTCAACACACCATTCATCTCACAAAGATCAGAATTTATGAGTTCTAAAGGTGTCAGATTTCTCTCCTCGGCCGCTGTGTGGGGCTTTCAAGGTTGCTTTGATTGCACACAACTATGGCACCTACAACCTTTGGCAATGGTGAAAGTAGGAATTAAACTCATAGTGGATAGTCGAGACATTAAACCAAAATTAATATGACATAAACGAGAGTGCCAAACACTTGCATCATCATTAACACTGCCACAAATATGGTTCATTGACATGTCACTAAAATCAGAAAGGGAAAAACGGAACAAGCCTCCGCACTCATAGCCTTTACCAATAAATTGTCCATGTTTGGACACAACTACTTTATTAGACTCTAAAACTACCTTAAAACCATCTCCGCATAAAAGGGAACCGTTGACGAGATTCTTGTTCATGGAGGGGACATGCATCACGTTCCTTAGCCGCACGATCCTCTCTGAAGTAAACTTCAGATAGACCGTACCAACACCACGAACAGCTGCATGTGACCCATTCCCCATCAAGACGGTTGAATTTCTTCCATGCTGGTAAGAAGTAAACAAAGAGATGTTAGAACATACATGAACATTAGCACAGTGTTGCTGGCGGTCACGACGTTGACAGTCTTCTGCCCCTTTTTCCCTCTCCAATCTGCACGATCAGGACAGTCTTTGGAAAAGTGGCCGAGCTCTCCACAAGTGAAACAATTCATTTCGCCTTTGTTTACTTTCTTCTTCTTCTTGTAGGTAGTAGTCTGCGCATGCTTGTTGTTGTTAACAACATCGCACTTCCTCCCTTTGTTCTTTCCGTTGCCGCGAAAGTTCCTCTGTACCATATTGGCGTTAGACGGAAAATCAGCGGCCTTCTCAGTGGTGTCCTTAGCCTGAGCTTTCTCTTTAACATCAAGGGACGCTATTAGTTGTTCAACTGATATCTCTTGTCTCTTGTGTTTCAGAGACGTGGTGAAGTTCCTCCACGCAGGAGGTAACTTTGCAATAATGCACCCAGCCACCTACTTGTCGGGCAATTCACAGTTGAGAAGTTTGAGCTCTCTCACAATGATCTGTATCTCATGTGCCTGTTCAACTACAGAACGGTTATCCACCATCCTGTAGTCATTCAACGACTCCATGGTATACAGTTCACTGCCTGCATCTGTTGCACCGAATTTAGCATCCAGTGCATCCCACAGCTCCTTCCCGTTTTCTATGTGCATATACACATGACAAAGACAGTCAGAAAGAACACTCAGAATGCATCCTCTAAAGGCAACATTGGCATCCTGGAAAAAAATTCTGAGCTTCTTCAGATAAATCTCCCTCAGGTTTGCCGTCTGTCACCCAGAATATTTTCAGAGTCTGCAACCAGAGCATGGCCTTTAATTACCATCTCTTGAAGTACATCCCGGAAAATTTATCCGGCTTCAATGCATCGGCTAAACTCATAGTTAAATCAGGAAATTGCCTACAATAGAGCTTTTGGATTGTTGGAATATTAAGCAATTTCGAGAAAAAATAATGATTAATTCCATAATATAGATCACGACGACAGTAGCAACTAGCACATGCATCTCGAATATACTAGAGGTATTCAACAGCACAATCAACAATAGTATAATCTCGTAGATCATAGCTAACCAGTAGATCGAATAACGGTGTACGTACTGTTTCGGTGGAGAGGAGGCCGTTGCTGTTGCGTTCGCTTGATGAAGTTGTTGACGAAGAAGACGGCGGCGTGTCACGCACCCACCGGTTCGAGGAGGTAGACGACTCGTTGTTGCAGGAAAGCGAGCAGTCGCGCGGAGCACTTCCCAAAAACCTTATTTGCCCTCTCCCGTATAGGATCATGAAGGCGAAAGGTTCCGGAGACCTGCTCTCCCAATCGCTGGTGCACGCCGGCGCTCGGGATGGAGTAGACTACGACGACGGTGCAAAAGCGAGAGACAGGCAAAACCCTAACTCGGTTGTGTTGCGTACCGATCGGAGGGACGGGGCGGCTATATATAGAGTCACACAAGTATATGTCGGTTTGGTTTAGGAAACTTGAACCTGCATGCGTCCGTAACAGATTCCAAAAATACCTCACGCGCGTGACAAAAAGATAAGAAACCCAGCCCCGCACCGACCCGGCTCGAACTCGACCCACGAAACACGGTGTGCGTGTCGTGGCGTGGCGAGCAGAGGAGGAGGAACGCGCGTGGAGATTTCCCTTGCTAACTTGCTTACTAGGTGAGAAGCAACATCTCTTATATGTTGGTCTCACTCATTCTAAACTAGCAAGGTGGGACTATTTCCATTCTCACTCTTCTCATCCCACTTCATGAATAGGCCTTTGAGATTTTCAGAATTTATTAAAATTGGGCTTGGGCTGATTAGGCCCACCAAATTCTAACAATAGCATTGACTTGGGTGGAACCGCTTCGGAAATTATTGGCTCCGCATCCAGTCAATGTTATGCTGGAATTGAGCATCTTTCATTTGCTCGCTTCTTTTTCAGGGTTAGAAGATTTGCTGACTAACATGGATCAGTATGGGGCTTCTATGGTTCATTGTTCCCGGGATGATAATAGACCTGCAAAAGACTTGGCTGTGCATGATATGGGGCTAGGTTTGCAGTGTACCAAGGAATATGGTGATCCTCCGAGTTGGCTTAAAATCCGAAAGGAACCATGAAGTGGTTTGATATTCCTGCTTAATGTTCATCCAGTGCTCTTTATTTCGAAGACAAGGTCGCAAAATGGGGTCCTTTGTTCTGATAAGATGATACTGTACAGAGTTGTATATGACAAGGGTTTTCATGAGCCCATTACTGAGATAGGACAAGTAGCATGTAGGTTATTTCTACAAATTATCAAATTGTGATACAAGAAACAATTTCTTGCCTTTGCCTAGCTGCTTTTTTCTAAATTGTGTGCTATGCAATTGTATTGCCTCCTTGCACGCTGGATAGAAATGGGATTGTTTCTTGCTGTTTGCCTGATGAGGAGGACAGTTAGGTTGATTCTCCTGCCCATGGTGGATTTTACCTGGTTGGGTCTGTTGATTGGATCAGTAAGTCATTTCTTATCACTTATCAGAGAGGAGCTTTGCACCCTGGAAGATTGAGAGCTTCAATAATCTGTGCAGCTAGAAGATTCCTTGCGCCTCTTCATGATTTACCAAGAAGCCATTATGACGTTTAGCCTCAATCTTGGTAGCTGCAATTTTTTATTTTGTGTAAACATAGTGATTCCAACCGATGCAGGTTGAGTTTGCTTATAAACGGCATCTGAACAGCTGACAGACACTACAAGAGAAATAGCTAGCGCGTAGAGACACTATTTTTGGTTCATAGAGACACTATAATTGTCTGTACATAACTTTAGACACACTTGGTACAGTGTCACAATACTGCCACTACGGACAGTGTCGCTGTGTGTGATGAGACACTAATAAAACGTCTCTGTTGTTTTAGACATTTCATAAAGACACTATAATGTCTCTATGTTCAATACGACATTTTGTAAAGACATTGCATTGTGTCTTTATACTTTTTAGACATTTCATAAAGACACTATATTGTCTTTACATTCAATGCGACATTTTGTAAACACATTACATTGTGTCTCTATACCCATGTGCTAGAAAATATACAATGAAAAAATCATGTTGAGGCCAATCCTCAAACTCAAGACCTTAAGGAAAAGTCCACACTCACCTAACCATCTCAACCTAATACCAATTTGTGCTTATCCTCCTAATGAAATTGTTATGAGTAGTCTACTACATGTCTCAAACTTGTTAAAAATGTCTCTACACAACATAAAACGTGTCTAAAATAGTGTATCTAACCATACCATAAGGTCATTTCATCAAGTATCTCAAAACCATGTCTCTACAGACTTTTGTGACAATATATTCAACGCCTCAAAAAATGTCTCTACACCATAATGTCTCAACTAGTGTCTCTATATTTAAGACATTTTCCATAGCGCCTCATAGATTGCCTCTACATGAAACTCTGTCTCAAAATTGTCTCTAGGTAGAGACAAAGAGTATATTGCCTCAACGAAAATGTCTCTACAAGACATTTGTGTTGTGGTGAGAGAAATAAGTAAAATAGTTTAAAGAGAGGGAGCTGCTTTAATCTTCTTGACTCCATTAGTGTTGCTATCCATGGTTGTGTATATTGACCTGCATATTAGAAGCTGGAGAGATGTGGAATTATGTTGTTTTGTAATGTTTTTGATAGCACTGAAAGCAGCTTTTGCTTCGTATAAGACACAGTGGATCGAGGTTTGTAAATATACCAAAGCATGTAACAACCGTAGTCAGCATCATTTGAAGAATACTGGCTTTGTGCCCGTGCTTTGCTACGGATTCGTTAAGAAAACAAAATTTACAACTAAAGACAACATGATAGTCAGCCTATGAACCAATGCCATAAAACCTGATGATAGGCTTTGCTGAATTTGAACTCTGAACCCAAACTCATGAAGATTAATTGAAGAGGAAAGTCAGCAGTAGAGACTATGTAAGGGAGGGTTATGACTTCATGTTTTAACTGATGAGTTTGTACAATCTACTTGTCAGGGGTGACAACAGAGGGTTAGGAAGAAGTGAATTGACGACCACCAACTCCAAACTTTATAAGTAGGAAAGAAAATTGGGTTGTCATGAGATGAAGGAGTTGAGCACAATTTCAGTTATGCAGGTTGGGTGCAATAGTTTTGAGTCCAAGGTGAGAATGATAGCATACCATATTGCTCTAGTACAAGGACACTCCAAAACATGTTAAATACTTCCGCCTATTGCAAGAGAATTGGAGGGAAGACCCAAATAAAGGTTTTTAAATTTGCTCAAAGGGAGCATGTCATCATCAGACGGGCAAAGCGGTATCCTCGGCAAGAAAATCCTCTTTCCAGCATGCTATCCCAGAACAATTTATGCATCGATGACATTCCGATGAAATCGTCGGACCACAAGCTTATTGCCATTGCAAAGTCCGTTGGGGGGTCAATGTTTCTGAGCAGAATGATAGAGCAGTTAATTTCCAACTTCAGCAAATGTGGTGGTAGCCCATTAGGGGTCAAACTGTTCAGGAAGTCTGATGGATATGAGTTGTGAGGGTCATCGACAGCCGTGTCAAAACTGTGGTACACCATCTCATCTCCTGAAATCGGTCGATCATCTTCATGTTAATCCTAACGACACAATCATTTTGTGTCGACAAGATTTCTCTAGAGGTGATGTAGCTTGGATCAGACATGTTGGCGTCGAGACCAGGTTAAACATGGTCTATCAGTGCACCAAGGTCATTGTACTCTCCTGTAGATGGCACACATATCTTGTCTGGAAGGCGGATGTTACCATCACCGTTGGTCTCCTCAGAGGCACTACCGATGCGCAATAAGGTATTCCGCAAACCATGGGTCGCTATGTGTCCTCATGTTCTGTATCAACTTCAGGTGACGCATGCAGTCCCAAAGGTAAGACCTGCGCAATGATGTGTCAACTATTTGAGCCCTTGACCCCTTAGGGACAACAGCCAGGACCTGCCTAAAATCTCCACCAAACACAACTATCTTTCCACAGAATGGCAGGCCTAGTTTGTCCATTATTTCACACATGATGCTGTCCAAAGCCTACACTGTTTGTCACTTTGTCATGGAAGCCTCGTCCCAGGTAATAAGAGAAGCCAACCTTAAGAGCTTGGCGGTGCCGCTTTGTTTGGTGAAGCTACAAAACCCACCATCGTCAATGCTTAGCGGTATCTTGAAACGTGAATGCACAATTCCACACAATACATTATGAAAGCCGCAACACCAGACGTAGCCATCGCCACTGCAATTTTACCCCGGCCGTGTACGTAGCGAGCAAAGCCATGTATAGGAAAGCCTTTCATGTGCCTCCAGGTCCATCCACAGAACACACCATCGTCCTCACTGTCAACAACGGACATGTTTTCATCATAGGATGCCCTCTGCTATTGAGTGATTCCAATAGCCTTTTGTCCTCCTAGTTGGGCCGGAGGGTCGACTCCTCAAGATCTCCCGCAACATACCATCAATAGCGTCATGTTCCTTTATGATGTTGGGTAGAGGGAAAGACTTAATGTCCTTCCCCATTGACTGTAGCATATTCCTCATCTCTACCCGAACAGACAACTCGACGATGACATTCAATGGTCGCTTGGCTCACAAAATACCAATATTGTTGCTGTTGTTGTTCTAGAAAACAACAGGGGTACGGGGTGCCAATGCACGATGGCACAAATGCGAGAATAGTATGTAGGGGGTGTACGCCGGCCTTATAGCGAAGGTCGCCGTACAATTGGACAAGTTGACACGTCGATATTTTTTGAATAGGTTCGGTCGACTCTGCGGGTACGACTTAGTCCTATGTTAGGAGAGGCTTCGAGGGGGTCGTTAGCCAAGCGCTTGGGCCGAACTCGTCTTCCCAAGTCGCCTATAGCAAGAGATCTCTAGGGGCCGCCTCGGACCTGGGCCGAACTCGTCTTCCTAGGTAGGGAGGTTGGGATACCCTCGAGACTCTAACCCGATCCCTCTACTTCGAGTCGAGGTCGTATTAGATGGCCTGAAACCTCGAAACTAGGCTTCTCAAGTCGTGTCCCCAAGGTCGAGTTGAGACTAGGCTCGACCCAAGCACTCGAGAGCGGGCTCCTTGAGTTGCTCTAGCCCTCTCCCCTTTGATCTTATTCCAATGAAGAGTGAATGATACATGCCCCGCTGGGGGGTATTTATAGCCTAGGGTCCATGACAAAAGACCATGGCTACCCTTGAGGGAGAGAGAAAGTGAGGGTAAGGTGGTAAATTTGCTCCTAAAGCTTTCTTGGCCCTTACTCTAGCTCCTTTGACCAAGGCTTGGAGGGCTTGACCCTTTGACTCCTTTGACCGGCAATTACTTGGCATGGCTATGCCTTGTTGGCGATTTGACCGGTCTTCGGGATTCGTTGACTTAGTCGTCGCCAAGTAGGATCGCGGCCCGGCCCATGTAAGGGTTTTATTATATTACAACAGTAGCCCCCTTGAGCCGGAGGTGTTGGGAATGCCTTCGGATCAACCCCAATGATGCTGGCGTGCCGAAGTCCTTCATTTGGTGCATCGAGTGTGGTTCTCCTTGGGGTGAGCCACCGGCTAAGTAACCTTCCTCGAGGAGGAAGATAGACCTAGGTGGGCCTTGGTGGCACAAACCTTGCGGCCTTGTGAAATTTGATGCGTCCCGAGGGTTCCCAGGGATTTTTCCTGCGGAAAATTACGGCCTTGGAGTCTTCGGCGCGATGAACCACCGGCTAGGCTAGTTTCTCGGTGAGAAATCAAGCCTAGGTGGGTTCCTTTACGAGGTTTTGCTGGTCACGGGGTCTATTCTTGAAGAAACAGACACTTCCGGGGTCTTCCTTGCAAAATTTTAAGGCCGTGGGGCTCCTTTTGCAATGTAATTAGGCTGCAAGGGCTCTTTTGCGAATTTTTGGCCTTCCGAGGGCTCCGGCGCGAAATTCCTGAGCTACCGGGGCAGCCTGAGATTTTCTGCATCCTTGGGGGTTCTTCTGTGAAAAATCCCCCCCCCCCCCCCGGGGCCGCCCGATCGCACGCGTGGGCGCTCTCAGGCCGTATGCGGCTTAAAGCGCCTCCCGGGTGTGCGGGTTGCGCCCAACCGGGCCTGGGAGGCCTCCTTCGGTTTTGTTTATTTATTCCGTGCGTTGCTGGGCCGAGGCACACTTCACCACCCGGCCTGCTTACCGATTCACCGAGTTAAGTGAGGGGATCAGACGGTCGTGGGCGCACGGGTGCCCTAGATCCGACGGCGCATGTCCGTCTTCCTCCTCTGTGCGGGACGGGAAAAGGAGGGTGTCCTCCTTTCCTCTTCGCGCGACGACGTCATCACCGGGAGGACACCGGCGCTCACGCGGCGTGGTCAGGACCTCCTCCTTTGCGCCTCCTCCTTTTCTTCTTTTCACCTTTAGCTCTGTGCCCTCTGTTTCCCGGTCGGCCGACCCTTGTCTTCTTGCTATGACCGAGCCGACCAGCGAGCCATTGGGTCCGAACGTCGAGACGCGCCTTGGGTTATAAAAACGAGGCCGGGGGGCGCAAGGGGGCATTGCCCAGTCTTACTTTCCTCTCCTCCGGTGCCAAAGACGTGCTTCGGCGGCACTCGAGGACGGAGGCGAGACCGGTGGCTCGTAGGTCCCTGTCGAGGGCGTTTAGCCAGTTCGTCTTGTCTCCAAAGGTGTTGAGGGTGATTGAGCCGTCGTGGGGGACACGGTTCTGGCGGGCTTCGGGCTTTGAACGGTGCCGGCGTTGTCTTCAATTCGACCCACGGAGAGGCGGCGCCCGAGTGCTCTCGTGTCCTTGCCGAGGTGAGCCGCGGCCGCGGGCACTTCTTCACCGCCCTTGGGCACCATCGTAGCGAAGCTTCGTGCATCCCAGTTTGAGCCACGCGAGGCGGACGGCCCCCGATCGTTTCGTCGAATACGTGGGGGGCGTGGTTTCGGGCGGGGTGAGCGTGCGTTGAGGGTGCGGCGAGTGGCATGCCAGCGCGTGCTCCCGGAGCGGCGAGGCTGCTGCGCGCGCAGTGAAGGGTGACCGCGGATGCGGCGCGCGGGGCACTGGCATGCGTCAGGTGGAGGGCGCCACGAGCGTAGAGCCGCGTGCGAAGGAGGGCGTGGGCATGGCCACAGCGCGCACACCACGCGGAACCGTCGCGACCGGCGAGGGTAGAGCTGCAACGCGCGGGGCGCGGCGCACGGGGCACGGCGCGCGGGGTGCAGCGTGCGGGGCGTGGTCTGGTCACGCGCTAGACGGAGCACCGAAGGCACCGCAGGCTTGAGCTGTGTCGGAGCTTGGGGAGCAGGGCGAGCCTAGGGCGTTCGGCCAAGGGGCGTGGTCTGGTCACGCGCTAGACGGAGCACCGAAGGCACCGCGGGCTTGAGCTGTGTCGGAGCTTGGGGAGCAGGGCGAGCCTAGGGCGTCGCCCATTTGGCCGAACGCCTCGCGGGCATTTTCCCGTCGGCCTCCCTCCTTTTCTTCTTCCCCGTTTTTTTTGTCCGGAACGGTAGTTGGGCCGTGGGCCGTTGACAGTTTCCGGGGGACCGGGGCCCCTTGCGTCTTGGGCCACTGGGCTTGCACGCGGCCGAAGGCGCTCACCTTTGCAGGCTGGGGTGCTTCGGGCCTTGGCGAACCGTGGGCTCCGTGGGAGCTAGGTTCACCTTCTTCTTTTCTTTTTTTTTATGGCGGTCGTGCATGGCTTTGCGAAGTAGACTTTCCCTAGCCGCTTCCTTTAGGAATTTTTGCGACTTGTACTAATCTTTTGGCGCCTTCTTGTAGGTGAGATGGTGGGGTCTGACATGGAGCGCCGAGAGAGAAGCCTCCCATGGGAGTGGGGGTGAGGCGCGGACGTCGGGAGGCAAGCCGCGGAGGTCGAAGAAAGTCACCCGCCCGGAGAGAGGACCTAGGCCTGAGCCGCATTCGGCCATGCCGGGACGGATCCCCGACATCCTTCCGGCGTCGGTGGCAACCGAGAAGGACTTGTCAGACCTTGTGGAGGCGGGCTACTTCCGCAAGGGCCTTGCCTCACTTCTTGATGAGAGCGAGCTTCGACTGGAGCCGCAGAGGCGTCGAGGGCACATCATCGTGTTCACCAGCTGGTTTCACGCCAGGTTGTGCCTGCCCGTGTACCCGTTCCTGCTAGAGTTCCTGGATACTTATGGTATCGAGTTGGCGCAGTTGCTTCCCTCGGCGATCTTGCGCCTGAACATGTTCAGGTGGCTTTGCGAGACCGCCTTGAGGGAGCCTCCGACCATGAGGTTGTTCTTGCTGCTGTTCACCATCCACGTGGAGGAGCGTCGCACCCCCGATGAGAGTACTTGGAGCGCCTTTGGGTCGGTCGTCGTGAGGCTTCATCCTGGCTTCCATGACGAGTTCCCCCTGATGCCGGTGAAGAGCGCGGTGCGCCTGTTCGATGGGTGGGACTCGCAGTGGTTCTTCCTCGATGTTTCGGAGGCGAGCTTGCATCACTCTGGCAGACTCCTTCGACACTCTGGGCCTGGGGGGCTTCGGGATGTCGTCCGTCCCATGGGCACGTCCTTAGTCGAGGAGTGGGAGCTTGCCAGGATCAAGTCGGCTCGTTCGGAGTGTAGCTTCTGTGACCTTCTCGAGGAGATGGTGATGGCGGGCCGCTTCATGATGAGGGCACGACCACAGGCGGAGCTGGGGATCCCCGTGGCCTTTCGTCACCCACACCGCGCGGCTAAGCGTGAGTTTCGCGATGCTTGAGTCATCGCTTCAAGTATTCTTGTTTGCTCGACACTAACCCTGGCTTGTGCTTGTTTTTCAGCGGCTTTTTCTCGAGAGAGGGCGGTTGAGTGGGCTTCCCATATGGTCGGGCCGTACAACTCGGTGGAGCATCGGGCTCACGTCGATACCATCAGTGAGGGAGGATGCCACAACGTTGTAGCGGCGTGCTTCGACGACCTGGTACCGATGCGCCCGGATCCCAAGTTCGGGAAGCTCATCAAGGCTGGCGAGCGGTATTCTCGTCTTGCGACTCCGTCGATGATCGCCGTTGGTTCTCACCTCAGGGATACTTGTGGGAAGGTGAAGCCTCAGGTCGTGCTTGGGTTGGGTGTGCCGGTGGCCCCAATGCCCAAGATCCCTCGTCCTCCGAGTTTGCGCAAGAGGAAGGCTCCTTCTCCTGACCTAGCCGACGTGGCTGAGTCGAGGTCTCCCTTGAGAGAGTCCATGAACGTGTACCTAGATGGGAAGATCGACATTGAGAAGATCCTGCCTCCGTCGCCTCACGAGCGTGTGGTTTTCACCCAGAGGACCGGGCTTCAGCTTGTGGTGGATACCTCCTCGGAAGCCAGCGGCGCGGGTGTTCCGGTGTTCTCTTTGACTCGCGGGCCGGTGGAGGAGGAGCTTCCCGTCACCGATGAGTGCACGCTTGTTGAGCGTTTTAATTCCCTTTCGGGAATGTTCTCACGGGGTTTTCTTGTCTTGTTTCAGGTATGGAACTTGCGGCGCCTGATGCTTCCGGGGGCGAGCCCCCGATTCTGGAGGAGGGAGAGGCGCTTCCGAGGACCGAGGGAGGGGCGAGAGTTCCGCTCGAGGCGTTGGAGCTTGTGAGTCTGCTCTCCTCGTCTCCCTTCTTGCTAGGTCCATTTTGTCGGCCCGCACTCATGATTCTTCTTCTTTCGCCAGGTGAGAGGCTTGGTCGAGGCCGTGGGCACTCTTCCCGCCCTCAAGGCTCAGGTTGGGATGCTTTCGGCGGCCTTGGATGCCGAGACCTCGAAGGCTATCCTTGTCTTGAGTGAGCTGGCTTTGGAGAGGGCGCGGCGGGAGGCCGTTGAGGCTGAGCTTTCTCGGGTGTCGGCGGAGCTTGCGGCCATGGAGGCGAGGGCTCGCCTTGCCGAGGAGGGCTAGGAGGATGCGATTGCGAAGATCCGTCGCGCCGAGGAGGACTTGGTGGTGGCCAGCCTCAACGTGGAGCACACCCGAGCGGAGGTTGCTTCTCTCAAGGCGGAGTCGGAGGACGCCGGGTTTGGACCGGTGTTCGCTCCTCGCGCCCCTTCGGATAGCCGCCCGGAGGTGGTCTCGCTCCTGCCTGCCCAGGCTTCGGAGATTCGAGAGATGGTACTCTGTTTGAAGGGCTCCCCTCAGCCGGATCTTCCCCTGTGTCGCACGACGGATGAGGCGAGTAGGGTGCTTACTTCACAGGTGGAGCTTCTTGAGCCCGCCGTGAAGAGGTGCCTTCTCAGTACGTGAGATGACTCACGGGGCGAAGAAGTTTCTGGCAGACCAGGGAGCTCCTCTTCGCGCTCTGGCTCGATGCTTCGTCCGTTGCCTTGAGCCTACTCTTCAGGAGAGCGAAGGTGGGGCTTGAGTCTTGTTGCCCTTTGAGGCGACAAGGTACCCCAGCTGCTTACTTATGCGATGTTGCATATCCACTTATGACATAGCCTCATGACTTGCATGTTCTAGGCTTAGACATAGAGGTTGTAAGGTAGCCTTTTTGATGTGCTTTATGCTTTGCTATGTAGCCAACATTGTCGGGAATGTCAACTTAGCTCGGCATGTATTTTCTTATGTTTTTGCCATGTGGTCAACATTATCGGAAATGTTAACTTGGCTCAACATGTGTTCTTTGGAGTACTCTATTTCCTTCTTAGCGAAGTACTTTATTTCCTTAGCTTATACAGCTCGCGATCGTTCGCTATGATCACACTTTTGCGTAATCAATTGCTGTCGCCGTTGGGATATGACTTGGCTTCGGCGCCTTAGGCCATGGTTACGAGCCATGGATCCTAATACCCTGGTGGGGGTTGCTATCGATATGCTGGTAGTGATCCGGACACTTTGACCTGCCGTTCGGGGAAATTCATGCAAAATTCCTTCTCTTCGGACTTCAGGAAGCTATGCTTTCCTGCGATTATTATGGAGCCTTAACTCGGTTACTATCCTGCAGGCCCGTGTGCGACGTCTCGCACGCGGGTAGCACGGTTCTCCGAGGTAAGTAAGCTCATTCATAACTCGTTTATTTACGGTTCTCCTTAAATGCATTTTAAGGAGCTTCCAGCTCTCGGGGGACTTGGTTCTACTTGGCGGATGGCCTCGAGGCATGCTAAGATCCACCAAGGAACGGGTCGCTGGTGGCGACTTATGTCCGGAGACATTTTTGGGTGACGCGTGAGCCAACGTAGGCCCTTCGGCGTCCCTCGGCGAGCGGCACTTGGGCAGCAACTCGGTTTCGGGGGTCGTCCCTTCGTGACATTGCTGTTCGACGGGGTTCCCTTTACGATGGTGGGTCGTACGAGTGTCTCGTGTCACTCTTTATCAAGGACTTGTTTTTATTGATCCCCTGCCTGCTTGTCTTAAGGTATGGCCCGATGGGCACTTACAAGCCTTAAATAGACGTGGCCTCGTTGGCGCTTACAATCCCTCGAAGTTTCGCAGGAAAGTGGCCGGTTGGGCGCTGATAGTCTTCCTTCGTGAGTGGCGAGAGTCGTGCTTGAGATTCCTCCTTAGGCGTAGAAGCGCCGGAGTTTGTCGCCGTTCCAGGCATGGACGAGGTTTTTTCCTTCCATGTTCTCGAGGTGGTATGCACCCTTGCCCAACACCGCGGCGATGCGGTATGGCCCTTCCCATTTAGGGTCGAGTTTGCGCTGGAGTTTTGGGTCGACGTTCTTTTTTAGCACGAGGTCTCCTTGGGAGAAAGCTCGTTCCCGCACCCTCGTGTTGTAGAACCGTGCGGCGCTCTGCTCGTAGACGGCGTGCCTCATGAGGGCTTTGTCACGAGCTTCTTCCGCAAGATCGACGGCCGTCTTGTGATGCTCTTCATTTTCGATGAAGGCGAGTGGAGTAGCTTCTTGGAGTCTTTCGACCCGAGGTGAGCGGAACTCTACCTCGGCGGGAAGAACTGCTTCGGCGCCATACACCAAAGAGAATGGTGTTCGGCCCGTGGAACGGCTTACGGAGGTGCTTAGGCCCCAAACCACGCTGGCGAGTTCGTCCTCCCATGCTCCTCTTGCCTTGCTAGCCGTGTGTTCTACCCTTCGGCGGAGTCCTTGGAGGATTAGTCCATTGGCTCTCTCGCATGCGCCGTTGCTCTTGGGGTAGGCCACGGATGCGAAGTGCAGCTTGATCTCAAGGCATTCACAGAATTTAATGAATTTCGCACAGTCGAACTGTTTGCCGTTATCCACGGTTAGTTCTCGTGGGACGCCATATCGACATATGATGTTTTCCCAGAAAAAATTCTGGATGGCCTATGACGTGATCTTGCCGAGTGGCGCAGCTTCTATCCATTTGGAGAAGTAATCAATCGTCACTACGAGGTACTTGCAGCCCCCGATGCATGCGGGGTAAGGCCCGAGAAGGTCCATCCCCCAGCGTGCAAATGGCCAAGTTATTGGAATATTCTTCAAGGTCGTCACCGGCACGTGGATGGACATAGCCATTTTTTGGCAAGCTTCGCATCTTCGCAATATCGTGATTGCGTCTTGCACCATGGTGGGCCAATAAAATCCCTATCATAAAGCCTTCGCCGCAGTGGCTCTTGGCGCGAGATGATGGCCGCAAACTCCGGAGTGGATCTCCTGGATGAGCTCAGCCCCCTTGTCGGTTTATGCACTTGAGTAGCGCGGCTGCCCCCTTCTTGTAAAGGATTTTGCTTTTGCAAGCAAAATTTTGGCGCTCGGGCCTTCTGCCTCTTCGTCCACCTCTCCTTTTAGGGCGTGGATAATTGGCGTCATCCAAGAGGGTGGATTGTCGATGACCATGCTGACCTCTGAAGTTTCGTCAGAGGCATCGGCTTCTTCTCCTATGGAAGGGGTGCAGATCACCTCGAAGAATGCGCCGAGTGGCAAAGGTTCCTTGGAACCGGCCGTTCGGGCCAATCTGTCAGTGAGGTGGTTTTCTCCTCATGGGATGCGTCGCGCCTCCATGCCTAGGAAGTACCGTTCCATCTTGCGAACTTTTTCAATATACTTTTTCATCCTTTCATCAAGGCATTGATATGACTTGTGCATTTGGTTTATCACCAGCTGGGAGTCACCTTGGATGAGAAGGCGTCGAACACCCATGGCCTTAGCCAATCGGTGTCCGAGTAGGAGCGCTTCGTACTCCGCCATGTTGTTGGTTGCATTGAAGTCGAGGTGGGCGGCGTACTCCAGGATCTTCCCTTCGGGGCTGACGAGTATGACTCCAGCCCCGGCACCGTTGAGGCGCTTGGTGCCGTCAAACCTCATTATCCAGTGTGGCTCGGGGGGCTCGGCCTTGGGCAACGTCTCTTCGGGCGGGGCTTGCGGCGCATGCCATTCGGCCACGAAGTCGGCGAGGACCTGGGATTTTATAGCCGTCCTCGCGGTAAGCTCCAGCGAGAAGGGAGCCAGTTCCGTTGTCCATTTGGCGATTCTCCCGGTGGCTTCCTTGTTGCCAAAGACTTCTTTGAGGGGGAAGGTCGTCGGCACCATGATGGTGTGGCCCATGAAGTAATGACGGAGCTTTCGAGAGGCCATGAGGAGGGCGTACGCGATGTTCTCGATCTGCGTGTATCGACCCTTTGCTCCTCCCAAAGCTTCGCTCACGTAATACACCGGGCGTTGCGACCCATCTTCTTCCTTCACGAGGGCTGCACTCACGGCGACTGGAGTCGCGGCGAGGTACAGGAGCAAAGGCTCTCCCTGCTTCAGGCTTGTGAGGAGTGGAGGAGTCGACAAATAGGCCTTGAGTTCCTCGAACGCCCTTTGAGCTTCGTCGGTCCACTCAAAGTTGTTGAGGCCCTTTAGGACATTGAAAAAAGGAAAACCCTTCTCGGCTGATCAGGCGACAAATCATCCTAATGCCGCCATCCTCCCTGCTAGGCGCTGCACATCTTTGACGGAGCGAGGGGGCTCCATCTCCAGGATGGCCCAGATTTTTTCCAGGTTGGCCTCGATTCCCCGTTGGGAGACGAGGAAACCCAAGAGCTTTCCTCCTCGGACTCCGAATGCACACTTCTCGGGATTGAGCTTCACGTCGTATTTGCGGAGGTTGTTGAAGGTTTCCTGCAGGTCTTCGGGATGGGTACTCGCCGCTTGACTTTTGATGACGGTGTCATCAACATAGACTTCGGCGTTTCTCCCCAATTGCTCTTTGAGGATAAGGCTGACGAGGCGTTGGAAAGTCGCACTTACTGCGATACCAGAAGGTGCCAACGGGAGTGATGAAGCTGGTCTTCTCCTCGTCTTCCTTCACCATGTGGACTTGGTGATACCCTGAATAGGCGTCCAAGAAGCTTAACCGCTCGCATCCCGCCGTGGAGTCGACTAGCTGGTCGATTCGCGGGAGAGGGTAGTCGTCCTTGGGGCATGCCTTGTTTAGGTCGGTGAAGTCGACACACATTCGCCATTTGCCGTTGGCTTTCTTCATCAAGACCGGATTGGCCAATCACTCGGGGTGCCAAAATTCTCGGATGAGTCCGGCCTCGGAGAGCTTTGCAATTTCTTGCTTGATGACCTCGCTTCGCTCCGTGGAGAGTTTCCGGAGTTTCTGCTTCATAGGCGCCTTGTCGGGCCTTACGGCGAGTCGATGCTCCATGACATCATGCGAGACTCCTCCCATGTCGGAGGGGGACCAAGCGAAGAGGTCGGAGTTCTCCCGGAGCAGGTCGATGAGCTTCTTCTCGAGTTCAATCGAGAGGTCGGCTCCGATCTTCACGATGCGCGTGGCGTCATTGTCGGAGACGCGTATCTCCTTAAGCTCTCCCTCGGGGAGAGGCTTAGGGATGTATCGTTTCGAGTGATCGGACTTGGACTCCCCTGCTCCCGAGAGCATGTGGATGCTTTTGGACGCTTTTCCCTTCTCGGCGCACTTAGTCTCGTGGCGATATTGCGTTTTCCTATCGGAGGATTGTTCACCACGGACCGTGATCACGCCTTTTGGGCCCGGGATCTTCATGCATAGGAAGTTGTGGTGGACGGCAGCGCAGAGGCGGTTCAGGTCGTCCTGCCGAGGATGGCATTGAAGGAGGCCTCCATGTCCACCACGTCGAAGCGTACGAGCTCGGTCCGATGATTAGCGGCATCCTCGAAGGTCGTGGGGAGCTCAATTTGGCCGAGCGGCTAGATGGACTTGCCGGGGACGAAGCCGGTTAGAGGGTAAAGCGACGGTTGCAAGGAACCGTTCTTGTATCCTCCCTGTGGCTCCATCAGCTTTTTTAGCGTGCTCAGGTACAAGATGTCGGCAGAGCTTCCGTCGTCTACGAGTATTTTCTTGAGGTCGCAATTTGAGACGATCGCCGTCACGAAAAGGGCGTCGTCGTGTGGGAAGCGTATCCCCTTAGTGTCTTCTTCGGTGAAGGAAATGGGTACAGTCACCCACTTGGGTGGTGGTGTTGGAGTGAAGGTTCCGACGACATTAACTTCGCGCGCATACTCCTTGCGCTGTCTCTTTGACCCTCGGCCTGTGGCGGAGCCCCCGAGTATCACCCCGACATCGTGAGCGGGTTCTTGAAACGGGAGGTTCTCTTCCTTGTTCTCTTCCTTGGGCACAGGGTCGGCAAGGATGACGCTGGCGGGGCGTGGGGCCTCGGCGCCTTCTCGTCCTTGCGTCGGGCCTGCATTCATGCTTGGAACTCTTCACGAGCTGCGATGAGGGTATTGCACTCCCTCGCCGAGTTGTGGATGAGGCATCTTCCGGTGCCTCCCTCGGCGGGGCGAGGAGGCTTCTTGGGCTGCCAAGTCCTTTGGGATGAGCTTTGCCCTTCGACGGCGAAGATCTTTCGAGCTTGGTTGTCGGGCGCCTTCTTTCCCCGCCTCCTCTTCCTCTTGGAAGGTGGTGCGGACGCCTGGGGTTGATTCGACGAGGGAGTTCCTTCAGGTGCGCCGCGCGGCGCATCCTCCTTGGCGATGTTTCCATCTTCGCCTCGAGCATATTCTTGCAAGATTTGGTAGAGCTCTTTAGTCGTCTTTGGAGGATTGCGACTTAGAGCGCGATTCACTTCTCCTTGGAGAAGGCCTTGCATGCAGGCGTCGATCACGGTCGTCGACGGTGGGTTGGCAATTTGGCTCCGGACCTTCGCAAAGCGATGGAAGAAGCTTCGAAGGGACTCTCCCAGCCTTTGTTCCACGGCGTAAAGCTCGTGAGCTTGCACGGGTTCCTTGAAATTTCCCTAGAAGTTGACGATGAAGACCTCCTGGAGGCGCTCCCACGAATGCACGGAATTCTTCCGCAGGTTATAAAACCAAGTTTGCACCATCCCGGTGAGCATGAGCTGATAGCCTCGAGGGTGTCCCGATCTTTCGATGAGATACCTAATTATCGATTTGGTAGGAGGTGACGTTGACGATCCGATTACAACCTAAGAGGCAGCGCCTTAGCGATCGATACACCAACTCCAGAAGGCTATTGATCCTGTGGGGGCACGATCAACCTGACCACGAAGGTCTTTGTTCCTGCAAGAACAAGCCCTCCGAAGATTAATATATCGATGCCTCGAGGCAAACAAACCTAGATGTAGAATCTGTGGAGCTTGGAGGCTTATGTGAGTAGCAAGAAAAAGCGAATAATCAAATCAGCAATGCAAAGTTGAAAATATGCTAAAAAATGCTAGTCCTAGCTGCTGGAGTCGATAAGAACGAATTACAGAAATTAACTAAGCGTAGATACTGAAAAAGGTAGAAAGGAAAGATCAAATGAAAGGTAAAACAACTAAATCTCTGGGGAATATTTTTTTCTATTTTTTTTTCTTTTTGTGGCCTTCTATTTGGCTTATTATTCTTTTCTCTTTTTTTTTCTTTTTTTTAATCCCCAGAAACTCACGCAAAAGAAGTTAAGACCGGAAACCTGTACGTCGGTCTGTAGGAGAATAGCAAAGGCTGTAGTAAGGAAAACTCAGAAAAATATGAGAAAATATGGGTTAGCAGCGTATCAAAACAAGCTTTCCAACAAGTGCAAGATCACTCGAAACCGAGGTCGGATGGTGGAGAAAACTGAGATATACTGCGCTGCCCCGGTGCCGAAAAACGGGTGCAGAAATTTCGGCGCTCGAAAAGTCCACATTAGAGGCCGAATTTGAGGGTCAGGGAGCCGATAATTTTAGAGGATGCGCCTCGTCGAGAGCTTTCCGAAAAGTCCTAGAACATCCAAATCCGACTTCGTATGCAAAAGATACGCCCGTTTTAGTGAACACGGGTCAAACCCACCCGAAACGCGAATTCTACTTGGACTTGGGTCCGAAACTGACTCGAACTCTTTCTCTTTTTTCTTCGTTTTTTTTCCTTTCTTTCCTTTTTTTTCTTTCCCTTCTATTTTTTTCACAACTTTCCGAACAACTTGATCTCTAAACAAAATTTGATCTATTATGAAACACTTTCCAAAGGCACTCTTGATTGGACTCGGACTCGAACTCGCGGCTGAAAACTATAACTTGCCGACTCGATGTAGGATTCGATGAGGGACTCGGTGTAGAACTCGAAGAGGGACTCGGTGGAAGAAATGGTGGCGGCAGAAGATTATCGCGGTGGTGTGGCAGGAAGTTTGGTGGCAGAAGATTGATGGAAAGCCTGTGTCACACGAAATCAAAAGACAAAAACAAGTTCGATCTAGTAGAAAAAATATGAAAAAGATCCAATCTAATCCAGCAACTCGACACGATTAATGCAGCAAAGATTCAACAATGCAAAACTAATGTGAAAATTGCAAGGCTCAGATTGGTTCTAGGACAAGGTAACTAATCTAAATTTTTTTTTTTGGCTTTTACTAGACGATAGGTAAAAAATAGATCTAAACTACGGATAAATTGTAAGATCTCACCGAGCAACCTTAAGCTCTAATACCACGTGATATCCTCGAGGGTGTCCCGATCTTTCGATGAGATACCTAATTATCGATTTGGTAGAAGGTGACGTTGACGATCCGACTACAACCTAGGAGGCAGCGCCTTAGCGATCGATACACCAACTCCAGAAGGTTATTGATCCTGTGGGGGCACGATCAACCTGACCACGAAGGTCTTTGTTCCTGCAAGCAATCGAAGAACAAGCAAGAACAAGATGAAAAACAATCTGAAATTGCGAATAGGAGATATGAAGGTTCACGAATATGAATACTCAATATAGTTGGAGTCTTGATGACGGTAAAACAGGTGGTCTAACCGACACACGTGATTACACGAAAGTAGCAAAGGCTAAACTTTATCTAATCAAAACCCAAGGCTCCATAGTGGGGCTCATGGGGTATAAATAGGAGGGGAACTAGGTGGTTTTCGGCCAGGCCCTTGAGGGACTCCGAAACGGCCTAGGAATCCTTCTAAAACACAACGAAAACATCTAAAAATTGGCTGGACCCTATTACATGGCCTTAGGCCCAATAAAGCAAGGTTATAACCCTCATCTTTGGCCCATAGATACCCATTGGAGGGGGAATCCTCCACTTGGCCGAAATCCCATTGATGAAGAAGATGCGGCCTTCTTCTCATCTCTCGTTATGGCGGTTTCAATGTTCTGAAATCATCACTTGAGCTAGCTCCCGCCACCTTGCTGCCACCTCCATGGTTTGCTGTCCAACGCTGATCCTTGAGGTCCAAGCTAGGTCCTTCATTCCTAAAACACATAAAAGAATCCATCTTAGGCAGCAGCATATTCTCATTAATATTAAATCAAGTACCGAGGAACGAAAGTACCTGATAATTTAGTTGTCATGCACGAGCTCTAGTAATTGGTCTATGTATCTCCGGTACTTAACTGTTGGGGAACGCGGTATGCTACGCTAGCACAAAATAAAATTTTCTACCGCTTCCGCCCGGATCAATGCTGTAGATAATGGATCACGAGATTACCACTAGACGCGCAGACCCGTAGCGGAAGTAGAGTCGATGTAGCGCGTCGATGCCGAGTAGTCGAACAGCCTGCTCCTCCTCGCCGATCCCACGAACAGTTCGTCCAAGCGCCGCAGGTGCAGCGCCTCCGAGGTATCCACACGTACAGGGAGGAACTCCGTGCGGCGGACTGCTAGATCCGATCGCAAGGCTTTGGGCGTGGAGGTGCGACGGCCGAGTCTAACTCGCGTCTGAACTGGGGTTACCCTAGACGGGTTGGTCTCCTCCACTTATATAGACGTCCCTAGTGGGCTCAACACTTGAGGCCCATTAGGAGTCCAAGCCCGATACGAGTTGGATCCGATCCAACTCGGTTCCCACCCCTTAAGCGTGTGACCCTTCAGGTTCGCGGTCAGTCGGCCACGACTACGAGCTCGGACTGCGGGCCCGAGTAACACCTTACTCGTCCACTGGCACCGACTCAAGTCGATAGTTGGTAGCGGCGCCTAGCAGCACGTGCCAACTCCCGAGTAACCACAAGGTATATTGACGAACCATACAATGTGTCATATGCAACATTCCTTTTGCCTCGCGATATGTGTGTCGAGCTCAAGGCGAGTGCGTGTCATCCTTGTGGATAGCTCGAGTCTCTTCTCGTTCCTGTGATACAGATTCCCGAACGGGTTAACACTTAACCCAAGTCGCATGGCCATGCTTTCCGAATCTGATCACTCGAGAGGGCCCAGAGATATCTCTCCGAACAGGAGGGGCAAATCCCATCTTGATCAACCATGACTCGCAGTATGTTTCTCAGCAAACCCGAAAGCTACCTTTATAACCACCCAGTTACGGAGTAGCGTTTGGCAACCCCTAAGTAGGCCGATTCACATCCCAAGCTCATACGATGACCTCAGGTCTAGGACTGGCATATACATCGTACTTGAGACTAACAAATGACAATCATCTCGTTGTGTCTCAGTGCGGGTCTGTCCGACTCAACAATCTCATTGTCGAGTCCATGCTATCAGTCGGCAACACCTTGCCCTATGACTTGTGAAACATAGTCATCATACTGATTCACATTGCTAGTCTAGATTATGTGTCCGCATAACCTCAATGACTAGGGACCATTAGAACAACATCATAGAATACATAGTCTCACAAACAAATCACGTATTTATTGATACATATCAGTGATGATGTTCAAGGACAATAACAATAACTCATGAATACATAGGAAATAACATCATCACATGATTGCCTCTAGGGCATATCTCCAACATTAAGGTGTAGGTGCTGTAGGGGCTGTGGTTGTATCATTAGTTGGGATGTCCTCATCACGAGCGGAAAAAGGTTGCACCTCTCGGTGGGGCCTCCACCTGCCGCCCGTATGGCGGTGGAGTAAACGTCCAGGATTGAAGAGGGTTGGATTCTCCGTCGTATGGCCGTATCGTCGGCGGCTTGAACCTTGGTGGGAAAGCTGCGTCTTGGATTTCCTGCGTGAGCGGGTTACAAGATGGTCGGCCCTTCCGGTTTTTTCGGTGACGCGATCCTCCTTCGTCGGGGTCGCTTTCATTGTTGGAGGGGTCACTCGGAGAGGGATCTCGGCGTCTTCTTGGGGGGTCGGAGTGTCGGCGAGGATTTCTTTCACCGCCGGCGAGGGCTCCGGACTCCGCCACCTGCTCGTTTCCGTGTACGCTGGGATCTTGATCTCCGCGGGGCGCGCCTTGAGGTGGAGCTTGGTTGCCACCTTGTTCGGCCCCGGCGGGGGGAACAAGGGGCGCTTGTTGGGCGCTTGCAAAGCGAGGTTGGTTCGGAGCGTGTGCGACTTGGAGAGCGCCATGTGGCGGAAGCCCCCAATACTGATGGTACCAAGGAGCTCCATTGGCGATTGCGGCGAGCGCTAATGGAGGTAGTTCTGGGTTGGAGGGATCGTAAACCGGAACTCCTTGGTTTTCCAGCGCGGATCCTCCTGAGGCCACACTGTTTCCTCTTGTAGGTTCCGAGGGCAAGGTGACCACCGGTCGCAGGGGAGGTGGCGTGAAGCCCATCGAACGAGGCATACCAAGTTCCGTGTCCCTCGCGGGGGCGGTAACCGCAGGCAGCTCGCCGATCCTTGCCACCACGTCGGTGAGGGTTGAAGGACCGCCCACGTCAATTCCGAGTGCTTCGGCTCCTTCGGGGACGGCCGGGAGCGGGGGTGCGGCCACGACCTCCGTCGTGGCGCCCATGCTTGCGGCGGCGTCCAGATTGGTGAGAATTTCTCCTTCCTCGGGAGCCCCCGAGGTGCTTGCTTTCTTTGTTTGTAACCGTGTAGATTTCGCGACAAGTTGGACACCCGATGAAGTAGGCTTCGTCGGTGCCATCAAATCTTCAATTGCGGCGAGGGTTCCCCACGGTCGGCTCCACTGTTGTTGTTCTAGAAAACAACAGGAGTACGGGGTGCCAATGCACGATGGCACAAATGCGAGAATAGTATGTAGGGAGTGTACGCCGGCCTTATAGCGAAGGTCGCCGTACACTTGGACAAGTTGACACGTCGATATTTTTTGAATAGGTTCGGTCGACCCTGCGGGTACGACTTAGTCCTATGTTAGGAGAGGCTTCGAGGGGGTCGTTAGCCAAGCGCTTGGGCCGAACTCGTCTTCCCAAGTCGCCTATAGCGAGAGACCTCTAGGGGCCGCCTCGGACCTGGGCCGATCTCATCTTCCTAGGTAGCGAGGTTGGGATACCCTCGAGACTCTAACCCGATCCCTCTACTTCGAGTCGTGGTCGTATTAGACGGCCCGAAACTTCGAAACTAGGCTTCTCAAATCGCGTCCCTGAGGTCGAGTCGAGACTAGGCTCGATCCAAGCACTCAAGAGCGGGCTCCTTGAGTTGCTCTAGCCCTCTCCCCTTTGATCTTATTCCAATGGAGAGTGAATGATACATGCCACCCTGGGGGTATTTATAGCCTAGGGGTCCATGACAAAAGACCATGGCTACCCTTGAGGGAGAGGGAAAGTGAGGGTAAAGTGGTAAATTTGCTCCTAAATCTTTCTTGGCGCTTACTCTAGCTCCTTTGACCATGGCTTGGAGGGCTTGACCCTTTGACTCCTTTGACCGGTGCTTAGTTGGCATGGCTATGCCTTGTTGGTGATTTGACCGGTTTTCGGAATTCGTTGACTTAGTCATCGCCAAGTAGGATCGCGGCCCGGTCCATGTAAGGATTTTATTATATTACAACGGTTGCAAAGAGCCTTCGCAGAGATGATACCATTTCGAACTGTGAAGATTCAGCAAGGGAATCATCTAACGTGTTGTCTCCTTCGATTAATCCCCTTTTCTGAGCAGCTTCCCGAAAGGCAGGCAGGCAGGATCTTTCCATCGACAGTCTTTATGTCACCGAAGGACATGGCGCCTGCGGCGTTGTTTTGGAGAACTCGCAGGTAATAGCGCTCCCCCTCGGTTGGATGGGCTGACACAATTCATCTAACATGTTCTCATGTCCTTCGTTTCCTTTTCCTCCAGTATTTCCCACTCCCCATCATGCTCGCCCTCCTTGGCTGGTCTTTCTGCCAAGTATACTACTCGGGGAAATAAATGTACAATATATGACGGGCTTGGCTATGTAATCTGTTGGCCTCGAAGTACTTTGGTTGTACAATATATGATGGATGCTATGTAATTTGTTGGACTCGAAGTACTCATTGATTTCTGAGCTCCTTCAGGCTGATCACCTGTTGCAGGTCTTCACCCTTTTTAAATGACACCATATGCATGTTTGGGAGATGAAGGAGCAACTATTCTTACTGAGCTCCAATCCTGACATCTATAATACCCTGAAATTTATAAAGGTTACTTTTGGATGAGCTAGAAGGGTTCACCAAATTTGACTTTTTGAACCGTAAACCGTATGGAAAATCCAAGACATTGGTTTCGTCTCCAAAATGACTGTAAGCTTGTCAAATTCAGAGTTCAGACTAATCATTTGGACCACCTTTTATTCTCAGCCTTTGGATGAATTTTGTTTTTTTAAGAAAAAAGTTTAATCTACCTTTGTTTGTGTGTCTTGATGCAAACAAGGATAACCAAGTATTTCCTTTGTCCCGAAATAAGTGATTCAGATTTGTTTAGATTTGAATGTATCTATACATTTAAACGCGTCTAGAATCTAGATATATATAATGTACACAAATCCAATTCAGTTATTTACGAGCATAAATTTCCTTTGGCCCTGTTGCCACCGCAAGCCCACGTCG